>NC_036243.1:15410258-15470359 GCF_002742605.1 Olea europaea var. sylvestris | reverse complement strand
TTGAATAGAGTAAGAAATATTCACATTCTAGATTTAATTTGTTGTTCTTGGGAAACCAATGTTTT
This sequence comes from Olea europaea var. sylvestris, assembly GCF_002742605.1. Lineage (NCBI taxonomy): Eukaryota > Viridiplantae > Streptophyta > Magnoliopsida > Lamiales > Oleaceae > Olea > Olea europaea. Next base: position 15,470,294 of record NC_036243.1, on the reverse strand, counting down.
AAAAAAAAAAATGTTGTCAAAAAAAGTTTATTAAAAATTTTCAAGTATCAAGTAATATTACAAAAATCATCTAGGTTCATTTTTCAAAGAAGAAAAAAAAATTATTTTTATTTATTTAATATTTTGCTATTAGTTTAACTCTTATTCGACCTTTTGATTCATCGTACGAACTCACTTTTAAAACATTGGTGCAAAGGAGAGGCCATATATTTGTGCATAATGTGTGGTGGTATACGATCAAATCTATGTATTTTTACATTAAAGAAGATACAATTAAGGGGGATGTACCTTACTTGAAATGCATAAGGATATTTAAAAATTGAAATTATTATTAATTTCAGTCTTACTTGGAACGGCTGTCATTCATCAATGCACCAAAATTATGCGAATGATTTATGAAAGTGAAAGGATATCTACTATGAACGTAATTTTATGTATGAAAAGGAAATGACTCATTATTTTATAGTTAACCAAAAAGGATTGGTTGCAAGCTAGAGGCAGCAAATAAAAGGCATGAAAAAGGCGCACTTAGGCACCTTGAATACGAGTAAGGCGTGAAAAAGGGCGGTCAAAGTTGGAAAATAAAGAGATTGAAGTAATATGTATGATACGATATAAAATATATGATCGCAAATAGATAATAAGATAAAAGATCAAGAATTATTTTGCAAAAAAAAGAGTATTTTATTCAATTGACGAATATGGAGAAAACATATACAATAATTGTGCCTACACAATTATTTTATATTTCGATAATACAAAACTTATAAAAAGAGTCTAATATTTATAGAGATTGATGCAAAACCATAAAAGTACCACAAAGATGGAAAGAAAATAAAAAATAATGATAAATAAAGGAAACAATATTTTTTTCCAATAAAAATGCTTGGAATATAGGAAATTTTATTTTATTTTTTTTTTCAATTAAAAGCGTGTAATGAAGCAAGCAATATCTTTCCTAAAAAAATCCAACCTAATTTGGGTAAAAAAATCCAACAACCTCTACCTTGAAATAAATTTTGATACAACGAACGAAACTCCAAGATTTTTCCACCTTGAAAAATAAATCTGACTATAGTAAAAAATTCGAACTCTCCAACAAAAACCAAATTTTCTCCAACACAAAAATACTCGTCTTCTCGTATCCAACATGGATATATAAACCCAAATATCGGGCTTTCCAAAATTCATAAAAATTTAGCAATTACCAAATAGTGTCAAAGTACACCTTGTAGTAGAATCAACTCCCAATACTTTTATAGAAGACCCCTGACTAGTTTCAACACCTTTAAAAAATTCATAAAAAATTAGAAATTACCAAATAGAAGGCTTCTGACTAGCCTCAACACCTTAAAAATGCTAAAAGTATGTGCAATCGAGTCAACATCCACGCACCTATCTCCAACCGAATCAACATCAGCCGCCAGTTTCAGAGATGTATATGTGTATTAGGATCCTCTTATCTTTATAAATTGATTGATGCGACTTCTCAGCCTTATGTCAACTCTTATATCAGAAGAATCAATTACCCGCCACAGGATGCGGCTGATGTCGCCTACGAGCATCCACCTCACTTCGTCAAATACATACACGTGTCCCACATTCAGTTGTACCCTTTATCTATAAATACCAAAGACTTGGCAAGAGACAAAGGTAATCTTTCTAATTCTAGGCACTCCACAACCAAGCACTACATATTCTCCTCCCCACTCTTTTGCACAATTCCTGCATTGTCCCTATCACTATCCACTAAGTGTATGAGGCCGTCGCCACTCCCATTGGAAATGGCCATATACGTCTACCTATTTGCTCTTGTGCGCAAGGAGGAACACTTGGAGTGGTTCTCAATTGGCCACGTGGAATGTTCAATTGCGAGGTCAACAAACAACGTGAAGATATTTATTTATTAAATGTGTACCTTAACAAAAATATGCAATTTCTCTTTTATCCATAGTGTCTATTGAAAATGAAATTTTAAAACAAATTGATTGTATTAGTATAATTGTTGATTTTCTATAAAAAAAAAATCTAGAAAGTAAATTTAATTTAGACATTTAAAATTTAAATTTATTATTTTTGTAGCTCTGAATATTTTTATTTAATAAAATTGATTTTTATGATTTTAAATATTATTAAATACTTAAGGGACCCCATATTTAAATTTGGTCTAAAGCCCCAAATTTCCAAGGCCTACACTACGTAAGTTTTACGCATCAAATAGAAGGAATCAAAAAGATTTTTGCAATTAAAATTTTTGACCGTTGCATAACTTTTGTTTTTCACTTAAAAATATCCTATGTAGCCCCTGTTTGGCCCCCATTAAATTATAATTCATTTTTCTCTTTTTTTTTTATTAACCACACATTTTTCAATAAAATATTCTATCCATCCCATATATATAGGCTGGTTTTATTTTCACACAGATTAAGAAATCTTATTTAATGTATTTTGTCGAAAACCTTCCTAGTCCACCTTTATTTTTATATTTGTACAATTTTTAGTTTAAATGGGAAAAATTGGTTATGACTAGTCAAATTAAGTTAGGGCATTTTAGTGAACGGATAAAACAAAATATTCTCAATAAAAAAATGATTATATAATTAAGACAAGAAAATAAGGAAAGTTAGCTTATATACATGCGACGGAAGGAGTAATATTACTCTTAAATCCAAAATTTATCTTATTTTCTTAACAACATTCTCCAAAAAATTACTATTATTATAAAAGAGAAGAAAAGAGAGCAGAACAAAAAGAAATCAATAAATTTGTATTTGTTTTATTAAGAACCAAAACCCTGTATTTATAGGACAGAATCAGGGATACAACAGTAATTATTTCTAGGACTGTAGGGGTATAATTGTTTAAATAGCACATTACAAAATATCTGCCTCATTAAAACTTTGTTTGATAAAAACTCAATGGGAAAAAATCAAAACGAAGGAAAAAGAGTAAAGTTAATTTGGAGTATTAAAAATAAATGATGCCTCATAAAAACATTGCTATGAAAACACAGTGGGACAAAATCCAAGCGAAAGAAAAATAGTACAACTACTTTCCTTGATATTGATCACTGAAAATCTTCGACATTCCAATCTTATGAACTAATTTCTTGAATGTAGTATTGGCAGTGCTTTTGTGAATAAATCGACCATATTGTCACTTGAGCGAATTTGTTGGATATCGATGTAACCATTCTTTTGAAACTCATGTATGAAAGAATTTTGGAAAAATATGCTACGTTATGTCACCTTTAATATAGTCTCCTCTGAATTATGCAATACAAGCTGCATTGTCTTCATACAAAATTGTTAGCTATCCTTTGTTGGAGTTAACCCGCATGATACTTGGATATAATTGGTCATGTCCTCAACCATACACATTATTGGCTTGCTTCATAGATTGCAATAATTTCAAAATATTTTGAGGATGTTGCTGTCAATGATTGTTTCACTGATCTCCATGATATGGTTGTTCCTCCACGTGTAAACACACATCTTGTTTGTGATTTAGCTTTATATGGGTCAGAGAGATAGCATGCATCTGTACGATTTAGGTAATGAAAAATATTTTAAACATCATTCCAATATTTTTTAGTAGGTGTAGAGCTGTATCTGGCAAAGAAACTTAAGTTATGTCAAGTCAAGTGCAATTTACAATATAAGTTAATACTCCAATTGCACTAAGGTATAGTATTTTAGGACCAAGAATATTTTCTCCATCTTCAAGTGGGCGAAATGGATCATTTTTCCCATCGAATTATCGAACAACTATGGTTGATGATCATTTTTCACATCGAATGGTCATTTTTCAAGTCGAGTGCCAATGAATGTACATTATCCATATAAAAGTGTTTTAAAACTTTTTCTTTTGTATACATAGATTGATGAATAGATAATCTGTCTGGAAAATGTTCAATCTGCAATCCAAGACAAACTTTGGTTGTTCCTAAATTTTTCATTTCAGATTCATTTTTCAAATAACCAGCAGCTTTGTTGAGCTCTTCAGGAGTTCCAATTAAATTTAAATTATCAACCATAATTGTAAATCAAATATTTGTTTTCTTTATGAAAACATATGGACAGATATCGTCATGTTTTCATTCAAGAAATATTCACTAAGGCGTTTATACCACATGCATCTTGATTGTTTTAATACATATAATGATCTAAGAACATAGTTCTCGAGCATGTATAATTTGAGTTATGATTCAAGCATATTAAATCTTTCAAATATAAAATTAATAATCATGCCAGATCAGTTGACTATCACATATTTCAAATTTCATGTATCCTCAAGATAACATGATATAGACTTGTGATTTCATCCATGACGATCTTTATGAAATTCACTATATTGAGAGTCGTGCATTACACAATATGACTTCATTTTTCTCATTTCCTTTTCCTATGAGTATATACCTTTAGATTTTCAGACTATAAATCCCAAAGTTTCGTGTTGATCTTGTAAATTCAATTTAAGATTGTATCTCATTTTATTTGGCCAAACATTACAATCGATATATTTCGATTCCTCACGATTCACATACGATACTGTATATCATGTACAAAATTATTCTCGACAACGTTTTCTTTTCTCGTTCGATTCTATTTCTTTTCTTATAGTGACATAACTTATTTAGATATCTCAATTTTTAACATATCAGGTACTTGAACCTCTTCTAAAATTTTATAATTTGTTATGTTTAAATACTCATTAAGAGTATATAACTCCTTAATGAAACCATCATTGCTAATTGCTCCATTTTTATTTGAAAATTTTTGTATTAGAATCGATCATCATCACGCTTCAGGCGTGCCATAGATATATCAAATATAATGCTAACAAATAGTTCCCTAAGACATAAATTCGTATTCGAGTACTAAAAATTGATGCGTGAGATATTGTTGATCCATTTGATCAATAAATGCATCTAAATAAATTATCTTTCAAACTTCTGGTTCGAATGATGTTTAGTAAGGATTTAGATGATAATACATTTATACATTACTTTCAACTTCTTAATTCCTCCCCTAATGCTAAGAGAATTGTCCAATCAAATTGACAATCATTTTTTCAATGTTATTAAATATCGTTCATTTGAAATAATAGTTCAAACTACGTAATTATTCTCAGCATTCTTTATTTTTCATCTCAATATATTGTTGTGTTCAATTTTTACATATACCACACCATAAAAAATAATTAGATGAAAAAATTAGGATCTAATCATAAGTTGATTATAATAGGAAGAACTGTGATTTTGGCATGATGCGTAATAAAATTCTCTAAATATAAATGAGAAATACTTTATTCTCAATTAAATTAATTGGAGACATTTAACAAACAATAGTATTAAACTATTTATCGATATCTCAACTAACACTTATTAAAATGTTGAGATTTATGCCCACTAGCATTAACAAGACATAGTCTTGATTATATAATCTGAAAATTATGCTCATAACTTGAGCAATAATTTCGCAAAACTTCAGGTTGCGAACACTGTGCAATCATATAATATTTGTATAAAATTTATTAGATACAAATAATATTTAGATGGTTAACTTTTGTGACGGGGCCCCATATATCACTATAATTAATTTTCAGAAATATAGAGAATGCAATCCCTATTTTAGCTAGCGATGTTTAATGATCAATTATCGATAAAGAGAATAAATAATATATAGGAATTTATTGGACTGAAAAATCTTATGATTCTTCATTTAATATCCATTAAAAGAATTTTAATTTCACATCATTATTGATCCAGTGATGGTCCAACTGGTCATGCCAAATAATAAAATCAAATTGAACTTCTGGTTCAATATAATATATAATTCAATTATTTAATCTCAAAGAATATGATTAAATATTATATAATCATATATCATTCAAGTAGTCAAACTAATCAATGTTCTAACGATATTAGTTATATATTTTCCTTTAGGAATAAACATGAATTCAAAATAATATATTTCCCAAAACATGTGCTGCTTTAAAAGCACATTATATATATTTTTTTATTATTATTGCTCATTTAAAAGCAATATGTTAATATTCTTCTGGAATATTGAAAATTATAATTCAAGCTCTTCGCGAGTAATCAAATATTATTATAATAAATTATACAGTAATTTACTCTTTGACTGTAAATATAATTTATGTTAGATTATATGTAATTACACTTTTCGAGAGCAAGTAAGATCTAACTAGAATATTAATGAAAATTATACTGTGCATTACTTCTTCAAAAATAATAGATCGATATTCTTCTGAAATAAGAAAAAATTTTAATGTCATGCTCTTCAGGAGCAATAACATATTATTGTTTACAGTAATAATTATATAAGGATTTACTCTTTAGGAGTAATAACATAATTTTATGTTAGATCTAATATCATTATGCTATTTAAGAGCAATAAAATCTGACCAAGACATCAATATCTAAATAAGTATGTAGAAAAATGGACACAAAAATAAATAAAGTAATTTAATTCGTGATTTTATATATAATCGATCAATATTCATCGGGAATATTGAAATTGTAATAATTAATATTCTTTTCTTAAAAAAAATATTAATAACATTGTGTTTCTTTAGGAACACAATGAGACATATAATCTTCAAGAGCATAAATACAATATTCTTTTGGAATATTGATATTAATGATTCATTCTATCTTTCGAGCTAAATAATAAAATTATACTCTACATGAGTAACAATGAAATATTCGTTTTGAATATTTATATAATGTGTGTTGCGTTTCTTCGAAAACATCAACATTATATTCGTTTAAAATAACTATAATTTAAATTATGCTTCTTCAAAAGCATTGAGTCAATATTCTTTCGGAATATTGAACTTGCAATATCATACTCTTTATAAGCAAGTAATATTTTTCTAGAATATTAATAATGTTGTTCTACTTCAGGAGCAACAACAAACTATTTATAATAGATAGATATAAAATTAATATTCTTTTGGAATATTAATTATAATATTATGCTACTTTTGAAACAACAAGATGATAAATTCTTAATTTGAAGTTCATAGAATAATATCTAAAAATATTTAATTACCATATAGGCATTATTGAATTTATAGAGAAAAATTAATTACCAAACATACATGAAGAAAAATAATCTCCATACATATAAGTTAACAAAATTGGCTAAATCTTTTACTAACGTGCAAAAGATACTAAACATACATGTAAATTTCACATATATAGAAATTAAATATAGAACTAATATGTAACAGATTCAAAAGATAGAATTAATACTGAATAACATGTGAAAAAAATAATTGTGTATGAATAAAAAGAAAGTGAACTAATATGTGTTCAGATTACCTATACAGACGTGAATTAGAATTAATATGCATACCGATGAAAAGTAGAGAAGAAGAAGCATCCTCGTTATGATGTATGTGTATATTGAAATATTTCACATGCCACCAAATTAAATTTGGTACACGTGATAAATATTCATGCCTATAAAAATTATTACCTTCACTAAATTTTGAAAAATTAAGTTATTGTGCTGATAACGTGTTATAAAAGTGAAGAAAACAGAACAGAGAGAAATCAATAAACTTGTGTGTATTTTTTATTAAGAACTAAAGCTCTGTATTTATAAGACAGAATCAGGGATACAACAATAATTATTTCATAGGGTTGAATTGTCATTCATCTCTAAACCCTAATAAACTTTCCTTTTACAACAGTTATTACCAAATCAAATTCTCATTAAAACGTGGGAATAATAAGAATCAATCACATGCTTATTTACACAAATATTCATTCATTCTTCACAAGTATTTAAACTAGAGGCATCCGAGTTTACTTTTAGTGTGGTTGATAAGGTATTGGATGAAAGAAGGTCAAGACTCAATGAAAACATATTGGAAGCTCTTACATGCATGAAAGATTAACAGCCCGTTTAGTTCGGATTAAAATCTGATTTTTAATCAAAGTCAAAGTTAAACTATCAATATTAACCACATCTTTTATGGACCCACAACTTTTTTACCACACATTTCAAAAACTTCTATCATAATCTACTAAAAAATCTAATTTTAATCCATACCAAACACCCTCTAAATATTCAAACCTAGAAGAATACAAGATAAAATGATTGAAAATATCACTCAAGACTTCCAAAACCTTGCAAAAGAAGTTGTAGAAGATTAATTGGTTAACATAGAATAATTTGAACAATTGAATTATAGTTAAGAAGGTACCCACTTAGTTGGGATATACTTAAACTATGTATACACTAATTATTGAGAGTTTTTTTCAAAGTTAGAATATACACAAACTAAGTCAAAGTATATGCTAACTTAGGTGGAATATACTTAAACTATAATCACTTAGTAGTAAATAATTATTGATTTTTTTTCAAAGTTAGATAAAAAAAACGTTGTAAATCAATTTAATTTTTTACATCTATTAATGTTAACTTTATCTTTGTTATTTATTAAATGATCGTTGTTTAAAGTATAAGTGGCTCATCTACACCCTCGTTTGGCCCCTATTTTGTCAAAATGATAATGGTTGGAGCCTTGTTTGTTTGCAGAGAGACAATTATTTTTGGTTCTTTTAGCAGCAAATTGGTATTTTAATATGTTTATAGTAGCTTCAAGAGATTCTTTAAATATGAAATGTTATTCATTTTAAGGAGTTAACTCTTAAAATCATGTTCCAATAGACTATTTAGATCAACATTTTAATTTAAATAGTGGGTTTGACTCTCCAAATTTGGAAAGTCAAACTTACTTTCTATAATTAAATGTATTTAAAATATTTCAATTTTCAATGTAAAAAATAATATAATAATCTAGACAAAAATTCGTTAAAATAAAATATGGAAAAAATAATAAATATTTTTTTGAAAGTAATAGAATTAAGTATTAAATATAGAGAGTTTATTGTAGTATTTCAAAATTTTAACTCTCTAAATTTATAAATACTCTCTAAACTATAGAATATACTTTTTAAAAATAAAGACTCTCTTAAAAATGCTATAATCTTGAAATCCTATAATGCCCAAGAGCTCAAGAACAATAAACTAAGAAGAGAATTAAATAATGGTAATTGGGTGACAAATTTACCCACTTAAATTGAGTTATAACCACAAATCTCAAGACCAAAAGACACTTAAAACTGTACATAAGTTAGATTTGGCATCAAGCATGAACTTGAGAAGTTTCAGGCTTTTCCTGTCTTTCACATAAACAATCGACTCTCAACTGCACTATCTAGTTTCCTTCTCGAGAAGATGAAACTTGAAACCACAAACAGAGCAAGAGTTCTATTCATAAAGAATGACAAAGAACACAAGAAAGTGTCACAAATAAATCGAGTAGTCGTAAGAGAAAAAGAGAACCATAGATGGTGAAAAACAAGAGAATGAAGTGCAGTCATAAAATGGTAGCGTTTTCCTTTCTCTAAGTTTTTATTAGTCAAACTCAAGTTAGAGCTTTGTTATTTATTTGTGGTTTATTGAGTAAAATTGAAAACTCTTCAATAACTTGTCAAAATTTCACTATTCTTATGGAGTAGACGATCTTTTTATCATTGAACCCTTAAATAATGATAGAATCAACGAAACATTGGAACGTTTCTTATTCTCATAGTTTTGTTAAGCCAAAACTTTCAATATAATTTTTCAGTTTAGCCAGGACTTCTCCTCATACAATCTTACATCAACTCTGATTCGCAATCTTCAATATCTCCAAGTAGAGGATTAAATTGATTAATAAGTGAGCCTTTGTTAGGCTATGAAAGTCAGGGACGGATCCAGCTGCTCGAGCGAGTTAGGGCGGAGCGTGGAGCATTTATCAAACACCGTCCAATATAACGATATTGTTTACTAATATTTAATTAATTTATATTAAAAGAATCTCCAATCAATATATAAATGCTCTAAAATGTAAAATAATATAAATATTAAAGTATAATTTAGTACAACCCAAAATAATAAGGAATAAAAATACATTTTTTGAGTCATATACCTATTACCAAGTTTCAAATTTTTATAAATTGAAGCGAGACAAGATGAAGTTTATATGTAGTGGTTAATTGATAAAGAAAAAAATTAAAAAACAATGAATTTTAGAGCTATTTTTGCCCCCAAAAAGATAAGTATTTTTCAAACTTTTAGAATTACAAAGAATTTTACAAAATAAATTGATAAAACTTAACAATTAAAGTATATATATTATGAAATAATAATTTCAGTCAATAAATTTTTAAAGCTATTTTAACCCAAAAGAGAAATCTTTTTTTCAAACTCTTAAAATAATAAAGATCAGTAATTAAATTGTCCAAATTTGAATTTTACAAAATAAATTGTTAAAATCTAATAATAAAAGTATATACTATGAAGTAATAATTTGAGTTAACAAATTTTTTTAAATAAATTTTTTTAGAAACAAAAACTATTAATATAGAATTGTTTAATTATTATTTATTGTGTTATAAAATTAAAAAAAAAAAAGAAAGAAAAAAGAAGAGGAGGAGGTGAAGGGAATCGAATCCCATACCTCTGATATGATAAAAATGGAATTCCCAATTGAGATACAAAGCTATATCAATGCTAGTTAAAACAAAATAGTATACAATTATTTAACTATTATTTATTGTGTTTGAAAAATTAAAAGAAGTGAAATGGAGGGGAGTCGAACCGGGTACCTCTCACTTGCAAAACTAATGCCCTACCAAATGAGCTACAATCATAACACTGTATAGTGGTACAATTTTACATATTTAGCATAATAATTTCATCAACATGAAATTCCTTTCCTACTAGAGCTAGCACAGGCGGTCGCGCCAGGTCGCCGGGTGCCTAGCTCAAAATAATAAACCAAAGAAAGCAATAAGTGAATTATATTAGTGCTTATGATTTGACTATGAAGTACAAAAATCATGATGACAATAATCACAATGAGGTCTTTGAAACCTAGATTAGGATGTCCTCTAATTATGTAATCCCAATCGTTAAAAATAATATATATATATATATATATATATATATATATATGGAAAAAAAAATTGCTTTGAGAAATCAACTTGCAATGCATCAAGGTTCTTGATCCACAAAAGTAATGGAGACAAAAATATAGTAGGATAAAGTCTATCTCACTAAATTACATACACCATTAACGTAACACAAATTCAGACATGACATCATGGCTTTCACAATTCCTTGTTTGGTACATCCTGATTTTAATTTAAATCAAAATCAATAATTAATTTTAATCACATATTTTAGGGAATCTACCATATATTTCAACAACTTTTATAAAAAAATCTATTAAAAAATAATTTTAATCCTCATTAAACAGAAGTTTTGTATAATCATTAGCTCAAATTCGGTTTCAGTTACTGCAATTGTGTTGTCTTCTAGTTGGATCCTATGCTTCTTTTCAATAATTCTTCCCAAATAGGGCCTTGTCAACACCCTACCAATAGGGGGACACATGTCCCCTTTGAAAAAATAGGGCCATGTTTCCTTAGCAAAACTCGCTTCTTTTTCTATTAAAATGGAAGTACAACTGTCCTTCCAACTAACTTTGACTTTTTAATTAATAAATATCAAGGCACTATAAACATCGAACTAATGATGTGTTAAATGATTAAAAAAAAAAGAAAAGAAAAAAACTATGACAAATAAGCCAGTAATTGAGTTGTTTCTAAATGAATAAAATTGATTGTTTAGGTGTTAGTTTACTTTATCTGTAAGTAGTTTAGAATAATAATATTTAAACTCTGCGGAGTCTTTTTTTCAAACTCTTAAAATAATAAAGATCAGTAATTAAATTGTCCAAATTTGAATTTTACAAAATAAATTGTTAAAATCTAATAATAAAAGTATATACTATGAAGTAATAATTTGAGTTAACAAATTTTTTTAAATAAATTTTTTTAGAAACAAAAACTATTAATATAGAATTGTTTAATTATTATTTATTGTGTTATAAAATTAAAAAAAAAAAAGAAAGAAAAAAGAAGAGGAGGAGGTGAAGGGAATCGAATCCCATACCTCTGATATGATAAAAATGGAATTCCCAATTGAGATACAAAGCTATATCAATGCTAGTTAAAACAAAATAGTATACAATTATTTAACTATTATTTATTGTGTTTGAAAAATTAAAAGAAGTGAAATGGAGGGGAGTCGAACCGGGTACCTCTCACTTGCAAAACCAATGCCCTACCAAATGAGCTACAATCATAACACTGTATAGTGGTACAATTTTACATATTTAGCATAATAATTTCATCAACATGAAATTCCTTTCCTACTAGAGCTAGCACAGGCGGTCGCGCCAGGTCGCCGGGTGCCTAGCTCAAAATAATAAACCAAAGAAAGCAATAAGTGAATTATATTAGTGCTTATGATTTGACTATGAAGTACAAAAATCATGATGACAATAATCACAATGAGGTCTTTGAAACCTAGATTAGGATGTCCTCTAATTATGTAATCCCAATCGTTAAAAATAATATATATATATATATATATATATATATATATGGAAAAAAAAATTGCTTTGAGAAATCAACTTGCAATGCATCAAGGTTCTTGATCCACAAAAGTAATGGAGACAAAAATATAGTAGGATAAAATCTATCTCACTAAATTACATACACCATTAACGTAACACAAATTCAGACATGACATCATGGCTTTCACAATTCCTTGTTTGGTACATCCTGATTTTAATTTAAATCAAAATTAATAATTAATTTTAATCACATACTTTAGAGAATCTACCACATATTTCAACAACTTTTATAAAAAAATCTATTAAAAAATAATTTTAATCCCCATTAAACAGAAGTTTTGTATAATCATTAGCTCAAATTCGGTTTCAGTTACTGCAATTGTGTTGTCTTCTAGTTGGATCCTATGCTTCTTTTCAATAATTCTTCCCAAATAGGGCCTTGTCAACACCCTACCAATAGGGGGACACATGTCCCCTTTGAAAAAATAGGGCCATGTTTCCTTAGCAAAACTCGCTTCTTTTTCTATTAAAATGGAAGTACAACTGTCCTTGCAACTAACTTTGACTTTTTAATTAATAAATATCAAGGCACTATAAACATCGAACTAATGACGTGGTAAATGTTTAAAAAAAAAAGAAAAGAAAAAACACACACAAAACTTGGAGATACATGTAAACACATTGCCCCCCGGGGCATAACCTAGTAGTGCAAATGACAAGACTGAGGTTATCTCACGCCTTGCAAACAGCCGCAGTGTGGGGGTTCGATTCCTGAGACATGGAATTGGACTCCTTGTAGGCGCAATGTACAGGCAGCTCTTGTTCCCTGACCCACTGGGAACATTCCGTGATTTACCTCTCTCATAAATCTCTAGGGGCGGGGCGGTGGGGTCCTCAAGGTTGGGTTCAACCTTTTTTTACATGTAAACACGTTTAATAAAGAGGAAATTATCTAAATAGTCAACTTTTGCCTTTGTATTTACAAAAATGTCACTTTTTTTTTATACATTGCAAAAATGTCAATTTTAGACAATTTTAGACATATTTGGCCTTAAAGCTAAATTTAAATACCCAACATATCCTAATGAAATTTTGATTTGACCAATCAAACAAATTGTACAAAATTATGAAAGATTGTCAGAGGAAATTGAATTATTCAAGAAAAATATGCAGAGCAAAAACGAAAATGCAAGCTCCAATTCCCCCCCCCCTCCCGTTCGAAGAAGAAAAATCCCGTGAAGGAAAGGATGAGAAAACTAAATCCCTTAAATTCCTAAAATTCAGCCCTCTCTCTCGCGAAATAGACGACCGTCGGCGAACTCCATATGCCCTGAGTGAAGGGAAGAGAAAACGAAATCCCTAAAACTCAGTCGTCGCTGTGACGACATCGACCACCGATGGCGACCCAAAATGCCGTGAAGGAAAGGAAGAGGAAATGAAATCCCTAAATCCCTGAAAGTCGATCCTCTACTTGACCAAATCCACCACCGCTGGCAAACTCCTCTCCTTCACCAAACACAGAATCCCAAAAACTATAAAACACACTCCTCAATCGACGTCAGAAGTTGAAAGTACGATCTTCTCACTGCTCCGATCTATAGGTGTCGATCGCCGACTACCGAGCACTACCCGTACGTAAGTGAATCTGATTTCTGTGGTTTCATTTGTTATCTTTGCTGCCGTTTTTGAAAATGATTTATTGGATTTTCATTTTGGTGTTTATTTGTGTGTGTTTTTAGATGCGTTGATTTATGGGTGTATGGTTTTTTATGGATTGGAGGTGGAGATGAAAATTGAAATTGATTGCAGGCAACGTCCACCGTCATTCACTCCACCACCAAGCAAGATTTTAGTCTATTGCAGTAATATGTTCAGGTTAGTGTTTTGTTCGTCTTTTGCATATTGTTATTTGGAAAAAAGAGGAAGTTCTTCTACATTGTTGAGTTAGGAACGTAAATTGATGTTTTCGGACGAAACATGGCTCTTGAGACTGAATTGTTGCCTATGTTTACTATCGTAGAAGGTGATTATAACACTGATGATAATGTGGCTGCTTCTGAGAAAGATGGTATACATGAGTTGAGCAAATCCTCGAATTGTAAACCTTCAACGAATATAAGTGTTGTACGGCATTTGATTTGGTAAGTGAACTCTGTTCATCAATGAAGCTTCAATCTTGTATGTTTCTATTAATCAAGTCTGAAGGTGCCGATTTACTAGTATGTAGTGTTTTTATTGCTGTTATGTAATTGTCGTTCCAGTTCTTATTTTAGTACGATGTGTGAGTTTGAATACGTGATCTTAAATTATGAAGTGAATCAATTGAAATTATAACATTTAGTTGCAAAGATAGGTGAAGAATGTTTGTTTATGTTTGTATTCCACTTGTGAATGCTAAAAGAATATGTTGCAATGATGCATGAAATAATTGCAGATCTTGGTGAATATTCATGTGATTGTGCATGTGTTCGTAACTTGTATGATCCTCCATTCGTTCATCCATGGACCTTAAGGAATAATATTGTTTCAGATTATACATTTCTTAGTGAAAATACATTTCAAATATAGAAGTCCACTCGATTTAAATCGAGAACGTGCAATTGGAATCAGTAATTTTGTCTAACTTTCCTGAAGTTGATACTGATCACTCAAAAAGAATAAAATTGAGAGGATGAAGATGAAGAAAATTTGAAACTGTGAGGGAGAGAGAGAGAGAGAGAGAGATTTTTGGTTTTCGTAGAGAACAAAATGCAACCATTTGATTTCACTTATCTAATTAATCAGGCAAAGGTTGAGTACAATAGAAACACCATAACGTCTCCAGATCCAATGGTATAGAAGGTGAAACATGGTAGCATTTCAATAGATCCATTTATTTAGAAAAAAACGTGTTTCCAAGATGTCTAACTTCAATTGAAAATGCGAGTTTAGTTGACAAAATTAATTAATCAGTTTAACGTATCTCAACAATCTCAACCTTGGTACAATAGTCCCAATTCCCAGTGCAATATGTTCTGCCTTGGTCAACATCAATTCCTCATGATGAACAAGAATTAATATTGAACAAACTCAAGCAATCCAATAATTTATATTACTCAAAGGCAACACTTCCTTACCAATATCTGTAGGATGAAATGAGTAGAAATCTTTTTGAATTTAACAATCATTTGTGAAATAACATCTCTAATAATGAAATCTAATATCAACATGTTTAGATGTATTATGTACAACATGATTTCTACTAATTAAATATATAACAAATAGACTTTCAGAATACAGAAGAGCTTCTTTATGTATAAAACCAAATTCGTGCAACTTCTTTAACCAAACACCCTTTTTTATTGCACCAATAACATCAATATACTATGTCTCAATTGAAGACAAAGCAACAATTTTCTATAGTTGAGATTTTCAAGTATTACAAAAATTACAAAGAGAATACATATATGTAGAAGTAGATTTTATATTATCTCTATGACATGCATATTATGAATCGAACTTTGCTACTTGTACATCACGATTTACTGACATGGATTTTATGGGAATTAGAAAAACAAAAGCTGAAATCTATCCTCTTATACAAAAGCAAAGTTATCCTTTTCGCAATAGCTACTTTCAGTCGCATATTTTATAATTATGGATGCCAGCGGTTTATGTATTTTGTCAAAGACTTACTAACGCACTGAACTTTATCTTGTTTTATTTGGGTATCTTGCAATGTTGACATGTTCTATTTGAGTTCTTGTTGAGTCTATTTGAAATGCACCACAACTGCCTATCAACCACAAAATATAGAGCATGTTTACAATTCAGTTTACATGCTAAGTTTGACTACTGTCAGAAGAAGAAAAAAAGAATATACGTACAACATATATTAAATCTGTACAAAACTTAATTTTTTTAACTTACAATATTTATATATGCCTACTTTCGATGAAGTTCCATGTATGATGTTGAAAACTTACCTACTGAAATGAATTGCTTATTTTTGAATACATTAGTAACTTATTAAAGTTAAAGCTCAAGAGAAATGAATATGATTGATACCCAATTCTAAACATATTGCCTTTGCTAATGAATATGATTAATGAAATCAGCAATTTAAAATTGTTTAATAAATTAAATTTGAAATATTTTCTTTTTCCTTAATTTATACGGCAAAAAGACTTCCAGTCCACGAAGTTATTAAGAAGATTAATGGTAATCCTTCTAATGACAAAGTGGACAATTAATTCTGGTATGTACACAATTGTCGCGTCTAGACCAAAACAATAATTCTACTTTTCTTCATTGTATTTTGATTATGGAGATGCCCGACTGACCTCATTACATTTCAATTGACTGGTTTTAAGTCCATTACACGTAATTTAATTATAACTAGAGAAGACTAAATCATTTTCAAATGAGCTTACAATCCTTATCTACAAATTTCTAGGTGAAGTTTGGGATAATGAGGATATTTGGACGTTTTCTATGTGTAGTACTGTTATTCGTTAGTGGTATTATAGCACTGAAGAAAGCAAAAAAAATTGAAAGAAAAATTACAATTACGAGTAGATCGATTCCAACATTTTTAAGGCGTAAGACATTTGAAAGCACTTCCTGTAATAGAACATGCCAACCACAAAATGCACCACGACCATTTGGCTTCTTGTTAAGTGTGTTTTACATGCACCAAGACTCGCTATCAAGCACGTTTAAGAGGATAGCAGTATTCGAAATCGTCTGAGCATTGGAACTTCCAAAGTTGACGAGAAATGAAGTGCTCTGTATGTTAGTCTTGTATTCGGATTCTAGTATGGAATTAGAGTTTATATACACTACTCATGTCCTGGCTAATGTATTTGCACATGTTGGCTAGGATTATCCTCTTCGGGTAATATAAATCAAGTGCAATTGTACGCCATTTGCGCTTTTTAGCTGACTAATACATATAGTTACTGTATGTAAGTTGATTAATTTCTGTATCACTGTTCAATCTTTTCTGTCTTCTTTTGGTTGCCTCAAGCAAGAAGAGAAAGTAAAACAATGTTGACATTGGGATACTTATAATTATTTTGATGTAGGTTTTGGAAATGATAAAACTTGAACTTCATATGACACGTCTATTTGTGGTTGCACTTATTTTATGCCTTCTTTGGAATGCCAAGCTTAAAGATTGTCATTGTGCTATTGTAGTCCGCTTTGTTTGAATTTTAGTTTGATCTATAAGATCAAATTTTGGGGATTGAACAGGATAAGGTATTTGACCATTAGAAATTAGCTTTAATATTACTTTTAGTTATACTTGATATACACTTTCAGTTTATAATACTTAATAATTAAAATATTTGGAGATTGACATTCAAGAAATGTGGCAATTTCAATGTATGCTCCTCTTCAATACGTTTTTTATGCGCAACATTTGTTTCACTTGTTGCAGAACCAAACTTTGTGGAGTGTCGAGAAAGAAAAGAGACGTATCTGTCCATAGCTCTTTGCAACTGCTACAACTAGACGAGGTGAAAGCACTTTCTTCTCTCTTGTTTTTGTGATGTACGAATATGTATTGAACTTATCTTGCACAAGAAATTCACAAAACAACTTGTTGCTTTACATATCTCTTAGATTGCTCGGTAAGCAGTTGCATGATTTGTTGTTTTCGATGTAGTTATAAAGGGAAAACTAGTCTTGTTTGCTTGCCTTCTACTCTAATGGTCCTTTTTTACTTGGTTGCTTCAATGTGTTTACATTCGTACCTATTTGCATGGCTGGCTATCAAAAGACATTGTAGAATTAACATCTACGTTTTCACCTTCATTGTGATTTTTGGGATGACCGAATTTTGGCATGTTCTACATTTTGATATAGGGCACCATGCATATGTAACATCTAAGTTTTAAAGCGTTTTGTGAATTTTCGGAAGCCTGATTTTTCGCTGTTATGTACCAAGTTTGTAGGTTGGGGCACCATGCATACGTATGCCATATTTATATTGAAAACTATTGTTCCCAACATTTGCCTGCTGTTATTCTCGACAGTTGGGTGAATCCCGACAGATGAATTATCGATCTCGACCGTTAGCTGCAGGCATTCTCGACAGATGACAGATGCCACTGTAAGGTAGAGTGCAATCATCTGTCGACACAGGTTTTGGTGATAGTGTCTCGACACATGACTGTGGGTACTGACGACACTGCACGTGCGTCGAGAAACAACATGTCTGTCGAACATTTATATCGCATTACCGCACGTATTTTTGCACATTACAAAAAATTTTTGGTAACATTTTTTTTTGTTGAAGATTGCATGCACAATTCGCCATAATAAATGTTTACTGCAAGTTTGGGTAGATGATCTGTTCTTACACGTTTCTCGTATTACTTGTTCCAATTCATGTGGTTGTATGCTCTGCGAAAGTACGCTTGTAATTTGTAATATTCATTTGCTGTTAAATTATGGTCTGACCGTTATAATTTCATCTGCAGAAATTATGGAATTTCAATTTTGGGTGCCCGAGAATGTACGGTTGCCCGCGCGTATCTCGCAACGAAGCAACTTGAAGTACATTAAAACAGTGATGGATAACTTAGACGACCGACTACGAGCTGACTTTTGCAACTCCTGCCTTGGGTTTCTCGCTGACGTTCTGGAGATCCAGTTTTCCACTCAGCTAATCCAGGCATCGGTGTGCCGAGGTATCCATTGCGATAAGTTCCACGAGTTGTGGTTCAATGTGCAGGGCCTCCTAACCTAGTTTGGACTGCAGGAGTATGCTATCTTCACTGGACTGCATGCTGGGTCGTTTCCGGAGGGCGATTGGTATACAAAGGCATTGGAGAAGAGGAGGCTGAAAGAAAAGTATTTCAAATCGTTGGAGAAGATTTCATGTGCCCAGTTGGAGAAGGCCTTTGTCTGCGCGTCGACACCCCGGGCAGATAGATACAAGCTCGGGGTTGCTCTAATTGTGGAAGGAGTTATCACTGCTCCGGACAACAATGTCGGCATTGATGAGGATACGCTTGCCCTTGTGGACGACTTAGAGCTATTTTTTTTGTACCCCTGGGCCAAAGTGGGGTATAGGCGTTTGTTGAAGGGATTCCGGGGTACTTGGGAACGTAAAATGAGCGATGCAAAGACGAAGAACGAGAAGGACGTCAGTTACACAATTCACGAATTTTCGATCATCATGCAGGTAAGAACAGCATTATGTTTATGTGTTTTGTTTGTCAGTACTAGACCATGTCTCCACAGTGTTTGGATGGATATTAATGCGACAATTTTTTTGTTATCGTCTAGACAGATTTGGGCATATGAGGCCATGCCCGAACTCGACAAATGCTTCAGTGAGCGGGTGGGTGAATGCTCGCCCCTGCTTCTGTGCTGGACCTCTACCAAACAACCGCAGCAGCGTACATACGATGCGTTCTTTAGGGACGTACAGGTTATGGACATTTTTCATTTACCTTTCAATTATTTTGTTTTCTTAGAAATAGTATGCAATACATTTTAACTACATGTTCTCCCCTGTTTCTACAACTGCACGTGCACGTCACACTGCGTCCCATAGAGGCCGAGCGTGATCTACCATACATCGCCAGTTTGGTGCCGTTCCCCGACCGTCCGGTGCAATTTTTGGACGAGCATGACGACGAGTCCGGTGCAGGGGCCGAGGACGATGAGACCTTCGTGAGCGATGATCGTCAGACACTGAAGGGCAATGAGGACGATGGGTCTAAGGCTGATGACAGTGGAGACAGTGGTCGCAACGCCTCCAGCGAAATCGGTGCTGGTGACACCAAGGACGACGAGGATGCCTCGGGACAACAGTCGAGTGCATTACCCACTCCAATGGTTGCCCCGTCTACATCTGGGGTGTAGGGTACGCGTGGTGGACCGACTGTGACGAGGGACGACGTGGAGGGCATGTTTTATGACCAGCGCATCCTCTTCGAGATGAGGTTGCGGACCATAAAGCTTGAAATCATGCAGCACGTGACCAAGGAGTTTGCCAGACTGAGGGCCTTCATATCTACCTTGGTGCCCCCGTCTGGTGACACCTCTACTTCCGTTGCAGCTCCAGTCGTGAATGAGCCAAACATTTGGGACGAGCCCCACGAAGGTATGAGTTTATGTTACTGTAACTTCCACTTACAACATGTTTGCAGAGCTGTGCAATTTTCCCTATGTATTCGCTTACAAATGTATTTTTTAAATTACTAAATTACTTAGATGTAGATGGAGGAGACATGGACCTATGCCCAAATGACGGTGGCCATCCTTCGCCTACCGGGAACTTGGAGGTGAATGGTACGTCGGTTAGTTATGTGTAACACATATTTGTATTTGATGTCATCTCATCTCGTGATATGTAACTGTATTCAATTTCAAAGTGGACAAGTAATTTTTTTCCAACTAGACGAGGAAGACAGCGACGAACAGAGCCTACATGACGATGATAAGGCAGAGGAGGTGGAAATGCAGGAGGTGAACAGTATGTGCGTAATTTTTGTATTTTATGTCATCTCATCTCGTGATATGCAAATGTATTCAATTTCACTTGTTCAATAATTTTTTCTTTGTTTTCGAGTGGCCGGGGAAGGCAGCGACGAACGGAGCCGACACAACGACGACTATGCAGACGAGGGTGAAATGTAGGAGGTGAACGGTACGTGCGTAATTTTTTTCAACTTCTGCCATCTCATCTCGTCATATGCATATGTATTCAAATTCACTCCTTCATTAATATTTTCTTTGTCTTCCAAGTAGACGGGGAAGGCGGAGAGGAACGGAGCCCATAGGACGATGACCGTGCAGAGGAGGGTGACATACAGGAGGTGAACGGTACGTGCATAATTTTTTCCAACTTCTGTGATTTGGGTTCATTACCAATCATTTTTTCCCTACGTAAATGATAATTCATATTTTGTGTTTGTCCATTTTATCCAATTTGCTTTCAACTAGACCCAGGAGAGACCGTCCCCACCCTCCCCAGCGACGAGAACGAGGAAGGCCCATCGACCCATGACATCACGGAGGTGGACGGTACGTGCCTATTTTCCTTGAATAATCTGATTCCACGAATATGTGGCCTCCTTCACACATTGTTTCACAAAAATGCTAAAATTGTTTATATGGGCGCTGCCACAGAGTTGCCGGCACATGTGACCGTACCAGAAAAGGGAGGCAATATGGGCAGCACAAACAAGCGGCGATCGACTCGTGTTCGACGTCCTGCACCACCTACCCGGACTCCATACACGAGGGGAAGGGCAAAGAGAGTAAAGAAATAAGTGAGTTCAACTTGTTTGGTAAGGTGTGTTGTAGTAGTAGATACGTTCTTCGTAACGAGGACATGCTTTTAATTTGGTTTGTTTTATGGACGGATACGTTTGCTCAGTCATTTGTTACACGTTAAACTGTCTTACGTAGAGTACATATCGTTTTGCGATAATAAATGTTTAGTGCAAGCATGGTATGGTACTGCCGATCAATTTTGTGTGTACGCGTTGACGAAATAATGCATGTATTGTTCATAAAATATGCTACACGTTAAACTGTCTTATGCAGCGTACATATCGTTTTGCGATATTAAATGTTTAGTGCAAGCATGTGATGGTATTATCGGTCTATTTTGTGTGTATGCGTTGACAAAATAATGCATGAATTGTTCATGAAACGTGAAACAGTAGATCAACATCACAACTAAAATGAATAGATCGCATGCACGTTTCGTACTCCATGGGTGAGTAAATTTTTTGGTTTTTACGTTGATTGGATGGATAGTTACGAACATTCTCTGCTGTGACCTTTCACTGTAGCAGACACCTGATGCAGGTAGGCAGCAAATTCATTCGGAGGGCTGATTTTTGAGTTCATCATGTGCGTTCATTAAGGTGTGATGATGAATTTTTGCAGAATGATGAAGAGTACAAACAAAATGAAGGCTGAGGCTAAATCAATAGGTGTAGTGAGTAGCACCAAAAAATAGCCAGAGGGATCCAAATCTGGGTTTATGCGTGAAGGTGCAATTGTGGAGACTATTACTCCTATTCCATATGATGTGGTTAATAATCTCAAGGGGGTAATGAGATTACTTAAATTCCATATTGGGATATGGTTAAATGGAACGGACATTGAGACAGGACATTTGTTTGTACCCTAATTAAATTGATGTTCATGCTACTTGGTGAAGTAGTATTATTTTGTATTTTAATTTTATTGGAGTTGAAGGTGTTATACCTGTACAAATGAATCGCGGTATGCAATATTTTGTGTGTAATGGAGCGTGGTCGAAGGATCAAGGATAATGATTATTGTCAAATTTGCATTACCGTATTATGAATAATTCGTTGTCATCTTTGCTACGTTGACCCCAACATTAAAACCGGTGTATGTTTATTTCAACATGCGTTTTAGTATAAATTTGCTTGTTCATACAGATTAAAGTTTATTTGAGAAATGGCATGTTAATTTTATCAATTTTTAATGCAATTCATATGATTTAGAATTTACAAAACTGTATTCAATTATGACTAAGGACTACAAAAATTCAGTAAAGTAATTTAACTTCAAAATTGATTGCCAATCCAGCTACAGGAATGTGGCCATTGCAGGTCTTGCACATGGATACAATTTACTCATAATTCTCACCATTTATGGACTGCATTAAAGTACACTTACACCCTTAACCATCACACCAAACCATCACACCAATGGTCAATCAAGTGTTAAGTACAAATGAAATGGTGGTTAGTTGTTAAATTGCTTTAAATGTCTTAAAATACCTCCAGTATAAAGCATGGCTTGCACTCTTCAAGTGGGATATATGACCCTCTTTGTGAGGCATCTTGTAGCAGGAACGTATCACAGTATTTGAAGTCTGTTTCTTCATATGAAAACAATGGCATCGTCCACAGGAAGCAATTCACCGCTGGCAGTTGAGGAGCCTTTGTCGACACCCGGTTCAACCCCGCTATGTCCCATCATAATTTTTTCGGACGATGAGGAAGTGAGTTCGAATGGTGGTAGGAAAGCCATCACTGTCGTTCCCTTTCCTAACCTGGACGAAGTTGCAAGTGATGCAGGTGAGTCTCCGACAAATGTGGTTGAATGGGTCGTCCGATTTATGGATACAGACGAAGTTGAACGTCACGAGGATGAGGGGCAGGGTCGCGTTCCATTGCCCGAGGTAATTGTCATCAGCTCGGATGATGACGGTGGGGAAGAAGGTTCAAGTGTTAGCTCCGAATGAAGAGTCCGACTTCGTTGCGTGTGTGGGTTTTTATGTATGTATATATAGTGCTTTTTTGTAAGAGATGGATTTTGTTACGTATGTACCAATTCTGTAGCATGTAGGAAACTCCCGTGGGCAAGTTATGTGTATTTTGTATTTTATTAAGCGGAGTATCGAACAATTGTCAAGAATGACAGGCACCATCTGTCGGGAACGACAGGTGAACTGTCGGGATTTACTGGCAAATTTTCTGTGTATGTAGTATGCATATTCATATGACATGTATTTTAGGTGAACGAACACAACCTCATGTGTACAGTCAACGTACTTTGTGAACAATGCAGACAGTGTTATGCGCAAAAAGTCATGTGTTCGTAATATGCATTTGAAAGGAAACATGTATAATGGTTTAACGTTTCGTATTCTGTACATTCAATTTACATGTGTCAACAATGGCAAAAATGTTATGCACAATAAAATTTTCTTTTAGTTCGAGGCTGTTATGCAGTACGTTGTGTCTATTTGCGTACTATAATTGTGAACATAAGAAAGAGTAATGTTTATGCGTAAGAGAATGAAAACAGTAATACAATATTTACATTGTCATATACAAACAACATCGGGGGAACACTTCACTTACAATTTCAACCACTCAAGTGTAAAATGCTGCTTACATCGGACGTGGTACAGTGTGGTTCGAACATGTGGTCCGGTTATGACCAAGTCCACCGCAACGAGTGCATTTCCTGAGCCGTGTGGTACACTCGTGTCTGGATCACTTACGTCGTATGGGTAGTCTACCTGGAGGACGACGTACACTAAGGGGCATAATAGGAGTACCTATAATTTCGGCTGGAACATTCCGGTCCACTTCACGCAAAACAGGATATATAGCTTCTCCATAGGCACCCTTCCAGTACTCGGATGTGTAATACGGTGAGCAGAGATCTTACAATGACTTACCTCTCAAGCAAGTAGCACGGGTTGCGTGAACGCACGGTATACGATTCAGTTGGAACTCACGACAAGTGCACGTGTTTTCGGAGAAGTCTACAATGTCCGTGTCGTTGGATATTCCAACTTGTGTTAAGTTATTTGTCAAGCCATGCGCTCGTAGCCTAGTACTTGCTTCGAACGTCGTCTGTAACTCATTCTCCATCGTTGGTGATAGAACGGTACTGCATGCGGTTGCACTTGCTCGACGTTAATAAAACCACTTCTGCATAGTATGCCGAATGTGTTCCACCAAGCATGTGATCGGTAACGAACGGGCATGTCTCAACATTGAGTTCAAAGATTCTGCGTTGTTGTTGTCAAAATGTTGTACCGTTGGCCAACAAATAGTGCCCGTGACCAAAATGGGAAACCTGCTTGCTCCAAGTACCCGTACGCTCTTGCACTTACCCTACGAAGCTGTCCTATAAGTCTTTCAAACTCTTCAGTCCGGTAAGTTCTTGTGGCTCTTTTGAATAGAAATATTGAACTTGCGTTGTTGTACCGCTGGATTATATTCTTTTCCATATGCTAGACACAGCACCCGTGGTGAGCCCAAGGAAATAGGTGGACAACAGCGTTTTCAATACTATTTTTCCTGTCGAAACAAACACCAATTCGTCCGAGTCACCTATAAGATCTTTCAAATTTGATAAAAATCACATCCACGATCTATTCGTTTCGGCATCAACGATCCCCCAAGCTATCGGATAAATCTGTTTGTTGGCGTCTTGGGCAGTTGCCAGTAGAAGGGTACCTTTGTATGGACCTTTCAAGTGATTGCCATCAACACAAATAACGGGCCTCAAGTAGTGTAGGTAACCCCGAGTGCTTGCACCGAAAGCTAGGAAAAGGTAGTGAAACCTGTTACGAGAATCTATTTCGATGTGTGTTACTGTCCCCGGGTTACTCTCTTGTAGGATGTGACAGTAGGAAGAAAGTTTTTGAAAGCTATCACCCGGTGTATCATGTAGCATATGTAAAGCAGTGACCTTTTCCCTATGTGCTTGATGGTAACTAATTTTCACACCAAATTCACGTTCCATGTCACGAGCAATAGAGGTAGGATCATACGACCTGTACGTATTATCCAATTTTCCCATAATCTGTTCGGTAATTACAGAACTAGTAGCATGTCGATGTGCATTACAGCGATAATCTATGGAACATGTGTGCACATTGTTGAATTTACGGATCATGAAGATGGCGGACTGCTTGACACTCGAAGCACGTAACATCCACTTGCAATTATCGTCCGCGCATACAACGTTTAACATTTTTAGGCTTGACCTGCTAACCTGAAATTGAAACTTCTCTCGCAAAGAAAGTAGACGAATTCTCGAGTACAACTCTTTCTTGGTAAAAAATATTTGCCTTTCGGTAAGATCCGCTGTATTCACAATGAAAATCCAGTCGCATGTATCCGGACTTTTGGAATGTGATAATAGTTCTTCGTCAACGTCAGCAATATTACCAGTATTTGTACCATGTAAGGGATCGTCGAACATCTCATCTAATGGTGTAGTCCCAACATCGAAAATTGGAGTATCCGCTGCATTATTGTTTGGGACACTGTGCTGATGATTGAGCTCCTCGTCCTGTACGGTTTGGTGATCTTTCGCTGCAGCGAACAATTGTTGGCTATAATTTGTATCCCTCTCAATTTCAACACTTGGCAGGCCGATTTCCAAAGTCGTAACGCAAAGGGCAGTTTCCTTATGAATTGATATGTACCAATTTACGTCTTCATCTTCGAGTATTTCGACCGACGGTATATTCATGTTCGAAACATTGAACTTCAATTCCATTTTTGTGCACGGATCGAAAATACCAAGTTTCTCGTTCAACCGTAACAATAGCCCCGATAGTGTAATACTGCTCGGCACTAAAATGGAAGTGGTTTTGTCCTCAGTCCACTTTCATTCATCATTCACGTGAACAAACTTTCCCCCGTGCGACACAATAAATCTCAAATTATTGTTCATACCTGAAATGTTGGGATTGCAACGATAAGAATTATGCGCAATCAAAATGTCGACTATATAATAGCATAGAAGTGACACGTTTCAATATTTAAACCTATGCAATACTACAAGGTCAAATGAAGGGTGTCAAGAATTTTCAACTGTCCAATTCGACAGTTTAGTTATCTATCTTGACAATTTATAAATGTCAGGTACGACAGTTCAAATGTCGATCCCGACAGTTGCGAAATGTCGAGTTCGACAGTTCAAGTACTGGAACTGCCGAGAAACTTTATGTGACACCCCGAACTTAAGCTTCGAGGGTCACGTACTAAACATCACAACTTCAGTCTTTGGTGCATGTAAATACTCTTAAATAGAAGTATTACATGTTAGAAACTTATTCTCAATTTGGTAAAACAATTCTTATAAAATTTGATGGCCGGTAAAAGTGCATGTCAACATGAAATTATACATTACATATACGGCCTCGGCACTATCAAGGTTACTTGGGGCAGCAAGTTTGACAATTTTTATAAAATTCATCCCGACTCCGTTTTATATGAAATTTGCAGCATTAGAAAGATAATTTCAAGTAGTTTTCTAGATTAAAATATGAAATTTTCCAAGATCATATGATATGTACGTTTTACTAAAAATAGTGACGTTTGCACAGGAAATCCAGATTGACCTCTCGACGTTTAAAACTTGATATCTCCGGCCACAGATATCCAAATTGAGTGATTACTGCGTCCATGTTTAGAAAACTCAAAGAGGAACACAGAAATATTTTTAGAGTCTCAAACGGATGTTTATAGAGTTAGAAACATCATTTTGAAATTGACTCCAGAAACTGTCCCGTTTCTACCTTTTGTCTCTTGCAAGGAAAATAAACTACAAAAATGTCTCTTAAGATAACGTGAAAGATATAATTACAAAATTTACTATTAATACCATATTGCATCATGTCATGTACATATTTTTACATAATACCATAAGAAAAACAGATGGAAAAACAGTCATCGAACAAAACATACAAAAGAAAACTTTCGGTACAAAACATCTTTGTCCTTAATCCATCATCGATTTTTCCAACTAACTTCCATCAATCCAACGATCATGGATCTGAAAATTTAGCATAACATACTATGAGTATAAGGAATACTCAGTAAGATACCATGCTTGGATTTTTATCATGATAATACTACACAAAAGAATGCAATCAAACACATACTTGCACATTCCGGCTTGCCGGTGCCCTTCGGACTTGTCCTAAGGCATAAATAGATATCTAACTTTGTAGACTTGTCAACCATATGCATATTATGGGTGCAAAGTGAAGAAATTTTCTCTATAGCAATGGATATATATATATATAAGGATAAAAGGCTTGATTATTTTTTTTCTTTTTTCTCTACTCCACCGCCTCACCTCCTTTTTCTCACATTTTTTTCTTACTTCTACACATGTTTGGTCTATTGCCTAAGTGTATGGTGATGATAAATGACAAGTGGGTTGATTATAGGGTAATAAGTGGCCACAAAACCTAGATTTACAAAGGAAGTCTCTCATCTTTTCAACTAATATAATCTAACCCCTCTAACTTTCATTATTAGCAAAGCATATTCCAAATTTAAACTTGTATCCAACTTACATATTCAAAAATTGTAGATTGTAAAATAATTTAATCGTTTGGTCAATTGAAATCCTAACAAAATAATCCACTTCATTCAAATTCAAACTTGACTTAAGTTTCGACTAACTAATAATCACTTCATGTATACACAACATTTAGCACTTCATGCTTGCATTTATTAGCTACCTCTAGCATTAACTACTACAAAGGTGGTGTCTCCTTTTCCTTATGGCAAAAAAGAATATTGAAAGTTAAATCACTATCCTACGAAAATTTAAACGAGCATAAAATTTCGGAGTATTACACTTTAAATGTGTTTGGTAGTATTAATGCTTATAATCATTTCTCAACTACAACAATTACAACATCACAACCTATTTTCAGAAATAAATGACTGAATGCTTCATTAAATATGGAATACTTTACATTTTTCAAAATATTTTTGGTATATTTTTCGTTCAAAAATATTAAAAAAAAGACCATCATGATTAATAGTAGTGATTACTATGTTATTTTTAACATTCTAAAAAAAAGTAAGTTGTTACATAGAAATATAAACAATTCGTAATAATTGACCTTTCAAAATAGATGAAAAAGATGGATGAAGTAATGTCTTTTTGAGGAAGAAGAAAATGGATGAAGAAGATGAATAAAATAAGGGTTTGTTTGACAAAAAATTTGTTTTTTAATGTTAACTAGGGTTTTGAAGGATTTTATATTCATTTTTTTATTAACTAAATTCGTATTTTATAATATAATATTCATATATTCAATGATTATAATATACAAATTAAACAATCAAATCGCAACATTAATTATTTTGAAAAACAATCATGAAGGAGCATTAAATGCTCCAAAAAATGTCAAATTAAGGGTAATTTAGACAATTGACAACAAGAAAGTAACATTTTTGTACAAATTGTGTGCACATTAAAGTTTTTTGTGCATTTTCAAAAAAAGTGACATTTTGGTAAATTCCCCTTTCATAATTGGAGACTTGGGGTATCATTTTCATCACTTTCAGCCTCATCTTTAATCTTTTTATATGGTTTCTGTAGAATTGTTTGTGCCCAATTAAATTGGAAAAATATATTTGAAATAGTATATTAATGGAGTCTATATGGTCAAAAAAAATAAAGAAAAATTTTAAATTTACTTGTAATATTATTTTATTGGAAAATAGGTAGTTCAAAAAAAAAGAGAAAAATATATTTTGAAAAAAAAAATGAGAATTAAACAAGGCCTTAGTATTTTAATTATATGTTAATCACCACAAAACATCCTTACCTTTCAATGTGATTATGCAAAACGTTCATACCTTTCATTTTTGACACTTTTACCCTTATCTTCACATTTTATTGCGAAAATCATCAATTTCATCAAATTTCTCGTGTAAAATGAAAAATATACCCCTTATTTAAATAAAACAATAAAAAAGAAAAGAAAAGTTAAAAAATAAATTGCAATCATATTCTCAAACTTTTTAAAAAGTGTAAATGAGTTCAAACAAATTATTAAAAGAGTAATTAGCACAAAACGTCCACACCTTTCATTATTATTGTGCAAAACATTCTTACTTTTCATTTTTTGACATTTTCATCCTTATTATATTTCATTGCAAAAATCATTATTTCAATTAAAAGCTGTAAAATGACAAATATACACTCATCTTTAAATAAACAAAAATAAAAAAATAAAAAATAAAGAACAAATTGCAGCTATATTTCCAAAACTTTCAAAAATGTACAAATAAGTTTCAAGTAAATAATTAAAAAGGAAAGTGATTATTTATTTGTATTATTTTAGAAAAAATTGGAAGTAGAATTGCAATTTGTTTTTTATTTTTCTTTTCTTTATTTCCGTTTATTTAAAGAGGGGGTACATTTGTCATTTTACAGTTTGTAATTGAGAAAATGAATGAAAATAATGATTTTTGCAATGAAATATAAAAATAAAGATGAAAATGTCAAAAAAATGAAAGGTACGGACTTTTTCATAATAATAATGAAAAGTATGGACATTTTGTGCAATTATCATTTTGATAATTTATTTGAACTCATTCGTACTTTTTAACTTTTCCTTTCATTTTTATTGTTTTATTTAAATATGGGTTATATTTGTTATTTTACACGAGAAATTTGATGAAAACTATTATTTCCGCAATAAAAGGTGAGAGTAAGGATAAAAGTGGCAAAAAAATGAAATGTAGGACATTTTGCACGGTAACATTGAAAGGTAACAACGTTTTGCGTTAATTACCTTTAATTGTATGTTAATAATCAAAAGATGACTACACAAAAAAATTCTCAAAAATTCTTCAATATTTTCTGAAAATAGATTAATAATTTGTTTCTTTAGGTTTGGCGATGGTTTGCAAGAGAGGATTAAATAAATTAAACAATACTAAAAAAGGAAAATAAAATAAATTTTATTCATGATAATACAGACACCTCTCGCTATACCATATCAAATATGCTATAATATTTCTTTCCTACGTACAAAACTGATATTATCCACTCCTCATTGTATTTTAATTTACATATTTTATACATAAAATAACAGTATAATAATTTTTATTCAACGGATTGGATCTAATTTGTGTCAAATCGCCCTGATTGAAATTGCACCGAGTCAGCGGACTTCATAACTCGCTTCCTAACCGAGCGGACTCACTTCCATTTTCTCTCCTCAAACTCGGTGATATTCCACCTTCTTTGTGCACCTTGAACACCTCAATTTCATTTTTCAACTCTTCTGTCAAACTCCATAATATATCAATTGAAGGCTTCTTAATGCCTAAAAGAATACCTATCCTGTCTTTACAATTTTCTAGCCGCTTCAAAGTGCGTATTAACTCAACTGAGTCACCAAAACTCTGGGAACTCAGTCTCTTCTTGAACTCACCTAGTCTTAACAAAATTTCATTAACTGCTGATAAATAATCATCACCCAATAATCCCATGACCTCGTTTAATAAAACGTTACCTTCGACTTGGGTAGTATCAGGTGCTTTGCACATTTCTTCTATTAGTCCAGTCAGAGAATCAACATCCTTGATCAAGTCAACGTTCAAGACATGTGAGATTCTTTCTTCTTGACTGTCTTTAATCATGCTGTTTGATGATGGAGAGAGGAAATAACCCAAAACCCTAGAAGTGAAAAGTAGGGTTTCCAAGTAACGAGCATACCATCTCACCCATGCTGAGATAACCCATGATCCGGCGGTGGCGCCGTCTCGGAAGGCTGTGAGTTTCAGATAATTATGTCCGCCTGTGGCCGGAAAAACTGAAAGCTGGTCTTGAAGTATAAAGGGTCCACGCTTAATGATGTGGTGAATAATTAAAAGACACTTGAAGGCAACATAACAGTTGCTAGTCGAGTTTAGGCGATCCATGAGGGCGGTGATGACAGCCGAGGCGGTGGTACGTGAGCTGTTTCCAAAAGATAGGATAGCAGAGAGGTGGTGGTCATCGGGCGGAGCTGGTGGCCCGTGGGTGGTGGCACGGAGTATGGCTAGGCGGAGAGAAAGTGAAACGTTGGATTTTGAGAGTAGGGCTGCTTTGGATAACGATGCCTTATCTTTGATAACTCCTAGGATGTCTCTAATTGTCGTTTCTCTTCCCATGGATTGTGTTGGAGAGAAAAAGTTGAGGAGGCTGAGAGAGGAGATTACAGATAATGAACGGACGGATTTGACAATTATAGGATTTTAGATGAATTAAAAAAAAAAAAAAAAAAAAAGGGTTGAACCCCAACCTTGAGGGCTCCCACCGCTCCGCTCCTAGAGTTTTGTGAGGGAGGTAAATCGCGGGATGTACTCCAATAGATCAGGGAACAAGAGCTGCTTGTACATTGCGCCTATAAGGTGTTCAATTTTATGTCTCAAGAATCAAACTCCCACACGACGATTGTCAGCAAGACGTGAGATAACCTCACTCCTGTCCTTTATACCACTGGACTATGTCCCGAGGGCGGATTGTAGATGAATTTTGATCATTCAAAGAGGATGAGAGAGAATATTTGGAGGAAGCGTGTGGACTGCTTAAAAGAGTTGACAAATACCTTGAATAAATTTTGTCAAATTGTGTATGCTCGTAATTAAGTGGTAAAATTATAGGTTGATTATCATTTAAAGTCAACTATTAATTTTGATTACTAAATTTCGGTAGGATTTACAGTTTTATTTATTTATACATTCACATTTATGTTAACTATTGATCTGTACATTCCACCACAGTTTATAATCTATGAAAAGTTTGTCATATATACAAAAATATTGAAAAAAATTGCACTATTATCAAATGACATCTATATATACAATCTCGATCCTGAGATAGAGTCTGAGATAGAGGGAATCCCACATAAGTACGAAATTTTAATTGGGTATCCAACTTATAACTACTTTAGCAAGCTAGAATATAATGTATTCAACCTTTTATTATAGTTGAATTGAATAAATTTCTTTGAATGAATCTAAATTTTACTTTCAATTTTTAACTAGTATTGTTGAAGAGTCAATTGACAAACCAATACCTTAACTCAATTGAGAGGGTCCTTCTGAATTTCTTGCTCATCTCGCCATTTTTATATATTGGGCCATGTTTGATAACCCTTTTGTTTCATGGAAAATGGAAAACATTTTCCATTTCCAATCAAAATTGGGTGTTTGATTGTAAACAAATTTCATGGAATTGATTTTCCATTTCCTACCCCCACGTGACCCTCTTTTCTAGCTTTTTAAGGAAAATCGGGTTTTGGTGAGAAAATGACTTCCAACTTCTTCTTCTTTATTTTTTATTTTTAGCAATGGGAACAAAATCTATCAATAATTGTAAAAAAAAAAAATTATCCTTCTAATTGACAATTTTCATTAAAAAAAGACCAAACGAACCTCAAAATATCCAAAATTTTAACATTTTTCAAGTGAAAAATTATACAAATCAAACACATTTAATTAACAATTCTCAGAAAACAAGTTCTAGGAAATTCAATTCCCTAGAATTTATTTTCTTTCCATCCAAATTTCATCCTTACAATTTTTATATATTAGATTATTGAAATCTCTTCTAATAATGCTCAATGTGGTGTACACAACCGTTTCATGTTTTCACTAAATTGAAATTGATCCGAGGATAAGCTTGTTATTGAGACATTAATCTATTCGAGATCAACGGTACAATTTTTTCTTTGAAATTTGTATGACATTGGAATTGTGTATTATTAAAATGGAATGAGTTTACCTAAGAAGTAACAAGTTGGAAATGTATGAATTAAAAGAGGCCACGTGAAAAAGAAATTTGACAAATTGAACAAAATATTCAACTTGCAAATTTATGAGAATGGCTTAATTTCTACCCTACATTAATAAAATACAATTCAAACATTGACCAGAAAAAAAGTGGGGCTTAGAATATTTCAAGCATCCCTTTGACTTTATTGATTTGATTCAGTAAGCTGGTTAGAAACGTACGCATCAAATCTGAAATTAATATATATATAATGAAATTGTTCAACAATTTTAGATCAATACGACAATATGGGATCTGATTAGTGTTAAATAATGTGTAAACTAGACTTAAAATTCTTGTTCGGCTATGAAGAATATGTAGAATAGATGTAAGAATAGTGTGATCTACCCTCGAAGATGGATGAATGAAGTGGTAATTTATTTAACTTCAACAATCAAATTAGTTCTCTTTACATAATAATCTATATCACATATCACTAACATAAGACGAGTAACAAATTAATGTGGAGCAACACTCGTACACAAGGTAAGTCTAGATTGTAAGAGATTCTTGAAGTATACTAATAGTAAGTACATACATTGCACGTCTTATGTATTGAATGAATGGTATGTGCAATAATTTTGAAATTACTAATATCCTTTTTTCAAAGTTGTAGAAGTAATTGATATGGTTAAAGAAAAAATTAAACTTGTTACATATATATAATTCTTTTTATGAAATTATATATATAATGTAAAACGTTAAGTAAATTAAAATGTAATATTATGATCACATTAACAACTCTTTGTATACAATATATTTTTGACAACATCCCACAGTTTTTTTTCTTAACCATATGCTTTTACCAAAAAATTTGTTGCTTGCATTAAAATTTTGCGAGAAAGTGTAACAAATAATTTTTCACGAGAGATTACATGTTCAAGAAAATATATTTCAACCGTAGGCATTGTTTGTCCTTCAGCCTTGTTAATGATCATTGCAAAGTATAAACATGTTAGAAGTTGTTTCCTCTTTAATTTAAATGAAAATAAAAATAAAAACTCATTTACACCGACAAACCGAAATATTGAAAGAGCATTCTTATTTGTAGTTCATATGGTCTAAAAAATTGTACTCCATACAAAAATATTCACAACATTCATATTTGTAGTTCACATAATCTACAAATATATAAACCATATAAAACATTTACAGCTATACAAATTATCGTAACACACAATATTTCAAGTACAAAAAATGCGCCAAAGTGGAGAATATAGATTCAATCGTCAAACTCAGTGATCTTCCATCTTCTAAAGGAAATAACCGCAATTCGTGGAGAATATTTCTTAAAACCCTGATTCTAAATGCCAATTTGTAAGGCCTTATATAAATAATCATTGAACGTGATCGTTTATACAAAAGTAAAAACCTTGCAAAAGGGTACCACGTTATGGAGGAAAATGCACGATTATTATATGAAAAATGTGCAAGACTTGGATCAGAAAGCCTTTAAAATCAAAGGACAGATATTCTCAAATTTAAATTTAGGGTCCGTCTGATTGCAATAATAGAATTTGGGGTAGAAAAAAAACGAATTTCAGATAATTGAATTGTTTAGAACTTGTTTTATTGGGAATTGTCAATTAAATGTATTTGATTGGTATAATTTTTCATTTGAAAAATGTTGAAATTTTGGATGTTTTGGTTTTCATTTGACGTTGTTTTTTTTATAAAAATTGTTAATTAAAGGGATAAAATTTGTTACAATTGTGAATAAAATTTGTTTCCATTATAAAAAAATTTAAAAATAAAAATAAAAATAATGAGAAGGTGGAAAACCCAATTCCCACCAAAACCAAAGGAATTGGAATTCCTTAAAAACCAAGAAAATGACATCACATGATGGAGAATTGGAAAACTAATTCTATGAAATTTTTTGCCATCAAACAACCAATTTATGGTGGAAATGAAAAATATTTTCCATTTTCCATGAAAAACTAAGACTATCAAACAAGCCCTTAATCAAAATTTAGATCTCGTGTTCCTTTTTTTAAAAAAAAAAAAAAAAAAGATAAGGCATAAATCCATTCAACTTAAACTTTTCCAACACTTTTTACATACCTAATTAGTAAAAATAATAATAATTAGAGGTCTACAAACTATAGCATCTATAATATAGAAAAATTAAGAACTTAAGAAAGAAAAAAACGTGTACTATTGGTTATTATGTTCAAGTCTATTTGCAAAACACGTCTACAAAAATAATATATTATTAGGTCATAAAAATTACCATAGAGTGTAATATAATAATATTATTACTGACCAATAATATATATTATTTGTTCTCTCTCTTCTCTCTTTACATTCACACAAGAGTGAGAACTGTATTTTATACACTTATTTGGATATAAAAATATAGACATTTAATAGTTCTTTTAAAATAATTCTAGTTTAATTTATTGTATATTTTGTTTATTAGAGTAACTCAATGAATAGAAATGAAAGAAAAGAAAATTGGTCAAAAAAGAGCAAGATCAAAATTTTGGGATTAAATTGTAAATACTCGAAAGTTTCAATTTGCTTAGTTAATTTTGTATTAAAACCAAATTATGTTACAATAGGTATTACTGCTTTGTAACCACAAATTCAATACAATTAACTAGAAAATTGAAACATCTTGTTACAATTTTATTCAAATTTTATTTTTTTCCCCCAACAAGGAGACCAGGGCTAGGAGATTTAGACTTGCTGAGCAGTTACAATAGCCTTTTCAGATGGATGTTTTATGTCAGTGTCACTCTTCGAAGTTTTTTTGCCAAGTTTCTTCTCTTGGTATTATAAAACAAATACTCTTGATTTTCGTATCGTTGTCCTAGATTGCCAAGCAAAGAATTTTTTTTTATTTTTTTTTGTCTTCTTCTACTTGTCACTATATAGATGACACATTTATGTCGTCCAACTACGTTTTTAAGATGCCCAATGTTACACCCCCGATCTAACCACTTCAAAACAAATGTCACACCACTCTTCGAAGTGACAGATATCAATCCGACACTGTTACACCCCTGATTTAACCATTTCGGAACAAAGGTCACACCACTCTCCGAAGTGACAGGTACCCAAACAAAGTGCGGAACAAAGGTTACACCACTCTTCGAAGTGACAGGTATCCATCCGAAGTGGGACGGCCTCAACATGACACGCTGCAAGGTAAATAGTAGATCCACTGAGGTAATCAAAGTGTCACTCAACTCCAAAGTACCCCCTTAGTAGATCTCTCCACTGCCACTATCAGAAAGATATCTGTCATGATCTCCTCTGCCTCCAAGAATCAATTGATGTGACGTCTCCATAGATCTAGTTGATATGACATATTGAATTTATGTCAACTCAACTCAGAAGAACTAATTGTTCACCCACTCTAGATGCGACTGATTGACGCCTATGAGCGTCCCACATCCAATGGTGCCCCACGTTTATAAATACCAAAGATTTGACAAGAGACAAATGTAATGAAATCCTTATAACTTAACTCTCCATACTAAGAAATATATATTCTCCTCCCTTCTCTCTTGAATAACTTGAGTACTATTCCGATCACCCAATGTTGACTTGACCGTCGGAGTGTATGCGGCCGCTACCACCACCACTGTCGGTCCCAGCCGTGTGCTTCTGACCGTGCCTTGTTGTGCGCAGGGAGGATTACGTGGAGATCAACAGATTGGCGCCGTTTGTGGGAAACTTTCCATCCAAAAATTCCACATTGCCCGTCGGAAAAACCACCGGAAACCCATCGTCTTACCCTGAAAAGGGCACGTTCTTGAAAAAGAACAAAGTCAACCTACAAAGTTCTTAGCACTCTTGAAAAAGTAGACAAAATGAGTTATAATAATGAAGATATAAATTTTGAAGGGCACAGGGATGCCTCTGAAGAAGAGGTAATCAGGACCAATGTCACGCATCAGAGACCCCATCACCGACGTCACCAAGCAACAAGACAGCAACGCTCACTGAAGGAATGACTCAAATAGCTGTCGAAATGAGGGACATTGCTGCTCAAAATGTGGCGATGCGTGAATTTTTCATGTAGGCCCGAGATCATCAGGGCTTCCAGATGCCTCAAGGATCGTATCCAGCTCGAGAAATTCCTGTGCCTCATGGTCGAGGCCATTCGAGCCAGCACCGGGAACACCCCCTGAAAGAGAAGTGGGTGTGGATGTGACATCCAACGCGCAAGGAAGCCAACCAACAAAACCATCTTTAGGAGAAAACTTCCCACCAAATACAAACCACAAAGGTCTGTCAGTGTCTTCGACAGAATAGGGCAAAATCCTAGCAGTAGGGTCCACTCCGTGCAGAGATTAGTTCGAGAAAAGCGAGAACAAGTACCTCATTCTCCTAGAAATAGACGGGAGAGGAGAAACCTAGTAGATTGGGATAGTCAAGAAGGGGCACCCCCACCTCCTCAAAATGCATCAGATGGGGAAGGCTTTGAAGGGTCGTGTTGCTCCTACGAAATTGATGACGATGATGACAACCTCCCCTTCTCCAGAAAAATCCGAAGCTTCCTGATGCCTGCAAACTTCTTACCCCTTAAAATCCCAAAGTATGAAGGAAAGAGGGACCCACAAAATAACTTGACTAAGTACATGACGCAGATGAGCTTCAGAAGAGCTTTACTGGCACTAAAATGTAGAGCCTTCCATCTAACCCTCACCGAAGCTGCTGAAGTGGGTACAGCAGGTTACCCCCTTGAGCATCGAAGCTAGCCAGACTTGAAGAAGACATTTCTGAACCAATACCTTTCGAGAAGGGAAAGAGAGGCTCTAGTGCAACGCCTACAAGATATGAGGCAAGCTCCTGGCGAGACGCTGAAAAGTTATCTCGCCAGATTCTCTGATAAAATCATATATTACGAGCAAGTC
Source organism: Olea europaea var. sylvestris (assembly GCF_002742605.1). Taxonomy (NCBI): domain Eukaryota; kingdom Viridiplantae; phylum Streptophyta; class Magnoliopsida; order Lamiales; family Oleaceae; genus Olea; species Olea europaea. Next base: position 15,431,820 of record NC_036243.1, on the reverse strand, counting down.
ACTGACAGAGAAGTCCTTTCAGCTTTGAAAGGTGGCCTCAACATGAACACTTTGTTTTAGAGGGATGTATGTAGCATGAATCCCACTACCTATGACGAACTAGTAGAAATTATGAGAGTGGAGATTGTCAATGAAGAGATGATTGACCATCGAAATCGTGTAGCGCAAAGACTCCCTCCGCCTCGAAGACAGGTAGGGCGAGGACCGGCAGCACACCTCATCACCCAGCAATGGACCCAAACAGGTCACACAGTAGCCCCCACATCCGGACAGGCATTGGCTTCAGCCATTCTAAATGCAGTGCTAGTGCTCGCATATGAAAATGCTCGTGCCAAAGCAGTACCATTCGGGGGAACAAACAATCGAAAGAAGAAGAAGCGATCAGACAGGCCCTTGGAAGGGGCAAGGTTCTGCACCTTTCATCAACTTTACGGATATGACACCAGTGAATGTAGGGATGCTCCTCGATCCTCGAACCAGAGTGACCCGCGAAAGGAAGAATACCCCCACAGGTCCACCTCCCCGAATAGGGGAGAAAGGCAATATAGAGACCAATCGCCCTGGAGAAGAGAATCCAAGGAGAGAGGAAAGTTCAGGCATAGGGATCAGACCTTTTCTGGAAGCTAAGTTATCAGGAAAATTGATACAATCATTGGAGGACCCCACATGGGGGCAACACCAGGAACGCCCAGAGGAACTACACAAGTGAAGCGAATGATTCACCAATGATTACTTACATTGTCAATCAGATCCAAGAGGCCAACGGGATGGCACTAATCACTTTCTCTCAAGAAGATGCACAAGAAGTTCACCACTCCCATTGTGATGCGTTAGTGGGAAGAGCTGTAGTGGCTCGAAATGGACTCAAACGCATGCTCGTCGACAATGGCAGCTCAGTGAATATACTGTTCGGATCTACCTTTGATAAAATGCAAATTGAACACGGGTTAATCCCCATGACCGACCCGCTATTTGGATTTACTGGCGACAATATCGTCCCAAGATGGCGAATTACTCTATATATCGAGATGGGGTCAACCCTCTAGTGGCCCACACTTCATAGAGTTCCTGGTTGTGGATCACAGATCACCTTACCATGGAATATTGGGCCAACCTGCCTTGAAAGATCTTTGGATAGTTACATCCATCCATTACTTGTGAATGAAGTTCCCAGCTGAGCAGAGGATTGCTACAGTGCGCGGCGACCAAATGAGTTCAAGGGTATGTTACCTCAACTCTCTGCGAAAATTCGAACCCCGCACCGTTAATGTCATCATAACATGTGCTGTCGACGAAGCCAACATGGACATAGAAATGCTCGACGCCCCTAAACAAGGGCATACCTCCGAACAGGATGAAGACGTCGACATGGTAGAGGCCCCTGAAGAAGGGCACCCTCTTGATGAGTTGGATCCTCAAATTATGGAGTCCGAACCAAATGCGACTCCAATGGAAGGACTGAAAACTTTCCCCCATCAAGCATGAAGACCCCACTCATGTTTTACAGATAGGGAAAGCGCTACCCCCCGAAGTGAAAGGAGAAATGATGAATTTCTTGAAAAGGAACCTGGATATCTTTGCCTAGAAGCACGAAGACATGGCGGGAATAGACTCAAGGGGCAGTTGCCATTACCTTAACATCAACTCCTCCTGTGCCCCATACCGGCATAAAAGAGAAGCCCTCAATTCAGAGTGATATGAGATACTCAAAGAAGAAGTCAACAAACTCAGCTGGAGTGGCTTCATCAGAGAAGCTATCTATCCGAAGTGGATATCAAACCCGGCCCTCGTAAAGAAATCTAGTGGAAAATGAAGGGTGTGTATAGACTTCACAAATTTGAACAAGGCATGTCCCAATGACAACTTCCCTCTCCCAAGGACAGACCAACTAGTGGACTCCACCGCTGAACATGAGCTCTTGAGCTTCATGGATGTATACTCAGGGTACAACCAGATACCCATGATCCGACCTGATGAGAAATCCACATCGTTCATCATAGGCAGAGGGTTATACTGCTATAAGGTGATGCCCTTCGGGTTGAAAAATGCCGGAGCTACATACCAGAGGCTGGTGAATATGATTTTTGCTGAGCTCATTGACAAAATTATGGAAGTCTACGTGGATGACATGCTAGTTAAAAGCCTCCAAGCGAAAGAACACGTAAGTCACCTCGACCAAATCTTTCAGATTCATAGAAAGTATAAAATGAAGTTGAACCCTCTAGGGTATATTGTTAACCAAAGAAGAATCGAGGCAAATTCGAAAAAGATAAGGGCCTTACTGGAAATGAAGTCACCTCAGAAGCCAAAGGAGGTCCAAAGCCTCAACGATCGGATAGCCACACTCAGCCGCTTCATCTCCAGGGCCACTGACAAGAGCCTACCATTCTTCAAAGTCTTGAAACAAGGAAAGAAGTTCCAATGGACCGATGAGTGCGATGAAGCCTTCCAAGCATTGAAAAAGCACTTAGGAGAGGCACCCCTACTATCCAAACCTGAACCACGAGAGCCTCGCCTGAAAGGAAAACACGCATCAATTGTCGGTGTACTATATTAGCAAGCCACGACTCCCAGTGGAGACGTGCTACCCAGATATGAAAAATCTTGCACTATCCCTTCTTATAGCATCAAGGAAGTTGAGACCATACTTCCAAGCCCATTCGATTGAAGTTCTCACCAACTTTCCCCTGAAACAAATGTTGCAGAGAACAGAAGCTTCGGCCCGTTTGCTAAAATGGGCAATCAAGCTCAGCGAGTTCAACCTACTGTTCCAACCTCGAAACACTATGAAGGGCCAAGACGTCGCAGATTTCGTGGCTGAATTTGCCAAAGCCTCAGAAATGGAGGCAACAATAGAACCAGCTGAGCCCCCAACATGAAACTTATTTGTGGATAGATCGTCAGGAGAGACTGGCTTCGGAGCAGGAGTTGTTTCAGAAAGCCCAGAGGGCCATAAGCTAAACTGCGCAGTTAGGTTCAGCATCAAAGTCTCGAATAATGCTACGAAATATGAGGCTCTTCTAGCGAGCCTTAGACTAGCGAAAGAAATGCAAGTGAAAAAGCTCCTACAAGTAGCGACTTGCAGCTTGTGGTAAGTCAGGCCAACGGAAAGTTTGTAGCCAAAGATAGTGGCATGGCTGCATGTCTGAAATTGGTCATGAACCTAGTCCCTCACTTCGAGAGATTCGAACTGGTTCAAGACCAACGCCTCGAAAATACACACAACGATGCCCTGTCCAAGTTGGCCAGCAGCAGGGATTTGGAGTTGCTAAAAATTGTCCCAATTGAGTGCCTACCAAGGTCCTCTATCTCTGGAGGCGAAGAGGTACTATGGATTGAAGGCAACTTTGGATGCAACCCATTGTAGCCTACCTCAAAGAACAATCACTACCAACCTCGAAAAGCGAAGAGAAGAAATTGAGGAGGAGGACTGCTCATTTTGTTCTCCAAGATGATGTGCTCTACAAAAGAGGCTTTGCCTCGCCACTTCTCCGATACGTGGGAGGGGAAGAAACCGTGTATATACTCATGAAGATCCATAAAGGAGTCTGCAGTAACCACTTTGGAGGAATGAATCTAGCACACAAAGTACTTCGACAAGGCTACTTCTGACCGACCCTGAAAAGGGACTCTTCCCAGTTTGTCTAAAGATGTGACAAGCGCCAATGCTTTTCAAACATTCAAAGGCAGCATTTTCAAAGCCTCTCCGTGGTCACCAGCCAGTGGTCGTTTGCCAAGTTGGGCGTAGATTTTATTGGCCTGCTCCCAAAAGGAAGAGGAAGCGCTAGTTTTGCGATTGTTGTCATTGACTACTTCATCAAGTGGGTCAAAGCTAAACCTCTAGCAAGAATAACTGAAGTGAACACCACAAACTTCGTCTGGAAGTACATCATTTGTAGGTTCGGCATTCCCCACTCTTTATTGTCTGACAACGGAGGACAATTCGATAACAAAAAGATGCGAGACTTATGTGAATAACTTAACATAAGAAAGGACTTATCAATACCTTATCATCCCCAAGCCAACGGGCAAGTTGAGGCAGTGAACAAGACTATCAAGCATACCCTGTAAAGGAAGCTTGACACCTCAAAAGGGGCATAGATCGATGAGCTTCCCCATGTCCTCTGGACCATTCGAACAACCAGCCAAACTGCAAGAGGTAAAATACCCTTCTCCTTGACCTACGGATCTGAAGCCATAAGTCCTGTCGAGGTGGGAGTCCCCTCTCATCGTCATATATATTTCAATAAGATCGGCAATGATGAAACTCGAGTGTACGAACTTCACCTCCTTGAAGAAATGAGGGATTCTTCCCAAATAAAATTGGCCAAGTATCAAAGAAAGATGACCTGTTATTACAACTCTAAGGTCAGGAACTGAACTCTTCGTCTAGGGGACCTCATCCTCAGAAGGGTTTTTCAGGCATCGAGAACAACTGGATCCGGAGTGTTTGGACCGAACTGGAAAGGTCCTTATCGCATCCACAAGGAGTCCGGACCCGGTACTTATGAAATAGAAGACATGGCAGGGAAGGCACTGGCTTATCAGTGGAACATTAAACACTTGAGGAAGTAGTATCAATGATGTGCATATTCTGATCCGATCTACATTGTACAGTATTGTAACATTCTATGTTGAATTGCCTTAGTAAAAGATAATGTAAGTTCCTAAGTTGTCCACAGTTCTCCATTATGTTATGTGGATTTAAGTTATAATACCGTAGTTCTCCATTATGTTATGTGGGTTAATCAATTGGTGCCTCGGTTCTTTAGTGCTTTATGTGGATCAGTTCTTCTATCATCAACTGATTATTGGTAAGTGGTGCTCAATATTTACTTTACTCATCAAGATATGGACAGTCCAACATAAAAGTAAAGAGGAGAAGCAACAATACTTGGAAAAATTTTGATTCCATTAATATCAAAATAAATTACATGGTAGGCCAAATCTATTACCTAGATCCTACTCTATTGGTACTATAGCCCCTGCCCCCACATCGGCCTCCTCGGGAGCAGTGTCTCCCCCTGTAACCTCTCCCGAAGCAACAGCCTCCTCAGCAGTGGCTATATCGGGGCGACCTCCGGTAGGCCCACGAACTCTTCCTCCAAGGCCGAAATGTCCAAGTTCGGATGGACCTCCCTAAGTCACTGCAACATAGCCTGGGCGTTCCACGAGGCCCAATAGTTGGCGAAGGTGTCATACAGCTCATGTTCCTTGACGTGGTCAATAAAGTGCTGGATGACTGACTCATCAGCTGTCATTGCCTCTATCTCCAGAGAGTCAATCTCTTCAACTTCGGCCCCCACCCGCTGCCTCAGCTCACTCTTCTCCTTATTCGAGGCATTAAGGGCCTCCACCGCGAGGCGATAATGCTCGCTAGCGTGGTCGATCTGCCTTGTCAGAGCAGCTACTTGGCATTCAGTCTCATACAATTTCTTCTTGAGCTGCTTTGACGTGGCCTTGGCTTCCACCACCCTCGCCTCTGCCTTTTCCTTTACCTTCCTGACCTCCTCTGCTTGGGCCAGGGCCACCCTCACCTCGTCTCCATAAAGAGAGGCCTACTCTAACCTTTGGGCTAGGTCGATATTCTTTGCCCTAAGGTCCTTCACTAGACCCTCCAGTTGGACACTGGTACTCAATGCCCGAGCGAGGCAGGCACTGTTGGCAGCCACGAGGTCCTCGACTGAGCAAGACGATGTGTGGTCTCTTCAGGCCTCAGTCCAACATTTGCAATGGACCCGAGCCACAACAGCAGTTTCTGGAGGGAGTGCCTCCAATACCTCCTTCATGGGCTTATCGGAGGTGCAGCCCAAGAAGTCCTGCTCCTTCGAGGGACGAGCCCTCTTCCTCTTCTCTTCTATAGTCGTCGCAGCATGAGGAGCTAGAGAGGTGGGGACAGATGCCAGCACGGGGGTCACCTCAGGTAGGCGGCGGGCCTCTTCCCAATCACAATCCCTGTGGGGATCGTCGTCTGCCTCGGGGTCGCCCTCGTCACGGTGGGGGCCCAACTGCCTTCTTGCCCTTCTTCAGCAAGGGCTCCTCCTCCTCTTCCTCCTCCTCGACCCAAGAGAGCTTCTTAATGGCAGCTGCCAAGTCCTCTATTTGTTTCTTGTAGGCCGAAGAGGAGGTCTTCGCCTAAGCCATCATCCTTTGGATGGTCTTGAAGTCCAGCTTCGGAGGCCTCTTTTTGTTAAAGTTATCTACAACAAATAAGACAGAAAATCAGCTAAGTTCGAATGCTTCAACCATGGACTAATGATGTAACCTCTACTCACCCTGAGAGGCCATCGGCTCATGCTCCACAAAATGGATATTCTTCCTTATCAGCTCATTGTAAGACCTCTTTTTTGGGGGAAGCTAATAGACGATGTAGATGGTGTCGAAGTCTTTTGTAGACAACTCGCACCGAGGAAGAAGACCTACAAGAAAATGAATTATATTCCGAAAACAAACAAACATATTTTCAGAAATGAGGTACCAGTACTCACTAAATGTGGAGTATTTGGTGAGAACGGTAAGGGGCACCAGGGGGTCACCCTCCATTGTGTCCCATCTCCCGGAAGTCTAGAACCACAAACTCTTCCATTCTTTGAAGGAGCTCGACAGATAAAGCACGAATGGAGAGTGAGACCTCCAGAAAGTCAGGTAGTATTATCCCTTCGTCTTATCACCCCCTACTGCGATCTTGGGTATATACATTGTTTGGAAAACAGAAAAGGACATCTCCTTTCCATAGGATGCCTCCTTCCACAGCATCCACAAACCCACCATCTGGCTTCAGGAATTTGGATTCAACTAGGTGGGGGCTAGGCCATAGAACCTTAATACATATCTAAAAAAGGGGTGGATGGGCAACCTAAGCCCCGCCCTCAATATGGCCTCGCTAACAACTACATACCCCGGCCTTGGGAAACAAGCTCGCTCATCCGGTCCTGGGAGTATCAAACCCATACTATCTAGGATTCTATACTCGATCCTAAGTCTAACCAGATTGGCAATTTTCAACTTCGATGGATAGTCAGAAGCCCCCCCCCCAATGTTCTGACGTGTCTACCGGGCCATCAGGCCTTCGCCAGATGTTCTCCCTCCCTAATATAGCCTCGGCCACCTCACTGGATGTCACCAATATAGGCTCATCCGCACGAATTACACCCAGTTTCCTCCCCGAAGCTTTGTTACTCTCAGAAGCCATTAGAATTCAAAAACGAGAAAAACTAGAGAAATACTTACTGAAACGAACGGATTAGGGTTTTCTATAGTCAAAAAATAGGAAATGGTCCTCTGAAAGTCGCCTGAAACTGAAAATGTGGTCGGAAAACGCTTGAAACTCATCGAAAATCGCCAACAATTTAGAGAGCACTAGGGATTCTCAGTTTGCAAAAGTAAAAACATTCGAATGACACTAAATCCTCCTTTTATAGTAGAACTCAGATGATCCGCACCGTTAAATTCAGACGATGCCAATCTAGGTCATTCATCTCATCACAAATCTGGATCGTTGAAATGAAACATCAAATTTGATCAACGCCCAAGATCTGACTGTGCTCCTCACGCACGAATAAAGTGCGTCACCTCGAACAACAATAGCCGTCAGCAATCAGTGGCCCCAGCAACCCTTTTTCTGGGAACAGGCAGCACATCCAACTGTCGTCTTGGAAATACGTGACAGCGTCACATCAATTAACATCATAATAAGACGCTTCAGATTAGAGACAGTCCATCCCACTACACCTCGGATGAAATACTCAGCTTTATAAGTTTCGACGCACCTGACACGGAGATCCCTGTGGGACATCACCTCGGAAGCTACATTTTCTCCTAAGCTTTACAAAGCTTTAACTATCTTCCAACGCGCCATCCCCTGTGGGTCAGCGCATCTATAACAGATGAGCTCTTCAACCAGCTTTACAAGTTTCAACGCACCTAATGCGGAGATCCCTGTAGGTCATCACCTTAGAAGCTGCGTTTTCTCCTAAGCTTTACAAAGCTTTAACCATCTCCCAACCCATCGTCCCCTGTGGGTCAGCGCATAGATAGCGGATGAGCTCTTTAACCAGCTTTACAAACTTCGACATACATGACGTGGAGTCCTCTATGGGTCATCGTCTCGGACGCTACGTTCCCTCTCAAACTTTGGAAAGCTATAGCCATCTCCCAACGCGTCGTCCCATGTGGGTCAATGCAATGGTGGCAGATAAGCTCCTCCGCCAGTGAAACCACCACTCATACGACTCGGTGAAACACTGAAGGCTCGTCACGAAATAATCAACCAAGAGGACATCCTGCCCACATAGCCCCAGTTATCACTTCGCCTCAACCAATAGGTGCTCGGCACATCTGCTCACTTCACCCTTTCACATCAGCACTTCATCAGAATATGCAATGCTTACTCTAAGGCCAGCACACAATTAGAAAAACAAGTCTACCCATGATATATATATTCATGCCTGGACTTGGGAAGACCACTGTTACACCCCCAATCTAACCACTTCAGAACAAAGGTTACACCACTCTTCGAAGTGATAGCTATCCATCCGACACTGTTACACCCCTGATCTAGCCACTTCGGAACAAAGGTCACACCACTCTCCGGAGTGACAAGTATCCATCCGACACTATTACACCCCTAATCTAACGAGTTCGGAACAAAAGTCACACCACTCTCCGGAGTGATAGGTACCCATACAAAATGCAGAACAAAGATTATACTACTCTCTGAAGTGACAGGTATCCATCCGAAGTGGGACGACCTCAACATGACACGCTGCAAGGTGAATAGTAGATACACTGAGGTAATCGAAGTGTCCCTCAACTCCGAAGCATTTGGCACTCCGAAGTACCCCCTTAGTAGATATCTCTGCCACCACTGTCAGAAAGATATTTGTCAGGATCTCCTCTGCCTCCAAAGATCAATTGACGTGATGTCTCCATAGATCTAGTTGATGTGACATATCGAATTTATGTGGGCAGGAGAACTAATTACCCGTCCACTCTAGACGCAGCCGATTGACGTCTATGAGCGGACGCCTCACACCGTCAGATGCATACACATGTCCCACATCCAATGATGCCCCACGTCTATAAATACCAAAGGTTTAGCAAGAGACAAGGTAGTGAAAACCTTATAACTTAGCTCTTCATACTAAGAAATATATATTCTCCTCCCCACTATCTTGCATAACTTAAGCACTGTTCCGATCACCGAACGCTGACTTGACCGTCGGAGTGTATACTACCGTCGCCACCACCACTACTGCTAGTTTCGATCATTTGCTTCTGATCGTGCGTTGCTGTGCGCATGGAGGATTACGTGGAATAGCTATCCGTTGGCCACGTGGATGGTCCAATTCTCGAGGTCAACACTCAAGATGCAATGTAAATGATTTTTCACCTTGACATGCTGCTAAAATTTCAAGTTTTTAATTCAGAAGTTCCTGCAAAATAATTTGCACCACTGAAGAATTCACATATTAAACCCACAGCTCTTTTATTAAATCTGAGGGGGAGAAGAACTTATGGAAATATGCGAATCCATAGAATTAAAGAAGCCACGATCTAATAAGGTGATCACTAGAACCAAATCATCATAGTTTTATCAACGAATTTAGAGCAAACATAACTTCCATTAATATAACATAATTTCTTAGCGCGAAATGATAAATTTATTGCTCTTGATGAATTTTTATTATTCAACCCATTTAGCATCACTAGAAGTAATTTTAAACTACGATTAGATTTCGCCTTTTGTAAATTGATCACAAGATAATATTAAGATGAAATAAATAATGTAAATAAAAACACAAAGATTTTACGTGTAAACTCAAGACGGAAAAAATCACAGGAGATAGGAGAATTTCACTATAATCAATAATGAATGTGTTTAAAAAAATAAAGATCTCAATACTCTTAAGTAAAATCTAAAGATCTCAAGACATTGTACGAATGTTATGACCTCAATACAGGTCATGAAAATACATATATAAACCCTAAAATCTAAGTTCTGGATGAATATGAGTCCTAAAAGCGTGTTAAATGCAAAATAGGCCAGGGTCGCAAGTTGCTAGAACGACATATGGGTGGCAACTCCGCTACTTGTAAGCCAAGTGGGAGCCAAGTTGCTGCTACTTATTTGCATACACCGCTCAAGCATCATAGCTAGTGGCCAGCTAGCGATATTGTGGCAACTTTTCTCTCCGGTCCATAATTTAATCTCTTCAAAACCACTTCAACCAAAACTCCAATACCAATTGGAATTTGGATCATATTGCAATAAATTTTCACCTTGAACAAAATTACAATGCAAGGAATTCTAAAATACATCTCCAAAGTAAACACCACTCAATCTCTTTGAAACAAGTCCCTGTGGGCTAAATCGATAACACACACTAATTAAGTTTAAGCAATACTCAAACTTAGGAATCAAAAGTGGTTTTGTAATCATATTAGTATAATTCTTCTTAGTACCAACCTTGCTCACTACAATATCACCATGAGCAATCATGTCACGCACAAAGTGATACCTCACATCAATGTGCTTAGTCCTCTTGTGAAATATCTGATTCTTAGTCAAAAGGATATCACTCTAACTATCACAATACGTAGTAGAAATTTGCAAGTTTTCACGAATTTCAACAATCAATCCCCTCAATCACATAGCTTCCTCACATGCCTTTGTAATGATCATGCACTCTGCCTCCGTTTTAAACAATGCTACTGTATCTAGCAAAGTATCTTTCCAGCTGATAACACAGCCTCCAACATGAATACAAACCCTATAAATGATCTCTTCTTATCAAGATCCCTTGCATAGTCTAAATCTACATATCCAATGACTCTGTTTGTATTTCTACTAAAATGCAAGCAATCATTAGTAGAGCTTCTCAAATATATGAATATTCAGCTCACATCTTTCCAATGTTTCTTATCCGAATTTACCATGTATCTGCTTATTGTACTAACTGTATGTGCCGAATCTGATTGAGGACAAACCATCGTATACATAAGCGATCCCACTACACTTGAATAAGGAGCCTGAGAAATCAATGTCTTCATCTGACTGAGAACACAAGCCAAATGATACTTTAAATTAGATAGCTAAGGAAATTCTAACAGCTTTTGCATTCAGTGTAATGAACGTGTGAAATATCTTCTCAATGTACCCTTTAAAAATCAAATACAATCTTCTAGCTTTTCTACCCCTCAAGATCTCCATACCAAGAATCTTCCTTACCGTATCCTAGTATTTCATCTCAAACTCTTTACAAAGTTGAGATTTTACATTTCTGACTTCTGTTTTATCCTTAACTACTATAAGCAAATCGTCAACATATAAATATAGCAGTAGATACATAATCGATCCATCATCTCGTTTTTTGAAGCACACACAACTATCGTAACTGCTTCTAATGAAATTATGAGCAATCATGAATAAATCGAACATTTTATAACAATACCTCGTTGATTGCTTCAGTCCATACAAGGTCTTCTTCAACAAGCACACATAATTTTCCTTTCCAGAAACTATAAAACCCTCTAGTTGTTGTATGTAAATGCTCTCCTCAAATTCTCCATGCAAGAATGCTATCTTGACATCTATGTGTTCAAATGCTAAGTCATCCTTAGCCGCAAGCCCAAATAAAGCTATAATTGAGCTATGTTTTACTACTGATGAGAACGCATCTGTGTATCAACACCTGGAATCTGATTGTAGCCTTTTCCTACCAGCCTGGCCTTATACATTGTCTTTTCAACTCCTACATACCTTCTTTCCTTTTGAATATCCACTTGCAGCAAACAAACTTATTTTCCTTGGGTAATTTAACAAAGTCCCAAATGATGTTTTTATTTAATTACTATAACGACCCTGGTCTCTGTATCCAAGCCGTTATCTTACGTACCAGGATTCAACTTAAGTCTTACTTAAAGGAAATGTTATTAGTTCGAATCCTGGAGAACACGACAGAAAGTCGTGAGGGGTAAGTGGGAGCAAAGCCCACCCAAAACGGATAGTACGTAAGATAACGGCTTTGGCATAGAGACTCGAGTCATTACAAAAAAATGCGCATTTTTTTGTAAGGACCCGGGTCTCTGTACCCAAGCCGTTAGCTTACGTACTGTCTGCTTTGGGCAAGTTATCCAATTGATACCAGGATTCAACTTAAATCTTACTTAAGGGAAAGTTTATAAGTTCAAATCTTGACAGACGCGATAGAAAATCGTTAGGGGTAAAAGGGCAGAAGGCCCACCCAAAGCGGACAGTATTTAAGCTAACGGTTTCGATACAGAAACCCGAGTCGTTACAATAACTCTATCTCATCCTCTCATCCTACATTGCAATAAGTCATCTGCTAGAATTACTGCAAATGACTACTTATAAATATGTAGTAGGCTACTTAGCAGAATCAATACCGTTAACCATGCTAATGCATAAGCTACCAAATGTGCTTCTCCATACTTTTGTAGAGGTCTAATCGATCTGCGAGATCTATCCTTTAACAATTAAATATTGTGGTGCTGGTAGTATAGGCAAAGCAAGCAAAGGTAATACTGACTGTCAGCTCTAAATTAGACTAATCTGAAACGTCTGATCTCTCTTTTAAAGTAATTTCCCACTCTACTTGAGTATTTTGATCATGTTGATTAGTTTTATCAAATCCTCACAAGGCAAATTTTGAACTATAACAAGTTTATCAAGCACTAAATCTCTACTAACCACTACTTTTCCTATCTCAAGGTACCGAGACTTATACCCTTCACACCTAATTATACTAAAAAAAGATGAACTTTCTAGGCCTAGGCTCCAACTTCCATTACTCACAAAAGCATAAACGTGACACCCAAAGTTTTTCAAATCAGGAAAAAAAAGGATTTACTAGACCATACCTCTTTTAGTGTCTTTTTCTGAATGGCTGCAACTGAGAGTAGGCGATTAATCAGAAAATAAGTTTTACTAGCAACTTCAGTCCAAAAAGTCTTAGGCAATCCATAATTTTAAAGCATAAGGTGAACCTTTTCCATTAAGGTTTTATTCATCCGTTCTGCTACATCATTTTGTTGCAGAGTTCTAGGCACTGTCAAGTATCTCAAGATACCTTCATCCATACGAAAGCTATTATCTATGTATGGACATTACACCTGCTTTTCTATCATTATTTTCCACTTCTTGAAGGAAGCAAATACATCACTTTTTCGTCTAAAAGAGAATACCCAAACTTTTCTGGAGAAGTCATCAATCATTATCAACAAGTAATAAGCACCTCATTTCAATGGCACCCTAGTCGATCCTCAAAAATCTGAATGGATATATTCATGTGTTCCCTTTGTTTTTGTCTTCTTTTAGTGAATCTAACTATTTTATGTTTTCCAATAATACATTGCTCACAAAATTTCTTCTTACTGGTCTTCTACCCATCGAGAAGTCCCCTCCATCTCAACCCCATCAAACCATTCTGATTTATATACCCAAGCCACAGATACCAAATTTTGTAACTTTCTCATCTGTCAAAGAAAAAATAGAAACTGTTGTATCACCTGTAACTGTGGAACCCAGCAAAATGTACAACTAAATAGATCTTTTATGTCCCCTCATGACAACAAGAGCAACCCTGCTCACATTCAAAACTCTACTTCCACCAGTGAATCTATACCCTTTTGAGTTAAGTGTGATCAAAGATATGAGATTCCTCTTTAGTTCTAGAACATGCATTGCATTTGCCAAACTTTTTTTTCTTTTTTTAATAGGTAAATTAACCACAACTTTGCCCATTGGCAAGCCCAATTGCATAAGCCCATTGCCAAGCCCAATTTCCCATTACCAAAGCTTTGCTTTTCATCATTTCATATGCATTTGGAGTCTTGAACAACCGTCCATTGCCCTAAAGCATGTTCATATGCATTTTTGGCTCCGTCCCTGGTTATTTTACTTTTCATCATTTTATATGCATTTTTGGCTCATTCTCACACATGTAGGACCCACCTTTATCTTCAACGGTCAAAAAATCAATTTTCAAAATCACTATCAAGCAAACCTAATATGTTCCTAGTGACTTTTGCTCTAAAAAAATAAGAGAACACATGAACATTAAAGATTTCAAAAGGAAAGTCTCCAGCTGAAAAAAAATTGTCAAATTTTTACAATCTGCTATTATTTAGTTTTTTCAGTTCATTGTAAAAATCGGAACATGTAAAATATTAAGTAAACATTACTAAATATGGAAATAGTTTACCTTCCCAACGCCTTTTGAGTGAGATGAACAATAATGTATAAAAAGCGTTGAACGAGAAATCTACATTTGGTTATAATTAAAGTATTTGAGGGCTAGGATTTTTGCCATCGAAAGTAAATGAAAAATACATGAAATCCAAATTGGTTCTACAGGAAGCAAAGATCACCTTATACAACAAAAAACAAAAAAACAAAAAACAAAAAAAAAACACTTTATTTCAGATTTTCAGAGAGGATGATGCAAAGAAAAGGAAAGACATAGGTTCCGATCGATTTCAGAAATGAAAAACGTTGTAGAAAAGATGATCGCCTCAACAATACACAATAACAGAACAATGAAAAGACTGTAATTTTGCAAGCTATTGCTAGACCTGAAATCGGAACAAAGAAGATTTGAGATGTGCACAAGAAACGAAGGTAGTGAGAAAATGAAATAGGGCAAACAGAGGTAGAGAACGAAAAGAAAGGAATGGAAAATTCTGATATCTAAAATGACATTGTTGCGTATTGTCATAATTGGCCAACCTACCTGGGCCAATAGCCCACTCAGGCCGAACCACGTGGCACTCCAGTCAAGGTGTCACATATTGCCGAGGTGGGCTACGGCCGAAGCCCTTCAAGCCGAAGTCCACTAGCTGAGGCTCCCTTTTACCTAAGGGTGGGCAAAAACCGACCCAACCCGTCCAAACCGCCCGACCCAACCCAACCCGACTGGGTTGGGTCGGTTTTTTTATTGTTTTTAAGTGGGTTCGGTTTTTTGGCTACATAGGTGGGTCGGGTCGGGTTGTGGGTTAACCTATAAAAACCAACCCAACCTGAACTTGAAAAAAAAATGCGTAAATGGCTAATTGGTCGGTCACTCCCAAATCCAAAAGAAGCCCTAAAATCTCTCTATTCCCTCTCCCTCTCCCTCCCCCTCCCTCTCACTCGATCACTCCCAAATCCAAAAGAAGCCCTTTAATGATTTGGAACATGTTGTATTGATGAAATTTTTTTACCTTATAAGTTCCAATCCCGTGCCACTATTAGAGAATTTTGTGAGAAACCAACTTCTAAATTGGTTGTGATTTCTGCTTTTTAGTGTCTCAGTTGAATTTTATCTATGTTGTGGTAATTAGTTTTGTAAATTTTGAAGCTCTGGGACTATGTTAGTGATGCTTTATACCCAAAAATGAATAACTTTAATCTTTATTAACAAGTTGTCCTAAACCGACCAACCCAACCCAACCCGACCAATACTTGATTGGGTTGGGTTGGGTTTCAAACTTTACACGGGTTGGGTTGGGTTAAATTTCGACCAAACCGATCATGTTGGGTTGGGTTAGGGTTGGGGCGAAAACCGACCCAACCCAACCCACGCCCACCCCTACTTTTACCGAGGCCTATGGATGTAACCGAGGTCCACGTGCCGAGGCCCATGAACCAAAACCATAATGTTGAAGCTATTTGAAGATAGCTGAAGCCCTCAAACGGAAGTATTGTGTGAAATGGCCGAAGCCCCGAAGCTGATGCTGGAGCCTCCGAACAACAAGGGAGTCCTCCATGTTCACTTCTCCCAAAAGATCGTCTGCATAAAGATCTTATTCAAATGATTGATGGAACGTTTGTCTTAAACATAAAGATTAAGTCTTGTCACTAGTATGGGGGCTCTGCACAAGCAATAAATGCGCTACAAGCTAGCAAGTCAAACCTCATGCCTGATAAGATGTTTAAATCAAAGAGATGAGGCCACGTGCCACCTCATCCAAGGGCTCCCATTTCACATGTACCACTATAAATATTTCCCTTGTATAACATCAAAAGGGTAATGCAAGAATCAATACAAAGAACTACACTTTACTCAACTCTCTTTCATTTACTTGCAATACACAAATCGAGTTTGTACACATTTACATATACATTTACGAACACCAGTTGGTAATTATTGTACAATCGGATCACGAACAACCCGCCAGATTCTGAACGTCACCGTCCGGCTTCGTTGGGGTACTCCCACGCCCTTTGAACCGCCCGTTTTAGACCGTCCACGTGTCTTAGCGTGTTGGACATTTGCCCACGTGTGCGCAGATGGGACCGACATCTGTTGGCAACACTTTTTGAGGTCAACAGTCATCATGCTTACATGTGTAGTGATGCATTATGAACAGAACAGTAGGAATGAACTCTCCTCTTCTTAATAACGTAGAATCTCCAACTCACAAACAAGCATTATGAATAAATTTTCATAATGTAATCATTCACAAGTTCTAATTATAATTTAAATTCTAATTACAGTTTAGTCATTCGTTGAATACATATGGACCCATTTAAGTACATCTTCTCGTTTTTCTTCAGTACAATTCCCAGAGAAAATGAAATCCCCGGTAGATATTTTTCTTCTTGAGTTGTGGCACGTGATATAGTAACAAATAAAAGCCAACATCCGATATTATATTTGATGGAACATAACATACTAATACCTCTCAACACCATAGCATCAAAGCCAACATTTGGTACAGGTGGTAATATTGTGTCTTATGAAAGAAGCAGTTGAAAGAAGATATATTTGAGACTTTAATATGCTTAAAGAACCAGCAAGATACAAATTACTAAGTGCTAGAGAAGATTGCTAATGCAATATTGACAATTTTAAGCAATTATAATCTTAATGGATTTCTTGGTAAACTAAGATATAGAATTACTACTTTACATTGACATATCATTTGTTATCATTTAAGAAAAAATTTATACATGAGAAATCTATGTACAATTTTAACTCCGTCTACGTATTATAATCGGCCCCAAATCCAAATAAAAGATGAGCATTTTCACAATTTCATAATTATTTTTGAGTGTGAAACATAATTTTCATTATACTTTGAGTGTGAAAATATAACATTCAATTTTAAAAAAGGGAGTGCAAGCCACAAGTGTCTCGCAAGTAAATTCAGAAGTTTTGGAAACGGGCCAGCTCGCGCACAACTTGTCCATATGAGCGCGAGCTGACTTGCATGGTTGACCAAGACGAGTTTGGCCTAACTTAACTCCCGTGTCTTTTCTTAACCTTGTACATATTGGTAGTTGGAACTGGACAAAAACAAAAATTTATTTATTGATGATCAAAAATGACATGGCAAAATTAGATTAACTTAAGGAAAATATTTATACAGTATGGCTAGAATTAGATCGAGAATACAGATTAATTGTATTTAAGAAAACTGTTATGGGAGTGTTTTGTTGTTGAATGACTTGGATTTCCCCCAAGAGGGGGCCATTTGACCTTATTTATAGGTTTGAAGATCACCCCATTTGCCCATCCAATATCGATTCAATTACGGTGCTAATCTAAAATGCTTGTCATCGTCTAGAATTCTAGTTCTTTCATTGGTTGTTGACTCGGTCGTAGAAGTCATCATGATACCTACGTTGCAGCTATGACATCAGATAATGATAATTTGAAGCTGGATGATCATTACTTGTTTGTAATTGCTTGAAAATTAGGTGCTGACGTTATGGTTGAAATGTGTTACGTTAAAGTGATTTGTAGGGAGGTGAGGCGGTGTGGCCGAATACGTAAATCACGATGTCTTTATAAATTACGACGATAATTATTCAATCTGATCTCTTCATTTATGTGTTCAATCTCAAAGTTAGTACGAAGACAATGGTGAGTGATCTAAACTATTTATTTAATGAAGTGTGAGGTCGATTAATTTATTTGTTTTCAACTCCTAATTATCAAGAATTAAATATTCATAAAAACTGACTTTCAAGGTCATTTTCTATTATATCCATTAAAACAAGATAGTGTCGAATCACATGGTAGAAAAAAATAAGTGCGTGCCACGTTCTTTAGATGTTGCAACTCATTGACCCAGTTGTTTGGTATTGGAAGTAGGCTTGGTAGGTGGGGTACAACCATCAACTCCCCTGCAAGAACCAACTCCTATGTGAAATCATGTTACAGTGATATAATCAGTTACGTAATTATTGACATAATGTCAAATGACACTTTATCATTGAAAGTTTTAAGCACAATTAGCCTTTTTATCCTATCACGTCTTGTCGACTAGCATTGTGTCACTTCGTCTGTCAACAACTTTCTTTAAAAGTAGCGTAACCGTTGCAAGAAAGATAATTTGCAATTTCAGATGGAAGAATGGTAGGGTCAACCTCATGATCTTAGTAAAGATGGTCAATGCAGGTTAATTCTTTTTAATTTAAACGTTATTTTTCTAAGTATTAAGTTTTATTAATTAAAAATAATAGAATACGTACAATCATACATGGTCCATTTAATACC
Source organism: Olea europaea var. sylvestris (assembly GCF_002742605.1). NCBI lineage: Eukaryota > Viridiplantae > Streptophyta > Magnoliopsida > Lamiales > Oleaceae > Olea > Olea europaea. The sequence continues at coordinate 15,413,314 of NC_036243.1, read as the reverse complement.
TGAAACACTAATTAAAGCAAGTATTAAAAAGAGCAATGATATTTAGCATTTAAAATATCTATCTCAATGGTACTAATATGATACAATTAAATAAATTATATAATTTCATCTTTAATTGAAGCTAACACATAATGTCACATAGGCTTATGATCTAACACAATTGGTGCTGGATAGCATTATTCAATTATAAACCGTGTCTAATATTAATTTCGATTATATGTTTATAATTAATAGTCATTATTATTTTCTTATTTCATGGAATTTGTTTCGCGCGGATAATCGCTAACAATTAAAAAGGGGGTCAAACGATTGTGTAAGGGACAAACCTCTTGAGACAAAGTCCCAAAAAGGGGTGTTTTATTGGCAATGACTTTACAATTGGAACTTAAACAGAAATGCCTCCAAGGGACGCAAGCACACGAGTACTGAAAAGAAATGTTTTAAATCTAAACTAAGAAATTGAAATTACATATTCTCTATTTGAGAGTGTTTGATTTGGAGTCCTTTGCTCTATGTCTTTTCTCCCTTTTATATTCCCTTGATACTCTCTTTGTGATCAACCGCTTAGAAACTGCTCAATTGTTTTATAACTGCCCACTTTCTTCATGGTGGCCAATTTATCATGGAACTGCCGTCTCTAAATGGTGCCACTACTCTTTGTCGTTCAATCATCTTCAACTGAACTTCTTGAATCGTAAAACGTGATAAGATTACCCAATAACTGCTTCGATAACTGTACTTTTAGATAACTATAATACCTTATTTTTGCTAAGATCCTGGGCGATTCGAAGGTTTGGACGAGAACGGGGTTATAACTCTGGGCGACTGCAAGACACTTCATTCGCTCATATCTTTTAATACCAATTATTAATTTTTGCCATATTCACTTTGTGTTTCCCAACAACATTTGAAATTCCCAAGAATTTCAATCATTATTTTCTTCCATAACCTGAAAAGGTGCGACGTTACAAACCCTTATAACCCCCAAATGCACGCCATTTTATCGCACTACTAAATCACGCCTCATTGTACTGCGCTTCTCTCTCGCAATATTACTGTTCATCTTCTTGCTTCTCTGCTACATTTTTCAAGCAAACCTCAACAAAACTTTATTTCGTTCCTAATGGCTGCTTCACAATCCTAATCTGGCGACTCTTTCAGTTTTGAAGACTTCCAGAAGATCCTCACTCGGCCATATATAACTCCGAACTTTCTCGCACCAGCCAATGCCGAACTCAATGAGTTCTATCTAAGTCCTTCATTCAACAACGCCGAGGCCATCGAACAAGTGGCGGTGGGCCAACTGTTCCCTTGTACTCAAGGCCCTCCGTTCTAAACTCTTTGCCGCTGAGGCCGCTTCGCGAAAGAGGTATTCGCACTTGGCCTAAATTTGATGTCATTTTTCGTAGATAGCATACTCGCCTTGTAGACCATGGTCCTACCAAGGCAATTTTTGATAATGCTAGGATTTCTGATTTGTTAGAAATCTCTCTTCAACCCCCTATTTTTGATTCAGCGATTTTCCCTATTGCATTAAGCTTTTGGTCCTTTGAGTATAATACTTTTGTTTCCCTCTTGGTCCCATGTCCATTACTTTAAGGAATGTTAGGACCTTAGTAAATTTTCCGCCTTTGGGTGATACCATTTTCCCTGGTATTTTGATTTCTGATGTCGCCCCAAAATTTGACAGAAAACTCACAGAGTCCTATTCAAGCTTGCAAAGCTGTTATAATCACTCGAGCGCTGAGCCTTCCCATACTGAGAGTGTGGCCTTTATTCAGATTTGGCTTTGTAAATATGTTCTGTGTGTGCCAAGCATGAAGCCTTCTATGAGCTATTTACCTATAGTGCACGAATTGGCACGTGGCAGGTCCCTGAATTTGTGTTCTTTCTTTTTGGCTGCCCTCTATAGAGGCATGGCTTCTCTCCAATTCCAATTGAAGAATGGTGCAACTCCCACTGGTAGTGGGCCTCTTTAATTTACTCAAATGTGGTTGAGAGCCTATTTTCCCTCACTTGGTGCTCTATTCTTTTCCCTTCCTTCTGCTAGCTGCTATAGGCTAACTATTGGCCCACTGAGCTCTGTAAATATGTCCAGAAGAGACTTTTTTTCATTCTTTTATACTTTGAATTCAATTCCTTCTTTCTTTCCTTTTCCTCCCTTTTTAACTCCAGATTATGTACAACCCCCATCCACTCTGGACAGCGCGAGCACCTCTCTGCTCGTTTGGGTTCAGTTTTTGACCGGGAGGAAGTTGCTCCATAATATTTTGACTGGAACCAATGCTAAAGCTGGGGTTGAAATATATGCTCTCCAATTTTTTGCTCGTCAACTTGGTTTTGGCCAAACTTGGCCTGTTCCCCCTTGTTATTCTAGAAATTTGATAAATCGCTTTCACACCATTAATAAGGCAGAGGCAGAAGCTATAGATGCTCGCAATATTCTTTTGACGAGTAAATTTTCATTAGCCCCCTTCAATCCTTGCCATGTCATTCATTCCTTTTTTGAACAACTCTGGCCATCAGTGTAGTGTAGATTGTTTGCAACTGATGCTAATCGCACTTTCCATTCACTGGATCAGCCGGACATTTCTTCCACTTCTCCTGTTTTGGTCACCCCTGTGTCCATTAGGAGTCCCTCCACTTCCACTCGTGCTAAACAGTCTGTTCGTCCATCTACTTCTCTTCCTGCCAAGCCTACTGCATCTAAGATTGCCCCAAGCCGTAAACGGACAGCCTCAGCATCTCCCATTTTGGAGGAGGATGATGATGATGATGACACTCCTCTCATTGTCAGGAGAAAGGTAATTAAATTAGTTTACTCACAAGCATACCTTTCTATACTTGGAACTTTTCAATGAGCTGATGGCTTATTTGGATTTCTCAGAAAAGCCCAGTCTCTCCTTTGAAAGCTTTGGTGTTGGTAGCTCCTGCTCCATCAACCTCTACTGAGACTGCTTCATCCAAACCAGTTGATGAAGGGACTACGCTTAAAGAGAAACTTTCAGTTCCGAAATCCTCATCACAACCAATAGATGAGCCACCTTCTTCTCAGG
>NC_036243.1:15406877-15409140 GCF_002742605.1 Olea europaea var. sylvestris | reverse complement strand
CTGATGAGGTAATCTCTGCTTCACTTTTACTTCCACTTTGTTCATTGTAGTGAAAACCTTCAATGTTGGCAACTTTCTTTGCAAGATGCTGATAAGATTGTGCGTTCCATCCAGGACTTGTTCACTTCCTGGGGACAAGTCAAGACGTCTCGGCCTGCTTTAACCAGTCGTCCTTCTACTTCTTCAGAGGAAGATATGAAGTTCCTCAAGCAATCGATATTTGAGTATGTGTCCTTTATGGATATGGACATCGGTCAGGCTAGTGCTGCCAAACATAACGATAAACTTGAGCATTTGAATGCGAAGTTAGAGCAAGCAATGACACTTCTGTCACTCAATCTTTCTGCTAATTTTAAAGCGACGTTGAAAGTTGTCCATTCCAATGTTCTCTCCTTGCTGGCCAAAAATGTTGAACTGAAGGCCAAAAGTACTCAATATCTTCGCGATGTATCTGAAAGAGAATCTTTGCTTCTGGAGATCAACAAAACTGATGACGAATTGAAAGAAATCTCTTCTGAAGTCATGATTGAAAACTCTTTGATGACCAGTTTGGCTGCACAGATGAAGGAGCTACAAGCAAAGATGGACGACTGCAAGGCGAGAATGGCTGCCAAAAAATGCAATGCCTTCCAAGGAATTGAGTGAACCAAGTCTTTGGTCGAGCAGTACAAAAAGCTGGAGGTTGATGATGATTTTGTGGCTGAATTGAATGTCACTTCTTCTCAGCAGAGCGAGAATTGGGAGAGACTTAGGGAAAGGATTCGTTCAGTCTGGGGCGATTTGTAATTAAGACATCTAATGCCTTAACTTTTCTTTTTGTAATTTCATATTAATTTTCCCCTTTTAACCTAGTACTGAATTCTAAACAACCAGCAACCATTATCATTAATGAACGATTAACTAGTCTTTTTGTGTATTTATTGACGTTGTCTTTAATCATCAACCCTCCAAACATTTAACTGCTTTATGCTAAGATTCACGCACATTTTCTCTTTGTATTTCTATCTCTTTCCCCAAGATTTTGGGCCATTTGATTCTAGTTACTAGGCATGAATGTGACTGTTCATATTCTGTCTCTTCACTTTCACGCCTCTATAAATGCACTTATATTCCACACTTGTCATTTTCACTTCCATTTTCTTCTTCAAAACCAATTTGCTGCCATTGTTTAGCATTTTGACAATCGATCCAAAACCTTCTTCTTCCATGGAAATGGATCATTTGATCCGCCCATTTTGTCATCTTTCTTGATGTCACCTTTGGTATGGGAGATATAGGAAATATTCTTTGGCCAGCAAAGTTCTTCCCATCATCTTCATGTTCCTTACAAGGAGTTCGATGATGAAAGACAATTTTTGAGGATGCCTGCAAGCCACCTTGCTTGCTGAGAGTGCTTCTCAGCCTCCTTGCCCGTCATTGCAGCGATGCATTTAGGAAGGCGATGTGAGGGTGCTTCTTCTTCCTTTCTGCTTGCTGAGAGTGCTTCTTGGCCTCTCTGCTTGCCTTTGCAGCAGTACGATTAGGATGGCAATTAAGGCCAATACACCCTCTTACTCGACGATCGACCGGGAGATTAGTTTGCTCTTAATTGTAGTTTATAGAGCATTTAGCATTTTGTATTTTGCAACTTTGTAATGAAAGTTTGATAATAAAGGAATTTATTTGAACGTATTTCGTTCTGGCCCTTTTTACTCTACGATCGTTCAATGCGATTTGATTACGCTTTTATTTGTTCACTTTCCCATAAGGAAGGAACATATTTTTTTAAATATTTGTCATTAATGAACCTCATGTGCTTGGTGCCGTCTAAATCTTCCAAATGATAGGCTCCGTTAGGAAACACATTATTTATCTTATATGGTCCTTCCCAATTGGGCGACCACTTGCCATACATTGGATCTTTGCTATCCAAAGGAAGTACTGTTTTCCAAACCAATTCGCCCAAACTGAACGACTTGGCTTTAACTTTTTTATTATAAAATTTAGCCATTCTTCATTTTTGAATTTGCAATCTATCTAGGACGTCCAACTCCAATAAGTTTTGAACTAGTGATTTGGTATACTCATCACCACTTAACTTATGTTGCAAACACACTCTGATTGATTGCACGTTGATTTCCATAGGCAAAATGGCCTCTTGTCCATAAGAAAGTTGGAAATGAGTAATTTTTGTACTTGACCGAGGCGACGTCCTATAAGCCGATAAGGCCTTGTTTAGACATTTGTGCCAATTTCTGGCATTTTTATCTATCATTTTCCTTAT
>NC_036243.1:15403469-15406777 GCF_002742605.1 Olea europaea var. sylvestris | reverse complement strand
GGGAGAGAGAGAGAGAGAGAGAGAGAGAGAGAGAGAGAGAGAGAGAGAGAGTTTGGTAGTTGGACTGGTTTTGCAAGCAGAGCTACCATTTTCTTGAAACCTCAATCTGCTATTGCTTCACGAAGTTTTAACCAGAAATTTTTCTTTGAAAAGTTGTAAGTAATGTTCAATTTCTTCTGCTCGAATTTTATTCAAACCTCGGTGTCCATTAAGCCAAGAAAGTCACATAAACATTTTCTCCTGAAGCTAATTGAGTTGGATCAATCAGGCTATTATAATCGAGAGATCCACTAGAATCCAGGAAGTTAAAGAATGTAAAACCAAAAAATAAAGAGCGCCAACTAATCAGTTCAGTTCAGATGAATGGTGAACAATGACATGAAAATACAGCAACTATAGATTAAGCTGTTAAAACTTTAGCATAGAAAATAAAGGAATCCTGATTCATGAATTTTATTAACTTGGAAACTAGGCCCCAACTTCACGCCAACAAATATCACGTCATGACATGATTACACTGGAATGTCAAAATATTAGGAAGTTTTGCAGTGCAAACGAGAGGATACATGATCAACTTACCAAGATAGTAATTAAGATAGGATTTCCACATGATTTTTTCCTCTTTGTACATATTCCATTGCTTTCTTCTGTCTTTTAGGCATCGACAGCTTGTTGAATCTCATCAAACTTCCCTCTGTTGTATGGCTTTCTCATAATATTAATGACCTTTTTCTGAACTCAGAGCACACACACAAAATCTGGAAGTCATCCTATATTCATTTGTATAAAACCTCAATTAACTAATACTTAATAAATTTTCATTCTGCAATTTTGGAGAAAACAAGAAAAAAGAAAGTTACAGGGGAGGGAGGAGTGACCATACTGTAGCACAAAGGAGATAAAATTGTAAAAAAGGGGACATACACTGTTGTCTAATTTCCTCTAAGGCAAGATGGATACATCGTTTCCATGCAAAATCTAGCAGTTTCTAGGACTTCCAAATCACTAGCATTTTCATTGTTCTTTTTCTTCATATTATTTTTTCCACCGTCTTTCTCGTTTGCAATTAACCATTTAACAGCCTGTGCATCTGATGGGTTCCCGTTGGAACAGAAGTTGTCATATATATATATATATATATATATATAAGAAAGAAACAGAGGTATCTGATGGATAAGACGTTGAGATGCATGCATCGAATAAAAGAACAGACGAAAATTAGAAAGGGAACACTTCTGTATTTTATTCAACTGACATAAAAAATGAAAGAGTCGTATTACAAATCACTGCACTTTGAGCAGGACATTACAAGGAAGAGACCAACTTTCAAGAGGTTGGTTCTGCTTCTTTCCTACCTATTTTTCCCTCTTTCTATCAGCCTACCCTCTCTTATTTATTCTAGAGTGCCAACAGCCTTCTGACCGAAATACCCAACTACCCAACTGTTTCCTAATTAATAGCAACTTCCCCGCTGTTACAGATTCTTGTAACCACAAATAGAACCTTCTGGATCCAAGTGACTGATGTAGCTCACAGCTCTGCTCTTTGATTCCCATCAAGTGTCAGCAGCACCCTTCTTCTTTTTCCTACGCATATATGTATAATGAATTGATGGTCTATCAACATCCTCTCCCCGATTGTCTCCACTGTCAAACTTGACCGTGTCGCTTAAATTTCGAAGTGATGATACATTGCACTTCATAGAACCTTGAGTTTGACTGTCATGCTGACTCCTGACATTTCCCCTCTTGTTAAGTCGTTCTTGCAAATGGCGCTGGCTTTGTAACTCCTTACCAGGTCGAGCTTTCACCTCAAGCTCCACCTGATTCTTTGTTGCCCAGTTATCTCCAAGACTAGGCTCCTCATTTAAAAACAAATTCTTTTGTCCTGTATAATTCTTTGTTTCATTCTGAAGCTTCGAAACAACATCTTTGTGTTGGGAATCTACTTATACATGCACAGCGGAATTTAAAATAATTTTCGATTCCCATCAAGAATCGCCTTTGTGTTTAGATAGAAATTGTGATAAGATTGTACCTTTTCAGATCTGCAATCCTTTTGCTTTTCTTTTCGTTCCATCAACCTTGATTTGCCACCACAGCTGTCCAATTGTCCAGCCTCCAACGGTGATCCACACAGAGAATATGATTGCAACCTCTAGGATTTTCTCTTGTGCCAGCAAGAATAATGAAAACTTTATAGATCTCAAACCCTAGTTATGTATTTATATAAACCCAAATAGGTTCGGCCCGGTCCGATCCAATAATTAATTAATCCAATTAATTAAACCCGGTCCGTGAATTAATTAATCCAATTAATTAATTCGAAAATATAAATAACAAATCCAATTAATTAATTTATCCAACGATTGTTAAATTAACCAATTGGAAATTTTGCAATCTTCCAATTCTCTTTTGTGTGTGACCCATTAGGTTCCCGACCACAATGCCTAACGACGTGAAATATTATTTTGATCTAATCAAAATTGATAAATTAAAACACCCTTTTAATTTATCGTCAATTCACATTCGCCGTCCCTGATTGACATCTAGCAATGTGTCAGGGCAATACATGTGACGGGAAATGTCACGTGGTATGACAAAACCAAATTCGTTTGTTTACCGTGAAACTATAATCCCAGTCAATATGATCCGATCAATTACGAGATATGGAGTTGTGTCAATCTCGATCATCGATCATATCTTTCACTCCACTATTAAGTCAATATAAATCGAAAACTCCTTTTCGACTTATGAGTACACCTTGGCCAAGGATTTCATCATTGACTTAATTGAATGAAACGCAGATCATAAGGATTTCATCATCAACTTAATTGAATGAAACGCAGATCATAATCTCCTACTATCTAAGAGTGACGAATCCTTTATTGATCAATCACAACCTTCATACGATTCTTGACATACCCGAACGATATCGTATTAGCGGCCCTTTTCAGAGCAACATCCAACACCGCCAAAGTATGACTGTCCTCATATAAGGTACTATGACGACCTCAAGTCAAAGGATCAATTTCACTACCGAACGTTAGAGATTAACCACCGACACTCAGATAGTTATCCATGTGGAATCTCTCGACGGGTCTCCAATGTTTTGTTCTATAACAAACATCCACGTGTTCACTTAAGTGTCACCACACTTTAACTTGTGAGATCAGCTACTTACTTCACAAGTAAGAAATGCCACACGTGATGGTCTATCCGTAATAACGATATCCGTATCTCGTTATTACTTACGACCATGGTTTATTCAAGATCCAATTATATGTAATTTGTATCTCACAATCACAA
>NC_036243.1:15398680-15403204 GCF_002742605.1 Olea europaea var. sylvestris | reverse complement strand
CACGTTTGGAACCTTTCCAACATACCGCTTAAGAGTAAACCAGTTTCTCTATATGAAATCTTCTCAAGATTTCATCTATGTAAATTGGGATGAGTTAAGCAATCTTCTAGATCTACCTCTATAGATCAAGTTGCTTATCCCATATCATTTATGAATAAATCTTTTAACAACCATTATTTCAATGATTGAAATATAGGGATGTCATTTTAGGAATACGAAAAATGCTCCCACTATCTTCTTGTAGACACACAATTCATTTTCAAATTTGATAAAATCAAACACTTTGACTTTTCATCAAATCTAAGATTTCAGCTCCAAGAGACTTCTCTTAACCTATAGTCACGATATGCAACTGTTGCAAACAAAACCCGAATGGACTTAAGCAAGGCCACAGGAGAAATATTTCACCAAGGTCAACATTTAACCTTTCCTTCTAACATTGCTTTGTATACATGGATATTCATATCCGTATCGATCTTTTCTTTTGTAAACTATTTACAAAAACTTATGGGCTTTTATTCCATTAGGAGGCTTGACCAAGGTCCAAACCTTGTTCACTTACGTCGAGTTTCATCTCGGGTTTCATAGCCTCTTGCTGTCTCTTTTAAGTCAACACTTGACTTTATTTTGTTGCAACTAGAAGGTTCATTATCCTGGATCACTGATTAATGATTCGCACCTTCTTGAAGGTCGAATGAGCCTACTAGATTCACATAGAGCTGTCATGTCCTCAAGAGTCTTTACTTCCTGATCCAAAGTATGTCCCATATCAGATATGGGACCAAACTCAGATTTATCTACTTGGTTAACTATATCTGTGGATTTTTGAACTCTTTCAAAATTCTATTTTACTCCCACTGTCATCTCCTAGAGTAAACATTTTCTCTAAGAAGACGATATGTCGTGAGACGAAGACTTTCTTCATGATGATAGAATTTATATTCAATTGTCTCCTTTGAATATCTCACAAATATGTATTTATCGGATTTAGTTTCAAACTTATCCGATTTAAGGCGCTTCAAATAAGCGTCATGGCCCCAATCTTTCATATAAGATAAATTGGGACTATTGTCTTTCCATAACTCGTATGGAGTTCTGTTAACCAATTTGGATGGGACATGGTTTAGTGTGTTGCACACTGCAATCAATGCGTGACCTCAAAACAATTTTGAGAAATTTGCATGGCTTGTTATTAATCGCATTATATGTAATAATTAACGATTCCTCCTTTTAGATACACCACCTTGCTGCAGTGCATATGAAGAAGTCCACTGCATGAGAATCTCATTCTCTCTTAGATAATCTAAATTTTATCTTTAAGATACTCTCACTTGATCGAATCTTAATGTGAGGGTATCTTTACGTATTTGTTTCTCTAATTCTAGTGTGAATCCCTTGAATTTTTCAAAAGTTTCATGTTTGAGTTTTCATCAAGTATACTTGATCATTGATGAAATAAGAGAAATATTACCTGACATTGGTTGACATGAATCCATATGCATCACTATGCATTAGACCAGTAATTATGCTGACCTTTCTTCTTTTCAAGTAAAAGAAGATTTGGTCATTGTACCAGACATGCATAATTTGTACCTGTCAAAATGAATTAATCCCAAGTATACATCTTTATGTAACTTTGGAATTATATTTCATCTAAATGACAAAGTCTGTCATGCCAGATTTTGGTAATAATTAGATTATAGTATTTATGCCTTATAATTTCTATACTTATTATAGAATCTTTAGTATTAAAGAATATAAATGTCGTTTTATAATTTACCATAGCCATTAGGATCTTTAACAAGATAAATAAGAACAACAATTGTCCTTAACATTAAAATAGTTCATGTCCCAACATGAAATTCATTTTAATGTTCCAACTATAGTTGGCATAAAATGATATTTCTCTAATTCCAATACTAAACCAAAAGGCAATGGTAAGAAGTATATTCATACAGGTAATGTAGCAACATTTGCTCATCTCCAACGTGTATGTCAATTTCTCCCTTTCACAGTGGTCTACTTCTTTTTAGTTTCTCCATATTTGTATAAATATGATATTTACACCTGGTATCATATACCTAAGAAACTCGTGAAGTAGACGTAAGCCATACAATATTCCTTCCAATGACCTTTCATTCTATAATGAAACCAAAGGTCATTAGATTTGATATTTGTCCTTTCGCTTATACTGTCTTAACCATATTGGGTGCTTTCACAAAGCCCCTTTAGACTTCCTTTTAATATCTTTAAAGGAATCAATGGTTTGCCCACTACCAACTTTGATAAAGGGGTTAACAGTCCTAAATATGTTAAGCAACTCAATATTTTTGCATTCGAGCTTATTCACGTTAAATTCATAATTATTTGTGAATAGCTTTAGCTGACAGAGATTACAGGACCAAGTCACCACTTAGTTCATGGTTTATGATTGAATACATTTGAGACATTTCTCAACGTCAATCATCTTCAGTGTCTAAGTATCGATTGAAGATTACTCTGTCATTTTGCACCGGTATAGTTGTTTGGAAGTCTCACATCCTTCCACACATGATTATTATCATACAACTCTTTGTAATAAAGAATTATGTGTTAATATCTATACTCTCAAGTTGCTTTTATAACTCAGTAACATAGTTGCAAGTATCACATACGTTGCAGTACTATTATCATCACTGCATTTACTATAGTAGCCACCTCTTCTTTAATCGAGTCATCAGCAGGTGTCTCTGGAAAGGGCTACTCAAGGACGTGACCAATTTTCTCATGCATAAGAACAATTCTCAAATTGCAGTGTCAATTAAGAAAATATAGTTTGGTTGTTGGCATCTATTATTCCATTCAAAACATATAGTTACTCAAATTCAATATAAATGTAAACGACGAAAAAGAAAGAATAATATATATAAAATGCATCAATTAATTTAATATGGTCTTTTATGAAATTAATTATGCCCCACTGTTTAAATAAAATTTATCACCCTCTCACATAAATTTATGAAGTCCATGCTTGACTCCCAGTGGGCTGAGATCCCATCTATTATATTAAGACCTTGAGTGCACTCAACAAGCCCTAATATAATATTTGGGTAGATACTATTATCAATTGTATCTCCATACAACTCCCAGATCATTAAGCTGACAACTCTTTGTTTTCACACATCTTATGTGTTAGCTTAACATGCCTCTAAAATTTATCTCCTTGAGTGTACTCAACAAAAGATAAATTTTAGTTAAGTCAAACCCATCATTCAGAAATATCAAATATTTCATAGTGTCAAACATATCCCTAATGGACCAGCCTTGAGTGTACTCAACAAGCTGAGACGATTCAGGACTCTGATTTTTCACTATAATGATGGAAGGCGATTACAAATGTGACTTAATATTTTATGGAGGGATTTTGCATTTATGAGTCTCATCAACAACAATAAAATCATATATATATATATATATATAGCATTGAACAGTGTCAATGCACCATCTCCATGGCTCCACCTCTTCTTATCTCTTCAATTAGTCCAATTCCAACATGTATCTTATATTAGTTGGCACGCAGGCCTAAATGAAATTTGGACTCGCAGGCCCATAGTAACAATAATAATAATGGACTCGAAGGTCCAAAACAATAACAATAATAACGGGCTCGCAGGCCCAAAACAATTAAGAGCTCGCAGGCCCATAAAACGACAAAATTAAAAATTAACCATTCAACACATCTATATGGTCGAGTCCATAATCGTCCACCAATAATACATTCATCACATAAATGTATACCTATATAATATCTAATATTATATGCAAATAAGTTTCAAGTTTCTAGCAATTAAATCGTCTAAACTCTTTTAGACAAATGGATCGGATTAATTAAATAATTAATTAATCATATTAATCGATTATTTAATTAGCGGGAATATTTAATTAAAGTCAAATTTTAATTAAATAACAAATTAGAGTCCAACTCTAATTCAACAATTGTATGGCGGAATTATTTAATTAAAATCAAATCTTAATTAAAAATCAAATTAGAGTCAAACTCTAATTTCAAAATGTAAGGCGGTTGAATTTAATTAAAATTAAATTTTAATTAAATGACAAAACTAGAGTCTAACTCTAATTCCAATAATTAAGGGCGAATTAATTTAATTAAAATCAAAATTTTAATTAAATACCAAATTAGAGTCCAACTCTAATTTCGAGATCCTAGGGAGAACATGTTTAATCAAAATCAAATTTTAATTAAACATCAAATTATAGTCTAACTCTAATTTAAAGAAAAGTTTAGGGCGAAACAATTTAATTAAAATCAAATTTTAATTAAATATCAAATTAGAATCCAATTCTAATTTCCAAAATATCTTCGGGTGAAAAATTAATTAAAATCGAATTTTAATTAATTCCTAAATTAGAGTCCAACTCTAATTTAAATTGAATCAATATTTTAAATTAGGATAACACTCCTAAATAAAATAAAATTCAATTTAGGGTCAAAGTTTAATATTTAAGTCAAAATCCAATTTTAAC
>NC_036243.1:15389176-15397764 GCF_002742605.1 Olea europaea var. sylvestris | reverse complement strand
AATCCAATTAATTAATTCGAAAATATAAATAACAAATCCAATTAATTAATTTATCCAACGATTGTTAAATTAACCAATTGGAATGCAATCTTCCAATTTTCTTTTGTGTGTGACCCATTAGGTTCCCGACCACAATGCCTAACGACGTGAAATATTATTTTGATCTAATCAAAATTGATAAATTAAAACACCCTTTTAATTTTTCGCCAATTCACATTCGCCGTCCCTAATTGACATCTAGCAATGTGTCAAGGCAATACATGTGACGGGAAATGTCACGTGGTATGACAAAACCAAATTCGTTTGTTTACCGTGAAACTATAATCCCTTCGTCAATATGATCCGATCAATTACGAGATATGAAGTTGTGTCAATCTCGATCATCGATCATATCTTTCACTCCACTATTAAGTCAATATAAATCGAAAACTCCTTTTCGACTTATGAGTACACCTTGGCCAAGGATTTCATCATCGACTTAATTGAATGAAACGCAGATCATAATCTCCTACTATCTAAGAGTGACGAATCCTTTATTGATCAATCACAACTTTCATACGATTCTTGACATACCCGAACGATATCGTATTAGCGACCCCTTTTCAGAGCAACATCCAACACCGTCAAAGTATGACTGTCCTCATATAAGGTACTATGACGACCTCAAGTCAAAGGATCAATTCCACTACCAAACGTTTGAGATTAACCACTGACACTCAGATAGTTATCCATGTGGAATCTCTCGACGGGTCTCCAATGTTTTGTTCTATAACAAAAACATCCACGTGTTCATTTAAGTGTCACCACACTTTAACTTGTGAGATCAGCTACTTACTTCACAAGTAAGAAATGCCACACGTGATGGTCTGTCCGTAATAACGATATCCGTATCTCGTTATTACTTACGACCACGGATGATTTAAGATTCAATCAGATGTAATTTGTATCTCACAATCACAACTCCTTGTGATTAACAAATTATGAAGATTTAAATCTACGGACTCTATTATTTATTTAATTGTCTATTAATTAAATAATAGATCTGCCATTTAATTGCATTAATTATATATAAAAGTATTTATATCCAAAATTAATTGGACCTAGGGCATAATACTTACACTTTGGAACTACCCAATTCTTCATATTTAATCACCATGGGTACACCATTTTCTCAACCTCAAGCATATAGGACTTCTCATAGAGTTTGAGTCTACCCAAAAAAAGTTCATATTGAGGATCAACAACACTATTCTTCTCACTCTTCTTGCCAACACCGTTAGGTGTGTCTCTTTTTTGCTTAAGTTTTTTATATTTTTCCGTCTCACTTAAACCTGTGAGAATAAACCACTTGTAATCCTTATCCATATCTGATATTTCTTTGAGTTGTTGTTGACGTCAATACCATCCATTGCATGTGTATACCATTCTTAGTCTTTGACCTTCTAGAAAGCATTAAATCATTCGAAATATCAAACCTATTGAGATCCTTTTGCTACAAATTATATCACTTAATCTGCTGAACAAAATGTTGATCGATAGTAATTTTCTCCGTTATTGCATCCTTAGAAAAACAAAATTGAACCTGTTCAGTTGTGCATTGTTTCCAGAACCCTTACGGAGCTGCAAAAAGTAAAGGATCATCACCAATTATATATTAATAATAATTTCAAATAACTATTTAAGAAATACAATATGTTTCAAGATTTCATTTTCATACATTCATCACTTCTATAAAATCATTAAGGTTAATTACTGTCAAAATCAATTAAAGAACAAAGGCATATTTATCATAATGTTAAAACATATGCAAACTTAATCATAAAAATTGCTTTTCCTACCTATATATGAAACATAAATCTATGTCATTACAACCAAATAAGGGTGACTAAAATATACAAGCACATCAATACAAGACATTTTAGTAGTCTTGCATGTGACCAGTAAATCATAATAGGAATTCCGAAATAAAATGAAGGGGAGATTGGATGGTTGATAGATGACATCAACCCTATTATACAAAATGTTTTTCAAATCATCCCGAAAAACAAACTCAAGGCATTTTGAGGCATATCCCTCAGTTTAAAGAGATAGAATGTCAAGAAAACTATTAATATACAAATCAAGCACATAGTAAATCATAAAACAGTTTCCAAACTCATAAAACGATAATTCAAAGTTCTCAAACTAAAAAAAAAAGAAATATGGAAACAAAATTTGGTAAACTAAGATAAAAGCAACTATCGCTAACATTGGCAAGACAATGGTATTGCCGGAGCAGGTCTATTAGAAACAAAAATATTTAATATTTTAATGGACAATAGGCTGTTCCCAAAATGTGTCGATCACAATGTTATTAATATTTTTGGATTCCGCACCTAAATAAAAGCAAAGAAGTCAGAAAAATTAAGAAGTAAAGACCTCACAAATCTTAAGGCGGTGTATGGTGAGTGTCTAACTTAGTAGACATAATAACCAAAAAGTTGAAAGCTCTTTCACGTAGCCGTTGTTC
Source organism: Olea europaea var. sylvestris (assembly GCF_002742605.1). Lineage (NCBI taxonomy): Eukaryota > Viridiplantae > Streptophyta > Magnoliopsida > Lamiales > Oleaceae > Olea > Olea europaea. The sequence continues at coordinate 15,395,255 of NC_036243.1, read as the reverse complement.
AGCCAATCATAACTTACATAGTGCCCACTGGAAGCATTTTACTTATGTTCTTAAGAAAGGTGTTGAATTCAACTCGTGGCAGGCCATAAAGAAATCCGCCACAAGTCCAACCCCCAGTAGAGAGTTCCAAAGATAAGGATGAATGGAATAGCCCCTTAGTGAAAGAGGTTGTAAGAAAATGTATTTGGTCGTTGTAGTTGAAGCATACAACTCTAAAAGCAACCTTACAATCATTGCTTTGAGACTTTAGTTCTCCTCACTTTCAATTGAGCCTCAATTGGGTTTTATTAAACCATGCACATTATTTAAAATGCATAATTAGGTATTGATGTGTCATTCTTTTGTGAAGTAAGGAGTAAACCTCAAGGCATTTGAAGTATAAGCCACACCATGAACCAAAAATATATAAAAATTCATTAAAATACAAAATAAGCATAATAAATCATTAATTTTTTTAAAAAAAACATGATAAAAAATTAAGTGTGTAAAAAACATATAAAAAATATAAAAAGTAACCAAAAAAACTATTACTTTAGTTGGTGGAGTTGACTATTCCCGAAAAAGTTATATGAGAAACCGCAATTTTTTTTTTCAATCGGGCGGTTGGCTATTCCCAAAGTAAATTAACTATACTTTTTAGGATCTTCTGGATCCAGCCCTAAAGAAAAGTAAATACGGACACATCACAAGTCTTACGGCAGCATTTTGAGGCACATGCATCCCTTAGTGGAGTCGTATGCCTTCAAAAACTGCCCCACAATGAGGCATTTTTATTCACTTCATTCTGAAGTGACCTCAATTGGGACTTCTAAAACTATGATACTAGGTTTCATCAACACGTGCTAGACACCCTCCATGCAAAGACGGATATTAGGGGGGGGGGGGGCTGGGGGGGGCTGTAGCCCCCCAGGTCCAAGAGTTTTTTTATTAAGGTATTTTTTATTTTTTGGATAAAAAATCAGTTTTTTATGTGTAAAAAAAAAAAAAATTTTCCACGTAGTAGCTCGGTTTGAAATTTTGTAGTCCGATCGTGGATCCAATCCTAGATCCATCCCTGCCTCCATGTCAGTACTCCAACCTTGTGCAGCCGAAATAACGGGGGCTGTCAAGAGTAGATGGAAAGGAACACAACAAATCATCAAGATAAATGAATTTCAAAAAACAAATATAAGAAAAGATCCAGAGACTTGCTAACTGTGAAATGATAAAATGGAATCAATAGAAAATTTTCACGAAATCTATCAGTTTTTCTAAAGCCCAAACCCTATGTATAGAGAAAGCTCAACAAACTTTAAAGGCCCTAGTGATGTAACTACTGAAAATGTAGAGTTTTAAACAAAGAAATTGTTCATTTACAGAAGGAAAGTAAGAAATTATAAGAAGATGGAAGGTGGACTTATGAATTCATGGATTTGGGCTATTGAAGATATTTTATAAATGAGGATTTTAATCACATTTGGAACAGAAGAAATTTTCTAGATAGGAAAGCTTTAGAGTGAGAAATGAATTTAGTGTATTACTTTTAGGATACTAAATAGTGTCCATTTTTTATGCATTTGACAAGTATACCATTCTTTTTTCAAAAGTGTTGCCAAAATCTCCCTTTTCCTTATAGGATTCAAATTCATAATTTTCTTTTTTTTTTTTCCAAGTGAACTTCAACAATATGAATTCTGTGGGCCTCCATTTCTCAAAATTAAAATATTAAGTTTTAAAAGAATATCAGTGTTCCTGAAAATTTTAATCATATACACACATTCATATAAATTAGAATAAGGAAAGGCATGAGTAATTCTTAACAGCTTGTATATTTCAATAAATTTCACTTCCACAAAGGTTAGTACATAAAGCATATATTTTCACGAATGGTAGGTGCTTGTGAATCTTTGCTTACCTTATATCCATGCCGAACAAATTTTGTTGAGAGGGTCCTTTTAAAATTGCATTGGTATACGATAAATTATTTCTCCTATCATTAAGAATATATTGAACACGTCTATACAAATTAACTTTACTCATTAACACCAAAATATTAAACAAATTTCAGAAATTTTCTCCAATCGATACTTCGTGAATAAACTTTCTTCTTTTAGATCTCAAATACAAGGGACTTAATTAAACACATAACATATATGACTTTACTCATTGTTCATTTGCTAAAACAAAGAACCCTAGACGAAAGTTCCAAGAAAAGATAAAAGAATCTTACCTCAAGTTAGGGTTTTTTAATTGAATTTCCTTCCTCTACAATTAAATAAACCATAACTTGTGCTTCGAGCAGAATAATGCAGGATTTCTTTTCTTTTCCATTTTTTCCCCTTTTTTTGGGGGTGGGGGTTGAGCAATGAATTTAGGATTTTAGTGATTGAAATGAGATATAAAACTGCGGCGGCGATGATAATAGGCAAAGAAAGAAGTTTTCCTTTCTACGGAATTAGATCTGGAAAATGGGTTGTGGATTTTTTAGTTTATGCACATCGATGTGATGAGTTACGATTTACGTATTATGAGGTCCACAACATATGAGGAAAACCAAAATTTTAAATTTTACCGCATCAACATTTCCTCGGATTAAATCTTAAATTGGCTGTATCAAAATTTAATCCTACTTAGGTCACTCGCATTCACCACTAAATGTACAAAAACTCTGATTTTTCTACATGAATCTTCTGAATCTGTGTTAACTTCGATATAACCCCTCCGTTCTATATGTGTAACGAATAAAACATGAGAAAACATATATTAATATATCCCACAAAATTAAGTCACATCTTAAATTAGTATGACTCTCAAAGTTCAAATCTGATAAAAAAAAAATGCTGATGTTATTGAAACTGGACTAGAAAACTGGAGACCCAGTTAGTGATACTTACCCTTTAGTTGAAAAACCATCAAATGCAGATAGATATAACTTGTGCTCACAAATCATACTTTGTACAAAATCTTATCCGAACAAACCAAAGAAAGTCCATTGGCAAATTTGTCAAAATCATAGTAGATAGCAATCAGTCTAGAACTTTATTCTCTACAATGGTAAACAGATTACTAAAATTGACCTGTAGTTTAGATAAGTAATGAATAATAAATAATGCTTAATCAATATAACGTACAAGACATTATTATAATAGTGAAAGATTTATTATGGCAGCATAAATTCATATTATTGAAATTTGAGAAAATGAAGGCAATTGCCATCTCAGACAACCTCAGAGACACAAATTAAAGCCGGAATACTATGAATAGAGTAGAGTACAACAGATTATACTGATATATAAGCGCTATTACCAGTAAAAGTTAACAATAAAACTGCACGCTAAAGCAGATGGTGACTAAGAATCCTAACATCCCCATAACTGAAAAAGATCTCACGGCACAGCCAAACATGACTTTCTTAACACCAAAGCTAAAAATTAGTTCATATTCGGTAGGATCATTCAGTAGAATTGGACGATACTAAAAAAATAAAAATAAAAAATAAAAAAAATCTATCATACTCTCAAGTATAGAGAACCAAATATGCACTTATTGTTTCACATACTGATTGTGAGGATGGCACAATGATGCAACAACCCCTTATTGATTTAATGTGTTGACCGGTTGAATTTTGTTAAATCTGTTAAAATTCATATTGGAAGAGTTTCTATTTGTTAAAACCGCATTTGGAACTTTAAATGGACGCTTGAGATGATGCCATGTGTTAACCCCTCAACTGTAGGATGGCTGACCATTGGTGACTCCTATATAAGGCTCCTCTAGGGTTTCACTTGTGTGATTTTAATTTTTCATTCTTCCAGATTCTTCTTTCTCTCTGGCTGCGAGACTTCTTCATCTTCTCTCTGAAAAAATAAAAAACCCTCGTTTGATTTTTCTGTAATTCAAAAATAGTGTAATCTTGGGTGATTTCTACTACTAGAGGGTTGTGTTCTTGTGTGAACTTTTGGTTTTGAGGGAAGGCTGTACTCTTTACTATGATCTTGTGTGGTTACGGTCTGAGTGCCAAAAATCCTTATTTCGAACCCTTGGTTTCGAGATTCACACTAAGCAGTGTGCTCCTGGAGACGGAAGCACTCGTGATTCTTCCAAAGGCGTGAAGTTCTGTGGACTTTGGGTGTATTTTGCCTTACGGCAAACAGCAGAAATCCATCTTTATTTCTGTCCAATTTATTACTTCAGTTTTTAATACATGTTTTTTTTAGTAGCTTGTTATAATAATTGCCTAATTTGTTGAACCTTCTCTTTACATACTGAGCTCTAACTTCCACAAACCAAGCATTCTTCACGGCAGTTAGTTAAAGCACAAATTTTTTAAACATGAATACTAATTACTGGAGATGAAGGATAACTTCATTAAGCACAGCCTACCTAGATTATAGAAGTGGCAAACATATATTTGATAGCATAGATAAAGTTTTGTCACGTGTCCAACTATTAGAAATGTACAATGATAGAATATATTAATCTTGTTATTTGACAACAAGTATATATTTTGGAAATTAATTTCTGCATATATATGCTATTGAAAAACGAAAAGATCACAGGCAGGTTGCTGAAATTTATGATGAAACAAGAATATTCACAGTAGGACCCCAAAAATATGAGACATTGAAGTACACACTCTTGTTGAGCTCCATTATTTGAGGAAGTCGAGAAAATTAATACCAAGATCTTCAATTGTGTGAAGCGGACTCAGTTTCAACCAACAAATCAAATGCCAACCACTTGATTTCTTGACCCAAATCCAAACCTCACTTGTGATTGCCCAATAACAGTACCCATAATGAATAAAATGGTAGCTGCAATATCACAAAGGGTGAATAAGGAGGAATACTCCAAGCAAAGCAGACACCGCTGCCTCTTTTCTGTCTATTGCACGTACTCATTCTCCCTAAACAGAGAGGCTAATTTATAGAATTAGGTATAGGAAACACAATGTGCCAATAATAGGTAAATAGGCCAAAGCATAACAAATAGGCTAAACACAAATTGGTCCAAGTAACATAACATGAGATGGGCCAACAAACAAAAGGAAAGTGGACTAACTCATAAAGTACCATCGGATCACGAGCAACACAAATTAATGGTTACTTCCAGTTGTCCCAATTTGTTCTCGGGTAAAACCAATCAATCGTGGTTCTGATTCAATTAATGTAACAAACGTTTTAACATTATCACTTAATTTATTGGGTATCAAAAATCCAACATCTCCACCTTAATATCCAGTGAACATGCAAGCAAACAACATCAAGTTTATATTTGCTTAATCAAGGTAACCAAATAAAATTAGAATAGCAAACATTACCTGTGTCTTTGACCCAAAACATATACCACACATGCTCCATGTACTTAACAAGAACTAAGGTCAAAGAACTAGTAAAAATAGATATTCACGATAATTAATCAAGAACATATAAAGGCACACATGCAATAAGCACACATCATAAGTTAATACACAAGATATTTTCAACATGATAAACATGCAAAGAACATCAAACAACATCAAGTTAATCAAGTGGCCAACATATACTACCGATGCATAAATGACCACATGAAAACATTTCATCACAAATTTCCTACCTTATTTCGGGTAGCTTGTATCTTGAGAACTCATAGCTCCTCTCATCGCCAATCATGCTTACTAGATTGGTTCGTCCTCATGTTTAACTAGTAAACCACAATAGATCATATGTCCATTGAATGCCCCTCTATTACTACTTCACATCTCTCTTCCTAGGTAGATAATAGGTCTCCACCTAATAGAGGTGATAGGAGTGTCATTCTCTCACTCTACTCAATTAGGACTCTTAACAGATAGAGGATTCTAAACATTTAATCACATCACCTCTTGTAATCCAAATGTTAATCTCCATACCCCTTATCATCAATGCAAACTTAGGCATCTATACTTCATATTACCAGTTGACATACTTACTGCTAATGCACCTACAAAAATCAGAACACACCCAATATCAATCCTCACAGTAGTAATCGCAACCATTACGTACCCAATAAATTACGCATAGTGATATGATCACTCTCAATTCATGCAAAAAACACAGAAAACATAATAAAATACAATGTA
>NC_036243.1:15358859-15385008 GCF_002742605.1 Olea europaea var. sylvestris | reverse complement strand
TTTTTTGGACGATTTCTGGTAGATTTCTCGAGCCAAAACCTTCACCTTGAAGCTCTGATACCAATTGTTGCGGAAGCTCTCTCAAAAGGATCTTCAAACGGTGATTTTCCAGGCTCAGTCCAACGTACCTTTCTCTACCAACAACCAATCCACACGGCTCCAAACCACAACCAAATTGATTCACCTTGGTTGCTATACAATCTTACCCACGTAGGACAAGAAGGGATGATGATTTATCGCCACAAAGGCTAGGAGAAGACACCACAAAGGTATAATATGAAAGAACTACCAATTGCACACGTTATACAAGCGTTTTGGACACTTCTAGACACCTTTTTCTCACAAAAAAGGAGGGCAGCCGGGATTCACTAGTTTCTTCTCTCAAAATCACACAATCATCATCACAAAGAGGCTAGGGTTATATTCATATATATACTCTAGGGTTAGGCTTTAAGTTGGGCCACTAAAGGGGTAAGCGGGCCAAGATTCAAGCCATCCATAAGGAATACAATTGGGCCGGGTGTAGCTCATGGACTTGGTTGTTGGACTTATTTCATTCATCGGCCTATGCCTATGAAATAATATTAACCCACGTTAACATCATAGCCCGGGATTTATTGGGTATCAAAAACCCAACAAGTTCCCTAAGCATTCTTCACACTTAGTTTCTCACATTTTGACCATGTGATTTCTTTCAACTTATTCAAGACGTATAGTGCGATCATCAATCCTTTCTTTGTTCTCATTTATTGTATTTTGTACAATATCTAGCTCTGACTTCAAATCATTCACTTCTTCATTACATGCAAGTATTAAACTTCAATGTGAATTAGGTGTACCAAGAATATGTGAAGTAGGCTGTCTAGGGCAAAACCCACAAAAATGACCCTTAGATGGACCGTTGATAGCATCAATCCATAAATCAGGATCAATCAAAGGTTGATTATCCCTCACGATACCATACTTGAACACGATTGAATATTATAAGTATTCTATGAAAAATAAAAAATAATTCTTAGTAACTATATGAACAAACTATGAAATACGTAAACTCTAATTGAACTACATAAACTTGCTTGGATTTTTTATCAACAAAATAGCCAAGTCCATGATTCTTCCGTTGAGCATGACTGAAAAAACTCTAATTGAGACATTGGATGGTCCATCTCCTTCTCTTGAAATACATAACTCATTAATCACAATTAGTTAAGAATATACATGAACTTTAAAATACAGAATATAAATAATATGAAAGAAATATACCGATCTCTTCTTAGTAATTAAAAAGGAGATTGAACCGGTAGTATGCTTCTTCATTTCACCATCATGTCCTTGTGCAAGATGATTTTCCTTGGCAATCATTGCATTTGTTTTCCAATGCTCGATATTCCAATAATTTACAAGACTACCCCAACCCTTTGTCCTTATCCAACGCAGGCCATGTCCTCTCCAATCAACAGGATTATCACACTAACTTCTGTACTTTGCTTTTTCGCGAGCATCATTCATCATATCTTTATATCTATACTTCACCATGACCTTCCATGTGTCATACACATTGATAGTATTCGCAATCGACCATACATATTTATCCTTATATATAAATAAAAAAAATCAATTTATAGACTTAATGAAAATATCAGAAATTAACAAATATAATAAATAATAATTACCATCTTTTATTGAAATGTGGGGTGTGGACCATCAAATTATGATTTCATGTTTGTGGTGATGTCACGCGGTACGAAAGTATCACCGAAACTGCATAAATAACAGAACAAATCTAATAAGGAAAAATTCGATAAGTTACACAAACATATAAGCAACACGACATCTTTAAACACAAATCTAATAAATGTTATCATCTTTAACCACAAGCTGCAATATGTTTTGGTGGGAAAAATTAGAAGGGAAATGAAAATCTCACAAAGAGCTTCACCTTCAAAGTTTCAATTGGTAATGTACATTAATAACTTTTTTTATTTTATTTATCTTTATAATTTAGAAAATTATCAAAAAAAAATTATTTATTATATTTTACAATGTTTATTTTAAATTCTTGATAGTGAAATAGAACTTGGTGTGAACTTCAAATTTTAAAAATTCATTGAGTGATAACAAAACAATTCATTGTCATCCGTCCCATCCTGTTAAGTAATTATTGCGAGGATGGGGAACATTGACCCACCTCAAATTTGTCTATTCCATTAAAAATAAAAGAAAATTTTAAAATTAATTAACTAAAAGATATGAAAGGAGATATAATATCACCGTCCTCACTTTCATAAAATTTCGACAAGATGAGCAATGGGGAGGACGTCACAGGTTCACCTCAATATGAATATATTGAAATTGATATAAGCATGTGCTTGATTATAAGTTAATTATCCTATTAAGATACTATACGCAAAAATCTTCAGAGAAAATTCTCATTATCGAACAATATTAACAAAACCTCGTTTTAGTTTTTTTTTTTTTTCCTTATGTTAGAATATTTAAACATGAGAACTTATAATTAGAGTATCATACTTATTTGAAATAATATAACAGGAGTACAAACTACATGAAATGAAGCTAAATATTACATTGTTTCATTTTAAAGATGAAACTCCCAATGAAAGGATGTCGTATTGCAGGTACAGCTTCATCCATGTACTTCTCGCACGTGATTAGATTGATCTTTTCTATTTTTTAATTAAATTACTTCATTGTCAAAAAATTCGAATGTTAAATGAAATATCGTTATTTACAATCCTTCAGTAATTAACCATTACTTCCTATTAGTTCAACATTTCATCATTTTCAAAATTGATTTACCTAAATAAATGAATTTTTCGTAGGTTAAAGATAGAAAAAATACGAAAGATTGAAATATTTTTTTATTTTTAAAATTAATTAGTATAATCAATGAATTTTCCAAATATAATATAAATTACCCTTCTGCTACAAATTATCCGTTGGTGAAGACGTTAATTTTTTTTCTTTTTCTTTGGGAAAACGATTACCCTTCAACTACGTATATCCAATAGGTGATTTTTTTTATTATTATTTTTTTAAAGTAGTTATTGATGTTGATCAACATCAGCAACGGATTGTACGTTGGTAATGAAAATTGTTATTCACAAATGGATACTCTGTTGGTGAAGACATTGCATTTATTATTTCTTTTATTGAAAAAAGGAAAATTAGTTACCCTTCAGCTATGAATTTGTGTGTGTGTGTGTGTATATAACAATGGATTTTTCTTCGGTGAATGGTTAAAATTTTTTAAATTAATATCAATTACTAATTTTTTGTAGGTAATATGAATTAATATTCACCTACGAAATATCTATTGGTGAAGACATTGACAATAAATTTAAAAAAAAAAAAATGTTATCCTTTAAATACAAAATTTCAATTGATGAATTTTCAATAAACTTTTAGTCTTTAAAATTGATTAATATCAACAATGAATTTTTCGTAGGTAATATGAATTAATCTTTACTTACGGAATATCCATTGGTGAAGATGTCCAAATGTTTTTGGAAAAATATTGATTACCTTTCAACTACAAATTTTTGATCGGTGATTTACGTATTTTCCATAGGTAATATGAATTAATTTTCACCTACTGAATATCTGTTGGTGCAAACTTCTTCAATATTCACCATACTTATAAGGAGTTCAATTTTTTCTTCCCTGGCGACACCGAGGAGACCTTGCAGGACAATTTTCTTGCTCCACTACAAGTCTTTCAGAGTCATATCCAGGTTTGTAAAGAAATGTTTGCTCCTTTCCCCAACGGCATGGAGTAGGAAGGGGAGATAGACAATTGTTTTCCTCCACTATGACGCGTCTTCCCAGGTTTGGAAGAAATTGCTTCCTTTCTCCTTCTCTGGTAATAGGGAGTAGGAGGGGGCAGAGACGAGCAATTTAATTGCCCAACTGCAATGCTTTCAGAGTTGTTCCCTGTTCGAAAGAAGTTATTTTCATTTTTCTTCCCTGGAGATGAGGAACAGGAGGACAGGGAGGTGGACAATGTTCTTGCTCCCCTTTGCAGCATTCTGGATCGTTCCAAGGTATGAAAGAGCCTTCCATTGCTTTATTCTGATTCATGAAACACAAGTTCTTCAGGTTAAGAATCAACATATAATTAAAACCGTCATTGTAGAAGCCCGATACAAAACGTACAGAGTAAACGCACCACATTAAAGAATGGCCAAGAGATCGAAGGGGAACGAACTGTGCAGGCATCAGATTTTGTAAATATTTGATTGCTTAGAGGTGAATTTTTATTGTTGTTTTTGTTTTTGTATTGACTTATCAGTCATATTTCTTTTGACGTAGGAAAGTTTGGTTGATTTGATGGGCTAATTTTATGAAATTATTGATATTAAGATGTAAAGTAATTTAAAATTTTAAACTACATTTAACGCACTAATCTCACTTGTAACATGGTCAACAATTTGTTCCAGAAAAAAAATATATATTTGTACTTTGCAATGTCTTGCATTTCTTGATTGACTTGATTCTTAATTCACTAAATTAGGGATCTAACCTTCAATTGCAATCCTAGTTTGACGACTATGGATCCTAGACGTTCCATACAGAAAATTATTTCAGGCATATTCTAATTTAATGTAAACTAACATACAGCCCTTAGTCAACTTATTTTTATTTACATGCCTATCCAACTTTAGTGTGTGTGCGCGCGTATCTAGCTTATGGCGATTTGCAACAAATGATTCGTGTAGCTAAGCCCAAATATATTAGGAATAAGATTAGTTTTTAATTGCTCTTACAATTTAAGATTAGTTTAAATCCTGTTTACAAGATATTATATTGGGAATAAGATTAGTTTAAATCATGTTTACAAGATTTTCCCTCAATTCACCAACCTTGAGCCTCTCCGATTTTTCCTCCTAACATTTTTGCTCCCTTAACAACCTTTTTTTTTTTCTTTTCAACAAAATCACACTGATGAAGCATGTGATGAAATTGGAAGCAAGCAAAATGATACACATTTTAAGTATAAGAAGTAGGTGAGATTTCATTTTTAGTTATTTTTTATTTATTTTCTTTCCATAATTAGTGTGTTAGGAAATTTTCTATTTCTGTTATTTGGGTGACTTCTTATGTGTACTCATGATTTTAAGTATGACTAGATCTAATGATTTTGAATCGTGTTGAATATCAATTTGATTACCAAGTGATAATGAAATTTCCCACCCACCCACTACAACCACCACCTCTACTCTCCCAACAATTTTTGTCTTTCTCTTTTGTCTCTCTATCTTCTTCTCATTTTCTCGCTTCCATTCTTAATTCAGAATCTCTCTTAATCTATGTGGAATGTGAGATTGTGATTTTAGATTCATAGTCTACAAGTTTCTATTGTGAAGACAGTTATATCATACTGATGGACAAAAATTGTTATTAAAAACTTGAACATGATTAAAATTTCATCGAGCGTTATATTTTCTTTTACATTTTTCCCAAATTACAGACCTCCTTCCTAGTAAAGAGTATACTTATATTTCTTAATATGTCCCTATTTAACGTTCCTTGTATCAATAAATATGAACTACTCTTATTTAAACCATTATTTAATATAAGGGTGTATTAGGAAAAAAATTAATTTATATTTCCAATTATATCAATTACATTTTCTTAATCTATATGAAAATGGAAGCAAACTTATCTTTATTGGACGGAAGGAGTATGTAAAAGGGGAAAAAATACACATCTCTAGGCAAAAGAAAAATCTGCGTGAGGTTTTCAAGTTACTTCTTCTGTCATTTTTGAACTTCTTCAGCTTTTATATGAAGATCAATATGCAATGAAGTGTATATGAGATTAGGCATGCAAAAAAATTCTATGTCAGACCAGTCTATCACATGCAGACATAATAAACACTCAGAAACAATAACTTGGGACTACAAAAGTAGAAGAAAGGGAAGAAAGCATTTTAGTGAACCAAATAATTTAATTTTGATCATTAGCAAATGAATTGGTCGATGTCTAGCCTTGTAACCACACTAAAGTCCGTTAATTAAAATGATAATACAATATATGTATTTCTTTTCTTTTCTTTTTCTTTTTTTCAAAAATGATTTATCTTCTAATTATGCTTCTTCTTCTTTTTTTCTTCTAAGTATTATATGTGCCGAATAATTGAGTATTGTAGGCATTGACAAAAATATATGATTATGTGTCTATTTTGTAGATCGCATTAAATTATGTAAATTGGGTTCAAGAAAAATTTATTTTGAATTAATTTCGTAATCATTTAATGTTATATCAATTATTAATTTCCTTTGCATTGATTGATTGGCAAATGGGTGGGAATTTCTCGTGTAGCTAAAATAATCAATCTTATCCTTTGTTTTATTTTGACATTGGTTAGTGGTACATGGGTGTGTAGGTTACGAGAACACGTAACGTTTTTTCTCAAAAACTTGGTCATTTTCTTTTACCCACTCATCAATCACATTTACTTTATATATATACACTTAAACACACGGTTCTTGAATACATACAAAAATTATCAACTCCATATATTTTGCTATTCTTCAAGTCAAGGCAAAAAGAAAAATTCGTTTTCAAGTTCTTAGCAAATTTCAAATTTTTAATTAAGGTAAGTTACTAAAGTGCAGTCCATGACATCTATATTATGATTTCATTCAATGCCTTAAAACTCCAAGGTAAATTTTTTATGTTAAATCTTTCGGGATATGGGAATTCTAATGAAAATCCTTAAATTTTCTGATATGACAATCAGTGGTTCTAAATCTATGAATGTTTAGTCTATATTTATGTTATGTCGAATAGAAATTTGCACATGTGTTTTATTTGAAATGCTTATTCTTACAAAATTTCATATTAGAACGTGTCGTGCTAAACACATGGAAAATTCGACGAGTGGATGCTTATGGTTTACCAAGTAAAAATGATTTTAAGCATATTCATGATTAGACTTTCATTTAACATTATCAAGTTTAGTTTTTACACATTTTTTTTTTTTGACATGTATTTATGTATTTTGTTAAATTGATGCTGACTGATTTTATAAAATTTAAATGCTGGTTGATAACACTTCGAGTTTTTAAAAATGGAAAATCTGGGGCATTACAGTATCATTTTTAGTTATTTGATTTATTTTCTTTCCATAATTAGTAGGTTTAAGTGACAGATTTTCCATTTCTATTATTTGGGTTGCATTTTTTATTTTTATTCATGATTTTAAGTATGACTAGGTAATGCAAGAAGTATCTATTTTTTAGTAGAAACGACCTAGCAAGAAAAATACATTCGCTTCGCCCATAATGCACGGCCTGTTTTTGGCCCAATTTCATCATCTAGATCTCAAAATTGCATTTTTCATTATTTGCGATAATTTTCTTTAATTCCATACATTTTATCTATAATTATTTATCGTTATTTAGTTTTAGTCATTATTTAGGAGTTATTCAGGTTTTATTTACTGCTTTAAATACAAGGTGTAAGCCTTGTGGAAATTGGTTGATTTTTAAGAAAATAAAGAATCTTGAAAAGTTTTCTAAATTTTTTTCTCTTTTTCTTATTTGATATTTCACATCAATAAGTTAGTATTTAACGTGAGATTTTGTTCTAACCAATAAGCTTCCCCCACGTCGCTAGAACTATGATTTTGAATAATCCACCAGCTCCACTTCCCAACAATTCTTCTCTCTCTTCCTTCTCTTTTGCTTTTCTATCTTCTGCTCACTTTCTCCCTCCCATTCTTCATCACAAACTCTCTTAATCAGCCATGTGTGGTAGTAAGATTGCGATTTTAGATGTATTTTCATAGTCTAAAAGTTTCTATTATGAAGACATTACATCATACCAATGGATTAACATTGTTGTTACAGACTTGAACATGATTAAAATCTTGTTTAGCATCATATTTGTGAAGTCCCTGGAGGGGAGCAACCGGCATAGGATTTAACAAATTGATCTTTTCCTTCTATATCCATCATATGGCATGCTCCCATGGGATTCACAATATATAATTATCAGTACAACCTAAAATTAAATAATATATGTAGAAGAAAAGAATCGCACACCTCTAGCCAAAAGAAAAATCCGCTCAAGGTTTTCAAGTTCCGTCGTGTGTAACTTTCAAACTATTTCAGCTTTCTGCGAAGATCTGAATGCAATAAAGAGTATACGAGATTAGGCGTGCCAAAAAATTGAATGAGCAAGGTTAGCCAAGCAGACATAATAAGCCCCCAGAAACTAAAACTTGGGACTACCAAAATAGAAGAAAGGGAAGAAAGCATTTTAGTGAACAACTGTGGGTTGCACATTAAAAATCATTATGAGGGACGAGACCCTAGAAAATTTTTAAAAGTAATACACAAATGACACTGTTTAAAAATATAGTCTCTTACGATAATTAATCAAAACCAATGATGTAATCAGTTTAATGCTAAAGCAAAACTCGTTGGAACTACAATCTTGGTTAAAAAATTCATGTAATCTCCTTTCCTTAGTGCACATATTCTTCGACCACGGACAGGGGCTTCACTGAAGTAAAATATACAAATTAATGCTGGTTACTTTACTATTTTCGTCTGTCTTCTCCCTCTCTCAAGTTGTATTGTATGTTGTAACACTAAGTCACTAACTATACCCTACCTTTTCGATTCTATGGGTTCTTTCAAGGTGCATGTTAAGCCAATCAACAGTAGGGCAATCTTACACAAGTTGCATCCAGCATTCTAATGTGCAAAAACAATATGAAAACCCTATACAATACAAAGTTTTAGACTTTATGGGTTTCAGAAATATTGTTCTATCATCAAAATAAAATAAGCAAGTGTACAAGTCGAAACTAAGAAACGAGCAATTCCAATTTCATTTTTTCTTCGAAAAGTCAAAACTAATGGTCCGTTCTTTCTGCTCGAATCTTAGTTAAACCTCAATCTCCATCAAGCCAAGAAGCAATTGTCAAAGCTGAAGCTAATTGACTCGGATCAATCGGGATATTATAAATGAGAAATTCTAAATAAAATCTGCCACCAGAATCCAAGAAGTCAATGAACGTAAAACCATAAAAATAGCAACATCTAATCAGTTCACATGAATGGTGAATAATGGCAGTCGAATACGGCAACTATAGGTTAAGCGGGGCAAAACTTTAGCATAAAAATAAAGCAATCTTGATTCATGATTTTTACTAACTTGGAAACTTCGCTCTAAGTTCACGCTCAAATTTTTTGACTTTGGCACTTTGAACGCGACGATTTTTTGGCCGTGGAATTGCAAAGCTATTGGGGTTGAAGGTGATGGGCGGGTTGGCTTTTCTGATTCGGTTTTGTTTGGTTCGGTTGCGTTGTGCTTGTATTTTGGGTTCGGAGGTTTAGATTAAGAATTATTATTGGGTTTGGTTTTATTTGCGGTTGGGTCCTTCAACTATTAGGATAACATAATTCAGCACTTCATCTACTAGTAAATAGCAATTTGGTCATTCATCTTCAAAACCCTAGAAATTAGTCGTCTCCCATCTTTCGGAAAAGTCAATTTTGCCCATAAATTCCCATCTACTAATAAATAGCTATTTATTAATACCGATTTCATCCTCCATGTCTCGGAAAAGTCAATTTTGCCCATAAAACAACCATTCCGTCCCCAATCTTTCTGGAAAGCCAATTTTGGTCTTCCAAATTTCATTTCAGAACCATTTCATCCTTCATCTTTTCGAAAAGTCAATTTTGTTCAACCAACTATCCATTAACAACTATTTCATCCTTCAACTTATAACAAAGTGAAATTTGGTAATTCAACTATTATTTAAGAACAATGACATCCTCATACTATCTGGAAAGTAAATTTAGTTACCTAACTACCAATTCACGACAATTTCGTTCTCAAACATGTTAAAAAGTCAATTTTGGTCATCCTTCATCAATTCACGACTATTTCGTCCTCCATCTTTTTAAAAAGTCAATTTCGGTCATCTAACTATCCGGTAACACAATTTCATCCTCCAACTTATTCCAAAGCAAAATTTGATCATTCGACTATTGTTTAACATCAATGACATCCTCAAACTTTCTGAAAAGCCAGATTTGGTCACCAAACTATCTATTCACAAAAATCTCATCCTCCATTTTTTAAAAATTCAATTTTGGTCATCCAACTATCTAGTAATACAATTGCATCCTCCATCTTCGTGGAAAGTGAATATCGGTCATCCAATTATTGTTTATGAATAATTGCATCCTCCAGCTTCATGGAAAGTCAATTTCTGTCATCCAACTATACTTTAACGATAATTTGATCATTCATTCTTCTGAAAAGTCAATTCTGGTCATTCAACTTTGTCAAAAGTCAAATTTGTTCATTATCGTTTAACAATAATTACATCCTCAAACTTTCTGCAAAGACAAATGTGATCATCAAACTATCTATTAACAACAATTTGGGCCTCCATGTTTTCAGAAAGTCAATTTGGGTCATCCAACAATTGTTTATGAACAATTTCATCCTCCATTTTTCAGAAAGTCAATTTGGGTCATCCAACTATTGTTTATGAACAATTTCAATTTGATCGCTCTTTTAACAAGCAGTATCCTAATTTTTTGTATTTTACGATTAATGGGTAAAACTTTATAAATAAAAAGGAATTGAAGGAAATAAGCAAAAAGCGACGAAGAATGGCAAAATCCAAAGTATGGGGTACTAAATTTTGGATGGAAGTTGGGGATCAAACTCCACACTTTGAAAGTTGAGGACTTGAAGAAAATAATAAATTAAATAGGCCTAATTGTTGGACTTGTATAGGACAAAAAAAAAAAAAAAAAAAAAGGGCTAGAAGACACGGCAAAAGTCAAGTAATTTAAAGAGAATAAGAGTCCTTTTTAGTAAAATATTGTGGCTACTAGGTTAATATATATATACTCACATGCATGCAGATACAAAGGAGGAGAGACTAACCTACAGAACTAGGAAATGGTGGCAGATAGCCACAAAAAAAAGACAGTATTCCAAAATGACCGTTGACTACTGTTTAAAAAAAATTGGAAAATCTGTAAAAACTTTAAAAACAATGAAAACCCAATATTGCCCCTAACAAATCACTCTCAAACCGACGTCTGAAAAAGAAGGGGAAGAAATCTTGTTGAAAATAATGGTAGAAATCTTTGTAGATTATGTAAAATTACTGAAAATGACATTTTTTGAAGTGTTTTTGGGTCGAAATGACGATCCTCGGCACCTAGACCGGAGAAGAAAGGGAAGAGAGGATGGCCAAACGGCCCAGTCGTCTGTTAAACAAACGATTTGGGCCGCCTGTTAAACAGACGGCCCAGACGTCTGGGCCGTCGGTTTTCCAAATGGAAACAGGCGGCCCAGACCGTCTGAAAATGATGGCTTGGCTTCCCTCAATTTTTTTTCATTGTATTCCATCAATAATCTAAATACAAAAAATAAATAATGAACATTTAAATAATAAATAAAATGATTATTGAAATGATAAATAAAAAATGAAAATAATGAATAAATGTTAATAATCAAAATACGTAATTAAAATTTAATTGAAATAAATTTCTAACATTTAAAATAAATAATTAAATATTTACGTTTACTTGTCCAATAAATAATTTAAATAATCAATCAACATAAACAATTAAATAAAATAATTTAAATGAACAATTGAAACAAATAAAAGAAAAACAATTTGAATAAATAATTAATTTAAATGCACAAAAATAAATAATGAACATTTAAATAATAATTAAATGATTTTTTAAATGATAAATGAAAAACGTAAATAATAAATAAATGTTACTAATCAAAATATGTAATTAAAATTTAATTGAAATAAATTTCTGACATTTAAAATAAATAATTAAATATTTACGTTTACTTGTTCAGTAAATAATTTAAATAATCCATCAACATAAATAATTAAATAAAATAATTTAAATGAAAGATTGAAACAAATAAATGAAAAACAATTTGAATAAATAATTAATTTAAATGCACAAAAATAAATAATGAATTTAAATGATAAATGAAAAATGTAAATAATGAATAAATGTTAATAATCAAAATATGTAATTAAAATTTAATTGAAATAAATTTCTAACATTTAAAATAAATAATTAAATATTTACGTTTACTTGTTCAATGAATAATTTAAATAATCAATCAATATAAATAATTAAATCAAATAATTTAAATGAACAATATAAACAAATAAATGAAAAATAATTGGAATAAAGAATTAGTTGAAATGCACAAAATAAATAATGAACATTTAAATAATAATTAAATGATTATTTAAATGGTAAATAAAAAATGTAAATAATGAATAAATGTTAATAATCAAAATATGTAATTAAATTTTAATTGAAATAAATTTTTAACATTTAAAATAAAAATTAAATATTTACGTTTACTTGTTCAATAAATAATTTAAATAATCAATCAATATAAATAATTAAATCAAATAATTTAAATGAACAATTGAAACAAATAAATGAAAAATAATTGGAATAAATAATTAATTGAAATGCACAAAAATAAATAATGAACATTTAAATAATAATTGAATGATTATTTAATTGATAAATAATTAAATGATTATTTAAATGATAATAAATAACTAATTGAAATAAATTCAATAGACTAGTAACTTAAATGTTAATTAAGCAAGAAAAATAATTAATTGACATAAATAACCAAGAAATATAAGTATTTTAAATTTTATGAGATGGATTACCATTTGGACACTGCCATGAGACAGATTCCCGACAAAGCTACGTCGAAATATAACTTAACCAACTCCGCATTAGTCCTAGATTTGTTGGATGAGGAGCATGCAAACCTATTACACCGATCCTGCTTATGACGGTAACTCTGGCACAATTAGGAGATGTATTCAAAGAATGAGACGATATGTTTGACAAGTTGAAGTTGTGGATGATGTTTATACTAGAGAGCATATTTGAGGTATCATCACAAAAAGACGTCGATAGACATCTTTCATTTGGAGGTTGTTGATGATATTGACACATTCAACAATTATCCATGAGGGCAAAGCTGACAGTTATCAGCTTTCCTCAACGATTCTGAGATACATATTATTCATTTGTGATTTATGTTGTACGTCATTTCGAAAACTCAATGTATGGTTATTAACTCGATGAAATGTTAATTTGTCAGCTTGAAGTACTCATTGAGCTGACACCGTTGATCGAGGAGAAGGGTCAGAGTCAATTCAAGGAGATACAGTCGGGAGGCAATAGGGACCCATACAGTGACAAAGAGGGTGGCGAAGATGGTGACTAGGAGGGTAGCGGTAAAAGGGTGGGGATGTACATAGATGTTTCATTAAAATCATTATGGATGTCAGTGGGGATGGGAGAAATGTCGGTGGAGGGGATGAAATAATTATAATAATTGTATTTATGAAATAATTGTATATATATTTTTATTTAAGAAATAATTGTATATATTGTAAAATTTATTTAAATAAAGTAATGAAATATTACATACATAATATACACAACCAATTAAGATAATTTATAAATAAAATATCTAAATAAGAAATTAAATTAAATATTAAATTTTTATTTAATGAAGTGATTAAATAAATAATTAAACAAAGAAATTATATATTAAATAAATAATATACATAATTATGCCGGAAATGACCCCCCAACTTGACAGATAATGTCGCAAGTTTGGATAATGTGATAATTATATCAAAGAAGACGATGAAAGTGACATTCTGTAAAAAATATGTTATTGACGTGCCAAAGTAAATGGTTAGCAAGAGGACTAGATTACTATCACAACATATTGTTTCTCCGTATATCATCGAGGCAAAGAAAAGAACATTTGTCGACGGTACGTTGCCCAACCTCTTCCGTGAATTCGAACCAGGTCGATTGTGGAATCTTTACATTAAAGTAGGGTTATAAATGGATCGGATTTACTCAAATTCGATTCGATCTGTTAAGAATCATTATCCTATTTGATCCGATCCAATAATCCAATGGATATTTGAATGTTAAATTCATATCCGATTAACTATATTATTAAAAATGTTTTAGTGATATCGGATCGGATCAATCTATATCCATATTTGATTTATTTAGTTATAGGATTATCGGATTCGAATCTCGATTGGGTTATCGGATTAAAACCCTAAATCCATCTCTCATTAATTTCGTCGGATTCAGATCAGATTCGGATCAAATTGAAGTATATTGAATTCTTAGCATCAGACGTGACGTAGAGCTGATAAACCAAATACACATTAAAATATAAGTTTTTTTTTTTTATGTACATTGTGATCCGTAGTTGTAATAATTTAAAACGTAAGCATTTTTTAAAAATGTTTATAATACTTTAGTTTTTATGTAATTGTATAATAAATAACTAATTACTCTTAATTACATATATAACACACTATAAATAAAGAAAATTGAGGAAATCAATGACATATTATAAATAGAGAGTACATACAATTTAAGTATATATTACATATTCATCGGGTCAATTTTCATGTAATCATTAACATACTATAAATAGAGAAAATTGAGGAAACCAATAATATACTATAAATAGAGAGTACATATGATTTAAATAGATATTACACGTCCGTTGGGTAGAGAGTAACATACTATAATCTAGAACTTCCCACTCGACTTCATTTAGTAGAAGAAGAATATTTTCGACATTTTTCAATAATGTTCGATGTCTTGAAAATGTGATCGTGCCTAATATTCGACTTCCATCTCTGTTAGATATTCTCATGCATCATGTGATTTATGTTCTAGTTAAATATTAAATAAATAAAATATGTAACCAATTAAGATAATTAATTAATGAGATATTTAAAAAATAAATTAAATTTAGTATTAATTTTGTATTCGAATAAGTGATTAAATAAATAATTAATTAAAGTAAAGAAATATTAAATAAACAATGTACATAACCAATTAAGATAATTAATTAATGAAATATTTAAATAAGAAATTAAAATAAATACTAATTCTTTTATTTAAATAAGTGATTAAATAAATAATTAAATAAAGTAATTAAATTTTAAATACATAAAATACATAACCAATTAAGATAATTAATTAATGAAATATTTAAATAAGAAATTAAAATAAATACTAATTCTTTTATTTAAATAAGTGATTAAATAAATAATTAAATAAAGTAATTAAATTTTAAATACATAAAATACATAACCAATTAAGATAATTAATTAATGAAATATTTAAATAAGAAATTAAAATAAATACTAATTCTTTTATTTAAATAAGTGATTAAATAAATAATTAAATAAAGTAATTAAATTTTAAATACATAAAATACATAACCAATTAAGATAATTAATTAATGAAATATTTAAATAAGAAATTAAAATAAATACTAATTCTTTTATTTAAATAAGTGATTAAATAAATAATTAAATAAAGTAATTAAATTTTAAATACATAAAATACATAACCAATTAAGATAATTAATTAATGAAATATCTAAATAAGAAATTAAATTAAATATTAAGTTTTTATTTAATTTAGTGATTAAATAAATAATTAAACAAAGTAATTAAACAATAAATAAATAACATACATAACTAGTTAAGACAATTAATTAAAGAAATATTTAAATAAGACATTAAAATAAATATTAATTTTTTATTTAAATAAGTGATCATTTGAATAAAGTAATTAAATATTAAATAAACAATATACATAACCAATTAAGATAATTAGTAGAGAAATATTTAAACGAGAAACCAAAATAAATATTAAATTTTTTTATTTGAGTAGGTGTTTAAAATAAATAATTAAATACGGGCTAATTAAGATAATTAATTAATGAAATATTTAAAAGAGAAACCAAATTAAATATTAATTTTTATTTAAGCAAGTGATTAAATAAATAATTAAATAAAGAAATTAAATATTAAATAAATAATATACATAACCGATTAAGATAATTAATTAATGAAATATTTAAAAGAGAAACCAAATTAAATATTAATTTTTATTTAAGCAAGTGATTAAATAAATAATTAAATAAAGAAATTAAATATTAAATAAATAATATACATAACCGATTAAGATAATTAATTAATGAAATATTTAAACAAGAAAGTAAATTAAATATTATTTTTTAAATTTGAGTAATTGTTTAAAATAAATAATTAAATATAAAATAAATAATTAAATATAAAGTGAAAAGTGTTTGATTTTTTAATTTGTAACTTAAGGGTATTTTTGTCTTTTGAAACAAAATTTTATCTTTGTAATTGTATAAACTACTTAAGAATATTTTTGTCTTTTACTCAATAAAAGGCTATTTTGATGATTGGCAAAATTTTTTGCTTAAAGTGAAAAAAGGGCTCCTTAACTTAGCCAAACTAAAAATTACCCCCTATAGAAGAGGGCTGGCAGCTGCCAACGAGGGAGATATTGGAGTTCTTTGGAGTCAAATAAAATGGTTGCCCGGTAATTATTTTAGAGAGAAAAAAGAGACCAATTGGGCTGCCGGCTATAGTATATGTATACACACAGAAATGGGGCAGCAAGGAAGGAATACAGCTGCTGAATCTGGTGTGAAAGAGGCTGCTTGCTGCTGGTATTATATTATACAACACAAATATATATATATATATAAAAGACTCAGGAGAGCAGGAGATGAAATAAAAGAACAAAATTTTATGAAAATGAATTATTATTGAACGATATTGAAGAAGATTTAAATATTACAATGAAGATTGAAAAATAATTGAGAGAACAAATTACAAAGAAATATAAAACTTCTTCTTGTTGAATTCGCTCTGCTCTGTAATGAAGTCTTGAGCTCTTCTTATAGAGTAGTCCGAACTTGAAATTTCTTTCATTTGAGAGAAAGAATCTTGAAAAGGAGGAAGAGTGGACAACATCATAATGAAGCATCTTGAAAAGCAGCATCAACTTTAGTCAAGAGTTTCTTTTCTTTATTAAAGAAAAGGTTGATGTCTGACACAAAGTTGATGGGAATCTTGACAAATATTGCACCATCTTTGTTGAATTGGACAGAGATTGAGTAAAATTTCTCTTGTTCTATAGACCCTTGAATTTCTCAGATCATCAAGAAAGCTGGGTCCATGTAATCATTTTGAAGTTTTCTTTGAAACTTTTGCAACCTTTTCTTGAGCAAGATACTCAGCATAGTCATCACCTAGATCAGCAAAGTCATCACCATTGTTAGTCTCTTGCGAGAATTGAGATTCATCTTGATCTTCTTCTGAAACTTTTGAAGATCCTTGTTTGGAGATTTGTTCGTAAATTTCCAGTAATT
Source organism: Olea europaea var. sylvestris (assembly GCF_002742605.1). Taxonomy (NCBI): domain Eukaryota; kingdom Viridiplantae; phylum Streptophyta; class Magnoliopsida; order Lamiales; family Oleaceae; genus Olea; species Olea europaea. Next base: position 15,367,686 of record NC_036243.1, on the reverse strand, counting down.
CTTTAGGATCTTTAGATTTTGATAACATTGAAATGATTTTTTGTTTTTCAGTCAAAAAATTAGCTTGTTCTTCTTGTTCTTTCTTTAAAAATTTAGGTACACCTAAATTTCTTTGTTCTTGAATCCATGATTGAACTGTTTTAGGATAACAGTTTGTTTCTTTGAACTTTGCCCACCATTTAATCTTGAATCTTCTTGTAATTTGTTGACAAGAAAGTCGTCTTTGAAATTTTGATATTGAAAGAAATCCCAGCAAAAGATCCAAGATACTTTCATATTGAAGGCGAACTGAAACAAAAGATTTTCTTGAAGCTTCAGAAAAGATTTTGCTTCCTTTTTGAAATATTCATATCCTTGAAGAACGAGACTGGGTAAAATTTGCTCTTCAAGTCCATGATATTGAAACCATGTTTGAAACCAACTCAGGAAATGAGGGTTACAATTTTGATTAAAAATAATAAACCAAGAATGAGGAACAGGTCTAAAAAGAAGAACCTTGTACCAAGCATTCTGGTAATCAAAATAATTGAAGGTTTCTTGACAAGTAAAATCAATTTTTGAGAGACGAAGTCTCTTTTCTTCCCAAGAATTCTGTCCCCAGTCTTCATAAGACGGAACTCTTGTAATTGAAATTTTTGAGAACATTATTTTTGATCTATCTCTTGGTTCAGGAGTATGAGATATTATGGCAGAACCAGTCAAAAGAAGATTGTTTTCATAATAATCTCTGGTTTTTTGAATATTTGATGGCATGAACCAAAAGTTTTGAGGAAGGATGCTATCAAGACAATCGTCAAGGTCTTGATATCTATTTAACCAAGAAGTTTCCATTGTAAGAACAATATCAGAAATACTCATGGTAAAATATTTGAAAGAATTTGGAGGGTTGATTTGAGGAAGTTTGCCAGAACTTTGAACAGCTTTTTTGAAGTTTGAAGGTTTTGAGGACTCATCTTTGAGTTTATTTTGATTTGGTTTTTTGACGAAAGTTGAAAGGATATTTGAGGAAGATGAAGGTTCCTTTTGATCCTTTGGGGGATCTTCGAAAAAAGGAATTGAGTTTTTCTTTTTTCTTGAAGTTTTTGTTTGAAAAGAATTTTGAGAATCCTCTTCTTCTCCGACTTTCTTAGCCCAACTCATTCTCACTCTTTTGAATAAACTCTCTTGTGAGGAAATCTGCCAAGAAGTTTGATTTTCCTTGAATATATAGAATTTCAAAATCAAAACAGGACAAAATTGCCTGCCATCTTGCAAAGATTTGTTTGGAAACAAGATTTTTTACATCTTTTTGTAAAACATCTTTTGAAACTTTGCAATCGGTTTTTAAAATAAATTTTTTATTGATCAAATCATCTTGAAATTTTGAAATACAGAGAACTATTGAAAGAATCTCTTTTTTGATAGTGGAATAATTCTTTTGAGGACCAGACCAGACTTCACTGTGAAATCTGACTAACTGTTCTTTTGACGATTCTAGGGGTAATTGTTTTAACACACCACCGAATCCTATGTTTGAAGCATCTGTCTCTACAATAATTGATGCTGTAGGGTCAAGAATTGAAAGATAGGGAATATTTTTGACCAACTTTTTCACCTTTTGAACCGCATGCGTACACCCATGACACCATGGGTCAGGATTATTTTGTAATCTTTTGAATAATGAGGCACAGATTTGACGAATATCTTTAACAAAATCAGCCACATAATTGACACAACCTAAAAAGCGTTGCAAACTTGTTTTATCTTTAATTTCGTCTGAAAATTTATCAGTGAAATCAAGACTTCTTTGAATTGGAATAATTGAAGAATTTTGAATAATATGACCAAGAAAACGGATTTTTGTTTGAAACAAAACAATCTTTTTAGCAGAGACTGCTAAACCATTTTTTCTTGATTACATGAATGAATGTATGAATATGCTTAAAGTGTTGTTCAATGGTTTTTGAAAAGATGAGAACATCATCAATATAAACGATAATAAAATCTGAAAAAGGATTAAAAATATCATTCATGATTTTTTGAAATTCAGAAGGGGCATTTTTGAGACCAAACGGCATAACATTCCATTCGTATTGTCCGAAAGGAACATTAAATGCAATTTTGTATCTATCTTCTTCTTTAATTTGAACTTGCCAGAATCCTGATTTCATGTCAAATTTTGAAAAGATGATGGCTTTTGAAAGACGATTCAGAAGATCTTTCTTCTGAGGAATTGGATAACGAATCCATTGAAGAGCAGAATTGAGTGGTTTGTAATTAATAACAAGGCGTGGAACACCTCTTTCAATTTCTGCAGAATTATTGACATAAAAAGCTGAACAGCTCCATGGAGATTTACTTGGACGAATTAAATTCTTCTCAAGTAGATCATTGATTTCCTTGATACAAAAATCAAGTAAATCTTTTTTCATTTGAATAGGACGGGATTTTGTAGGAATGCATGATTCTTGAAAATCAGAATTGTATGGAAAGAGAAACAATACGCTTCTTCCTATCCCAAAAAGCATTTGGAATTGTTGAACAAATCTCTTGTTCAATTTTCTTTTGTAAAGTTGAAATTTGAATTTTGATAAAAGAATCTTCTTCTAATCTTTTTTCAATTTTTTGAAATGAAATTTCTTCTTTGAGAAATTGAATATGATTTCTTTTCAAATTAATATTATGAATAGCTTTTGAAATTGCAGCTTCTTTTAAAGAGTTAACATCTTTAAAGGAAGGAGGATTTGAAAATTCAAAGTGAATTTTCTTTCCAAAAATTTTTGTAGTTAATGCTTTATAATCAGCCTTAAAAGGATAAATTTGAACAATAAAAGGAGTACCAAGAATAACATCTTGATCCAGATTTTTTACCAAATAAAAAACATTTTTGAAGCAAATATTTGAATTACAAACATGAGCTTTTGAAATTTTATAATTAATATTTAATTTTTTACCACTAGCACCATAAAGACGCTCAGTAGTTTTTTCAAAATATTTTGTAGAGATAAGTCCTTCTTTGATACAATTTTGATCTATGCCTGAATCAATTAGAACACGAGTTGTAAATTTAAATTCTTTATTGACTACAATAGTCATATTGCAATACCATTTCTGAAGTTGAATTTGATTAATAACATTAATCTTTTCTTCTTCAGTTTGAGGAAATTTGGAAGTAGATGAGAAATCAGATGAAGATAATTCAGAATGATGAGAATGATGTGAAGGAGTTTTAGAGGAAACTTTAGATTTGCCTTTGTTTTGAGAATAATATTCATTGGTTAAGTCTTTTGCTTTGAGGCAAACTACTTCCATTCGAATATCTTGAACGTGTTTTTCGAGTTTTGAAATTTGAGATTTCATTTCCTTAACTTCTCCTTGAAGATCAGGAATTGAAGGTTTAGAACCTTTTGAAAGTTCCTTTTGAGCACGACGAAAAATATTTGTAATATTAATATCATCAAAATTTTCTTTTGATGTAGAAGAATTGAGAAGGGATGAAAACTTATTTTTAAGTTTAGGATCATCAATCCTATCGATGATATTTTGAATGATTTCTTCTTCTCCTGTTAAGACATTTATAGTTTTGCAACCACAAATTTCTTTGTCATTTGAAGAAGTACAAGAATCAAAATTTTGAGTAGATTCATAATCAGAATCTTCTTGATTACAAAAAACTTGTTCTAACTCAGAGCTAGACTCATTATCAGAACTAGTTTAAATAAGATTGAGAAGCTGGATTTTAGTATCTTCATCAACTTGAAGAGTACTAATTTTTTCTTTGAGAGGGCATCTATTGGAATAATGACCAGTTGTGTTACATTTCCAACATGTAACTTTGGAATCTTTCTTTTGAAAATTTTTTGAAAATTTTCTTTTAGAAAATTGTTTTCTTTTTGAAAACTTGTTTTTGTAGAATTTTTGTTCAGGAGAAAAATTTTCTTTTGAAAGTCTTTTCTTATGAAATTTTTTTCTTAATTTTGAAGAAGGAGGTAAGACTTTCTCAAATCCATATTGTTCACAGAATTATCCTAACTCATTTTGAGTTTGAGATTTTTCTGCTTTCAATTTAGCTTTGTGTTTCAAGTCATTACATAGATTGATAGCTTCTTTATTAATGAAATTAATAATTTCACCATAAGTAAGTGTTTGAAGATCGTCATATTCTTTGAAAATTGAATTTTTTACTTTCTCAGTGAAAAGTTTTGGGAGTCCAGAAATGAATTTTTCTTTCCAAAAAGATTATTGACAATCAAGTCTTTGCATGATACGAGATAAGAAAATATCTTTATACCATCTAAAGTCTTGAAGTTTTGGACATCTTAAGTTCATAAGAATGTCGTTTTGAAGTTGCATGAGATTTTCTGGAGTACCAATAAAATGTTTGATAATAGTTAAACCAAGAACAGAATAACTATCATTAATAGGTTCTCCATTATCGTTTGTAATAATACTGTTATTTTCATCACGTTTAACAGCAGAAAAGATAATATTCTTCTCAGTACTTGAGAGATAATTATCCCACCATTGACTAAGCTGTCCTATGAATCCGAGAACAATATTATTTGTAGCTTGAAGCCTTGAAGCGCCTTTTGCCAAAAAAGTTTTATAACAAATGGTCATTTGTCCCATAAGATTAATGATTTGATAATCGGTAAGTCCGTCTAAGTTCCATTCAACTCCGGAAGTACTGTCATATGATCTTTGAGCAGGTAACTTTTCTTCGAAAAGTTGATCTGGGAATGAAGGTCGAGGATAAAATTTTATAATATTTTGATAATCAGAATTTCTAAGTTTGTTGATCTGATTTGAATTTTCGTCAACAAATTGAGATTCAATTTCATCAATATCAATTGTATTGATTTTTTTTGAAACATGAAAGTTTTTCAATTGATTGACTAGTTCTGAAAGAACTTCATTTTCTGTTGAAAGAGATTGAGAGGTTTTTCCAAAAGTTGGAATAATATCATCATTTTTGAAAATGGGTGAAGATGATGATGGTTTTGCAAGAATCTTATCTTTACTTTTACCGTCTATATATTCTATAAAAGAATTCTTTTGAACAGTAGAAGTTTCAGATTCAGAGTTTGATTCAATACGATTAAGTTGAGAGCAAACTGATTGAAGAACAATGTTTGTAAAATTGTTCTGAGCTTGAATATTTTTTATATCCTTAGCAACAACCTGAGATTCATCAACTTGTTCTTTTGGATTAGGAATACGTTTGAGTGGAGAAGCAAGAACTTCTGTTTTACCATGAGTAAATGAAATATCTTGTAAAGGAGGATGGACTGATTGAAAAATAACTCCATCAGGAGTTTTCTAAGATTTTGAAGAATTTTTCGTAGCAAAAATTTGAGATTTTTCAGGATTTTTTCCAAAAACTTTGATTTGAATCCAATCATAAAAACTTAATTCTGTAGAAGATTCAAAGTAATCTTCCCAAAATTGTTCTTTCTCTTTTGAAGAAAATTGATGTCTTAAAAATTTTTCGCATGGATATTTTGATCATATTTGAATTCTTTTCTTCTATCAATTTCAAAAGAAATAACATTACATTGATGGTCAAGATCAGAATTTGAAGGAGGAACCATATCAGAAAAGGTAGGAGACTCTGGTTGATCAGTGTCTTCTTCTTTTTCTTTGGGTTGATAAAAGGGATTTGGAATAGTAGGAGTAAAATCGACTCCTTTGAAAGATGTTGAGGTAGAATTTCTTGACGATTGGAAAGAATTCTTAGTTCTTTCTTCAGATCTATTAGATCTAAAAGAATTAGATCTTTGAATTCTAGATGAAGATCCTTGAAATATAACTTTAGTCTTTTCCATCTGAAAAAGTTAAAATCTCATTTGGAGTTGAGTTTGTTTGAGCTGGAGTTGGAGCTTGAATATTTTCAAAATTCCATTCTAAACCTCTGGACTGAAGATTCCAAGGAATTCATTTAGGAATTTCAACACTTGAATGAAAAGGATTGACTTCTACCAAAAGACTTTCTTCTTTTGGAGAAGAACGAAGAGCACCAATATTTAGTTGAGTATTCATGAGCTTGTAATATATCCTGTATATTACAGCAAAAGCATTTGATCGACTATCAAACTCAAGATTTCTACTCTGAATATGAAGATTTAGAGCATTAAGAACTGCTCCATCTGAGAGTTTTATTGAAAAATTTGGATAACAATTTGAAAAAACTGGACCACTTTCAAGATTTGATTCAAGAAGTGAAAGTAAAGAATTTTTGAAATTGAGGTGTCTCTTATCTCTAAGAGTAATAAGAATTGGAATGTCAAGACCAAGTCTAAACAGTGGTTTAACAGCAATTTGAACTAAACCAACATGAAGATATTTAAATCTCTTCTTGTGGGATTCAATTGACTCTTTTGAAAATAAATTGATATATGCATTTGAACTATTAATTGAAACGGTTTGTTCTAAAGTTTTGATAACGTAATTTTGAGTAAAGTCAAATTTTCCTATTTCATAGATAGAATGTTTATCTATCTTTGGAATAGTCCAATTTTGAAGTTGTTCAATTTTAGCAATTTGAAATTCATTTGAGGTAAAATCATTTAATGTAGATGCAGATGCAATTGAAAAGTTATCAACTTCTTCTTCATTTTGAAAAATATTTGATCTATTTTCATTTTGATTTTATGATCTATTTGTAGACCTAGATCTCCTTAGCCAATTAGAAACCGAAGACATAATAAAAAAAAATGAAATCAAAATAAAATTACACAATAAAAACAATAAAATAGGATAAATAGGGTTCTTACCAAGCCTACAAACTGGACCACCCAACGGGACCACCTACACGGCTGACCAACGTCTACAGGGCTGACCAACGTCTATTCAGCAGACATCAAGGTTTAAACCAGACTCACCTATTTTGAACAGTGTCTATCATGTAAGATTAAACTAATCTCACTTGTTCACTTATGGCTCTGATACCATAAAAGACCCAGGAGAGCAGGAGATGAAATAAAAGAACAAAATTTTATGAAAATGAATTATTATTGAACGATATTGAAGAAGATTTAAATATTACAATGAAGATTGAAAAATAATTGATATATATATATATATATATATATAACGCAAAAAGACTAAAAAAAAGGGCGGCTGCTGGAAAAAAGAAAGAGGCGGAACTGATACATTTTTTTCACCAGTTGGAGGAGTCCTTTGGAGAAAAAGAAATTCAGCAGCTTGGGGACAATTGCTGGAATTTACAAACGGCAAAAACACTTGGTCGGCCGGCTAAATTGAGGATAATTGCAAAGTTAATTGATACCATATACAAACCATAGGAAAATGAATTGGCAGCCAACAACATTGTGGAATTCGTCACGTTTCGTCGATTTTTGGGTGATATCTTTCCACTTTTCTTTGTTTAATTCCAACAATATGCTTGGCTAATTATTTATATTGCTAAGATGTGATGAACCCTTATTATGTATTTTTAGTTTTAATAATTAAATTGACGTCAAATTTGTTTGAAAACTTGGATGTTTATTATGGTTTAGTTTGCTTTTCAATTACTTGGCCAATAAATGAATTGTTTGTGGATTTTATTGTTATCGAGAGAGACAATAGGATCATTAGCACAAAATAACAAACATTGTGAGGTTCGAAAGAGAATAGAAATATATCTCTATGACTCACATGGTTGTTAAAGATGTTCTAGCTCATTAATGCTTCTTTACACATTCGTATTTTTCACAGAGATATAGGAAAATTACGTGTAGGATTATATTTTATTGCTATCGAGAAAATCTTTTAAATGAAATTGGAACATTGACCAACAAGCATGATTTTGAATTGTCAATTTAAATTATTGAATTAAAAATTAATTAGCAAGGTAGATTCGACATCTTAGCAATACGTCTCTCAAATTTGATAAATTTTTACATTGCTTTCAAGTTAATTAATAGATTTAATAGTGTTAGTGACAACTCGACTTTACTACTCGATTAAAGGAATTATTAGCTTTAACTCGATCAAACACATAGTCCTCGCGGGATCGACACTCTTCACGCCACTTTATTATTTGTTCACGATCCCGTTCACTTGAGGGTAATCAATCGACCAAGTTTTTGGCGTTGTTGTCGGGGACTATATTTTTTTGACTAGTTTTAGTTAATTTTAACTTTAATCTGAATTTTATTTTATTTTTATTTTTAATTTAGTTCATTAATTTAGAAAATTTTTACAGTGTTTCTTGCTTTCTTTTTCAAGACTTTGTATACGAAGTTCAAGAACTGGTGATCTTGCTCAATTTGACCTAGAAATCGAATGAATATTCAACTTTCGAAGAAGACAACAGCTTGAAACACACCAAAAATAAAAAGAAATAGACATGGCAAACGAAAATCCGAATCAAATAGCCATCGGGGCTAATCTGGGAGTAGCACAATCGAATATAGCTGCAATGAATGGAAATGCAAGGCTCATGGGAGAGTATATGGTTCCACCAGTAGTGGAAAGCTAGTCCAGTATCGTATATCCTGCGTTTGGTCAAGCAAACTTCCACCTGAAGACAGATGTCATCAACATGTTCCAAAATGCGCTACAATTTTTTGGTAAAGCTACAAAGAACCCCAACGCTCATATATCAAGATTTCTGGACAAGTGTGCAACAATTGAGTATCCAGGGGTTTCAAGTGAGGCAATTAGACTAAGGCTCTTCCCATACACATTGAGGGATTCAGCAAGGGAATGGTTAGACACTTGCCCACCACAGAGCATCACAACATGGAACCAATTGAGTCAGAAATTTCTTAGCAAATATTTTCCACCGAAAAGGATTGCAAAGCTAAGGGACGAGATCACTACTTTTCAGCAAATGGATTCA
>NC_036243.1:15289376-15351370 GCF_002742605.1 Olea europaea var. sylvestris | reverse complement strand
ATATATATATATATATATACACGCAAAAAAGAGTAAAAAAAAGAAAGGCGGCTGCTGGAAAAAAGAAAGAGGCGGAACTGATACCTTTTTTTCACCAGCTTGGAGGAGTCCTTTGGAGAAAAAGAAATCCAGCAGCTTGGGGACAATTGCTGGAATTTACAAATGGCAAATACACTTGGTCGGCCGGCTAAATTGAGGACAATTGCAAAGTTAATTGATACCATATACAAGCCATAGGAAAATGAATTGGCAGCCAACAACATTGTGGAATTCGTCACGTTTCATCGATTTTTGGGTGATATCTTTCCACTTTTCTTTGTTTAATTCCAACAATATGTTTGGCTAATTTTTTTATACTGCTAAGATGTGATGAACTGTTATGAATTTTTAGTTTTAATAATTAGATTGACGTCAAATTTGTTTGAAAACTTGGATGTTTATTATGGTTTAGTTTGCTTTTCAATTACTTGGCCAATAATTGAATTGTTTGTGGATTTTATTGTTATCGAGACAGACAATAGGATCATTAGCATAAAATGATAAACATTGTGAGGTTCGATAGATGATAGAAATATACCTCTATGGCTCACATGATTGTTAAAGATGTTCTAGCCCGTTAATGCTTCCTTACACGTTCGTATTTTTAATAGAGATTTAGAAAAATTACGTGTAGGATTAGATTTTATTGCTATCGAGGGAAGCTTTTGAATGAAATTGGAACTTTGATCGACAAGCATGATTTTAAATTGTCAATTTAAATTGTTAAATTAAAAATTAAGTAGTAAGAGGGATTCGACATCTTAGCAATACGTCTCTCAAATTTGATAAATTTTTACATTGCTTTCAAGTTAATTAATAGATTTAATAGTGTTAGTGACAACTCGACTTTACTATTCGATTAAAGGAATTATTAGCTTTAACTCGATCAAATACATAGTTCTCGTGAGATCGACACTTTACACACCACTTTATTACTTGGTCGCGATCCCGTTCACTTGTGGGTAATCAATCAACCATGATCCAACTATTTTTTATGAACAATTTTATCCTCCATCTTTCCAAAAAGTCAATTTCGCTCATCCAACTATACTTTAACGAAAATTTCATCCTACAATTTTCTGCAAATGCAATTATGGTCATCCAACTATCCTATAAAACAATTTCATCCTTTTAACTTTGTGAAAAGTCAAAATTGGTCATCCAACTATCGTTTAACCACAATTATATCCTCAAATTTTCTGTGTATTAAAATTTGGTTACTAATCTATCTATAAACGACACGTTTCGTCCTTAATATTTCATAAAAGGTAATTTTGGTCATCCAACTATCGAGAAACCACAATTTCGTCCTCCATCTTTCCTCAACGTCAAATTTTGGTCGTCAAACTATATTTTATGAACAATTTCATTCTCCATCTTCCGGCAAAGTCAATTTCAATTATCAAACTATGCTTCAATAAAAATTTCATCCTTAAGATTTTTGAGAAGTCAATTTTGGTCATCCAACTATCCTTTAACAATAATTTCATCCTTTGACCTTTTGGACATTCAAATTTAGTCATCCACCTATCGTTTAACAATAATTACATCCTCAAAGTTTCTGCAAAAGTGAAATTTGGTAACCAATCTATCTATTAATGACATTTTCATTCTCCATGTTTTTCAAAAGTCAATTTTGGTCATCCTTCTATCTAGTAACCACAATTTCATCCTCAATCTTTCTTGAACATCAATTTCGGTCATCCACCTATCATTTATTAATAGTTTCATCCTCCATCTTTCTGAAAAGTCAAATTTTGGTCATCCAACTACTATTGAATAAAATTCCATTAATTCTAACTATTTATATATAGCAATTCAGTCCCCAACTTCTAGAAAACAGCAATTCGTTCCTAAAAGAAAGAGCAATTTCGACCTCCAACTATTATGAAACAGTAAACTTAATTGTAATTTAGCCCTTAAACTCTTTTATAACAGCAAAATCATCTCTAACTATTATAATACATTAATTTGGTCATCCAACTTTTCGGGAAGGAATAGTAATTTCATTATCCAAATATTGTGGAACAACTATTAACATAGTGTGTATGTCCTCCAACTTCTTTAAAACACCAATATGGTCATCAAACTGACGAAATCGATTCAAAATCAAACAAAAAAAATTTAAAAATTAAGAGAATTTACTTATCAAATTGAAGAAAAAGGTTTAAATTGATGAAGTAATGAAAAAACGGAAGCCTTTATCCATAAAAAAATTGCGAGTGAAAAAATAGAGGTGTCTCAAATATCCAAGGAAGGAATAAAGCAGCACAAACTCTCAAGTCAAGTGAAGGCGAAAGTTCTTAGGAGGCCACTACGAATGATTTGAGAAACCAGCCTTCAATTCTTCGCCATCGACTCAAATTCCAATACACCCGTAACAACCCAAAATCAAAATGTATATGTGAAAAGAACACGAAAATCATAATAAAAGAACTATTAATATTAACGAACAATGAAAAATGTACATAACTAATTGAAATTTTGAAATTTGGGGGTGGGGAGGATAGGCTTTGAGCTAATTAATAAAAGGGAGAGGTGAATTGTTAGTAAAATACAGAGAAGGGATTTATATAGGATTGATGAGGGTAGGGTTTAGAGCGATTTTAGGGTTTATTGATGCCTGAAAGACGGCCGCAATTGGGGACTTACAAAAATACACCTTATATTTAGGGAGTATTTATACTTTGAATAATGTTATTTGCAGTCGCTCACTGCGGCAGTCGCCCTACGTGGCATACACTTGGCAGGTGATTATTTGATGCATTAATGAATAATGCATCAAATAATCACCTACCATGTGTATGTCACGTAGTGCGACTACCGCAGTGAGCGACTATGAATAGCATTACTCTTATACTTTACCATATTTTGAATTTACATTTCATATACTTTGCCCCCATTTCAGCCCTATTATACAAAGATTCATTTTTTCCCAAATTCATTTTTATTTACGCATTCTCTCAATAAAATAATTTGTACGTAAAGTTGTAAACTCAAAAATTCAAATCTTTCCCTATTTTTAACCACGCATTTTTCAAAAAATTACTATTATAAACACTACTAAAAAACAGCTTTTCACCCACGGAAAATTACCAACGGATTGCATCCGTAGGTGATTAGAAACGAATTATCCGTTGGTAAAAGTAATTCACTTTTAGCTACGATAATTAGCAACGAATTTTTCGTTGATAAAGATGATATCTTTTTACCAACCGATATTCCGTGCCTAATGTAATCGTTTAACATTTGGATCTTCCTCCAACGGATATTTCATAGGTGATGTACCGAATATTACCAACGGATTGCATCCGTTGGTAATTAGAAACGGATTAGCCGTTGGTAAAAGTAATTCACTTTTAGCTACAATAATCAGCAACGGATTTTTTGTTGGTAAAGATGATATCTCTTTAGCAACGGATGTTCTGTGCCTAATATAACCGTTTAACATTCTGATCTTTTACCTATGGATATTTCGTTGGTAATTAGAAACGGATTATTCGTTAGTGAAAATGATATCTCTTTACCAACGGATAGACCTAATATAATCGTTTAACATTTTGATTTTTCAAAACGGATATTCCATTGGTAATTAGAAACGGATTATCCGTTGGTAAGAATAATTCACTTATCCCACATCGGAAGTTTACAACAATATCTTTGTAGTTGCCCTCTATAAATTTGTGGTTCAATAAGGAGTTAAACAGTATTTTGGCCTTTCAATTCAGTTGGCTAAAAATTAAAAAAAAAAAATTATAATTATTAAAATAATAATAATAACAACAACAATAATAAAAAATAAATAAATAATTTTTTTACCATACGGTTATTTACAACATTGATTTTTACCAATTGTAATAGTAGACATTTACCAACGGAAAGTCGATTAGTATTGGCTAAGACTTTTACCAACGAAAATTCCGTTGGTAAAAGATTCACACTTTACTAGCTAAAAATCCATCGGTAAAATGTTTACTCTTTACCTACGGCATGATCCATTGGTAACTATCAACAACCCTCAAATTACTAACGAATTTGTGGTTGCAAATATTCCATTGGTGAAGATTATTAGCAACGGATATTGAGGCTTTAGGAACGAAAAATTCATACCTAAAACTCTGTTTTTTAGTAGTGAAAATTGAAGGATGAAACTATTGTTAAAAAAATTACAAAAATAAAAATAAAAAATCATTCCAATAGATACCAATAAATTAGGCTTTCATTCTTATTTTTTTTTTTAAAGATGCAAATTGCCCCAACTTACATTAATAAGAAATTGATTTTTAGCGACAAAAATAACATCTAATATAAAAAAATTATTTTAATTAATTTTGTTTTATCTTTATTTACTCAACAAATTTTGTTAATTGGCAACACAGCGAATGAGAATTTTGATTTTGAAATAAGAATTCAAGAAAAGAAGATATAAATTTTATACCCAGAAAATATACTTTAAAGAAAAAAATTATTTATGAGAATTTAATATTTTGAAATATAGTATATAAAACGTCATATAATATAATATAGAATGTGTTTTATTATTTTAGTTAAAGATATTTTTCTCTATTTAGTTATTTATGCTGATACAATTGTAAATTTTTTAGTAAACCATATTTTTACCAACTATGCAAAATGTAGTATGCAAAAATTGTTAAGATTAGGATTGGATTGGTAAATTAATAAAAGGAATAAGAAACTTCTTGGTTTGGAAATCCGATTGAAAATGGATCAAAGTTCATCAAGTATTAGAAGTTTGATTGGTAAAAGGACTGTGAAAAATTGAAGACTTGATTTTGAGTTATGGTAGAAAAGGTCGTAATTTCGCTAGCTGGCCACTAACTTTGACACTCGAGCATTGAACGTAAAAAAATGGAGCAGAGAGTTGGTGCTGGCGTTTCCCTCAACCGGTAGTGTTAGCCGGGCTAAAATCCTTTTTCGATTCTTACTTGTTTCTTGAGATGTATTTTATTCAAAACATTTGTAATGAGTTTCTATATATGCTCCGCGTGATAAAGGCTCTTAAAAGACATAACATAACAGTTATATAATTGTTGTAGATATTAGAAAGTTGAGAGAAATTGTTTAGATTTAGATTGAGAGTATCAAATTTTGTAGACACAATTTTAGTTCTTGGTACATGAAATTCTCCTCCTCTTCCATGTAAATCTTGTATTCTTGTGTAATCTATTATTTTGTATATAGATCTTATTTTTTCGTCTTTATTATTTGGCCTGATTATGAACAAATTGGTACTAGAGCAATTTCGGTATCTTATTCGTTTCTAACGACTAGTATCAGAGCAATTCTGATATCTTTTTTGTTTCTAATAATTTGTATCAGAGTGATTCTGGTATCTTGTTTGTTTCAACAATTGGTATCAGAGCCAATTTTCTTTTTTTTTTTACACGGTTTCTTAGGAGTCCAAATTGATTATTAAATCGAGGTTTGAACAGGGTCAATCGTTTTAGGAATGGCAACTATGAAATTTGAGATTTTTCTTTTGGATCGCAACAGTAGATTTTTTCAGCAGATCAAGATGTGAGCAGTTCTTGCTCAATTGGACATGGATAATGCTCTGTTAGGGTTGGAAATAATGCCCGCAACAATAAATGCAAGGGAGAAGCAATGCAAGGATCAAAAAAATCCTGTCATAGATACATATTCATCTTTTTAATCAAATTCTTCGGGATGTGGTAGAAAAGTTTCGCTAGATTGTGGTTCAAATTAGAGTAGCTTCGTCAACAATTATCCTATATTATTTACTTTTATGCAATTTATTATACAGCGACAATTCAACATAGAATAAATTGCATTTGAATTCATCTGGGCAAATTAATAACTGTGACTTATTGCAATTATTAATTAAATCATTTAAATTCCGCATAAACATCTATTCATCCCCCTCTATGTGTTAGTTGGGTCAAACTATATTATTTTCAAGAACAATGTGCAAAATTGCAAAATAATAATAATAATAATAATAATAATAATAATAATAATAATAATAATAAATCTTGTGCTTCGTTTTAAAAGAAATTTTCTTGTAGAACTCGAAAATGATTTGAGTTATACTACTACATTGCTATGGCACTTCCTAAGACTTCAAACTAATTATTTCTGGTCATGATAGTAAAGTTGTGTGCACTTGTCTTAAAATCTTGTAAGGAGTCGAAATCTCTTTTAAATGACAAATTTTTATTTTGATTTGGTTACGTTAGCAATGACAACATATTTTGTATTAATTGCTACCTATGTTATGTCTTTAAAAATTTAATATTTGATACATTTATGAGGTGTTTGGGAGTGATTTTTTACTTAAAAATTTCATTTTTTTTACCGTTATTTCACTATTTCGGCCATAAACTTTGACTTCTTCTCTCATAGGTAGCCCTCACTTTTCTCTTAACGGTCAAAAAATCAATTCTCAAAATCCCTACCAAACAAGGCCTTATTGTATATGCCAAATAGCCTTTAGACATGATTTTTGTCCTTCAAATAACACCTTTTTTTTTTTTTTTTCAGTCATGTTATTTTAATTCCTTATCATACCTATCAACCCCTCAATTAAATTTTTCGACTAAGGCACCCCATTTAAAAATACCATTCAAGTGCCTAACCACTCCCCACATCACCTACCATTTTAAACTCCCATTTTCATTTGGAAAGTTAACTTGCATGCTGGTTTCACAAATCCACAATTTACATATGTAAAATTCCACTTACATTATCATTTAAATTCTTCATTCATTTAAAACCCGATTTAAACTGCCAACCCATCACTTCCATTTGTAATTAAAAACATTAACTTCCTTCAATTCCTATAACTATGTTTTCCCTCACAAGCCATCATACATATAAATAAATTTCACTTGTCCTTTTTCATAGACTAAAGACATCTTTGAATCTAGAAATTATGTGAAGGATAAGCTAGAAGCATGTTGCATTTTTTGCAAATTAAACACAAAAGGGTATTCAAACTAGCATTTAAGTTAGGGTGCTTTTGGCACCTTTGTGAGTGAAGTAAAAAATTATTTGTTTTCAATTTGCATTAAATACATTATTGTATTACTCATGAGAAAATGGAAGCACCAATTGGTGGTTCAAATAAGATATGAAGAGATAATTTTTGATAGTTGAAATGGGTTATCAAAACATGAGAATAAGCGGACTGTCTGATGACCGATAATAGTGCATCAGTCACTCCAATCACAGATCATAATTCCAGCAGTCAAGAGAAATCTTCTCCAAGCAAATTCCATGAGTTAAGCACACGGTTTACATGATTCAAGCACATCTACCCATAAATCATGCATCCTCTTTGTATAGCTCATTTTACTTTGTATATCATCATTCCTAAACTGTATAAATATCTCAGCCAGTTTGTATTGTAATTGTGTGAGACAATAATATATTCAAAACACTTTTATGGTATCAGAGCATTCCCTCTAACGAGAATCTCGATCCGAACTTCTGCTACTATGGCATCATCAGATGACTCTTCCCCCTCCAGTCAGCCCGTTGTCTCTCACCCAACTAGCGAGTCCCTCTCTAATAAAAATAGCTCTCTTATTGCCATAAATACTAATCAATTACAACGCCTTACTTTCTCCAATTATTCATCATGGAGCGCTACCTTTACCAGTCTACTTCAAGGTTACATTCTCATGGGGTACTTATATGGTACTCCTCAATGCCCATCGAAGCCTGATATATCTACAGATGTTACTGCCCATGCTGTATTTAAACTTTGGTTCCGACAAGATAAGTTTCTCCTTAACGCTATCCTTGCTTCCGTTGCTGAAGCCATCACGCCATTGATTACTAATGCTCAAACTTCACGAGAAGCATAGCAGCGCTTGTCTCGTCTCTATGCTAATCGGTCTCGCACTCGAGTCATACAGTTGAAAGAAAGTCTCACCACGTTGCAGCGTGGTGATCGGAGTATTTCTGAATATATGAAAGCTGTGAAGGCTATAGTTGATGAACTGAGCCTTATCGATGTTCTTCTTTCAACTGATGATATAACACTTTATGTACTTCACGGCTTGGGACAGAATTCCGTGATGTTGTTGCCCCCATTCGCACCAGGGAATCATCCCTATCCTTTGAAGAACTCCATGACATACTAGTCAGTCATGAAGTCTATCTCAAGCGCCTCGAGGCCTCCTCTGCATCTCTTGTGGTGACTACTAATCCTGCTGCACGTCATGATGGGGTTTGGCCTACTCGTTTCATTAGTCCTCGTCACACTCACTCTTCGAGTCAGATTGACTAGCAGGCCCATTGGTTCAACAAGCCCTGATGTAAGCCCATATTTCAATATTGTGATAATATTTGACACATTGCTAAATATTGTCCAAAACTACAAATCGCTTCGGCTAATTGTGTTGGCCGCTCCAAAGGGAAGTCTACAAAATGGTTGCTAGACACTGGTGCCTCTCATAAGGTTACCTCGGAGCTTGGTAATTTATCTATCCATTCTGAGTATGATGGCACTGACGCTATGGTAATTGGTGATGGTTTAGGTTTACTCGTTACTCATATTGGCTACCTTATTTTACATTCGCCTACTCATAATTTTAAACTCAATGACACATTATGTGTTCCGGACATTCATAAAAATCTCATCTCTGTGTATCAATTCACCAAAAAAAATAATGTACTAATTAAGTTCCATCCTGATTATTTTTTGGTGAAGGGTCGGACAACGGGGGCGATTCTACTTCAAGAAAGTTGTGAACAAGGCATTTACCCATTACCTACTACACTACCAGACCCGCTCATTCCCATTATAGCCAATGTTAGTGAGAAAACCTCTAGTGTCATTTGGCATCGTCGTCTGGGGCATCCTGACCATCGCCTAGTCTCTAAAATAATTTCACATCATTCTCTTCCTTTAAGTACTCCAATTATGTCACAAGTTTGCCGTCCTTGTCATATTAATAAAAGTCATCAATTGCCTTTTCATTCTAGTACTATCCATACAACTACTCCATTTGAATATATTTATTCTGATGTTTGGGGACCGGCATCTGTCCCATCTCACGAGGGCCACAAATACTATGTCATAGTCATTGATCATTTCACACATTATTGTTGGTTCTTTTCCATGCATCAAAAATCAGAAGTTGGTAAAATCTTCCCCCAATTACATATCCTCCTGGAAAAGCAATTCGGTCGAACCATTAAAAATTTGTATAGTGACAATGGTGGTGAATATACAGGACTTAAACCTTATCTCCAAGCCCATGGAATAGGTCACTATACAACAACCCCCCCCCCCCCCCCCCCCCCATAATGGCCTTTCTGAAAGAAGACATCGACACATTGTTGATACCGGTCAAACCTTCCTCACACTATACAACACCCCCCCCCCCCCCACACTCCACAACATAATGGCCTTTCCGAAAGAAGACATCGACACATTGTTGATACCGGTCAAACCTTCCTCACCCAAGCCCACATGCCTACCAAATATTGGGCTGTTGCATTTTCAAACTGCAGTTTATCTTATCAATTGCCTCCCCACCGCACAAGGCCATAAGCCACCGTTCACTCGTCTCTTTGGTACAATACCCAATTACCTAAAACTAAGGACCTTTGGCTGTTTGGGTTTTCCTTGGCTTAAACCATATATCATAAACTTGACCCAAAATCCAACATGTATCTTCATTGGATATTCTACTTCTCAAAGTGCCTACAAATGTCTTGATCTCACATCTAATCGTGTCTATATTACACGTCATGTCACGTTTGATGAATTAGTTTTCCCATACACCTCTCTTACTCCATCTATTCAACCCGTGGAGAAGTCCACTACTCACCTTGATCAACGGCCTATCATGCTACCGACATCATCTAGCCCGATCCAAA
Source organism: Olea europaea var. sylvestris (assembly GCF_002742605.1). NCBI lineage: Eukaryota > Viridiplantae > Streptophyta > Magnoliopsida > Lamiales > Oleaceae > Olea > Olea europaea. The sequence goes on along the minus strand of NC_036243.1, from coordinate 15,341,458 downwards.
ATGTGCCAGCCTCACCAGCAACGACTCAATCTAACTTCCATAGCCCGCCTGAGAACCTTCTGCGAGCAGAACCCATGCTGTCCTGTCCACCCACGGGCCCATCACCTACTGACCCATCTGGCATGACACCTACTACTACAGATGCTTTACCAGAGCCTATTGTCCCATCTGGTCCACTGCCACTTTGTACTCATCCAATGATCACAAGAGGTTTGAATAACATCCGAAAACCCAAACGGATGTTTACTACCACCAAACATCCAATGCCACAATCTATTGAACCTACATGTGTGGGACAGGCTCTGAAGGACTACCACTAGCATCATTCAATGCACTTGTTCGCCATGGGACTTGGGATCTTGTTCTTAATTCACCGACAATCAAACCAATTGGATGCAAATGGGTATTTCGAGTGAAACGACATCCTGATGGATCCATTGATCGTTATAAAGCTCGATTGGTGGCTAAAGGATTTCATTAAAGACCTGGCCTTGATTACAAGGAGACTTTTTCACCAGTTGTCAAACCTGCGACAATCCGGATTGTTCTCACCATTACCCTCTCTCGTGGTTGGGCACTTCGCTAATTGGATGTTAATAATGCCTTTCTCCATGGTACACTTGATGAAGATGTCTATATGGTTCAACCCACTGGCTTCATAGACTCTGACAAGCCAAATTATGTCTGTAAACTTCGTCAGTCTCTCTATGGGCTAAAACAAGCCCGAAGGGCTTGGTACACCACCCTCAGTGGCTATCTCCAGAAATTGGGGTTCCATCAGTCCAAATCGAATTCTTCCTTATTCATTTATACTCGTGATGATATTGTGGCTTATTTTCTTGTTTATGTTGATGATCTTATATTGACAGGCAATTCGACAGACTTCAATGAGTTCAACATTCAATCCTTGGGTTCCAAATTTTTGATTAAAGATTTGGGCCAGTTACATTATTTCTTGGGCGATGAGGTATTGCCTGTCAGTAATGGATTGTTCTTAAGCCAACAAAAATATGTGCGGGATCTCCATTACAGAACAAATTTAGAAGGAGCAAAACTAGTTTGTACCCTGATGGCTACCACTGCTCATCTCCACCTTGATGATGGGTCACCAGCCAACAATGGTACTGAGTTCCATCGAGTAATTGGGAGTCTTCAATATCTCTCCCTCACACGGCCAGATATTGCCTTTCTTGTCAATCATTTAGCCCAATTCATGCATTGATCAACAGAGCAACATTGGAATGCTGTCAAGCGACTCCTACGTTATCTCAAACAAACGGTGCACCATGGTTTCCTACTCTCCAGGGATGATGGAAATGTACTTACTGCTTATTCTGATGCCGATTGGGCTGGTAATGCTGATGATCGCACCTCCACATCTGTATTTGTCATTTTCTATGGGAACAATCTTATCTCTTGGTGTACACGAAAGCAACATGCTGTTGCACGTTTCTCAACTGAGGCAGAATATCATGCTCTTACAACAGCTACTTCTGAAATTGCTTGGCTCATATCTCTCTTTCAAGAACTGGGCATTCATTTCACAAAGCCTCCTAAACTCCTCTGTGATAATGTTGGTGCAACTCATTTAAGTGTCAACCCCGTGCATCACTCTCGGATGAAACACATTGCTATTGATTTACACTTTGTACTAGACTATGTCAACAAAGGCCTTCTTGAGGTTTCTCATGTCTCCGCCAATGATCATCTAGTTGACTTGCTGACAAAGTCTCTTCCTCGCTCTCGATTTCAGCTACTAAGATCCAAGATTGGAATCTCTGACGGGGATTCCATCTTGCGGGGGCGTAATAGTGCATCAGTCACTCCAATCAGAGATCATAATTCCAGCAGTCAAGAGAAATCTTCTCCAAGCAAATTCCATGAGTTAAGCACACGGTTAACATGATTCAAGCACATCTATCCCATAAATCATGCATCCTCTTTGTATAGCTCATTTTACTTTGTATATCATCATTCCTAAACTGTATAAATACCTCAGCCAATTTGTATTGTAATCGTGCGAGACTATAATATATTCAAAATACTTTTAACCGACTCGCTTTGCAAAATTGATGGTGACACAAATAACTAAAATTTGCATGTCTAATAATAATAATAATAATAATAACAACAATAATACATTTATATATATATACACACAAACACACAAATTTTATAGGTGAATTCGAGGAATGGCAATGGTTTGGCATCGTGACAAATGCTTGGTAATCTGAGATGTTCTTTAACTTTCTAGTAAAATTTCCAATTATGTAAATCGCTTATGGACACTTAGATGACACTTCTAAAAATGTTTAAATGTCTATCTCATCTAACTTTTATATACATTGCATGTCAACTATAATTTAGAAGTGTTGGATTGACTAGAATGAAGTTTAATTATTGTTGAATTGAATTTTCAAAATTGTGTCATTCAACTTAAAAATGTTATAACTTGGGCTACGATACATATTTTAGAGAGAAATTAGTGGGGTTTGAGAGGTTTACGAGTTTTCTAATAGTATTCATTGGAATTACCTTAACATATTACCTAGAGAAAAAGTTATTTCCAATTAGTAGACTATTTTTAGCTACACCAATTAGAGCGTAATACTTTATATTTTTAACTATTTATTACTTTTCATAAATTAACTGTTACTTTATTTTAGAAGAATAAAAACTAAGAAAATTATGTCATTTTAAAGTAATTTTAAGTTTGTAGAATGTTAAAAGGCTAATATTCCAATTTAAAATGACTAATTAATTATCTTTAAGACGTAAATTTATTAAATTACCTTTAAGATGTAAATTTATAACCAATATAAAAATTATTTTACATGATTTTGTTATTTTTATATAATGAACAACTTTTTTAGTTAGAATATGACAAGGTTTTTTTTATTTTAGTTACCAATTTTAAAAAATATAAAAAAAAATTAAAAAAATTGAAGTTTTATCTCTATTTTTCAATATTCCAATCACAAATTTGTCAAAGTCATAGTAGATTGTCTAAAATGTTATTCCCTGAAAAAGTAAACAGCTTACTACCAAATAATATGCATTAATAGAATTTTCAATTTTACCTATGAAAATAGGATAAATATAAGAGAAAATATTAGTGTTAATGAAGTATGGGTTACTGATCAAATTTCAATAGCTTTACACAATAGCTAATGACAATAAGAAATTGAGTTTTGAGTTTTACAATAGAAACCATATAACTAATAGTCTAATATGATCAAGAGAAAAGAACCTTATATTATTATTAACAGAGAAAGATGTTCTTATGACAACATATATACATATTATTAAACGTGAGAAATTTTAAGGTAATAAAGTTAATTGTCTTTCACGCAACTTGAGAGAGACAATTTAAAGCTGGAATGCAAGAATGAAATACACATCATAATTCTACAACAGATGTATTTACTTACATTTTTTCGATTTCTAAGTGCCTAAGCAAAATACGGTGACAACTTTTAGGATAATTAGAAGCACAATATCCCTGTAATTGAAAAAAAAAAATCTCATGGCACAGCTAAACGTGACTTTCTTAACACCAAAGCTAAAACTTAGTCCATATTTGGTAGGAGAATATAATATTATTAGATGATATTAAAAAAGATAAAACTATCATACTTTCGAGAATAATGAACCAAATATGCGCTTATTTTTATTTTCCATATTGAACTTTAACATTCACAACCTAGCATATTCTTCGTGACAAGCATCTGATGAGTATCCTTGTTGGGATTATCCTGTACTGGAAATACGAAGCACAGGTTTTTAGAACACAAATGCTAATCACTGGAGATGAAGAGGATAACACCGTTAAGCACTACCTACCCTAATCATAGAAGTGTCGACCATTAATTTGATAGGATGGGAAATCTTGTGTTCAATGATACAATAAATTTACCTTATTATTTGATCACAAGCATATATTTTGGAAGCAGTTTATGTTGATAATAATGTAGGGAAATCTGAATACGTTAATGAACTCCAAGGCACGAAATGAAACGTTATCTTTTAAGAGATGTTTTTCCCCTATTCAACAAAGTCACAACGGGGTATAATAGAAAATCTCTCTTAGGATACAATGGAGGTGTTTGATTCAAATTGTGACTATTTGATCAAACCAAGAAAACACTCGAATATAACTGATTGATGCCAAGAGAAAGAAGGAAAAATAAATTGTTTTAATGTATTTGCAAATGAGAATTCGTCCAAAATTTATAGACACTGAGGCAACTGTTTGAATAGGTGTATCCCTTGAAAGTGACTGTTAAAAAATGAACAGATGCACCTATTCAAAAAACTTTTGAAAATAAAATTCTCTTTCGGGGGCGTTGCCCCCAAGCCCCCACGGGGGGCGCTGCCCCCTCGACCCCCGAAAGACAAAAAATTAAACACATACAAAATGATGAAAAATATCTAACAATTTATGCATATATGCTATTGAAAAATGATAAGATCACAAGACAGGCAGCTGAAATTTATGATGCAACATGAATTTCCATAGCAGGGTACCAAACATATGAGACAGAGAAACAGAAACTTTATGAACTAAGTCATCTGCAATTAGAGGGGCCTTTAGTCTCCACCCTTTAACTAACATGGTTGTACATGTCCCTGATCCTACAACTACACAAATTAAGACACTTAACTAAGCGTTCTTGTGTCCATTCGAAACGACCACACTTGCAGCCAACTGCACCATTTTAAGTAAAAATCAAAAGACTACCACATTACAACATACTCCTGATATTAATATCAACTACATTCAGCTCATCTTTTCTTACCGGACAACAATGGGAAGATGGGGGAGGGGAAGGAGGTTCTTGTTCACTTGAGGAGTTCAATTTTTTCTTTTCCGGTGACATGGAGGAGGCCGTGGGGGACAATTTTCTTGCTCCACTGCGACCAGTCTTTCCAAGTCATATCGAGGTTTGGAAAGACATGTTTTCCCTTTAACCTGATGACATGGAGTAGGAGGGGGAGACTGACAAATGTTTTCCTCCACTGCGACGCTTTCTTGGTGGTTCCCAGGTTTGGAAGAAATTGCTTCCTTTTTTCTTCCCCGGTAAAAGGGAGCAGGAGGGGGGAGAGCCGAACAATTTAATTGCCCAACTGCAATGCTTTTAGAGTTGTTCCCTCGTTCGAAAGAAGTTCTTTGCTTTTTTCTTCCCTGGTGATGGGGAGCAGGAGGACAGGGAGGTGGACAATGTTCTTGCTCCACTGCACAGCATTCTGGATCGTTCCAAGGTTTGAAAGAGCCTTCCATTGCTTTATGCTGATTCATGAAACGCAAGTTCTTCAAGTTAAGAATCAACATATAATTAAAACTGTCATTGTAGAAACAAGATACAAAAACAAATAACAAAATTAAACCTATGGAGTAAACACACCACATTAAAGAATGGCCAAGAGATTGAAGGGGAACGAACTGTGTAGGCATCAGATTTTGTAAATATTTCATTGCTTAGAGGTGAATTTTTATTTTATTTATTTATTTTTTTAACTTATCAGTCATATTTCTTTTGATGTAGGAAAGTTTGGTCGATTTGATGGGCTAATTTTATGAAAACAGCAATAATACTGCTTCTTGATATTATAATGTAAAGTACTTTAAAAATTGAAACTACAGTTGACACACTGATCTCACTTGTAACATGGTCAACAACGTGTTCAAGAAAAAATATATTTGTACTTTGCAACGTCCTGTCATTCATGATTGACTTGATTCTTAATTCAATAAATTAGGGTTCTAATCTTCAATTGCAATCCCTAATACGATGACTATGGATCCTATACATTCCATATAGAAAATTATTTCAAGCATATTCTAATTTTGTGTAAACTAACAAACAACTCTTAGGCAACACATTTATATTTATATGCCTATCAAATTATTATTATTTTTTTATTTTTTATTTTTTTTGGGTATCCAGTTTATGGCGGTTTGCAACAAATGATTCATGTAGCGAACCCCAAATATATTGGAAATATGATTAGTTTTTAATTACTCTTACAATTTATTACTTTTGTACAACCACCAGACTGAAAATTACAATAGAGTAATTAACAAACGGTAATGAGAGAGCAAAAAATAAATAGGCTTAAATCTTGTTTACAAGATCCTCCCTCAATTCACCAACCTTGAACCTCTCCAATTTTTCCTCCTAACATTATTGCTCCCTCAACTACTTTTTTTTTTTTTTTTGCCTCTATTCAACAAAATCACACTGACGGAGCATTTGACGAAATTGGAAACAAGCAAAAAGATACACATTTTTAAGTAAAAGAAATAGGTGAGATTTCACGTTTAGTTATTTTCTTTATTTGATTTTTTTTCTGTCCATAATTAGTATGTTAGGAATTTTCTATTTCCGTTATTTGGGTAACTTCTTATTTGTACCCATGATTTTAAGTATGACTAGAACTAATGAATCATGTCGAATATCAATTTGATTACCAACTGATAATGAAATTCCCCACCCACCCTCTACAACCACCACCTCTACTCTTCCAACAATTTTTGTCTTTCTCTTTCGTTTCTCGATCTTCTTATCACCTCCTCCCTTCCGTTCTTCATCAGAATCTCTTAATCAGCAATGTGATGGTTGTGAGATTGTGATTTTAGATTCATAGTCTACACGTTTCTGTTGTGAAGACATTTACATCATACTGATGGACAAAAATTGTTATTACAAACTTGAACGTGATTAAAATCTTATCAAGCGTTATATTTTGTGAAGTCTTAGGGAGGGGATCAGCCAGCATGGGATTTAACAAATTGATCTCTTTTCCTTATATCCATCATATGGCATGCTGCAGTGGGGAATATAATCATCAACAAAACATAAAATGAAATAATATACTTCTTTCGTTCCATAAAAACATGCTTCTCTTTTTCGTGTATCCCAAATTATAGACCACCTTCCTACTAAAGAGTATAGTTAGATTTCTTAATTTTCTACTATGTCCCTATTTATCGTTTCTTGATATTAATAAATATGAACTACTCTTATTCAAATTATTATTTAATATAAGGGTGCATTTGGAAAAATATAAGTAAAATTTATATTCTCAACTATATTAATTACATTTTATTAATCTATATGAAAATGGAAGAAAACTTATCTCTATTGGACCGAAAGAGTATGTAAAAGAAAAGAATCACACACCTCTAGCCAAAAGAAAAATCCACGTAAGGTTTTCAAGTTACTTCTTCTGTCATTTTCGAACTTTTTCAGCTTTCTATGAAGATCTGTATGCAATAAAGAGTACACGAGATTAGGCATGCGAAAAAAATTCTTTGTCAGACAAGTCTAGCACAAGCAGACATAATAAACACTCAGAAACAAAAACTTGGGACTGCAAAAACGGAAGAAAGGGAAGGAAGCATTTTAGAGTACAACAGACTTCATAGTAAAAATCATTCTTAAGGACAACAACCAAGAAATTTTTTAAAAGTAATACACAAATGACAATGTTGACAAATTTAGTCTCGTAGGATAATTAATCAAAGCCAATCATATAATCAGTTTATTTCTAAAGCAAAACTCGTTGAAATAACGATATTCGTTAAAATTCATTTAATCTCCCTCCCTTACCGTACATTGTCTTCGACCATGGACAAGGGCTTCATTCAAGTAATATATACAAATCCATGCTGATTACTCTCTTCATCTGCCTCTCTCTCTCTCTCTCTCTCTCTCTCTCCCTTCTTCTGGGGGGGGAGGGGGGTATGTCATTGCACTAACCATCTCCCTCTTTTCTTTTTTTTGTGTGTGGGGGGTGGGGGGGGGGGGGGGGGGGGGTATGTCATTACACTAACCATAACTGCAGACAACCTTCTCGCTTTTACTTTTCTTCCCTACCTTACCTTTTCTATTTCATAGTTTCTCTGAAGGTGCATTTTAAGCCAATCAACAGTAGGGAATCTTAGACAAGTTGCCTTCAGCATTCTAATGTGCAAAAATAAAATGAAAACTCGGTAGAGGACTTGTAAAGTTTTAGATTTTATTGATTTCAGAAACATCGCTGTATCATCAAAATTATATAAGTAAGTATAAAAGTCGAAACTAAGTAATGAGCTATTGTAATTTAACTTTTCTTTGATATGTTCATGCTTTTAGGCAGGTAGGTTGCAAAAGAGAGTGAGAGACGATAAATTTGGTAGTCGGACTGGTTTTGCAAGTGGAGCTACCATTTCCTTGAAACCTCAATCTGCTAGTGCTTCACAAGCTTTAACCAAAAAATTTTCTTTGAAATAATGGTACATTTCGTCTTCTCGAATCTTATTCAAACCTAGGTGTCCATCAAGACAAGAAACAATTGTCACAGAAATATTTTCTCCTAAAGCTAATGGACTTGGATGAATCGGGCTATTATAAATGAGAATCCAAATAGAATCTTCCACAACAATCCAAGATGTCAAAGAACGTTAAAAAATAAATTAAAAAAAATCTAATCAGTTCAGATGAATGGTGAACAATGACATGCATGTACAGCAACTATAGATTAAGCAGGCAAAATTTTAGCATAGAAATAAAGCAATCCTGAATCATGATTTGTACTAACTTGGAAACTAGGCCCTAACTTCACACTGACAAATATCCCCGCATTACATGGTTACACTGGAATGTCAAAGTATTAGGAAGTTTTGCAGTGCAAATGAGAGGCTACATGTCAACTTACCAGGATAGTAATTAAGGTAGGATTTCCCACGTAATTTCTTTGTCCTTGTACATACTCCATTGCTTTCTTCTGTCTTTTGGGCTTTGACAGCTTGTCGAAGCTCATCATACTCCCCTCTGTTGTATGGCTTCCTCATAATGTTTATGACATTTTTTCTGAACTCAGAGTGCACACCCAAAATCTGGAAGTCATCCTCATTCATCTGTGTAAAATAATCTCAAGTAACTATTAGTTAGTAAATTTTATTGATGCAATTTTGGGGAAAACATGAAAAAAGAAAGAAACAGGTGAAGAAGGAGTGACCATACTGTAGGACAAAGGTGTTAAAATAAGTAAAAAATGGCAACATACACTTCTGTCTAAATTAATCGAAGGCAAGATGGAGACATAGTTTCCTTCGTTGCAAAATTCAGCAGTTTCTAGGATTTCCAAATCACTAGCACTCCCGTTGTCCTTTTTCTTCTTCTTATTTTCTCCGTCACCTTTTTCATTTGCAGTTGACAATTTAACAGCCTGTACATCCTCTTCCCAATTTTCTCCACCTCGAGTTTGAATTTCATGCTGACTCCTCACATTTCCCATCTTGTTAAGTCGTTCCTGCAAATTGTGCTGTCTTTGTACCTTCTTACCAGGTCGAGCTTTCACCTCAAGCTCCACCTGATTCATTGTTGGCCAGTTATCCCTAAGACTAGGCTTCTCATTTGCAAACACATTATGATTCTTTGTTTTATTCTGAAGTTTTGAAACACAAACACCTTTTGAGCTACCCAATTCTTCATATTTAATCACCATGGGTACCCCATTTTTCTCGACCTCAATCATATAGGACTTCTGATAGAGTTTGAGTCTACCCAAAAAAAGTTCATATTGAGGATCAACAACACTATTCCTCTCACTGTCCTTGCCAACACCATTAGGCGTCTCTCTTTTTCTCTTAAGTGAATTTAATTTTTCCACCTCACTTAACCCAGTGAGCAAAAACCACTTGTAATCCTTATCCATATCTGATATTTCCTTGAGTTGTTCTTGACGTTCGTACCATCCATTACATATGAGTATACCATTCTTAGTCTTTGACCTCCTAAAAAGCATTAAATCATCCGAAATATCCCGCCTATTAAGATCCATTTCTACAAATTATATCACCTATTCTTCTGAACAAAATGTTGATCAACAGTAAATTTCTTCCTTTTACCTCCTCAGGAAAATAAAATTTTACCTAACCCGTTCAGTTGTATGCGTTGTTTCAGAACCTTTACCTTGCTGTAAAAAATAAAGCATGATTACCAATTATTAATCAATAATTTTAAAATAACTTCTCGTACTGTACATAAGAAAAACAATATGTTTCAAGATTTCATTTGCACACATTGATCACTTATATAAAATCTTTAACATATCTATGCTCATTTAATGTCAAAATCAATTAAAAAACATTAAATGGCACATTTATCACAATGTTAAAACATATGCATTTGATAATAAGTAATGCATTTTCGTCCTATACATGAAGCATACATCTATGCCATTAACGCAAAATAAGGGTAACTAAAGTACACAAGCAGATCAATTAATAACATTTTAGTGATCTTGCATGTGATAATAGATCATAAACAGGGCACATGGTAAATAGGAATTAAGACATAAAATAAAGGGAAAGTTGGATGATTGATATGGTTTGATAGGCAACATCAACCCTATTATACAAAATGTTTTCCATTCATCAAGACAAACAAAATTAAAAATGTCAGGTTCCAAAATTTAAAAGGGCATAATAGGGTACTAAGATATTTTCCTTCGTGACGGGAAGCATTAACCTCAAGGCATGTTGATGCTTATCCCTGACTATAAAGAATTAGAATGTCAAGAAAAATATTAAACAAAATAAGTGCATTGTAAATTATAAACAATCTTCAAACGCATAATAGAACAGTTCAAAGTGCCCACAAAAAAAAGGATAAACTAACATAAAAAAATATTACTTTCATTGGTGTGACATAGCCAGTCTATTAGAAACATAAATTTTAAATGTTTTTATAGACAGTAGGCTGTTCCAAAAAAGGGTTGATACCAGCTAAATTAATGTTTTGTGCACCTACACAAAGAAAAGCAAGAGAGTCCAGAAAATTAAGAAGTGAATGCTTCACAAGCTCGAGGTGGTGCTGTGAGGCATGTCTATCACTCAGTTTACATAACGACCACAAAGTTTCCCCTTACAAGCCCTTTCACTTAGCTGTAGTTCCATCTATCGTAACTTACATACTGTCCATTAGAAGCATTTAACATAAGTTCCTCATAAGAGAGGCGTTGGATTCAAATAGCAGTGGCCGCAAAAGATATCTACTTGGGGCCAATCCTCATTGGAGAGTACTAAAGCTAACTATGCACGGATTAACCCCTAAGTGAAAGGGCTTTAGAGAAATGTTTGCGGTCATTGCAGTTGAAGCATATACCTCTAAATGCTGCCTTACGATCAGTGGTGTGAGTCATTTTTTTGTTCGCCTCACTTTGATAAGGCATCAATTGAGTTTCTTTAAACCATGCACTGTATTTAAAAGGGGTAATCAGGTACTAAGGTGTCATTCTTTCTTGAGGTTAGGCATAAACCTCAAGGCATTTTGAGGTGTAAGTGTCACCGTAGATAAAAAAGACATGAAAAATATTTAAAAAGCAAAATAAGAGCATAATAAATCATAAAATATATATATATATATATATATATATATAAACTTCACAATAAGAAACTAAAGTACATAAACAAATAAATGAAAAATATATAAAGTAACAAAAAGAAACTATTACTTTAGTTGGTGCGGTGGACTATTCCCACAAAAGGGATCTATGAGAATACAAATTTTTAATATTTTCGCTGGACAGTGGATTGTTTCAAAAGTGAATCAACTAGACTTTTTAGGATTTTTTTTTTCTTTTTTTTGCACCATGCATAAAGAAGCACATCAGAATCTGTAAGGCAGTATTATGAGGCATATGCATCCCTTAATTGAGCCATAAGCAACCAAAAACTGCCTCACAATAAGGCATTTTTTATTCGCCTCAGTAGAAATTTGTCACTAAATCAATTTAGCTTTTCTCAAACCCTATCTTCAAAAGCCGGAATATTGAATCTAGTGAAATCTCAACAAACTGTACATGCCAAAGTGCTGCAATTATTGAAAATGTAGAGTTATAAACAAGGAATTTGTTTGCTTACTGAAGGAAAGTAAAAAAGCGATAATTAACTCGTGGATTTGTGCGATTGAAAATATTTGATGAATGACGATTTTAACCACATTTGGAACACAAGAAATTTTCTCGATAGGAAAGCTTTAGAAAGAGAAATGAATTTAGTCCACTACTTTTAGGATTCTAAATATTGTCCATTTTTTTGATGCATTTGACAAATATATCATTCCTTTTTCGAAGGTGTTGCCAAAATCTCCTTTTCCTTATGGCATAGTGTAGTCAGGTTTCAAATTCATAAATTTTGTTTCAGGTGATTCAACAATATGAACTCTGAGGGCCTCGATTTTTTGAACTTAATGTACCATAGTTTTCCTCAAAATTTGAATCTTACTAACACGTTCATATAAATTAGAATAAGGAAAGGCATGAGTAATTCTTAACAGCAAGTTCATTTCGAAAAATATCACTTCCACAAAGGTTAGTATATAAAGTATATATTTTCACGCATGGTAGGCGCTTATGAATCTTTATTTACCTCATATCCAAGTGGAACAAATTCTTTTCCTTGAGAGGTCCTTTAAATTAGCATTGGTCCTCAACAAACTGTTTCTCCCATCATTAAGAATATATTGAACTCATTTAAACACTAAGTCCAACCACTGAAAGCAAACTATTAAACAAATTTCAGAAACTTTCTCCAATCAACACTTTGTGAATAAACTTTCTTCTTTTAAATCTCAAATACAAGGGACATCAAACACATAACGTATATGACTTTACTCATTGTTCATTCCCTTAAACCAAGAACCCTAGCCAAAAGTTTCAAGAAAAGAAAAAAGAATCTTACCTCAAGTTAGGGTCCTTAAATTGACATTCCTTCCTACTCCAATTAGTAAACCATAACTCGCGCTTTGAACTGAAGGATGCAGATCTCTTTTTCTTTATTCTAGGGTGGGTAGGAAGCAATGAATTTAGGATTTTAGTTATTGATATGAGATTATAAAATTGTGGCAGTGATGATAATAGGCAAAGAAAGAAAGTATTCTTTTCACCAGCATAAAACGAAGAATAATGACTTTCATTCTCATTGGTGCTTAGCATCGGTCTAAATGGCAATTAGGTGGCATTAATGATAAATTCATTTAAATAAAAAGTCAAACGATCCATTTAACTAGACGTATCAAGTGTGGCCACATAAACTAATGTTCTGGCATCACTAATGTTTGATAGCATTATTTTAAAATGAAAATCATAATTGCAAATCTTACTAGGCCCTCTTTTTATGGCCATTATTTTTTTTAAAAAAAATGATGTTTTGAATCAGTCATTTTTTGGAGAATGTATAGTTAAAAATAGGAAAAAATTTTAGTTTATATGCAAAGTATTTTATTGTATGAATTTGTGGTTGAAAATAAGTAGGACAATTAAAGAGTTCTGTTTTAAAACAAATGAGGGCTAGGTCAGCATTTTAATGAATAGCTAATAATATAGAGTAAATTGACTATATCAAAATTTAGTCATATTTAAGTTGGTCTGTTTAATTCACCACTTAATGTACAAAAATTCTCATGCAATACAATTTTCCATGTACAATCATGTGAATCCATGTTAACTTTGACGTAACCCTTCCATTGCATATGTGTAATAAAGAATTACACGTGCAAAAGTGTATTAATTTATCCCACAAAATTATGTACCACATCTTAACCCAGTACTCTTCTCAAAGTTAAAATCTGACTAAAAAATATGGATGTTATTAAAACTGGACTTGACTGAACTTCTAGATGACCCAGTTAGAGATGCATAACATATAGTTGTGAAACCAGCAAATAAACATATATAGAACTCGTGCTCAAAAAATCATAAACAGTACAAAATCATATCCAATCAAACCAAAAAATAATAATAATAATAAAAAAATTATTCATAAATTTGTCAAAATCATAGTAGATCAGTCTAGAATTTTATTCCCTACAAAAGTAAATAGCGTGCTAAAATCTACCGTTTAGATACGTAATGAATACAACATGCTTATTCAATTTTAACTATAGAAAGAGGATAAACACAAGGGGAAAGTATATGAGTGTCGTGAAAATGGATTACTAATCTAATTTGAATAGCTCTTCAGAATAGATATTGAAAAATAGGAAATGGAGTTCAATAGTAGAAACCGTAAAACTAATGAAATAAAAATAACGTACAAGATATTTTGTAATATTTGTTGGTTTTGTGGACACCCACAAGTCTGGGCAACGATGTTTGTATCGGCTAAAGCTTAATTTCAAAGGTTTTGGCCCATGATTGAAATAGTAAATTAATACCACGAGATGAGACCAAAAATTAGTTGCTCAACCCAATCACCTGTGATGGCTTACTTGTCTCTTTTTGGCCCATTTGTTGTCACCCCAATTCTTGCCCTAAACCTATATATGGGCTGTCCCTTGTCAAAACACTGACCTATGTTTCGTGCAATTGAGAGACTTTGAAGGCAGCCGTACTTTATTATTTTTCTCTGTAAATACCATGGTCATTGAACTTGCTTTCTTTCCCTCTCCTTCTTTGTGAGTTGCAGCCATTGTCACCTTCCTTTGTAGAATATTCCATTGTGGGTTTAAGTCCTTTGAAGACTAGGAAATAAGAGGCAATATTAGTGTTTTGGGGGGGTTTGAGTTTCAATTGTCGGAGCAACCTTGACACGACCCGTCTTGAATCACTCTAGGGGACCCGAAACGTGACGTGCGCCAATTATAGATGCTGACTAGATGTCCAATCTATCACCAAGACTGACTATGAGGTACATCAAAAAATGTGTCAAAATCTATCACAAGATAACATCATATAATTATAGCCAAAATGTGAGACATTTACATAACATGGTAAAATATCATCTCAAGTCATGATAAAATTATAAGCTAGTAATCATGCTGTAATCTCATCACATCAAATGTACTAAAAAATCCACCAAAAATGTACTTTCTGACTAAAATCTGTAATCCGCCCCTCGGGCTAAGAACTTTTATCACGGGCCTTTGGCTCTCTCCGTGAACGAAAGTCGATCTCAAGACCTTTGGTAATCAATTCTAAAACACGGTCAAGGCCCCTCTGTGAACTATATGTATACAATCAAGACCCCTCCGTGTAGGATAGAACATAGCCAAGACCCCTTTGTGGACCAGAAGAAGTATATAATTACGGGCACTTTTCTAGTCGATCTCAACAATACATATGTCTCAAATATCAAGTCATAAATGTACCACAAGAAATCTTTGAAATTCTTCGTGAATCATAATGAAAGAAATTTCTGTAGTAATCATAAAATCGAACACATAATTGCACATACTTTGATAATATACTTAATTTATAAATACTTTAAAAATATTTATATTTTTCCACTCACAGAATTATGTTCGCAAAATCAACTCGATTGGTAAGCTGTCCTAATGTCAGTATCGCCCCATGAAATATGATATAATTTTTAAATCAACAATTAACTATTTTAAGTAATTTTACTAATTAAATAGGTGATACCCAAACTTAATTATTTCACGTTTAATCACTAGAACTAGTTTTTTTATTTTTACTTTTTACTCAATTTCATTGTTTATTATACTTAACCCCTTCAATAAAATTGAATTTAATCTAACAACTATAAAATTAAACATAACTTGACGAAAGTAGCTTTTTACTTACCTTTCAAAATTGAGGAATTCAAGTCTAATACTGTATACCACTTATTTTTTAACAACATAGGCGAACTTCCCTCTTTTTTTCCTTCCTTTCCTTTCCTTTTTTTCCCTCTTTCTCTTTTTCTCTCTGCTTCGGCGTCTCTCGGTTGTGGGTGTAAAAATGGATGTGTGTGTTTTGTAATGGTTTTGGATTGGATTGATATCAATCCAATTTCACCGCCCTAATCTTTTTCTTTTCTCTTTTTTCTTTCCTTTTTTTTTTAATTAACATGTTTGAGTTTTTTTTTTTAAATTAAATTAATGTATTACAAAACTCATTCCCTTAAAAGAATTTCATCCTTGGAATTCAATTAATAAGATTTGCACATGTAATATATATAGAGAACACATTTGATCCTCACTTGCCATAATGCCTCAACTATTGAATGATTACTCCAGCAAACTTTTAGTCCCAAAATTTAATCTTTCCTATCATACCTTTAATAACTTCCTAAGCCAATATATGATATTCTCATCTTTCATTTTTCTTTTTCTCTTTTTTTCCCAAAACCTTAGGAAAACTCAATTATTTTTCCAATTTGAAATTCAAGATACTACTTTTCATGTTCTCCAAATCTTTACCTTACATCATAATTTAAACTATTCTCTAATTACATTCTTTTTCTATAACAATGGTTACAGATTAAGATTGAACAACATTCTTTCGCCCATTTCGTCATACGTCCTTGGAATATTTCAATATCATATATAACCTCAATTATCGTCACTTATGTCTATTTTTTTTATATGTCAATTCCATGAAAATAAATAATTATCCAAGTCTCCTTTAATTAAACAACCATAGTTGATATCCTCTCTTTTGAACTTGTCTTCATTCCGTGTATTTGGAATCCCCAGCAAAAAAATATTTGAGGGTAACCACCTCCATTCTAAATTGACAATATCTCCAAAAATTCAATAGTTCATGATTTTCTAAACTTCTAGTTATCCTCAACAAAACAATTGAGTGGCTCAATATGGTATTCTTTTCCTTCAATTCTATATCACCCACTAAAAATATATTCACAATTTTAATTTCCACCATTTCAAGTAAAATCTACCTTAAAGTCTGATGATCGATAACTATTGATATTTCTCGCAATGTGGTGACAAAATCCCAATATAACCAACTCCAAATCATGTTTTAATCATGCCGCTCCAACAATCTACAGTATGATCCATAATTTACAAGTTTACTTCAGAATACTTTCTAAACCTTAACATAAATCATTATCGTGAATTAATCACTTATCATCTTTAGATATAAGAGCAAATATTTCCTGATAGCAAAACTTTTGGCATTTCTATGCCCATATAAATTTTGTTGTTTCTTTCTATGAAGAGACTAATAACATTTAATCACGAAAATCTATACTCTTATTCCATAAATGGGTCGTTGGTCCATCATCAATGCATAATCCTTCTTGTATATCACATAAGGACCTTTAATTAGGGTAATGTAACCTAAAGATACTGTCCCACAATTGAATAAAATTACATTCAATGATCACCCTAAACTTCAAACTATTCGACATATCATGAACATATTCCATCACAAATAGATCTCAATAAATATGGAATAAATTATAAATGAAATCCAAAAATACAATCGAAAATCACCCAAAAATTACATCATTAAAAATTCATTTTAATTTCAAAATTTAACTCAACGCTTCCAAATTGTATGAAATATCACACAATACTCCAACAAATGGCCTTGAAAAATTAATTAACTTAATAACCCAAATCTTTCATCACATTATTTTGCTATAGGATAGTCATTCCATTCATTTACATGCTATTCACCATATCATATTGTAATCATATAACCTCATCACATACTTATGGCCATACCATATGTCTTCCAACTTTTAGTTATATCAATTTTCCTTCATATCACAAAATAATAACATTCATATTTATCATGTGAACCTTTCATACATCAATATATTATCAAGATTTCATACGTTAATTTTTCAAACTCAATAAATTCCAATTTTACCATTCTCTATTTTTTTTCCACATAAACAAACCTAAATGCACATATCCATTTAATTCTATTTTTAAAGCAACAAATAACCCCATAATAGGTAATCATTATGAAGTCATCCATATTATTCTCACATTCCTTGTAATCAAACCACTCATAAATAATTGAAATAATTGAAATTACAGTTAATTTCCTCGATGCCTAAAATACACAATAACACATTGTCATCTATAAATCAACAAATCATTATTTTGTCTTCCACAATTTCTTATCAAATAGCATAAATATACACCATTATGATTTCTATTATCATCCCATATAAGTGGTCACGAATCACCACAAAATTTTGATAACACTAAAGACCATTTGGCTTCAAAAATAATTAAAATTCCTCACTAATTATCACCAATCACGCATCATATCATTTCCTTGTATTTATCGTGCAAGCTATAGCTAAAAAATTTCCTACTCACACATAAAAAAATCATGTAGTTCCACAAATAAATTGATAATTAAGTGGTTGTAACATCAGTAACTTCGAATTTCCTACAAAATCATCACAATCTGTTCAAATCTTAATAGGTTACATAAACACATAGTTCCAACCCAGCAACTAATAACATTTCCAACTATTGGATCATTGCAACTACCATATTTACATACTAGTCGTTTCTAAATCAGTTAAAAAAATATTTTTCTATCATTTTTGGTTTCATACATTCGAGCTAGAGAGCTTGTGATTTCTGCCACCATGACATATGATCATATCCACTTAATATGCATAGACCATAAAAATTTTCAAAAACATGCTTTGATACCACTTTGACACGACCCATCTCGAATCACCCTAGGGGACCTAAAACGTGACGTGTGCCGATGATAGACGCTGACTAGATATTAAATCTATCACCAAGGCTGACTATGAGTTACATCAAAAAATGTATCAAAATCAAATGCTATGTAAAATATAATGAGATGGGCCCAAATTATTTATTTCGTGCTTTATCAATATGAGTTATAACACTCAACATATCATGTGGCTCTCATTTCGAAATCATTAGATTCTTCCAACTAAAAAGAATCAATCGTTACTTGTAGGAAAAATTATGGGAAAATATATGAGCTGATTGATCAGTGAGTGGAGAAGTTCAAAATAATTATACTTTTTCAATTTTACATCTTTATCGAAAATCGAGTTCATATCATTGAATAACTTGCAAGATAACATCATATAATTATAGCCAAAATGTGAGACATTCACATAACGTGGTAAAATATCATCTTAAGTCATGATATAAACATAAGCTCTAATCATGCTGTAATCTCATCACATCAAATGTACTGAAAAATCTATTAAAAATGTACGCTCTAACTAAAATCTGTAATCCGCCCCTCGGGCTAAGAACTTTCGCCACAGGCTTTTGGCCCCCTCCGTGAACGAAAGTCGATCTCAATATCTCTAGTAATCAATTCTAAAACATGGCCAAGGTCCCTCTGTGAACTATATGTACAAGGTCAAGACCCCTCTTTGTAGGATAGAACACGGTCAAGACCTCTCTGTGGACTAGAAGAAGTATATAATCACGGACACTTTTCTGGTCAATCTCAACACCACATATGTCTCAAATATCGAGTCATAAATGTACCACAAGAAATCTTTGAAATTCCATGTGAATCATAATGAAAGAAATTTCTGTAGTAATCATAAAATCGAACACATAATTGCACATACTTTGATAATATACTTAATTTATAAATACTTAAAAATATTTATATTTTTCCACTCACAGAACTATGTTCGCAAAATCAACTCAATTGGTAAACTGTCCCTATATCACTATCGTCATATCGTCGCCTGAAATATGATATAATTTTTAAATAAACAATTAACTATTTTAAGTAATTTCACTAATTAAATAGGCGATATCCAAACTTAATCATTTCACATTTATGCGATTTCTAGAGTCTCTTTAATCACTAAAACTAGTTTTTCTTTTACTTTACTCAATTTCTTAGTTTATTATACTTAACCCCTTCAATAAAATTGAATTTAATCTAACAAGTATAAAATTAAACATAACTTGACAAAAGTAGCTTTTTACTTACCTTTCAAAATTGAAGAATTCAAGCCTAATAGTGTAGACCACTTGTTTTCTAACAATATAGGCGAACTTTCCTTTTTTTATTTTTTATTTTTTTCCCCATTTTTCCTTTTTCTCCTTTTCTCTCTGCTTCAACGTCTCTCGGCTGTGGGTGTAAAAATGGATTTGTGTATGTTTTGTAATGGTTTTGGATTGGATTGATATCAATCCAATTCCACCGCCTTAATCTTTTTCTTTTGTCTTTTTTCTTTCCTTTTTTTTAATTAACATGTTTGACTTTGCTTTTTTTTTTTAAATTAAATTAATGTATTACAAACCTCGCGGTTGATCAAAATAAACATGCTTAGCACCGTTGTTGAAGATCATTTGGAACACACTGATAGATGTTATTATGCCCCTGGTTGAGCCCCATTTTGGTAAGATAATATATTTAGGGATAGTGATTTTCCTTTTTTTTTTTTTTTTTTTTTTGGAGAATTTGTGGTTAAAAAAGAAGGAAAGTTTTTGATTTACGTATAAAATTTTTTATTGGAGAATCTGTTGTTGAAAAGAAGTATTCGTAAAATTGGGGGGGTGGGGGGGGGGACATAGGCTGTGACAACATATATACATATTATTGAAATGTTAGAAAATTTAAGGAAATGAAGTTATTTGCCTTTTCAAAAAAAATTGAGAGAGAAATTATAGCCGGAATACTACGAATGAAGTAAAGTAAGATTCATAGCTCTAATTACACATAATATTTACCTATACTCATTCAATTTTGTTGGGCACTATTACCTGTGGAAGTTATCAATAAAACTGCACACAGAAGTAGATGGTAACGACTTTTACATAACTAAAATTCCCACTTCCCCTAATTTAAAAAGTTCTCGTGGCACTGCTATGCATGACTTTATTGACACCAAAGCTAACAATTTAGTGCATATATCGGTAGGATGATTCGATAGTAATGTATGGTATTAAAAATGGTAAAACTATCATATTGTCAAGTAAAGTGAACAATTATTGTTTCCAGTATTGAGCTCCAACTTCCACAAGCCACGCATTCTCCATGCTATTTGGTTAAAGAGGATGGCATTTGATAAGTTGCGTTGTTAGGATTATCCTGTAATTGAAATACAAAGCACAAATTTTTAGAACTGAAATGCTAAATACAAAAGATTAAGAGGATGTCACAGAAATTACACCAAGATCTTCAATTGTGTGAACCGAACTTAGTTTCAACCAACAAATCAAATGCCAACCACTTGATTTCTCGACTCAAATCCAAACCTCACTTGTGTTTGCCTATTAACATTAACCATAAAGGATAATACGGTAGCTACAATATCACAAAGGGATAGAAGAAGAAGGAAGACTCCAGGCAAAGAATAATACAGTAGCTGCAATATCACAAAGGGAGAGAAGAAGAAGGAAGACTTCAAGCAAAGCTCTCAATTGCACAAGATGCTGCCGCCTCGTTTTCTTTCTATTGCACATACTCATTCTCCCTAAACAAAGAGGCTTATTTATAAAATTAAGGATAGGAAAGACAATGGTCCAACAATAGGTAAATAGGCAAAAGCATAACAAATAGGCTAAACACAAATTTGTCCTAGTAACATAACACAATCGGATCTCAAGCAACACAAATTAATGGTTCCTTCTAGTTGCTCCAATTTGTTCTCCGGTTGAGCTTATCAATCATGGTGTCGATACAATTAATTTAACAAACGTTTTAACATCATCGCTTCGATTTATTGGGTATCAAAAATCCAACAAATCTCTACCTCAATACCCCATGAACCTGCAAGCAAACAACACCAAGTTTATACTTGCTTGATCAAGGTAACCAAATAAAATTGGAATCACATACCTTACCTATGTCTTGGACCGAAACATATACCTATATGCTCCATGTACTTAAGGTCAAAGAACCACATACAGATATTCATGGTAATTAATCAAGAGCATATAAAGGCACACATGCAATGAGCACACATTATAGGATAATACACAGATTTTTTCAACATGTTAAACATACAAAAGACATCAAGTTAATCAAGTGGCCAACATATACTAACAATGTATAAATGACTCCATAAAATTTTTTTACCACAATTATCCTATCTCATTCTCATTCTGTATAGCTCGTATCTCGAGAACTCATATCTCTTTTCATCGCTAATCATGCTTACTAGATAGCTTTACTCATGTCTTACTGGTAAATTACAATAGATCCTATGTCAATCGAATGGTCTCTATCACTACCTCACATCTCTCAATCTAGATAGATAATAGGTCTTCACATAATAAAGGTGATAGGAGTTTCATTCTCTCACTCCACCCAATCAGGATTCTTAATGGATGGAGAGTTCTAAACATTTAATCACATCGCCTCTTGTGATCTAAATGTTACTTATGTACCCTCCATACATACCATCAATGCATTTTTCGGCATCTATACTCCATGATAACGGTTGACAAAGTTACTGCTAATGTGCCTACTACAATGAGAACACACCCAATATCTTTCCTTACAATAGTAATCGCAACCATTATGCATCCAATACATTACACCCAGTAATATAATCACTCTTAATTCATGCGAATAATAATAATAATAATAATAATAATAATAATAATAATAATAATAATAATAATAATAATAATAATGGTAATAATAATAATAATGATAATAATAATAATAATAATAACAACAACAACAACAACAACAACAACAACAACAACAACAAACACATCAAACATAGTAAAATATAACGTAGAACAATGCATAGAATCAAGCAATCATTCATTAAAACAGGATTTCATACAGGTGCAAAAGTAGTAATAAGGTTTATTATCAATAAACCTCACTCAATCATAACTAGACCTAATAACAACATTAGCCTCTCTCACCTTATCTTTTTGCTTCTTACTCTTAAAATTGCCGTCGATAGCTTTTAAATCTTTTGTTGAACCAAAATCCCTCTCACTTTCTGTTGCTACTTAGAAAAATCTTGTTTCTATTTGAAATTCCTAAAATCGAAATGCGTTTTCATTTTGAACACAAAACAATCAAAATGTACAACTAGGTCATACAAAGTAGTCTTAAGGTCATAATATACGTCATTCTAGAATTTCAGAGTTTTGTGAGATTCGCAATCTGAGATCAAGAAAATGGTCAAATGGGTAAAGTTCACATACTCTAATAGAATAATCAATGCAACAAAAAAGCATGCCAAGAAAACCAATTTCTCACTCAATGCAAGTCTCACACGGTGACTTAACCACTACAAGAAAAAGACATGGCTTTACACACGGATTTTCCACTCTTGAAGTGATGATATCCTTTGCTACTAATCTTCACCAATGAAAAAAGATTGAATGAAAATTCATTGTTATTTTGAGGGTTGCTGATAATGTATTATGTTTACCAACTAAATTTCTGTTGGTAAACGTCTTTCCATTTCCAACGGAATTTCTATTGGTAAAAACCTTGTCATTCCTAATGGAAATTTCTTTGGTAAAAGTCTTTCAGTGTCAATGAAATTTTCGTTAGTAAAAACTTGTAATTGTGAAAAAAATTTCGTTGGTAAAAGTCTTTTCATTACCAACAGAATAATTACAAACAAAAATTCAATTGGAAAAAATATTGTCATAATTGGTAAAAATATAGGTAATACCAACAGAATATTTGTCGGTAAAAATATTATATTTTACCAATGAAAAATCTGTTGCTAAAATTATTTTCTAATATAGCTTCAATACCAATTGAAAATCAGTTGTTAAATCCTAATTTATTATTTTTTTTAATAAAAATAACTAAAAACTTATGCAACGCATTAATTAGTAGTCATTAATTTCAAAGCACACTAAATAATCAAAATTGTCAAAACACACTAAAGCTTTAATGTATTAAGTTATTACATTGAAATTCCAAATTCCAAATATCATGTCTTGCACATCGTCATTTCGTGATCATGAGCTAGAAGGGAATTGAAAACTAGGAATATTTAGTTCCCTAAGGATGCTTTGCACCATTTTTCGCATCTCGACTCTATGATTTCTTTTAACTCGTACAATACATATAATGAGATTTCTTTCAACTCGTACAAGACGTATAGTGAGATCATCAATCCTTTCATTGTTATCATCTATTGTATTTCGTGCAATAGCTAGCTCTAACTTCAAATTATTCTCCTCTTCATCACGTGCGAGTATTGAACTTCTAGGTGAATTAGGTGCACCAAGAACATGTGAAGCAAGTTGTCCACGGCCAAACCAATAAACACGACCCTTGGATGGACCGTTGACAACATTGATCCATGAATCAGGATTGAACTCAAGTTGATATTCCCTAACGATACCATACTTGTACTCGATTGAATCTTATAAGCATCCTGTGGAAAACAAAAAATAATTCTTTCTAACCATATGAACAAAATATGAAGTACATAAACTCTAATTGTACTTACAAGAACTCGAATAGATTTTTTATCAACAAAATCACCGAATTCGTTTTTCTTCCTATAAACATGGCTGAAAACTCTAATTGGGACATTGAACGGTCCATGTCCTTCTCCTGAAAAATGCAAATCATTAATCACATTCAGTTAAAACTATAAATGAACCTGAAGTACAAAATATAAATAATATGGAAAAAATATACCAATCTCTTCTTAGCAATCACAAAGGAGACTGAACCGGCTGTATGCTTTTTCATTTCACCATTCTGTCCTTGTGCCAGATGATTTTCCTTATCAATCTTCGCATTTCTTTTCCATTTTTTGGTATTCCAATAATTTACAAGATTATCCCAATGCTCTGCCCTTATCTAATCAGCACGATTATCTGACTTGTGCGCTTTGCTTTTTGTGAGTATCATTCATCACATCTTTATATCTATCCTTCGCTGTGACCTTCCATGTGTCATACACATTGATCGTTTTCATAGTCAGCCATATATATTTATCCTTATATAAAAAAAGATCAATTTATAGACATAATGAATATAAGAAATTATCAAATATTATAAATAACAATTAGCATAAATCGATCCCATAAACCATCTCTTATTGAAATGTAGGGTGTGGACCATCAAAATGTGCTTTTATGGTTGCGGTGATGTCACGCGGTTCGAAAGTTTCACCAAACCTACTTAAATAACAGAAAATATGATATAGAAAAATTCGATGAGTTACACAACCGTATAAGAAACTCAGCATCTTTATACACAAATCTAATAAACATGATCATCTTTAACCACATTTGCTATATTTTAAATCAAAGAAAAAAAAAGAATACAACTTACAAAAGGAAGAGAGCAATATAAAACACATTGATTGGTCGAACAATCAGAATAAGATATGACAAGTTTACGTATGTGTTGATGAGTATATGGAATATGAACCTACATTTGTATAAAATCGTCTAATATTAGCAATTCTAATGAAAAACAGTGCAAGCGTGAGATATGGCAGCTTCCTCTCTTTGTTTCTCTTAACATTAATCCTTATCTCCTAGCTTTTTGAGTTTCAACATCAATATGCCTCAACTTCAGTGCATTATTTTCTAATCGTGAATGAAATTCATAAAATATTCCAACCTCTCATAACAACTGTTTAAGATGATTTGGTTCTCTTTTTGTTAGTCATTTTATTTGTGATTTGAGGTCAAGACATCTCACCAACGTGTATGTATGTATGTATGTATGTATGTATGTATGTATGTATGTATGTATGTATGTATGTATGTATGAATGAATGAATGTATGTATGCACATACATATACATATATGTATGTATATACATTTATGTTCAAATTTATCCTTTTAAAGCCGATTATAAAGGATTAACTGCAAAAGTTTTTGGTCAAAAAATATTTTTTGAATTTACAAATCCTCCTTATAAAGATATCAATTCTTTAAAAGAAGTTGCAATTTCAAAAATTATTAACAATATTAATTTTAAAAAATCATATTAAATTTCTTAAAGAAGAAATTCAATTTCAAAAAATAGAAAAAAGATTGCAAGAATCTCTTTTAAAAGAGAAAATTCTTGAACTTCAAAATAAAATTGAAAAAGAAATTTGTTCAACTATTTCAAATGCCTTCTGGGATAGAAAGAAACATGTTGTTTCTCTTCCTTACAATTCTGATTTTCATGAATCAAATATTCCTACAAAATCTCGTCCTATTCAAATGAACAAAGAGTTACTTGATTTTTGTTTCTATGATTGGATACAATTTAAAGTTTTTGGTAATAGGCCAGAAAAAACAAAAAAATTTACTTCAAAAACTCATATCAATACTTGGAAAACTCCAGAAGGAAATACTTTCCAATCTATTCATCCTCCTATGCAAGAAATAGTTATTTCCCATGGAAAAACTAAAATCCTTGTATCTCCACTTAAAAGGATTCTTAAAGAACGATCTGATGAATCTCAAATTGTTGCTAAGGATATCAAAAATATTCAATCTCAAAACAATTATACTGATGTTGTTCTTCAATCTATGTGCTCTCAGCTCAATCGAATCGGATTAAATTCTGAATCTGAGAATATTACTTCTCAAAAAGATTCTTCTAAAGAGTCTAGAGAAAGTAATAGTAAAGATAAGAATTTATCAAAAGCATCATCCTCTTCCTCTTCAATTTTCAAAAGCAATGATACTATTCCTTAATTTGGAAAATCTTCCACTATTCGAACTGAAAAATGAAATTCTTTTTGAACTCGCCAATCAATTAAAAAATTTTCATGTTCCCAAAAATATCAATACCATTGATGAGATAGAATCTCAATTTATTGATGAAAATTTTGATTCAATTAATAAATTGAGAAAATCTGATTATCAAAATATTTCAAAATTTTATCCTCGTCCTTCATTCCCAAATCAGCTTTTTGAAGAAAAAGCTAAACCTCAAAGATCATATGACGGTTATTCAGGTGTCGAATGGAATCTCGATGGACTTATCGAATATCAAATTATCAATTTTATGGGACAAATGACCATGTGTTACAAAACTTATCTTGCAAAAGGTACTTCAAGAAGAGACGCTACTAGTAATATTGTTCTTGGATTCACTGGACAGCTTAGTTAATGGTGGGATAATTATCTTTCTCAAACTGATAAGGATATTATCTTTTCTGCTATCAAACATGATGAAAATAATATTATTATTCATGATGAAAATGGAAATAAAATTAGTGATAGTTTTACCGTCATTGGTTTAACTATTATCAAACATTTTATAGGTACTCTTGAAAATATTGTTCAAATACAAAATGACATTTTGATAAATTTAAGATGTCCAAAATTACAAGATTTTAGATGGTACAAAGATTTGCTTTTATCTCTTATCATGATTAGAGAAGATTGTCAACAATCTTTTTGGAAAGAAAAATTTATTTCAGGTCTTTCAAAACTCTTTGCAGAAAGAGCAAAAAATTCCATTTTCAAAGAATTTGATGACCTTCAAGCACTTACCTATGGTGAAATTATCAATTATATTAATTGTGAAGCTTTAAATTTTTGTAATGATTTAAAACTCAAAGCTAAACTAAAAACAGAAAAATCTGAAAGTAGGAAAGAACTTGGATCTTTCTATGAATAGTATGATTTTGAAAAAATCATTTATCCTTCTTCAAAATAATTTTTTTTCTCAAAATAGGAAATTTTCTAAAAGAAAATATTCCAAAAATTATTCAGAAGAATTTTCTAACAAAAGATAATTTTCAAAAAGAAAACATTTTTCAAAGAAGAAAATTTCAAAAAATTCTTCAAGTATCACTTGCCGGAAATGCAATAAGACTGGTCATTATCCCAATAAATGTCCACTCAAAAAGAAAATTAATAATCTTCAAATTGATGAAGATACTAAAACTCAACTTCTCAATCTCATTGAATCAAGTTCTGATAATGAGTCTAACTCAAAATTAGAACAAATTTTTCTTAATCAAGAAGATTCTGATTATGAATCTACTCATCATTCCTTTGATTTTTCTTCAAACTCAGATAAAGAAATTTGTGGTTGTAAAGCTATAAATATTTTATCTCGAAAAGAAGAAGTTATTCAAGATATTATTGATAGGATTGAGAATCGTGATCTCAAGAAAAAATTCTTCTCTCTTTTACCTTCTACTTCAAAACAAGATTTTGATGATATCAATATTAATCAAATTCTTAAAGGTGCTCAAAAGGAATTTTCAAAAGGTTCTAAACCTTCCATTCCTGATCTTCAAGAAGAGATTAAAAGTATGAAAACTCAAATCTCATATCTTAAAAATCAAGTCAAAAAAATTCACATGGAAGTCGTTTGTATGAAAGCAAAAGACTTAAATGATGAATTTTATTCAAAACTCAAAGGAAAATCTAAAGTTTCTTCTAAACGATCTTCAAAACATTCAAAATCTTTTTCATCCTCATCTGAATGTTCATTAGATTCTGATTTCAAGATTCCTCAAACTGAAGAAGAAAAGGTTAATGTTATTAACTGAATTCAATTTAAAAAATGGTACTGCAATATACTATTGTTGTAAATAAAGAATTCAAATTTACAACTTCGGTCCTTACTGATTCAGGAGCAAATCAAAATTACATCAAAGAATGCTTAATTCCTACAAAATACTTTGAAAAAACTACTGAGCATCATTATGGTGCTAGTGGGAAAAGCTTAATATAAATTATAAAATTTCAAAAACTCATGTTTGCAATTCAAATATTTGTTTTAAAAATATTTTTTATCTTGTAAAAGATTTAGATCAAGAAGTTATTCTTAGTACTCCTTTTATTGTTCAAATTTATCCTTTTAAAGCCGGTTATAAAGGATTAACTACAAAAGTTTTTGGTCAAAAAATATTTTCTGAATTTACAAATCCTCCTTCTTATAAAGATATCAATTCTTTAAAAGAAGTTGCAATTTCAAAAATTATTAACAATATTAATTTAAAAAGATATCATATTAAATTTCTTAAAGAAGAAATTCAATTTCAAAAAATAGAAAAAAATGATTGCAAGAATCTCTTTTAAAAGAGAAAATTTTTGAACTTCAAAATAAAATTGAAAAAGAAATTTGTTCAACTATTCCAAATGCCTTCTAGGATCGAAAAAAGCATGTTGTTTCTCTTCTTTACAACTCTGATTTTCATGAATCAAATATTCCTACAAAATCTCGTCCTATTCAAATGAACAAAGAGTTACTTGATTTTTGTATCAAAGAAATTGATGATTTACTTGAAAAATGTTTAATTCGACCAAGTAAATCTCCATGGAGCTGTTCAGCTTTCTATGTCAATAATTCTGCTGGGATTGAACGAGGAGTTCTTCGTCTAGATCAATTATAGATCTCTTAATACTGCTCTTCAATGGATTAGATATCATGTTCCTCAAAAGAAAGATCTTTTGAATCGTCTTTGCAAAGCTGTTATCTTCTCAAAATTTGACATGAAATCAGGTTTCTGACAAATTCAAATCAAAGAAGAAGACAGATACAAAACTTCTTTCAACATTTCTTTTGGACAATACGAATGGAATGTTATGCCATTCGGTCTCAAAAATGCTCCCTCTCAATTTCAAAAAATTATGAATGATATTTTTAATCCTTTTTCAAATTTCATTGTTGTATATATTGATGATGTTCTTATATCTTCTAAAAATATAGAGTAACATTTCAAGCATATACATACATTCATTCATATTACTAAGAAAAATGGTTTAGCAGTTTCTACTAAAAAATTTTTTTATTTCAAACAAAAATTCGTTTTCTTGGACAATATATTCATAATGGTACTATTGCTCCAATTCAAAGAAATCCTGATTTCATTAATAAATTTTTTGATGAAATCATAGATAAAACAAGTTTACAACTTTTTTTAGGTTGTGCTAATTATGTGATTGATTTTGTTAAAAGTATACGTCAAATCTGTGCCTGATTATTCAAAAGATTACTAAATAATCCTGACCCATGGAGTTACGAGCATACTGTTGCAGTTCAAAAGGTCAAAAAAGCAATAAAAAATATTCCCCGTCTTTCAATCCTTGACCCCACAGCTTCAATTATTATTGAAACAAATGCCCCAGATATTGGGTACGGTGGTGTATTAAAACAAATCCCACTAGAGTCATCCCAAGAACAGTTAGTTAGGTATCATAGTGGTGTATGGACCGGCCCTCAAAAGAATTACTCTACTATCAAAAAAGAAATTCTTTCAATAGTATTATATATTTCAAAATTTCAAGACGATCTTATCAAAAAAAAATTATTTTGAAAACTGATTGTAAAGTCTTAAAAGATGTTTTATAAAAAGATGTGAAAAATCTTGTTTCCAAACAAATCTTTGCAAGATGGCAGGTTATTTTGTCCTGTTTCGATTTTGAAATTCTTTATGTACAAGAGAAATCAAACTTCTTAGTAGACTTCCTCACAAGAGAGTTCATTCATAAAAAGAGTGAAAATGAGTTGGCTTAAGCAAGTTGAAGAAGAAGACCAAAATCCCTTCCAAAAGAAACAAAGTAGAAAAAAAAATTCTACTCCAATGTTCTCAATTAATGATCTCTTAAAAGATCATTCCGAAAAAGAAACTCAAGAAGCTTCATCTTCCTCAAATAACCTTTCTACCCTTATCAAAAAACATTTAGAAAAGGACCAAAATGGGAAAAGGAGGAAACAAAAAAATAAAATAAAATTTCAAATAAGAGATTATTGAACTAGAAAAATTTTATTGATAAATCTTTGATTACAGAATTAAAAATACAGGAATTTGTAGAGAACAAACTTCTATTCCAAAGTCGCTCTGCTCTAAATGAAGAAGAGGCTTCCTTCTTATAGAAGAGTCCGGACTTCAAATTTTTCTTCATTTTGAAGAGTCTTAAAAAGCAGAGTGAAACATCTTGATGGAATCTTGAAAAACAGCATCTTCTTTTGTCTTCTTTTGAATAATTGATTCCTCTTTTGAGAAGTGGAGCATCTTGAACAAAAATGGCAACTTTTGACTAACTTTATAAAAGTAGAAATTTTACTTTAATAAAGTTAATTTTGGACAGCACTTCTTGAAAAGAATGTCTTTTGATTAAGTAACCCTGTAATTTCTGAATTCTTCAAGAAAACTGGGTTCTTGTAATCATTTGATTCTTACATTTTTCTCATGTGTAAGAAAATCATCATAACCTAGGTCAATTAGGTCATCATCATTGTCTGTCTCTTGAGAATATTCAGTTTCTTGATTTGAATCTTGAATACTTAATTTTTTAGATCCAGTTTTAGAAATATTTTCATAAATTTCTAATAATTCTTTATGATCTTTGCATTTTGATAACATTGAGATAATTCTTTGTTTTTTAGTCCGAAAATCTACCTAATTTTCTTGTTCTTTCTTTGAGAAATTTGGAACTCCACAATTTCTTTGTTCTTGAATCCATGATTGAACTACATTTGGACAACAATTTGTTTCCTTGAATTTGGACCACCACTTGACTTTGGATCTTCTGGTAATCTTTTGAGTAAAGAATTCATCATTTTGATTTTGAAGCAGAAAGAAATCCCAACAAAAGATCCAAGAAACTTTCATATTGAAGGCAAATTGAAACAAAACATTTTCATGAGGCTTTAAAATTGTTTTTGCCTCTCTTTTGAAGTATTCATCTCCTTGAAGAGAAAGACTGGGCAAAATTTTTTCTTCAAGTTCATGATACAAAAACCAAGTTTGAAACCATTTTGAAAAATGAGGTTGACAATTTTGATTGAAAAGAATGAACCATGAATGAGTAACAGGTCTAAAGAAAAAGACTCTGTACCAAGCATTCAAATAATCAAAATAATTGAAATATTCAAGAGTTGAAAAATTTGTTGAAAAGAGTTTGAGTCTCTTTTCTTCCCACAGGTCTTGTCCCAAGTCTTTGTAAGGGAATACCTTAAGGATATTGATTTTTGAATACA
Organism: Olea europaea var. sylvestris; assembly: GCF_002742605.1. NCBI lineage: Eukaryota > Viridiplantae > Streptophyta > Magnoliopsida > Lamiales > Oleaceae > Olea > Olea europaea. The sequence continues at coordinate 15,309,843 of NC_036243.1, read as the reverse complement.
TTGTTTCTGATTTATTTTGAGGATCCGGAGTATGAGAAATTATGACGGATCCTGCTTTTGAAAGGATAGTTTCATAATATTCTCGGGATTTTTTGACATTTGAAGGCATGAACCAGAAATTTTTTGGAAAGATGTTTGGAAGACATTCTTCCAGGTTTGAGTATTTGTTAAGCCAAAATGTTTCCATATCAAGGCAATTTTCAAAGATACTTTTGGTAAAATATTGAAAATTTTGAGGTGGATTGATTTGAGGAAGTTTTCCCGAACTTTGGATGGCTTTTTCGTAATTGGAAGGGGTAGCTTTTTCTTTGAGTTTATTTTGATCAGGTTTTTGATAAGGGTGGAAAGGTTATTTGAGGAAGATGAAACTTCTTGAGTTTCTTTTCCGGAATGATCTTTTAATAGATCATTAATTGAGAAAGTTGGAGTAGAACTTTTCTTTCTACTTTGTTTCTTTTGGAATGTATTTTGATCTTCTTTTTCAACTTGCTTCGCCCAACTCATTTTCACTCATTTTATGAATGAACTCTCTCGTGAGAAAGTCTACTAAGAAGTTTGATTTCTCTTGTATATAAAGAATTTCAAAATCGAAACAGGACAAAATAACCTGCCATCTTGCAAAGATTTGTTTGGAAACAAGATTTTTCACATCTTTTTGTAAAACATCTTTTGAGGCTTTACAATCAGTTTTCAAAATAATTTTTTTGTTGATAAGATCGTCTTGACATTTTAAAATACATAATACTAGTGAAAGAATTTCTTTTTTAATAGTAGAGTAATTCTTTTGAGGACCGATCCACACACCACCGTGATACCTAACTAACTGTCATTGAGATGATTCTAGTGGGATTTGCTTTAATACACCACCATACCCAATATATGAAGCATCAGTTTCAATAATAATTAAGCTATAGGGTCAAGGATTGAAAGACAGAGAATATTTTTGATTGCTTTTTTGACCTTTTGAACTGCAACAGTATGCTCGTAACTCCATAGGTCAAGATTATTTTGTAATCTTTTGAATAATGGGGCACAGATTTGACATATACTTTTGACAAAATCAACCACATAATTAACACAACCTAAAAAAAGATTTAAACTTGTTTTATCTATGATTTCATCAGAAAATTTATTAATGAAATCAAGACTTCTTTGAATTGGAGTAATAGTACCATTATGAATATAATGTCCAAGAAAACGAATTTTTGTTTAAAATAAAATAATTTTTTTTAGCAGAAACTGCTAAACCATTTTTCTTAGTAATATGAATGAATGTATGTATATGCTTGAAATGTTGCTCTATATTTTCAGAAAATATAAGAACATCATCAATATATACAATAATGAAATTTGAAAAAGGATTAAAAATATCATTCATATTTTTTTTTGAAATTCAGAGGGAGCATTTTTGAGACCGAATGGCATAGCATTCCATTCGTATTGTCCGAAAGGAACGTTGAAAGCAGTCTTGCATCTGTCTTCTTCTTTGACTTGAATCTGCTAGAAACGCGACTTCATGTCAAATTTTGAGAAGATAACAACTTTGCAAAGACGATTCAAAAAATCTTTCTTTTGAGGAATAGGTTATCGAATCCATTGAAGAGCAGTATTAAGAGGTTTATAATTGATAACTAGACGAGAAACTCCTCGTTCAATCTCAGCAGAATTATTGACATAAAAAGCTGAATAGCTCCATTGAGATAGAAAGTTGAATAGCTCCATGGAGATTTACTTGGTCGAATTAAACCTTTCTCAAGTAAATCATCAATTTCTTTAATACAAAAATCAATTAACTCTTTGTTCATTTGAATAGGACGAGATTTTGTAGGAATATTTGATTCATGAAAATCAGAATTGTAAGGAAGATAAACAACATGTTTCTTTCTATCCCAAAAGGCATTTGGAATAGTTGAACAAATTTCTTTTTCAATTTTATTTTGAAGTTCAAAAATTTTCTCTTTTAAAAGAGATTCTTGCAATCTTTTTTCTATTTTTTGAAATTGAATTTCTTCTTAAGAAATTTAATATGATTTCTTTTTAAATTAATATTGTTACTAATTTTTGAAATTGTAGCTTCTTTTAAAGAATTGATATCTTTATAGGAATGAGGATTTGTAAATTCAAAAAATATTTTTTGACCAAAAACTTTTGTAGTTAATCCTTTATAATCGGCTTGAAAAGGATAAATTTGAAAAATAAAAGGAGTACCAAGAATAACTTCTTGATCTAAATCTTTTACAAGATAAAAAATATTTTTAAAACAAATATTTGAATTGCAAACATGAGCTTTGGAAATTTTATAATTTATATTAAGCTTTTTCCACTAGCACCATAAAGACGCTCAGTAGTTTTTTCAAAGTATTTTGTAGGAATTAAGACTTCTTTGATACAATTTTGATCTGCTCCTAAATCAATAAGGATCGGTGTTGTAAATTTGAATTCTTTATTTACAACAATGGTCATATTGCAGTACCATTTTTTAAGTTGAATTCAGTTAATAACATTAACCTTTTCTTCTTCAATTTGAGGAATCTTGAAATTAGAATCTAATGAGCATTCAGATGAGGATGAAAAAGATTTTGAATGTTTTGAAGATTGTTTAGAAGAAACTTTAGATTTTCCTTTGAGTTTTGAATAAAATTCATCATTTAAGTCTTTTGCTTTCATACAAACGACTTCCATGTGAATTTCTTTTACTTGATTTTCAAGATATGACATTTGAGTTTTCATACTTTTAATCTCTTCTTGAAGATTAGGAATGGAAGGTTTAGAACCTTTTGAAAATTCCTTTTGAGCATGTTTAAGAATTTGATTAATATTGATATCATCAAAATCTTGTTTTGAAGTAGAAGGTAAAAGAGAGAAGAATTTTTTCTTGAGATCAGGATTCTCAATCCTGTCAATAATATCTTGAGTAACTTCTTCTTCTCGAGATAAAACATTTATAGTTTTACAACCACAAATTTCTTTATCTGAGTTTGAAGAAAAATCAAAGGAATGATGAGTAGATTCATAGTCAAAATCTTCTTTATTAAGAAATATTTGTTCTAATTCTGAGTTAGACTCATTATCAGAACTTGATTCAATGAGATTGAGAGGTTGAGTTTTAGTATCTTCATCAATTTGAAGATTATTAATTTTCTTTTTGAGTGGACATTTATTGGAATAATGATCAGTCTTATTGCATTTTCAGCAAGTGATACTTGAAGAATTTTTTGAAATTTTCTTCTTTGAACGAGGTTTTCTTTTTGAAAATTTTCTTTTGTTGGAAAATTCTTTTGAATAATTTTTGGAATATTTTCTTTTAGAAAATTTCCTATTTTTAGAAAAAAAAAATTTGATTTCGAAGAAGGAGGAATGATTTTTTTCAAAATACTGTTCACAGAAAGATCCAAGTTCTTTCCTACTTTTAGATTTTTCTATTTTTAGTTTAGCTTTGAGTTTTAAATCATTACAAAAATTTAAAGCTTTACAATTAATATAATTGATAATTTCACCATAGGTAAGTGTTTGAAGGTCATCAAATTCTTTGAAAATAGAATTTTTTACTCTTTCTGCAAAGAGTTTTGGAAGACGTGAAATAAATTTTTCTTTCCAAAAAGATTGTTGACAATCTTCTCTAATCATGATACGAGATAAAAACATATCTTTGTACCATCTAAAATCTTGTAATTTTGGACATCTTAAATTTATCAAAATGTCATTTTGCATTTGAACAATATTTTCAGGAGTACCTATAAAATATTTGATAATAGTTATACCAAGGACTGTGAAACTATCACTAATTTCATTTTCATTTTCATCATGAATAATATTATTATTTTCATCACGTTTAACAGTAGAAAAGATAATATCCTTCTCAGTTTGAGAAAGATAATTATCCCACGATTGACCAAGCTGTCCAGTGAATTCAAGAACAATATTATTGGTAGCCTCTCTTTTTGAAGTACCTTTTGCAAGATAAGTTTTGTAACACATGGTCATTTGTCCCAAAAAATTGATAATTTGATATTCGGTAAGTCCATCGAGATTCCATTTGACACCTGAATTACCGTCATATGATCTTTGAGGTTTAGTTTTTTCTTCAATAAGCTGATCTAGGAATGAAGGACGAGGAAAAAAATTTGGAATATTTTGATAATCAGATTTTTTCAATTTATTAATTGAATCAAATTTTTAATCAATAAATTGAGATTCTATCTCACCAATTGTATTGATATTTTTGGAAACATGAAAATTTTTTAATTGATTGGCGAGTTTAGAAAGAATTTCATTTTCAGTTTGAAGAGTGGAAGATTTTCCAAATTGAGTAATAATATCATTGATTTTGAAAATTGAAGAGGAAGAGGATGATGCTTATGATAAATTCTTATCTTTACTATTACTTTCTCTAGACTCTTAAGAAGAATCTTTTTGAGAAGTAATATTCTCATATTCAGAATTTAATTCGATTCGATTAAGTTGAGAGCACATAGATTGAAGAGTAACATTAGTATAATTGTTTTGATATTGAATATTTTTGATATCCTTAGCAACAATCTGAGATTGATCAGATTGTTCTTTAGGAATCCTTTTAAGTGGAGATGCAAGGATTTCAGTTTTTCTATGGGAAAAAAACTATTTCTTGCATAGGAGGATGAGTAGATTAGAAAGAATTTCCTTCTGGAGTTTTCCAAGTATTGATATGAGTTTTTGAAGTAAATTTTTTTGTTTTTTCTAGCCTATTACCAAAAACTTTAAATTGAATCCAATCATAGAAACTTAAATCAGTAGAAGATTTAAAATAATCTTTCCAATAAGATTCTTTTTGTTTTGAAGAAGAACTTTCTCTAAAAACTTTTCTAAAATTTTTGACACAAAAATTTTGGTTATGTTTGAATTCTTTTCTTCTATCAATATCAGAAGAAATAACATTACATTGATGATTAATATTTGAAGGAGGAACCATATCTGAAAAAGTTGGTGATTCTGGTTGATCATCATCTTTTTCATATTCATTTTGATAATGAGGTTTTGGAATGATAGGAATAAAATCTGCTCCTTTATAGGAAGATTGAAAAGATGACCTAGGTTTCTCTTCAGATCTAGTATAAAAAGATTTGGCAGAATTAGATCTTTGAATCTTTGAGGATGAACCTTTGAAGAGAATCTTAGCTTTTCCATCTGGAAAAGTAAGAATTTGATTTGGAGCTATTCTAGTTTGAGCGGGAACAGGAGTTTGAACATTATCAAAATTCCATTCGAGTCCACAAGATTGAAGATTCCATGGAATTCTTTTTGGAATTTCAACATTTGAGTGGAAATGATTAACTTCAACTAGAAGACTTTCGTCTCTTGGTGAAGAATGAAGAGCTTCAATATTGAGTTGAATATTCATAAACTTATAATATACTCTGTATATTACAACAAAAGCATTTGATCTACTATCAAATTCAAGATTTTTTGTTTGAATATGAAGATTAAGAAAATTGAGAATTGCTCCGTCAGTGAGTTTGATAGAAAATTTTTTATAACAATTTGAAAATACTAGACCATTTTCTAGATTTGATTCTAGAAGTGAAAGTAATGAGTTTTCAAAATTGAGATGTCTCTTATCTCTAAGAGTAATTAAAATTGGAAGATCAAGACGAATCTAAACAAGGGCTTGACTGCTATTTGTACTAATCCAACGTGAAGATATTTAAATCTCTTCTTGTGAGATTCAATAGCTTCTTTAGTAAGTAAATTAATAAAAGAATTTTGACTATTGATTGAAATAGTTTGTTCAATAGTTTTGATAACATAATTTTGAGAAAAATCAAATTTTCTTATTTCATAGATGGTATGTTTATCCATCTTTGGAATAGTCCAATTTTGAAGACATTGTTCAATTTGAGCAATTTGAAGTTTATTAGAATTAAAATCATTTGATGCAAAAGATGCAGAAGCAATATCAATTTCTTCTTCTGTTTCAACAATATTTGTTCTATTTTCATTTAATCGATTTTCTTGTCTATTTCTAGACCTCGATCTCCTTAACCAATTAGTTACTGAAGACGCAATTGAATAAAAATGAAATTACTGTAAAACAAAGTAAATACAATACAATTAAGATAGACAGGTTCTCACCAAGCCTACAACGGGACCACCCTTCAAAGCCTACAACGGCAACACGGGCTGACCAACGCTTAACAGTAGACGTCCAGATTTGAACAAGGTTTTCCTAAATATTTTGTGTCTACAGTGTTTGACTATAATCTCACCTTACTCTCTTATGGCTCTGATACCAAATTTAGAAAAGGACCAAAATGGGAAAAGGAGGGAAAAAAAATTCAAATCAGAGATTATTGAACTAGAAAATTTTTATTGATAAATCTTTGATTACAGAATTGAAAATACAAGAATTTGTAGAGAACAAACTTCTATTCCAAATTCGCTCCGCTCTAAATGAAGAAGAGGCTTCCTTCTCATAGAAGGGTCCGGACTTCAAATTTTTCTTCATTTTGAAGAGTCTTGAAAAGTAGAGTGAAACATCTTGATGGAATCTTGGATAGCAGCATCTTCTTTTGAATAATTGATTCCTCTTTTAAGAAGTGGGGAACAGCATCTTGAACAAAAATAGCAACTTTTGACTAACTTTATAAAAGTAAAAATTTTACTTTAATAAAGTTAATTTTGGATATCGCATCTTGAAAAGAATGTCTTTTGATTTAGTAACCCTGTAATTTCTGAATTCTTCAAGAAAAACTGGGTTCTTGTAGTCATTTGATTTTTACATCTTTTTCATGTGTAAGAAAATCATCAATAGAAGATTTAAAATAATCTTCCCAATAAGATTCTTTTTGTTTTGAAGAAAACTTTCTCTAAAAAGTTTTCTAAAATTTTTGGTCATGTTTAAATTCTTTTCTTCTATCAATTTCAGAAGAAATAACATTACATTGATGATCAATATTTGAAGGAGAAACCATATCTAAAAAAGTTGGTGATTCTAGTTGATCATCATCTTTTTCATATTCATTTTGATATTGAGGTTTTGGAATGATAGGAGTAAAATCTGCTCCTTTATAGGAAGATTAAAAAGATGATCTAGGTTTCTCTTCAAATCTAGTATAAAAAGATTTGGCAGAATTAGATCTTTGAATCTTTGAGGATGAACCTTTGAAGAGAATCTTAGCTTTTCCATCTGGAAAAGTAAGAATTTGATTTGGAGTTGTTCTAGAAGAAATTTAAGATGTTCTTTTCTTCTATCAATTTTAGAAGAAATAACATTACATTGATGATCAATATTTGAAGGAGGAACCATATCTCAAAAAATTGGTGATTCTGGTTGATCATTATCTTTTTCATATTTATTTTGATAATGAGGTTTTCGAATGATAGGAGTAAAATATGCTCCTTTATAGGAAGATTGAAAAGATGATCTAGGTTTCTCTTTAGATCTAGTATAAAAAGATTTGGCATAATTAGATTTTTGAATCTTTGAGGATGAACCTTTGAAGAGAATCTTAGCTTTTTCATTTGGAAAAGTAAGAATTTGATTTGGAGCTGTTCTAGTTTGAGCGGGAACACGAGTTTGAACATTATCAAAATTTCATTCGAACTCGTCAGTCAATTAAAAAAAATTCATGTTTCCAAAAATATCAATACTATTGATGAGATAGAATATCAATTTATTGATGAAAATTTTGATTCAATTAATAAATTGAGAAAATCTGATTATCAAAATATTCCAAAATTTTATTCTCGTCCTTCATTCCCAGATCAGCTTTTTGAAGAAAAAGCTAAATCTCAAAGATCATATGACGGTAATTCAGGTGTCAAATGGAATCTCGATGGATTTATCGAATATCAAATTATCAATTTTATGGGACAAATGACCAGTGTTACAAAACTTATCTTACAAAAGGTACTTCAAGAAGTGACACTACCAATAATATTGTTCTTTGGATTCATCAGACAGCTTGGTCAATGATGGGATAATTATCTTTCTCAAACTAAGAAGGATATTATCTTTTCTGCTGTCAAACGTGATGAAAATAATAATATTATTCATGATGAAAATGGAAATTAAATTAGTGATTGTTTTACCGTCCTTGGTTTAACTATTATCAAACATTTTATAGAAGTGAAAGTAATGAGTTTTCAAAATTGAGATGTCTCTTATCTCTAAGAGTAATTAAAATTGGAAGATCAAGACCAATCTAAACAAGGGCTTGACTGCTACTTGTACTAATCCAACATGAAGATATTTAAATCTCTTCTTGTGAGATTCAATAGCTTCTTTAGTAAGTAAATTAATAAAAGAATTTTGACTATTGATTGAAATAGTCTGTTCAATAGTTTTGATAACATAATTTTGAGAAAAATCAAATTTTCTTATTTCATAGATGGTATGTTTATCCATCTTTGGAATAGTCCAATTTTCAAAACGTTGTTCAATTTGAGCAATTTGAAGTTCATAAGAATTAAAATCATTTGATGCAGAAGATGCAGATGCAATATCAATTTCTTCTTCTGTTTGAAAAATATTTGTTCTATTTTATTTAATCGATTTTCTTGTCTATTTCTAGACCTCGATCTCCTTAACCAATTAGTTACTGAAGACATAATTGAATAAAAATGAAATTACATACATGTATATATATATATATATATATATATGCACAACGTCTTCAAAATTGGATATATATGTATATATGTATATACATGTGTATATATATAGATATATATATTTTCCACCATCACATAATAGTTACTTTCACTTGTTTAACATTTAGCAACGTTTCCCTCCAACAAATAGACATTTCCACTATGTCTACGCAAACATCAATGCACAATATCAAACATAATATATTTGGTAAGTAATGCACCTATTTCGCAGTCAATTGATGCATATCTCTGTTGGTATGTGGTCTGATTTCAAAATTCACTATTTACCAAGCGTGGTGCAGATATTTGGTAAACTAATAGAAATCTATCAGTCTACTACATATAGACCTAACCATTTCAAAACCCTAAATCATATTTTCGAAGAATTCTAGAGCATGACCACCTCCACTACACACAACAATAAACTAATCCATGTGCTTAAACATTTTTAGTTCAAAATACATAAAAATGTAAATTAAAACCAGCAAGGGAAAATTTTCTCAAATGGGAATGTTTTGTTTGATTATCCAATCAATTTCACTATACCTCTTCCTGGTTCTTCGGTCTATTTCAGAAATAGATTGAAATCGTTTGTTAATAATTCCCTACAAAATCCTCATGATATAAGATTAAATAAATGACATGAAACAAGAATAAATAGTATTTAGTTACAAAAATTTTTCTGCTTACATGTAGATGTCTAATATAAAATTTTTAGTATTAGTTAAAGTAGTATGTCGAATACGGAAGTAAATTTGCATATTTCAAACATACAAAACTGTGACATGTTGTTCATTTAACATTCAAAGTATAGTTAAGATTATGTTTTGTATCCACATCATACATCTATTTTTACATTGAGTTTGATTTCAAAATTGTAAATAGTTTTTCTGCTCAAAAATATAGTATTAAATGAAAAGTAATGTTTGCATTAAACAAGAGAAAAATGTAATTCCAAAAAACAAAGCAGTTCACATCCATAGAGAGTAAAAGCAAGAAAAGAGTTACACGGTAATGGGACTGGTCACTATCGCACTGAATTAACTGGCTTTTGTTTGTAGAAAAGAATACGTTCTTTAAAAAACTAATTAATTACCAAGAACGAACCAAAAAATAATAATAATAATAATAATTCCTAAAAGGTAATTTATTTAACAAAACAAATACAAAAAGTTCAATATTTTGTGGAATTCTTGTGAAGCCAAAAGCATTACCCAAATGCATGCTTTCCATAAACTAAATATTAGAGACAGCTTAACAATCTTAACTTAAGACTGGACGTTAATGAACAAAACATACAAGATTATATGGATATGAATTAGCATTCTGTTCATGAAATACATTATGAACCATAGGAACATATTTGTGTACATAGCGTTTTAAGATATTTGACAGTCATAAAAATACAAAAGCTCCATGAAACCATTACAGCTCCAATACCTTGCATAATTGACTAATAGGCACCATAGCCTCCAATACAATCTCATTGGTAATTGGTAATATGGAATGCTTCCATTAAACCACAGTCATAACATATCTGTAGCGATCACTTACTTTATCAAACACAAATTAAAATTTCTATTTCTTTATTTCAAAAACCCACATAGAATGTTACTCGATCATTATCAAACTGACTGAAATCTGTTTTTGTCCGTGAAGATCCCACCAAAGCGTCTTCTACTTCTAACCCTTTTCTGAAGCCACCTCAAATCAATAACCCTGCCCCTACCACCAATAGGTGTTTTTAAACAACACGTGCAACCCAAAAGTCAAGAACCCAAAACACCCAAAATAGAAAGCAAAATCAAACACAATAAAACGCCCATAACAATGAGATGGTGTCATATTCTCGGAGAAGCTGTGAGCCTGTAATTGTAAAGAACAATAGAAATAATTTTGCGATTTATGAGAGAGAAGGGTTTTGGTGGAGGAAGAGTTCTCTAAATTTTTAGGGCACATGTTTTGGTGGGAGGCCACAGAAAATTAGAAGGGAATTGCACCTATAAATTTTCAATTGGTGAGATATATTAATAATTTCTTCTATTTTATTTATCTTTTTAATTTAGAAACTTATCAAAATTTTTATTTACTATATTTTACAATCTTTATTTTAAATTCTTAATAGTGAAATAGAAATTCATACGAACTTTGAATTTTAATAATTCATTGAAGGATAGCAAAATAATCCGTCGTCATCCATCCAGTTCTATTAAATAATTATTGCTAGGACGGGAACATTGTCCCCACCTCAAATTTCTCTATTAAATCTGAATCTTTTTATTTTAGTATACTTTTATATTTTTAATGTCAATATAGTTTTAAAAATAAGAGAAAATGTTAAAATTAATTAACTTAAAGATATGAATGGAGATATCCCCATCCTGACTTTAGTAATATTTCGATGAGATGAGCAATGAGGAGGACCGTCTCAGATTTGCCTTGATATGAATATACTGAAATTGATTTAAGCATTTTGATTATGAGTTAGTTATCCTATTAAGATGCTATATGAAAAAATCTTCAATGAATGTTCTCATTATCAAAAAATAGTAATAAAACCTTGTTTTAGTATTTTTTGTTTCTTATGTTAAAATATTTAAACATAAGAACTTACAACTAAAGTATCATATTCATTCGAAATAATATAATAGTAGTACAAGCTACTTGAAATGAAGCTAAATATTACATGCTTTCATTTTAAAGATGGAATTCCCAACGAAAGGATGTTGTATTGCTGTTACATAAACTGCTTCGACTATGTATTTCTCGCACATGATTAGATTGATCATTTTTTTTCTTTTCTTTTCTTTTTTGTAACTAAATTACTTCATTGTCAAAGAAAATAAACGATAAATGAAATATCGTTATTTACAATCCTTGAGCGATTAACCATTACCTCCGATTAGTTCAACCTTTTATCATTTTCAAAATTGAATTACCTAAATCAAGTAATATTCCATAGGTTAAAGATAGAAAAACTAGGAAATATTGAAATATTTTTTCATTTTTAAAATTGATTAGTATCATCAATGAATTTTCCTTATATAATATAAATTACTCTTCACCTAGATTATCTATTGGTGAAGACGTTAAATTTTGTTTTTTTTTTTAAAATGGTTACCCTTCAACTACGGATATTCAGTAGGAGAATTTTTTTCCAAAAAAAAAAAAAAAAGGTTATTGATGATGATCGACATCAACAATGGATTGTACATCGGTAATAAAATTGTTATTCACAAAATGGACATTTTGTTGGTGAAGACTTTGAATTTTTTTATTTTTTTATTATTTTTTTGAAAAAAATTAGTTATCTTTCAACTACAATTTTTTTGTAGCTGCATTTTGAAAAATAGTAATTAAGATTGATTAACAATAGCAAAGAATTTTTTGTATGTGAATGGTTAAAAATTTTTAATTTTTAAAATTGATTAATATCATTAATGAATTTTTCGTAACTTAAATGAATTAATCTTCACCTACAAAATATCCATTGGTGAAGATATTAGGATTTTTTTATTCTTTAACGACAAATTTTCAGTTAGTGAATTTTCAATGAACTTTTAGTTTTCTAAAATTGATTAATATCATCAATGAATTTTCCATAGGTTATATGGATTAATCTTTACTTACGGAATATCCGTTGGTGAAGATGCTGAATTTTTTTGCGGGGAAATTGATTACCCTTCAATTACAAATTTTTTATTGGTGAATTTTTAAAATATTTCTAGTTTCAAAATTTATTCATACCAGCAACGTATTTCTGTAGGTAATATGAATTAATGTTCACCTACAGATCATCCTTTGGAGCAGACGTTTAAACTTTATTTTTTTAAAAATCGATAATCCTTTAAGTACAAATATTCGGTCAGTGAATGGTTGAATTTTTTAATTACTAAAATTGATTAATATCAGCAATAGATTTTTCGTATGTAATACAAATTAATATTCACCTACAGAATTTTCGTGGGTAAAAACTTGAAACATCTTCTTTTAACAAAAATTGATTTTTGTCACCTTGGAAATATCCATAGATAAAAGATCTCAATCTTAAATAAATATATTAGGCATGGAATATTCGTTGGTGAAGAGGGATTACCTTTAATAACCACAATTCCATAGCTGATTGTTGTAGTTAAAAGTTGATTATTTTTATGAATGGAAATCTATTTGTGACTCAATCCTTTGGTAACTATCGGTAGGTCACCTACGGAATATCCATAGGTGAAACATTCAAATGTTAAACAACCACATGAGGCATGAAATATCACTTGCAAAAGAGATATAGCCATTACCAACAGAAATTTTGTTGTTGATTACCGTAGTTAAAAGTAGATTATTTTTACTAATGGATAATCCATTTCTCATTACCAACAAATCTAATCCATTGGTAATTTTTCATTGGTGAAAAGCTATTAATTAGTAGTAAATTAGTAATTATACCATTGAAAAAATAAGCAACTTTTACCAATTTATACTTAACACTTTAAACTTGGCAAACAATTCCTAAACTCTAGCAACAGGGTAATGATTACCCCATAGGGTAATCCCAATCCTATTTGCCACCCCCACATGATGGCCAGCTAGTATGAAAATTTAAAAGTGATTAAGCCAATTTATCGAGCAGACTAATTCTGTAGGTCTGTAAATAAGGAGAGATGCAAATTTACTGCTTTAGGGGCCACCACTATTCATCCTAAAGCTTGTGACAACCAAAGCAATGACATCCAGCACCCGAATGCTCAATCTTTTTGAACTACAATATTGCCCAAAATTGAAAAGAAACACCACCACAAGCTCCACAAAACTGCCAGAAACAAACTATCTCAAGAGAGTATCATTGAAAAGTGCCTCATGCTCCACCACACATCGACTTCTCTGTTATGCATGGTGCTCATGTGTTGTCAATTCAATGTCACCACCCATCTCATGCAACACTTTGATCTTGGTTTCTCCACTACGTCTCTGGATTAGCTGAAATTTGGAATTCTACGTGCGGTCAGAAAACACTTTCATAGGTTTTCTTCATTCTCTGCACAGTCGGTTTCTGCCCCATTTTTGCACAAATTCAACACTATTTTTGTACACCTAATAGCTCTGATACCATATGTTACAAAAATTAACACCAAGATCTTCAATTGTACAAATCGGACTCAGTTTCAACCATCAAATCACCAACCACTTGATTTCTCGACCCAAATCCAAACCATGCTCATGGTTGCCCAATCACATTACCCCGGAAGGATAATATGGTAGCTGCAATAACACAAAAGAGAGAAGAATAAGAAGGAAGACTTCAAGAGAAGCTCGCAATTGCGCAAGACACAGCTGCCTCTTTTCTCTCTATTGCAAGCATTCGTTCTCCCTAAACAAAGAGGCTTATTTATATAACTAGAGATACCAAACATAATAGGCCAACAATAGGTAAATGGGCCAAAGAAGCATCACAAATAGGTCAAACACAAATTAGGCCAAGTAACATAACATGATATGGGTTAACGAACCACAGGGAAGTGGACTAACACATAAATGGTCGTAGAACCAATGAATAAAACACGAGCAACACAAGTTAATAGTTGCTTCCAGTTGCCCAATTTGTACTCAGTTCGAGCCAATCAATTGTGGTGTCGATACAATTAATCCAACAAATGTTTTAACATCATTGCCAAATTTATTGGGTATCATTAGACGCTACCTACTTTGATCATGGAAGTGTTAACCGTATATTAGATAGCATGAGGAACGTTTTGTCACTACTAACTATTAGAACTGTCCAATAATAGAATGTATTTATCTTCGTATTTGATAACAAGCATGTATTTCTAAACAAATTTTGTGCATGTATGCTATTGAAAAATGAAAAGAACACAAGGCATGTAACTAAAATTTATGACGCAACATGAATGTCAACAGTAGGACATCAAACGTTTGAGACACTGTAGTAGACACTCTTTTGAACTAAATTATCAGCAATTAAAGGGCTCTTTAGTCTTGACCTCTCACTGACATGTTTCTACGTCCTTGATCCAACAGTAAGATACACAAATTCAGATGGGAGACAGGGAGGAGGAGGTTCTTTCCTCACTCAAGACATTTTGGGTCTTCCCCACATATGGAATGAGTTCAAATTTTCTTCCCCAATGACACTGCAGAGAGTGTGGNCTCCATTGCGACACTTTTGGGGGTTCATTTTCATGTTTGGAAAGACTCATTTGCCTTTTTCTTCCTCAACGACATGGAGTAGGAAGGGAGACTGACAATGTTTTTCTCAATTGCGACATTTTCATGCCGGACCAGGTTTAGAAGGAACTGATAGCTTTTTTCTTCCTCGGTGATGGGGAGCACAAGGAGGGGGTGACGAACAATTTTCTTGCCCATCTCTGAAGCTTTCAGAGTTGTGCTCGGGTCTGAAAGAAGTTGCTCTCCTTTTTCTTCCCTCGAATGGGGAGGAGGAGGATGGAATGTGGACAATGTTCTTGCTCCAGTGCACTGCATTCCAGATCATTCCAAGGTTTGAAGGAGCCTTCAATTGTTATATGCTGATTCATGAAACACAATTCTTCAATTTAAAACTATCACTATTCAAAAACAAATAACAAAATCAAACCTACACTCTAAAGATGCAGCATTAAACTCCTTCAAAAATTCTTTATTTCTTATACTCATTTTCAACCATACACTCATATAATAAAATATTTTACACGTAAATCCAAAACTTTCTCTACTTTTTAACCACAAATTTTCCAAAAAAAGAAAAGAAAAAAGAAAATCATCATGGGTTCAAAACATCATTTTTCTCTAATTTGTCTTTATGATGGCCATCAAACAGGGGCCAAAGAAGGCTAAGAGAAGGGAACGAACTGTGTTGGCATCAGATTTTGAGAATATTTTATTTGTTAGAAGTGAACTTTTATTTATATTTTGGTTTTGGTTTTGACCTGTCCATAAGTCTTTTGATGTTGAAAATTTGGTTGATTTGATGTGCTTTGTCTATGAAAACAGAAATATTTTAGCTTATATCAAGATGTTAAGTGCTTTAACAATTGAAAATAAAGTTGACATACTAACCTCCCTTGTAACATGGTCGATGGCGTGTCAAAGCCAAATCACATGCACTTTGCAATGTCTTGCAATTCATGATTGACTTGATTTTTAACCCACTAAACTAAGGTTTCAACCTTCAATTGTAATCCTAAAATTATTTTTCAGCTTTTTATTATCTATATGCATTAAAGAATACAATGGATTAAGCGTGCCAAAAGAAAAAAATTCTAAGCCGAACAAGGGTAGGTAGCACAGCAGACACAATAAACACTCAAAAACTTAAACTTGGGACTACCAAAATAGAAGAATGGGAAGAAGCATTTTAGTGTGCAATAGAAGATTGCACATTAAAAATCATTCTGAAGGATGAGAACACTAATGGATCTAGAAATTCGAGTGAGCTAGGGTTAATCCAGGCAAGCGCGTGCGGCTACTCTACAACTGCCAAATATATGGAAAAAAAAATTCTGACAAAGCCGGCATGGGCGACCGACATGGCTCAAAATGTATTGGCTCCGCTCTTGACAAGAGCCAAGAAATTTTTTTAAAAGTAACACACAAATGAAAGTGTCAATAAATTTCTCATAGAATGATTAATCAAAGCCAATCAATGTAATCAGTTTATTTGTAAAGAAAAACTTCGTGAAATTACAACCTTAGTTAAAAATTTATGTAATCTCCTTCCCTTAGTCAGGCGAGACCCAAGAAGTTTTCCAGTGGAGGGATATTAGCAAGGTACAAAAAATAACAGCTTTATAATACAAACATTATACTAAAAATGAAATGCCATATAATTGTTTTTTTTCGAATTTTCATACTTTGATATCTTTGTAAAATTGCTTCATTATCTATAAAATCATCCAAAAAAAAAAAAAAAAAAGGAACAACGAAAAATTTTGATGCTAGAAAAAGAGAAGAAATTGGGGTGGCCCAGCCTATAATTATTTATTTCCCATGATGCTAGAGGCAAATCTAATTTACAGACATTAGGCACTACTAAGCTGTGAAAGACTGAAATTAGTTTCCATTTTTGTTCGTATTATTTACAACGCACGCATAGATTACCCAAAATCTTGCACCAAATCAAATTCCATACCACATTTGAACCTAGAAAAAGAGAAGAAAGAGATATTTAATGGAGAAATTACTTTGACTTTGAGGCTTGAAGTGCGTATGTCATAGCATTGAGCAGAGAGATATAAAGATACAGGAGGCCAACGGTCAAACTTTGAAGCCAACAAGGACAGACGGATATTCAAGGTCTGCCTGCCTTGAAATTATATGGGAACAACCAAACACAGAACACTATTAGTTAATAAAATTGGGCAAATTATTTGGCCCATTTAATTTTTTTTTCTTTTAACTTGGGGCCTGGGCTGTCACTGACCTATTTACAGTTGAAGGTGGCTCAAAATCTAGTGCAAGCAGGGCCTTCATTGGGTCCGCCCTTGCCCTGAGTGCACATTGTCTTCAACCATAGACTAGGGCTTCATTAAAGTAAAATATACAAATCCTCGTTGGTTACATTACTATCTTCATGTCTCATCTCTTATCTCTCTCTCTCTCATGTTGTATGGCATGTCGTAACACTAACTATACCTGCAGGAAATTTTCTCATTTTTTACTTTTCCTCTCATGTCCTACATTTTCTATTCTATAGGTTCTTTTATGGTGCATGTTTAGCCAATATACAGCTGGGAAATATTGGACAAGTTGCATTCAGCATTCAAATGTGCAAAAAAAACATGAATACTGAATGAAAGACTCAAAGTTTTAGATTTTATGTATTTTAGAAACATCATTCTATCATCAAAATTAAATAATCAAGTGTACGAGTTGAAACTCGAGAAATTAGCTCTTACAGTTTCTTTTTACGTGATGCATTCATGCTCTTAGGTAGGTATGTTGCGAGAGAAAGTGAGAGTTTGGTAGTTGGTCTGGTTTGCAAGCAGAGCTACCATTTCCTTGAAACCTCAATCTGCTATTGCTTCACAAGTTTTTGTTGGAAAAAATTCCAACTTCAGGGCCACACATGTACATTTATTAGAATGTGTGGTGCTATTTTAAAGTAAATATAGTCGATAAAGTGATCCATTGGATTTAATTTTGGACTAATGGGTATTAAATTTTATGGGATTAAAGTGTAGAGACCAGAAGGTGTTATTTTGAATTGATGAGGGGCCGATTTGAAATAACTTAAAGTTAATAACTGCCAATAGCAGTTATTTTAAAAGTGGTTATGGTCCCCAATTTGAACGTGATTTCTTTTGATGATATCTCTGCATCCCCATCAACAGAGACTTTGAAGAAAACCAAAAGGAAGGAAAATCACGTATCAATTGGAAGATCAAAACCCAATTAAAGCAGTAAGATTCATGGGTCAAGGTATGTTTCCGCACTTTTTGTTGTCTCTTTGATTTCAACATGGAATTTATGATTTTATGAAAGGATTTTATGAATATGGTTCCTTTCAAATTTATGCAACAAGTGGTATCAGAGCCATCCATTGTTGAAATCTTTGAGAAATTGCATAATTTTTTTTTTTTTTTTTTTTTTTGGTTATTGTTATGGATCTTCCATGATGTTATGTGAAATTTAAATTTCTGCAATTTTTTTTTAAGATTTTCAAATTTAACTATTTGGATTCATTATTGTTGAATTTGAGAATTGCTTGGCATATTATTTATGGTTATAGATTTAGATCCAGTAAAAGGTTTTGGAATCTAAAGTTTTGAAATTTCATTGTCGTTTAAAAAAAAAAAAAAATTTTTTTTTAACTGGATCTGGGCGGCGGCAGTGTCGCCGCCGACGCTGGCTGCTGCATTTTGCAGCAGCGTGCAGGCAGCAGCCCAGGCGCTGCTGCCGCCGGCGCCGTTAATATAAGAGAGAGAGAGATGCCTTACAGCCGGTGGGTTTTTTGGGGCGGGGGCCTGAGGTGCAATTTTTGTAATCTCAGGTCCTTGCTTGCAATTTCTAATTAGTGTTTTAAAATTAAAATTTTAAATTCAGTCCCTAAACTTTGTTATCCATTCAAGTTGGACCTTAAGGTTATGGGTTTAATAATTCAGCCCCTAGATTTTGGAAAATTATTTAATCTGGGCCATTAAACTTTTGAATTTTGCAATTAAAGTCCCCAAAGTTCATAATTAATTAAAATTAGCCCTTAAAGTTTTAAAATTTTTCAAATTTTGATCCCTAAAGTTTTGAATTATTAACCCTTAGGTCCCTAAACTTTCTAAAGGCATCTAATAATGCAAAATTAGTGATTCTCTCTCTATAATTTTGGTACTAAAGACTTCCTTAAGAGGAATAATTAAGATTTAATTATGTGGAACAATAAAATTCAAATATTTTGGTAATTTATTCATAATAAATTAAGGTTATCTAGCATTTTAAATAAACTAATTGAAACAATATGTCGTCAAAGTGACCTCTTTTGTATAGATTGGTTTATTTGGATGTTTAGATGTGTGTGTGTTTCTTCATGCGGGTATTAACCGACCCAAAGGAAGGTTAATACTTGGCCGAATTACATACATACTTGTGGTGGTGAATGTGTGACAATTATAAGGTTTTCATGTAAATAATAAATCAATCCAAAGATAGGTTTATTATTTGACAGGAGTTATTGTCAATGTTCGATCACTACACCGAGAGTACCACTTGCAATTAGTATTACTGTCCAAAGACTTGATATTAATGTTGCACTAGGTATCTTGAGATGGGGCTTACCATTATTTGAATTTATTGTTCATTAAATATGGATATGAGCATAATTAATTGTTTCTTTCTGTTCTCTCTACAGCTAGTTCATCTGCTACTACAATATCTGCTAATGTCAATTCAATTCCCATACTTAATGGAACAAACTTCAAGGATTGGAAAGAGAACATATTGATTGTTCTTGGCTGCATGGATCTTGACCTTGCACTTCGGGTTGAGGAACCCACTCCTCTTACGGAAGAAAGTTCTCCTGATGAAAAGAGGAACTTTGAGAGGTGGGCTCGCTCAAATCGCATGAGTCTAATGATCATTAAGCGCGGCATTCCGGAAGCCTTTAGAGGTGCAGTATCCGAAGGGATAACTAATGCCAAGGAGTTCCTTGTCGAAATTGAGAAGCGTTTTGTGAAAAACGATAAGGCTGAAACAAGCACGCTTTTGCAAAGCTTGATTTCAATGAAGTACAAGGGCAAGGGAAATTTAAGGGAGTACATCATGGAGATGTCTCATATTGCTTCAAAACTTAAAGGTCTAAAGCTCCAGCGATCTGATGACTTGCTCGTTCATTTGGTGTTGATCTCGCTTCCTGCACAGTCCAGTCAATTTAAGGTCAGTTATAACTGCCAGAAGGAGAAATGGTCTTTAAATGAGCTCATTTCATATTGTGTGCAAGAGGAAGAAAGGTTGAAGCAAGAAAGAACTGAAAATGCTCACTTGGCAAGCACTTCTAAGGATAAGGGCAAGAAAAAGAAGAAGGAATATGAAGCTGCTCCTAAGGGTCCAGCACAAAAGAAACGAAAGGAAGACAAAGATAATTGTTTCTTTTGCCATCAGTCTGGACATATGAAGAAGGACTGTGCCAAATATCACGCATGGCGTACAAAGAAAGGTACACTTCTTACTTTGGTCTGTTTGAGGATAATTTAGCGTCAGTACCTAGAAACACTTGGTGGATAGATTCTGGTGCTACTACTCATATAAGTGTTTCTATGCAAGGCTGCCTGAACTACCGAAAGCCAAGTGATGATGAAAGATACATCTATGTGGGTAATGGCAAATCGGTGGAAGTTGATGTAAT
>NC_036243.1:15274433-15288902 GCF_002742605.1 Olea europaea var. sylvestris | reverse complement strand
GATTCTTGTGCCCATATTTAGAAAACTCAAAGATGAATGGATCAGTATTTTTAATTCTTAAATAGATGTCTATAGAGTTAGAAATAATGTTTTGAAGATGACCCAGAAACTGCCCGGATTCTGCCTTTTTTTTTTTATCATTCAAGAAAAAGGTTGATAAAAATGTCTCTTAACATAACATGGAAGATATAATTACATAATTTACTTCCGGTACCATAGTAGATCATGTCTTATACAAGTTTTTATACAACACCATAAGAAAAACATTTGGAGAGCAGTCGAACAAACATGCAAAAACAAAACTTCGATGCAAAATAACCTTCGTCCTTAATCCATCATCGATTATGCCGACTGACTTCCACCAACTTCACATCTATGGATCTGAAAATTTAGTATAGGATACTATGAGTATAAAGAATACTCAGTAAGATACCATGCTTGGATTTAACATGTTAATATTACACAAAAGAATGCAATCAAACACATACTTGCACATTCCGGCTTGCGGGTGCTCTTCGGACTTGTCCTAAGGCATATATATCTAACTTTGTGGACTTGTCCACGTCTTTCATATTATGGTTTTCATGCATAACTTAAGCATAAATATTACCATGAAATCCTACCACTTAAGCATAGAAAATATCTTACAATAAAATTTGAAGAAATCTTGGTTGAAAAATGGATTGAAAATGCTAGACTTTTATCCTTTCTTCTTCACGTCAATTCCTTTCCAAAAACAAGTGATATCCTGATTTTTTTTTTCTTGCAAAGTAACTAATTGGCAGTAACATGTCTTATTTAAATGTAAAAGGAGTAAAGGTGACTCTTAAACCATTGCCTACACGTGTGTTGCATGAATGCATTTCATAATCTTAACTTAACACCTCATGCTTAAGTTTAACACCTCAAACTTGCCTTAGCCACCTCCTACTTGCTTATTACTACAAAGATAACATTTATTCTCGGTCAAGTAGGAAAAAATCTTTAGTAACTAGGTGTAAAATTTGATGTTTAATCCCAAATATTAAATTTTGAAAAGTTTAATTGCTATCCTAAAAATTAAATGAGCAAATTAAACGTGCATAAAATTTCGGAGTATTACATTAGGTCTGATCGTGGTGGTGAGTACTACGGCAGATATGACGGTCCAGGTGAACAATGTCCGAGACCATTTGCTAAATACCTAGAGGAATGTGGAATCGTCCCACAATACACCATGTCAGGATCGCCTAGCATGAATGGTGTAGCTGAAAGACGAAACAGAACTCTTAAGGACATGGTAAGGAGTATGATTAGTCATTCCACCTTACCAAAATCACTCTGGGGAGAAGCATTAAAGACTGCAGCTTATATTTTGAACAGAGTACCAACTAAGGTTGCTGCTAAAACACCTTATGAACTTTGGACAGGCAGAAAGCCTAGTTTAAAGCATTTTCACATTTGGGGGTGTCCAGCTGAGGCTAGACCTTATAGGCCACATGAAAAGAAATTGGACTCCAAAACAATTAGCAGCTATTTTATTGGTTATTCTGAGCGATCCAGGGGCTATAAATTTTATGATCCCACACTTAAGTCAATTTTTGAAACGGGAACCGCAACATTTTTGAGGATGTTGAGTTTGGGGGGAGAAATAAGGTTAGAGACATTGTCTTTGAGGAAGAAGTTGAGGAAGGATCGGTTTCGATTCCTACTATTGCTTTTGACAATGTACAGGTTTCTATACCTGTTGTTGATCAAGAAACATATCGAGAACCTCAACCAGACAATGTTGAAGTACCTCCCATCCAAAATGAGGTAATTATTCCAGAAATACAAACTCAACAACCTCAAGAGCCAATACCATTAAGGAGATCCACGAGAGAGAGGAAAAGTACTATTTCAGATGATTTCATAGTATTTCTCCAAGAACATGAAGAAAATAATGGAATGGTGGGAGATGATCCAATCAATTTCCATCAGGCCATGCAGGGTTCTAACTCTCAAAAGTGGATTGATGCCATGAATGAGGAGTATAAGTCTATGCAAGACAATAAAGTTTGGGATCTTGTCCCATTACCTGAAGGTGTGAAGCCCATTGGTTGTAAATGGATTTTTAAAACCAAGAGGGATTCAAATGGTAATGTGGAAAGATATAAGGCTCGTCTTGTGGCTAAAGGCTTTACCCAAAAGGAAGGTATTGACTTCAAAGAGACTTTCTCTCCAGTTTCAACGAAAGACTCTTTAAGGACAATTATGGCACTTGTTGCGCACTTTGACCTTGAGTTACATCAGATGGATGTCAAGACGGCGTTTCTCAATGGCGACATTGATGAGACAATCTATATGGTGCAACCAGAAAACTTTGTGTCAGGAGACTCGAAGAACATGGTTTGCAAATTAAAGAAATCCATCTATGGGCTCAAGCAAGCTTCCCGTCAATGGTATCACAAATTTCATCAGGTCATTATCTCATTTGGTTTTGAGATAAATGTCGTTGATGATTGTGTGTATCACAAGTTTAGTGGGAGTAAGCATATTTTCCTGATTTTGTATGTTGATGACATACTGCTTGCGACTAACGATATAGGCATGTTGCACGAAACCAAGAGATTTTTATCAAAGAATTTTGAGATGAAAGATCTTGGTGACGCCTCTTTTGTATTAGGGATTCAGATACATCGGGATCGTTCTCGAGGTATTCTTGGATTGTCGCAAAAGAGCTATATCGATAAAGTACTTAAGAGGTTTGGCATGCAAGACTGTAAACCAGGTGACACCCCTTTCGCTAAGGGAGACAAATTTAGTCTCAAACAGTGCCCACAAAATGACCTTGAAGCTAAGGAAATGCAGAAGATTCCCTATGCATCAGCTATTGGGAGTCTAATGTATGCTCAAGTATGTACACGCCCAGACATAGCATTTATTGTTGGAATGCTAGGCAGATATTTAAGCAACCCTGGGATGGATCATTGGAAGGCAGCCAAAAGGGTTATGAGGTATCTAAAGAGAACAAAGGATTATATGCTCACATATAGCAGATCAGATCAGTTAGAGATCATAGGGTACTCCGATTCTGATTTTGCTGGATGCCAAGATAGTAGAAGATCCATATCAGGTTATATTTATCTGCTAGCTGGAGGAGCTATTTCCTGGAAAAGTACCAAGCAGACACTCATAGCTTCTTCTACCATGGCAGCAGAGTTTGTAGCATGCTATGAGGCATCTAATCATGGAATATGGCTGCAAAATTTTGTCACTGGACTGCGCATTCTGAATGGCATAGAAAGACCACTAAAGTTGTATTGTGACAACAACTCAGCAGTTCTATATTCTAACAACAACAAAAGCTCATCTAAATCAAAACATATTGACATTAAATTCCTGGTTGTGAAGGAAAGAGTACAGAGTGGACAGATTTTTATAGAGCACATTGGAACAAACTCCATGATTGCGAATCCGCTTACTAAGGGATTACCACCCAAAGTCTTTCATGAGCACACCGCTCATATGGGTGTTGTACTTTTTGAGAATATCATGTTTTAGTGGGAGTTTGTGTTCTTATTGCTTTATATATTTTTAGTTCTTTGAACACATTTATGTATTTGGATATTTTCTGTACAGAAATGAAGTATTCAGTTCATTCCACTCTGTTATTATGTTCAGTACTGATCTCACTTAAGAAATAAGGTTGGACCAGTTGGAAATAGACATGTTCGGATCACATAACATGTAATTTCCATGCTACACTCTCATAATTGATCTATGTCATTTGGTTGTATGGGTGTACGTGACCATTGATGGATTTAGTCACGCTAAATGTGACGAAAATCGCTTTGATCCTACATCGATGTAACTAATGGACGAGATTGTTTGGAAATACCTTTAATAACTATAGCACAATTTTGAGCTCATAAGTCTGTACACATTTATAATGTAACATGTTTGGCCCACTGGGAGATTGTTGGAAAAAATTCCAACTTTGGGGCCACACATGTACATTTATTAGAATGTGTGGTGCTATTTTAAAGTAAATATAGTCGATAAAGTGATCCATTGGATTTAATTTTGGACTAATGGGTATTAAATTTTATGGGATTAAAGTGTAGAGACCAGAAGGTGTTATTTTGAATTGATGAGGGGCCGATTTGAAATAACTTAAAGTTAATAACTGCCAATAGCAGTTATTTTAAAAGTGGTTATGGTCCCCAATTTGAACGTGATTTCTTTTGATGATATCTCTGCATCCCCATCAACAGAGACTTTGAAGAAAACCTGAAGGAAGGAAAATCACGTATCAATTGGAAGATCAAAACCCAATTAAAGCAGTAAGATTCATGGATCAAGGTATGTTTCCGCACTTTTTGTTGTCTCTTTGATTTCAACATGGAATTTATGATTTTATGAAAGGATTTTATGAATATGGTTCCTTTCAAATTTATGCAACAGTTTTAACTAGAAGTTTTTCTTTGAAAAGTTGAAAGTAACATTCCATTTCTTCTGCTCGAGTTTTATTAAAACCTCGATGTCCATCAAGCCAAGAAAGTCGCACAAACATTTTTCTGCTGAAGTAAATTGAGTTGGATCAATCGGGCTATTATAATCGAGAAATCCACTAGAATCCAAGAAGTTGAAGAATATAATGCCATGCAAATACAGCAACTATAGATTAACAGTTAAAACTTTAGAATAAAGCAATCCTGATTCATGAATTTTATTAACTTGGAAACTAGGCCCTAACTTCACGCTGATAAATATTATGTCATGACATGATTACACTGGAATATTGTCAATTTATTAGGAAGTTTTGCAGTGCAAACGCGAGGATACATGATTAAATTACCAAGATAGTAATTAAGATAGGATTTCCACGTGATTTTTTCCTCTTTTTACATATTCCATTGCTTACTTCTGTCTTTCAGGCCTCGACAGCTTGTTGAATCTCATCAAACTTCCCTCTGTTCCATGGTTTTCTCATAATATTTATGACACAAAATCTGGAAGTCAACCTCATTCATTTGTGTAAAACGTCTCAATTAACTAATAGTTAGTTAATTTTCTTACTGCAGTTTTGGAGAAAATGAGAAAAATGAAAGAAACAAGGGAGGGAGGAGTGACCATACTGTAGCACAAAGGAGTTAAAATTGTCAAAAAGGGGACATACACTTTCGTCTAATTTCCTCAAAGGCAAGATGGTGACATCATTTCCATGCAAAATTCAGCAGTTTCTAGGACTTCCAAATCACTACACTTTCGTTGTCCTTTATCTGATGGATAAGACGTTAAGATGCATGTATTGAATAAAAGTACAGATAAAAATTAGAAAGGAAACACTTCTGTATTTTATTCAAGTGACATAAAAAATGAAAGAGTTGATTTATAAATCACTGCACTTTGAGCAGGACATTACAAGGAAGAGACCAACTTTCGAGAGGTTGGTTCTACTTCTCTGCTGCCTAATTTTTCTTTCTTTCTATCTGCCTCCCTCTTTTTTATTTGTAGAGTGCCAACAGCTTTCTAACCGAAAATACAGAATTAGCCAATTTTTTCCTAATGAATTACCAACTTCCCTTCTGTTACAGATTCTTGTAACCACCAATAGAACCTTTCTGGAGCCGAGTGACTGATGTAGCTCACAGCTCTGCTCTTTGATTCAAAATCAGTGTCAGCACCACCCTTCTTCTTTTCCCTGCGCGTATATGTATAACGAATTGGAGGTCTATCGACATCCTCTGTAACGCCCGTATTCTAGTAATACGTTGGGTTACTGACATGTGTCCTTTTCGGTTAACTTCCCAATGCAAAATTAGTGATTTATTTATTTATTTTAAAATCAACAGCAAGTTGAAAACAGTTTCTCCATTTATGCAGTGAGTTTACAAAAATTATTTGATCAAGCAAACCTTGACGAAACTTTAAGAAATTTTACCAGATGGTAACAAACCCACATAAGTACGACATATAAGAACTTTGGATCTTAACGACATCGTTTGAAGCATTAAAATATTTTTCGAATAGGCTGGTCTGTAATCCCGGATTTGATTGTCACAGCTTAATAAAAAAATGCTACGATAAATTCTACAGGACACTGATCAACGTACTTTCAGTTGCATATGATAAATAACTCATAAAGGATTATTTTCCAATTTGAAATATGCTAAAATTCAAATTTTACAGATCGTAGTAAGAATTTAAAAACAGTAGCAAAAGCTGGAAATTTACGAAAGACACAGGTTTAAACTTTGAAGTTTTTCCATCTCGAAATGTAAACTCAAACTGAAAGTTATTAGAATCCACAAGGATTATTGACCATTAGAAAAATCAAAATCGCGATGATTAAATCCCTCCATGATAATTATGCCATCAACGCCAAGCGACCGCAAGATCTATGATCATTGTGAAAATGTTAAATAGGAATGAGCATCTCAGAAATATTTTTAGTAGACTATCATAAGCATGCATGTAATTATGTATTCTTACATATTGCCTTCGTTAATAATTAAATCAATGGTCAAATGATCTACTTGAGGGTCTGATGGGCCTCTGCGAGCATCAGTTGAACATATAAAATTAAAGTTCTGATGAGCCTCTACAACCATCAGTTAAACATACAACTTTTCTGCCATTTACATTCAAGAAGAACCCTTAAGGAACTTAATGTACTTTTATGAGCAAATATAAAGAATAACATGTATGAATGAAAATTAAATCCATATAACGATCTCTTAGTGTAGAAATCCTACCTTTGTTCAAATGATATAGTGATGGTTACCTCAATTGGTATTCCCTTCAAATCTTGAATATGAAATGACCTCTCCTTTCCTCTGTAACTCTAGTGGCGTGAACCCCCCATATATTACATAAACAATTTCTTATGAAAAAAATGTAAAGGAAATGTGGCTTGGTCTCTTCCAGATTAGGTGCTGAAATGATTTGGACTCCCATAATGTTTGTCAATCTTATTAATGAAAATTGGTCGTTACCTTGATAGCAGTGAAATTTATCTTAATTATGGTCTCAATTATGGAATAATTTTTTCACGTGCTTTAAGTGTAAATTGGTAAAATGGGTTTGCACAGAATTCAAAAGGAAAGGAAAGCAAATTATTCAAAACACCTTAAATTTATTTCAAAACTTCAATTCATTTTTGTCCAGTGACACGTGGGGGCCAATTTGTTAACATGCCTAATTAATGTTAGTTAAATTTTTATTTCTTTGAGCTTAAAAAACATGGACCTAATTCATCCAGAATAACTTTTTCTTGAGTCTAAAATTCATCAATTAATATGAGCTTCAAAATTAGTCTAATTTTGACAGGAAAATTCTCGTTAAATGAATGCTTAATTATTCTACCAAATAAAATGATGACGTCAAACATCTCTCAACATCCAAATATAGCGATACGTACCAAAGTAAATTAAATAAAAAAAAATTATTGCTACATCCTCTCCCCAATTGTCTCCACTGTCAAACTTGACTGTATTGCTTAAATTTCGAAGTGATGATACATTGTGCTTCATAGAACCTTGAGTTTGAATGTCGTGCTGACTCGTGATGTTTCCCCTCTTGTTGAATCATTCTTGCAAATAGTGCTGGCTTTGTACCTCCTTACCATGTCGAGCTTTCACCTCTTGCTCCACCTGATTCTTTGTTGCCCAGTTATCTCCAAGACTAGGCTTCTCATTTAAAAACAAATTTTTTTGTCCTATTATTTGTTTCATTCTGAAGCTTCGAAACACAAACATCTTTGGAACTACCCAATTCTTCATATTTAATCACCATGGGTATGTTAAGGGATATAATCACACATCGAATAAAAATGAAAACATAGAACAACTTATAAGATTTTGGACTACTCTTCTTAACAAGATTGACCTTTTAAAATGGAACCCAAGTCTTAACGCGGTACACTATTTTTCTCAACCTCAAGCATATAGGACTTCTCATAGAGTTTGAGTCTACCCAAAAAAGTACATATTGAGGATCAACAATACTATTATTCTCACTCTCATTGTCAACACCATTAGGTGTCTCTCTTTTTCTCTTAAGTGATTTAAATTTTTCCGCCTCACTCAAACTAGTGAGAATAAACCAGTTCTAATCCTTATCTATATCTAACATTTCATCGAGTTGTTCTTGACATTCATATCATCAATTGCATATGTGTATACCATTCTTAGTCATTGACCTCCTAGAAAGCATTAAATCATTCGAAACATCCAACCTATTGAGATCCATTTCTACAAATTTTATCACATAATCTGCTGAACAAAATGTTGGTCAATAGTAAATTTCTTCGCTATTGCATCCTTAGAAAAATAAAATTTTACTGAACCCATTCAGTTGTGCGTTGTTTCTAGAACCATTACGGTGCTGCAAAAAGTAAAGGATTATCACCAATTATACATTAACAAATAATTCCAAATAACTTCTTCTCCTATACATAAGAAATACAATATGTTTCAAGATTTCATTTTCACAAATTCATCACTTCTGTAAAATCATTAAGCTTAGTTAATTTCAAAATCAATTAAAGAACAAAGGCATATTTATCATAATGTTAAAACATGTGCAAACTGGATAATAAAAATTGCATTTTCTACCTATATATGAAACATATATCTATATCATTATAACCAAATAAGGGTGACTAAAATATACAAGCAGATCAATACATGACATTTTAGTATTCTTGCATGTGACCAATAAATCATAAACAAGACAGAATGTAGATAGGAATTCAGAAATAAAACAAAGGGGAGATTGAATGGTTGATGGACAATATCAACCCTATTATACAAAACGTTTCTCAAATCATCCAGAAAAACAAACTCAAAATAATAGGTCCAATTTTTAAAGAGGCATAATAAGGTGGTAAGGTGTTTTCCTCCATGACAGGAAGGTTAAACCTCAAGGCATTTTGAGGCATATCCCTCAGTTTAAAGAGATAAAATGTCAAGAAAACTATTAATGTACAAAACAAGCACATAGTAAATCATAAACAGTTTCCAAACTCATAATAGAAAAAAAAAAAAAAAAATGGTAAACTGAGACAATAGAAACTATTACTATCATTGGTTGGACAATGGACTATTGCCGGAATGGGTCTATTAGAAACAAAAATATTTAATATTTTAATGGACAATAGGTTGTTCCCAAAATGAGTCGATGACAATTTTATTGATATTTTGGGCTCCCAAGCCTTAACAAAAGAAAAGAGGTCAGAAAAATTAAGAAGTAAACACCTCACAAATCTTAAGGCGGTGTATGGCCTGAGTCTAACTTAGTTTACATAATGACCACAAAGTTACAAGATCTTTCACTTAGCAGTTGTTCAGCCCATCGTAACTTAAATAGTGTCCACTGGAAGCATTTTACTTAAGTTCTTAAGAATGGTGTTGGATTCAACTCGCGGCAGGCCAAAAAGAAATCCACCGCGAGTCCAACCCCCAGTAGAGAGTACTAAAGATACGGATGCACGGATTAGCCCCTAAATGAAAGAGCTTGTAAGAAAATGTCTTCGGTCGGTGTAGCTGAAGCATACAACTCTAAAAGCAACCTTACAATCATCGCTTTGAGACTTTAGTTCGCCTCACTTTCAAGTGGGCCTCAATTGTGTTTTATTAAACCATGCACAGTATTTCAAAGGCATAATTAGGTATTAACGTGTCATTCTTTTGTGAAGTAAGGCGTAAACCTCAAGGCATTTGGGGTATAAGCCACACCATGAACCGAAAATATATAAAAATTAATTAAAATACAAACTATGCATATTAAATCATAAAAAACAATTTAAAAACATAATAAAATATTAAAGTGTGTAAAAAAAAAATATATATATATATATATATAATTGACTATTCCCCAAAAAAGTTATATGAGAAACACAAATTTTTGTTTTAATCGGGCAGTTGGCTAGTCCCAAAGTGAGTTAACTATACTTTTTAGGATCTTCTGGATCCAGCCCTAAAGAAAAGTAAATACGAACACATCACAAGTCTTACAACTGCATTTTGAGGCACGTGCATCCCTTAGTGGAGTCGTGTGCCTCCAAAAACTGCCCCACAATGAGGCATTTTTATTCACTTCATTCTCAAGTGACCTCAATTTGGACTTATAAAACTATGATACTAGGTTTTGTCAGCACTTGCTAGACACGCTCCATGTCAATATTTCAACCTTGTGCAGCTGAAACAACAGGGGTAGTCAAGAGTAGATGTAAAGGAACACAACAAATAATCAAGATAAGCAAAGCCCAATCTTGCTAACTGTGAAATGTTAAAAGTGGAAATTACATATTCTAATAGATTAAAAATCCTCATTTCATAAATAATATGTCATGTTTAGTATTTCACAAATCAAAATTTTTTTTAATTAATTTATATATTTAAAAATTAATTAAGCAATTTCAAACCCTAATTCCATCCCTCTCTCTCAATTCCCTCAACTCTCCCCCTCTCTCTCTCTCTCTCTCTCTACCAAAAAGTGCGGCCGCCGAAGATCACTCATCCCCTCTCCCTCCTTTTGTCCTTAATCTATGCAAGGTATATAGACTTCCATGACGGTGTTAAATCTAAGAGTGACGCCTCTTAACACCACTACAATGGAGTTGTTTGCGACTTCAGAGAGGTGAAACGACGCTGAGAGATCCGATGTTGTGCGGGTAGAGCGACGAGCGATTTACACATTCCTATACCATTGGTGGCGTTTATGATGATGGCGAGAGTTCACTAGGTTCCTGCAGTTGGTGGTTTTTGTGATGTGGTCGTGTTTTGCGGTAGTGTGGTTATGTAGTGAATTTGGGTGGTGGTGGCGCTGTTAGTTGTGGTCTATCTGGCAGTTACAGTAGTTCTCATGGTGGTGCTGGTTGTGCCATGGTGGTTGTAGTCGTGATCTAGTTTGGTTTTTGGTGGTGCCGTGGTGGTGGTTCTTGCAATGGTTTTTGGTAGTGGGTGTTAGTTTGTTTTGAGATGGTGGACATGGTGGTGGAGCAAAAAATTGTGACTCACAATTGTATATGTGATCTGAAAATTGTGACTGTAACTCACAATTGATTAAGTAGTGATCGAAAAAATAATCGTGACCAATTAATTCAATAATTTGCAATGAGTAAATGAATTGTGACCAATAAAAGTTGAATATATGACTGATAAATAATCTGTGACCTGTAAAATTTTTGGATTCGTGATCGAAAAATATTCTGTAACCTATAAAATTTTCGATCTATGATCGAGTAAATAAGTTGCAACCAATAATTTGATAAGCTGTGACTAAAAATTAATTTGTGACTAATTAATTAGATAATTGTAACCAAAAATTCGTGACCGAAAAATATTCTGTGACCTATAAAATTTTCAATCTGTGATCGAGAAATAAGTTACGATCAATAATTTGATAAGTTGTGACTAAAAATTAATCCGACTGATTAATGAGATAACTATGACCTAAATATAGTAAATTAATTAAATAATTAATTAAATAATTAAATTTTAATAAAAATCTGATTTTTGAATTTTGAAACTTGTTTTCTTAATTCTGAAATCTGTCATACTTAATCTCTCACTTATGAAATTTTTCCATCTTAAAATGGAATAAATAGAAAATTTTCACTGAATCAATCAGTTTTTCTAAAGCCCAATCTTTAGAAGCTAGAACCCCGTGTATAGAGGAAGCGCAGCAAACTATACAGGCCCTAGTGATGCAACTACTGAAAATGTAGAGTTTTACACAAAGAAATTGTTTATTTACTGAAAGAAAGTAAGAAATAATAAGAAGAAGATGGAAGGTGTATTTATTAATTCATGGATTTGGGCTATTGAAGATATTTTATAAATGAGGATTTTAATCACATTTGGAATAGAAGAAATTTTCTCGAGAGGAAAGCTTGAGAGTGAGAAATGAATTTAGTCTATTACTTTTAGGATACTAAACAGTGTCCATTTTTTGATGCATTTGACCAGTATACCATTCTTTTTTCACAAAGTGTTGCCACAATCCCCCTTTTCCTTATAGCATAGTGTAGTCAGGATTCAAATTCATAATTTTTATTTCTTTATAAGTGAACTTCAACAATATTAATTCTGTGGGCCTCCATTTCTCAAAATTAAAATACCAAATTTTAAAAGAATATCAGTTTTCCAGAAAATTTTAATCATATACACACATTCATATAAATTAGAATAAGGAAAGGCATGAGTAATTCTTAACGGCTAGTATATTTCAATAAATTTCACTTCCACAAAGGTTAGTATATAAAGCATATATTTTCATGAATGGTAGGTACTTGTGAATCTTTGCTTACCTCATGTCCACGCCGAACAAGTTTTGTTGAGAGGGTCCTTTTAAAATTGCAATGCTATATGATAAATTATTTCTCCTATCATTAAGAATATATTTGACTCATTTATATAAATTAACTTTACTCATTAAAACCAAAATATAAAACAAATTTCAGAAATTTTCTCCAATCAATACTTTGTGAATAAACTTTCTTCTTTTAAATCTCAAATACAAGGGACTTAATTAAACACAACATATATGACTTTACTCATTGTTCATTTGCTAAAACAAAGAAACCTAGGGTTTTTAAATTGAATCTTACCGCAAGTTAGGGTTTTTAAATTGAATTTACTTCTTCTCCAATTAAATAAACCATAACTCATGCTTCAAACAGAAGAATTCAGGATCTCTTTTCTTTTCCCTTTTTTTCTTTTTTTGGGGTATGGGTGCGGGTTGAGCAATGAATTTCGGATTTTAGTGATTGAAATGAGATATAAAATTGCGGCCGTGAAGATAATAGGCAAAGAAAGTAGTTTTCTTTTCTACGGAATTAGGTCTGGAAAATGGGTTGCGGATTTTTTAGGTTATGTGCATTGGTCTGATGGGTTACGAGTTATGCATTATGAGGTCGAGCAACAGAAAAAGAAAAACATAGTTGTAAATTTTACCACGTCAACATTTCCTCAGATTAACTCTTAATGACTGTATCAAAATTTAACCCTATTTAAGTCTCTCCGCATTCAAATGTACAGACACTCTGATACAATAAATTTTTCTACATGTCATTTGAATCTGTGTTAACTTTGATATTCAATATGTGTAATGAATAACGCATGAGAAAAAATATATTAATATATTCCACAAAATTAAGTTCAACGTCTTAAACTAGTATGACTCTCAAAGTTCAAATCTGATAATAAAAAATGCTGATGTTATTAAGCCCCCATTTGGCCCCCATTCTTGTCAAATTTTAATGGTAAGAGTAGTGTTTTTTTGAAAAAGTGTGGTTGAAAAAGAATAAAAAGTTTTTTATTTTCGTGTAATATTATTTTATATGAGATTGTGTAGTTAAAAATAAGATAGAGAAAAAGAATGAGAATGGGGACCAAACGGAGAACTAGACTAGGAAAACTGAAGACCCAGTTAATGATACTTACCCTTTAGTTGAAAAACCATCAAATGCAGATAGATATAACTTGTGCTCACAAATCATAATTAGTACAAAATCTTATCCGAACAAACCAAAGAAACTCCACTCAAAAATTTGTCAAAATCAAAGTAGACAGCAATCAGTCTAGAACTTTACTCTCTACAATAGTAAACAGATTACTAAAATTGACCTGTAGTTTAGATAAGTAATGAATAATAAATAATCCTTAATCAAAATAACGTACAAGACATTATTATTATAATAGTGAAAGATTTATTATGACAGTATACATTCATATTATTGAAATATGAGAAAATTTAAGGAAACGAAGATAATTGCCTTCTCAGACAAGCTCAGAGAAAGGCGAATGGTGTAAAGTACAACAGATTATACTGATCTATACTTATTCAATTTTGTTAGGCACTATTTCTTCTAAAATTTATCAATAAAACTGCACACTAAAGCAGATGGTGACTAAGAATCCTAACATACCCATAACTGCAAAAGATCTCACAGCACAGCTAACGTATAAACATGACTTTCTTAATACCAAAGCTAAAGACTTAGTTCATATTCGGTAGGATGATTCAGTAGAATTGGACGATGTTAAAAAAATAACTATCATACTCTCGAGTATAGCTAACCAAATGTGCACTTACTGTTTCACATATTGAGCTCTAACTCCCACAAGCCAAGCATTCTTCACTGCAGTTAGTTAAAGAGCACGGCAGTTAGTTAAAGTTTCCTTGTTGGGATTATCCTGTATTTGAAATACAAAGCACAAATTTTTTAAACATGAATATTAATTACTGAAGATGAAGGATAACGTCATTAAACACTGCCTACCTTGATTATAGAGGTGGCAATCATATATTTGATAGCATAGATAAGTTTTGTCACGTGACTAACTATTAGAAATGTACGATGATAGTATATATTTGTCTTGTTATTTGACAAGAAGCATATATTTTGAAAATAAATTTATGCATTTATTTGCTATTGAAAATGAAAAGATCACAAGGCAGG
The DNA here is from genome assembly GCF_002742605.1 of Olea europaea var. sylvestris. Classification (NCBI taxonomy): domain Eukaryota; kingdom Viridiplantae; phylum Streptophyta; class Magnoliopsida; order Lamiales; family Oleaceae; genus Olea; species Olea europaea. Next base: position 15,274,471 of record NC_036243.1, on the reverse strand, counting down.
TAGCTGACATTTATGATGAAACATGAATATCCACAGTA
>NC_036243.1:15242035-15271675 GCF_002742605.1 Olea europaea var. sylvestris | reverse complement strand
GACGAATTCCATTCTCCTCACAATATTTCTCAAACTTTTTGGAGGTGAACTCTCCTCCTCTATCTGATCTCAAGGCTTTTATACTATATCCGCTTTCTTTTTCAACAAGAGCTTTAAACTTCTTAAAAGTTTCAAAAACTTCCAATTTTTGTTTAAGAAAATAGACCCAAGTCTTTCTACTAAAATCATCAATAAAAAGAACAAAATAATTGCTCTTACCGAGAGAGTTTGGATTAATTGGCCCACAAACATCGGAGTGTACAAGTTCTAGCGGCTTCTTAGCTCTTGTAGATGCTTCTTCTGGAAAACTTTTTCTCGAATGCTTTCCAAGTAAGCATCCTTCACATAATTGATCCGCGTGATTTATTGGAGGCAAACCTTTCACCATTTTCTTCTTACTTAACAACTTTAAGCCTCCAAAATTAAGATGCCCAAATCTCAAGTGCCAAAGTCAAGATGAATCTTTAAAACAAGCTTTTAAGCATTTAGCTACATCATTTTGAATGCTTAACGCAAACATTCTATTTCTTGTAATAGGGACTTTGGCAATCAAATTTTCTCTTTGATCTCTTATTGAAAGACTATGATCCTTCAAATGAATATCATAGCCCTTCTCTAAGAGTTGTCCCAAACTTAAAATGTTATTCTTCATATTGGGCACATAATAGACATTTGAGATAAACTGATGCGTACCATTTTTTAAGCGGATCAAGATTTTACCTTTTCCTTTCACTGGGATCTTGGATTCATCTCCAAAGGTAATGTTGCCGCTTACTGATTCATCAAGCTCCACAAACATGTTTTTTCTTCCACACATATGGTTGCTTGCTCCTGTATCCAAATACCAAGTATTCTTTTCTCTGCTCTCTTCACCTTTGTAAGCCAATAGTAGTGCAAGATCTACTTCACTTTCCTGACAAGCGTAGTTGGCTTTCTCCTCAACTTTGTTAGTAATATTTCTACATTCTGAAGCATAATGACCAAGTTTTTGACAATTGTAACATTTAATTTGAGATTTGTCATATCTTGGTCCTTCATTTTTCCTCGTACCTTTTCCTCTTCCGCGACCTCTAGTAGAAAATAAACTTTGTCTTCTTTCCTCCTTGTAGAATGCAATTCTTCCTCGATCTTGGCCTCGTCCTCTTCCTCTTTGGCTTCTTCTACTATTGAACCTTCCTTCACCCTCGTTCAAAGTGAGCTTTGTTTGAAGAGCTTGCTCTAATGGCTCTTCTTTCACTTTCTTCCTTAGTCTTTCCTCATGGGCTTGTAAAGATCCCATGAGTTGATCGACACTCATACTATCTAGATCTTTAGATTCCTCAATGGCTCCAACTATGTAGTCAAATTTAGAATCTAAAGACCTAAGTATCTTCTCAATTACTCGAGTGTCGTTCGACTTTTCTCCATTCCTTTTTAATTGATTCACAATAGCTAATACTCTAGAGAAGTAATCAGAAATTGATTCCGATTCTTTCATATGTAAAGCTTCAAACTCACCTCGAAGTGTTTGAAGTCGAACCTTTTTCACCTTCTCAACTCCTTTGTGGGAGTTTTGCAAAATCTCTCATGCTTCCTTACTTGTAGTAGCACAAACTACTTTCTCGAACATGCCTTCATCTAAGGCTTGAAGATGAGGGTGAGCGCCTTCTTGTCCTTCTTCCTTGCATCCTTCAAACTTTGTTGATTTATTTGTTTGATCTTGTTTCTCTTTCAGACAAGAGAGATTCATTCAAAAATGGGTAGATGCTGTTGGAGGAAAGATGGATTTACTAACTTGGATTGGCTAAGGCTTTTAAGAGGACAACACTAATAGGAAGAAGGAAGTGAAAAAAAGAAACTTGTATTTTTCAAATTCAAGACTTTACAAACTTTTTGGCTTGTTACAAAAATGGACGGCACTACCCCTTTATATAGTGTTTACAAGAAGATTCTAGTCCACACATTTTCTAGAGACACCTAGACCACATATCAAGATATTTTTCTAGAATTCTCTAGATATTCTTTATAAAACTACATATCTTACTTAGACATTTATATAGATATTTCTAGTAGATATTTATATAGATTTTTCTAGATAATGCTTCTAGAAATGCTATGCATGTTGGGCCTTTTAATTGATTTGGGCCTATAAGCAAAATCCTTAAGCCCGTATTATTTAGTCCAAAAATCAAGTTTACTACTCAACAAGACATTGAAGTACACACGCTTGTTGAACTACATTATTCGCAAGAGGGGTCTTTAGTCTTGACCTCTAACTAAATGGTTGTAGATGTCTTTGATCCGACAACAAAATACACAAATTAAGGCTGCTTTACAATATTAGTGATCTTTTTGTACATATGAAACAACGATCCTTGCAGCCCTTTGCACCATTTAATGTAAAAATCAAAGGACTCCCACTTTATAACACGTTCTGCTATTAATATCAGCTACATTCAGGTTCATCTTTACTTCCTGGACAACAATGAGAAAATGGGGAGGGGAAGGAGGTTCTTAATTCACTTGAGACTTTTTGGGTCTTCCCCACTTTCGGAATGAGTTCAATTTTTTCTACCCCGGCGACATTGGGGAGGAAATGGGGGACAATTTTCTTGCTCCATTGCGACACTTTTAGGGTTATTTCCAGGTCTGGAAAGACTTGTTTGCCTTTTTCTTCCCTGACGACATGGAGTAGGAGGAGATTGACAATTTTTTTTCTCAACTTCAACGCTTTCTTGGTGGTTCCCTGTTCGGAAGGAATTCCTTGCCTTTTTCTTCCTTCACGATGGGAAGCAGGAGCTGCGGGTGGCGAACAATTTTCTTGCCCAACTCCGACTCTTTCATAGTTGTTCCCAGGCTCAAAAGAAGTTGCTTGCCTTTTTCTTCCCTTGCATTGTAGAGAACGAGGATGGGGAGGACAATGTTCTTGCTCCAGTGCACAGCATTCTGGATCTTTCCAAGATTTAAGAATTAACATAAAAATAAAACTATCTTAGTAGAAACACAATACAAAAACAAATAGCAAAATTAAACCTGAGTAAACTTAGACACACTAAGAATGCCTGAGAGAGAAGGATAATGAACCATGTAGGCATCAAATTTTGTAAGTATTTCATTGTTTAGAGGTGAATTTTTATTTTTATCCTCTGGTTTTGACTTGTCAGCCATATTTCTTTTGATGTTGGAAAGTTTGGTTGATTTGGTGAGCTATGTCTATGAAACATGAAAAATTTAGCTTATATCAAGATGTTAAGTTCTTCAAAAATTGAAAAGAAAGTTGACGTACTAACCTCACTTGTAAAATGGTAAACGACATGCTCAAGTAATAATATTTATGTACTTTGCAATGTCTTGCAATTCATGATTGACTTGATTCTTAGTTCACTAAACTAGGGTTTTAACCTTCAATTGCCAGCCTAGTTTCATCAGAGTTTAATAGCAATCCTTGACCAAAAATTTTGTCTAGATGAGTCAATCACTTTCTAATTCGGGATCTAAGTGTGATATGGATATTCGAGAAGCTTATGACAAGTTTTTTAAGGAGTGCCTTAAGTTGAAAAGGACGAATCGCTCTGCCTTTGAAAAATCGAATGATCTTAAATTAGAAAAGGAGAGCGTTGTAGTCAAACTTGAGAAATCCGCTTGAAGTTTGAATGAGTTAAGGTTGGAAAAAAGTCATTAGATGTTAAATCTCTCATGAGTGATCTAGAAAAATTTAATATCCAATTTCAACGTATCTCTAGAAAAATTTAATATCCAATTTCAACATAATATGATAGGGTCTGAACAAAATAATTAGGAATAGAGGAGATTAATGCTTTAATAAAATAAATTCTAAACTTGTGGCATTGCTCGCGTTGGTCTTTATGGTAAGAGCACTTGTGTTCCTCATTGATTAAGATTTTAGGTGCATGCATCTTCATTGTTCATGAAATCTATATATTCATGCATGTGCTCTATTTGTTATTTCATTTTTTTGTGTGCATTATCCTTTTTTCATAAACTTTATTTAGAACTTATTTGGAGTACTTGGTATTGATCATCTCATGTATAATCTACGCTGCACATGTTAAGTTTTTGTGAGTGAGTCTTGACCATGTGTGTGAGATTTGGGATGCGATCATCGAATTTGTAATTTGACTTTGAATATAAATTGACCTTTAAATAGTTGACCAATGCCCGTGTATATTCTCCATAAAAGAAAAAGAGTATTGTGCTCGAAAAGAATTGAAATACTATTGCTTTTTTTTAGATGATGTTGTTTGGAGATTGAAATTTTATTGCTTTTTTTATACCACCAGGAACATCCTAACAGGGAGAAGGGAGGACTTAAGGTTTGCATTGCCATCTTCCATCTTGATTTGTAAGTGTTAGGGATTGTTAGAAAATTGACGAATTTTGAAAAGAATGTATCAAGTACTATAATTTTTACAAGTGCTTCACATTTTGATTGCATGTCCTTAATTTTTACTTTGGTAATGAGTTTTTCAATTTAATTTGTATCCTTAACTTTTTATTAATTAGTAAATCTTATTCTTGATGGGTCTATTAAAAAATTACTGTTAAGAAGGCATAAAAGACATATTTGCTCGTATTAAGCGCGCGCACGCACACACACACACAAAACACTAATACAAAAGTGTGAATAAATAATTTGATCTTTATTTTAAAGCGTGATAATAGGGAGTGTATGAACGAGAATCATCATCATGGACTATATGTGCTATTAAAAAAATTTTGAAAATAAAAATGCGATGTACAGATGTTGGTGACATTAGTGTTAAACAAGTGAACATTATGAGCAATTAAAATGTGTACTTATATGAAAAATGTGGTGTGTATCCTTTTGAAAAAAAAAAGTAAAAGGATAATTGTATCCATTCTACAGTTTTTTTTTTTTTTTTTTTTTTTTGCAATTCTTTAATTGCACTTATGGACTTCAATCTTTCCCCCATTATATTTCTTGTGTCTTTAGCTTTTTTCAACACAATCTTATCTTCAACATTTCATTAATTAGCACATTTGGTCTCTAATAACGATTTTTGTTTCCATTGAGAGGGTGTAAAATGACTTATTTGTCCATCATTTATTAATAGAACAATATGCAAAATTGCAGCAAAGTATTTGTTTCCATTTTTTTAAAGAACATAAATAAAATATATGACAAACTATTACCAATGATTGAAAGTTGTAATTAACGAAAGGTAGAAGGGTAAGAATTCTCGAAGAAAAATGTTAGGAACATGAATGTTATTTAGTACAATTAAAATGTGCAACAAATAAAAATTCTTCCGTGAATATAAGAGAAAATTACAAAATACACTCTCTATGTAGAGTTTATTTACACGTTATATACCTTATTTTCAAATTGACATTTTACTCCGATTGCACTTATTGAATAGTTACTTTAATGCTGAAACTTTAGATGTATTTTATAAATAGTTGTACCCCTATTTGAGAATAATAAATCAATGATTAATTTTAACTACATATTTAGGGAACTCACAAATTTTATCAACTTCTATTAAAACTTACTAAAAATCTAATTTTTAGTTGCACCAAATAGGGACATAATGCTTTATATTTTTAACTATTTTATTACTTTTCATAAATTCATTACTACTTTATTTTAGAAGAATAAAAACTCCAAAAATCATGTTATTTTTAAGTAATTTTCAGGTTGTAGAATGTTAAGAGGCCAATAATCCAATTAAAATGACCAATAAATTATATTTAAGATGTAAATTTCTAACTAATACAAAATTATTTTACGTAATTTTGTTATTTTTATATTATGAACAACTTTTTTAGTTAGAATATGACAAGATTTTTCATTTTAGTTACCATTTCGAAAAAACTAAATTGAAGTTTCATCTTTATTTTTCAATATTCCATCACAAATTTGTCAAAGTCATAGTAGATTGTCCAATAAAATTTTTCCTACAAAAGTAAACAGATCGAAAGATTTGGAATCATAGCTGTAATTTTCCCTCATTGAAATGTCCTCGGTTGAAAGGAAAATGAATTCTTACTTTATTTAGTTACACAAAATATGAATTTCCCTATCGTTACCAAATACTCGAAGAACATTGGAATCATTTTAGTAGAATAATGCTACTTAATATAGCACATATTTATGTGATATTGGAGTCAACAGTTTATAATAAGTGATAAAATTGAAGTTTTTATTATTAAAAATTGTAGAAAATAAACTCCAATGGTACTATTATTCCATATGTCCATGTGGCACTAAACAACCCCACGAGGGCAAGAAGCAAGAACTTCATCACAAGGCAAATACAAAAAAGACCTTGCCACATTCGCTTAGTTTGAATGAAGCTATATCGTGAAGCCCCCTTTGGAACTGCGTGCAAATGACTCCTGAACCTTCTCTTCAGAAGCTCTTTTTTATCAGATTTCAACACTTATAAAAATTCATCAGTCACAACATTGATCCAAGCTCACACCGCACCACTATCAGTCGTCCCAAGGTCATTCTACCGTATAATCACGCATGCAGTTTTAAGATTGATTTGAGATCTTTGATTTATGATCTCATATGTTTTATGGCGACAGATCCAGACCTTAGGCATACATTGATCTTTCTTGGTCTCATTATTGGTATATGTTGCACGTCTTGTATCAGATTCCAACCAGGGGAGTTACCTGCGAGAGGTTTCCTCCTCATTAATGCGTCATCGACTATCAATTCATGGCTGTCCATCAGACAGCAGAGGCAACGACGCAAACAACAGCAGGACCAAGAGGTTGATGATCATAGTCCACTTCCTGCATAGCCAGAGCCAGCACCTAATTTGCATGTTATGAGGCAGTTGTTTGCTGGTCTGACTGATACCAATAGAACATTACAGCATATAGAGGAGATGATGATAGCTTCATAGGCCAAGGAGCAAGCGAGAGATGATAGGGAACATGCTAGGAATGCTAGGATGTAGGGTATAGAGCGAGATATCACCAGGCTCTCGAGTGAGCTATTGACTTTGCGTAGGAAACATGACCTCGTGGGGAGACGATTAGACAAATGCACAGGATGAGTTGAGGGCATGTACATCAAAAATGAGGCCATACACTTGGAGGACGTAAAGAGAAGAGAAGAGGTCATGTATAGCAGATCTAAGGACACACACACATAGGTTGATCGGATGTTGCTATGATGAGAGACCTGTACTCTCGATGCACTCATTTGTCATCATCCATTTAGGCCTTGTGTGGATCTGGAGCTTTCTTGCCATTCTATCTACCACCTACTGTGATACCAAGAGAATACCTAATCCCTTATCTGCCCTACCTTCTGTTTATTATTTGCACTATTTCTAGACACTGAGGGCAATGTCTGTATCAAGTTTGGAGGTCGGTGTTTCATCGTGTCTTTTGTTTTAAATCAAAATAGAAAATTAGTCTAATTTTCAATTTTATAACTTCTTTTATATATTTTTGCATGCTTGTGTGGGTCAAATAATTTGTTAACAATGATGAATATATTGGAGTATAGAGTTGAACTGTAAATTATGGATACTTAATCATGTGAAACCTGATAATTATGGGCACTAGATTTGTGTTTTATATTATGAAAAAAAATTGATTTATATTGATGAGTAGGTGGAAATTAATGGACTTTAGATGCTTAACTTGAACAACAACCACTATATTATACATCCTTAAACTAATTTGAGGATAGGTCCTTAAACTAATTTGAGGATAGTTTGTGGGTGATTGAGCTGTTATAGAGAGACATAGAGACAATTGTGGATTCCATGTATGCTAAGTTTTGTATGGATTGCCTAAACTCAATAAGATGAAAATTAGGTTAAAATCTTAAGTTGGGGGTTGGTTTTTGTGAATAAGAGTGGGTTATTGTAGTAATCATTGCACTAAAAAATAATTCGTGATGTTGTCTTATCATGAAGCTTCTCTTCATACCCTTTATGACTCAAATGATTAAACCTATAAGGATATCTAAAAAACTAGTACCCTATGGTCATCTAACTTGGGAGTCATCGGCTGAAAACTCATTACAAGGGTTATTTAGAAAGTTTAATGGAGAGGAGTTCGCACAAAAGATGAGAAAAGCAATAAAATAAACATATATAATAAAAATATCATTGTATGCCTTGATTAAGTCTCAAATACTTATTTAAGAGAATTAGACTTTTGGCAAGGAATTATTAGCTTAATTCTTAGAAGTTGGAACGATCAAAAATAAGGAAAATTCTCATTTGTCGATGTGTTGAGCTATAATTAGTCAAATCGAACCAAACTAGAGAGTGTGAGAATTAGTATTTTATTAAAATCCAACCTCGGATCGTACCTTGGGAAAGAGTGAAAAGAATAAAGTTTGGAAGCATATAATTTACAAGCGAAGAAAGGAAGTATTTTACTATAGAGGGTGGGAATGAATCAATTTATGACCTCTCAATTTTTGGAGAAATTTTGGAATGTTCGTTTTTGGCAAATTTTTAGTCAAATTTGAATAAAAGGGGGCCAACGAACAAGATACAATGGCTTTGCCCCTGACAAAGGGCCAATTTCAGGCGAATTCCTTTGTTTAGGCTTTCATTTTTGCATTTTTCTTACTGAAAATTTTCAGTTAGGCATCTCTCAAGCAAATAAATTTGGATTTGATTTTCCTTTTTTGCATGATGATCCTGAAAATTAGGACGTTCCATTTATGTCATTTAGAAAATTCTATTTTTTTAGGGTTTCATTATTTAAAGCCTTATTGTGGCCGGGACAGAAGGGAAGAATAAAATATTTTTCTAGAGTTTTCTGCTCATTGCAATTTTTTGTAATTTGTTCTCATATTTCCTATAAGCTTCCACTATGTCAGGAATCATCCTCATTCATTTGGGTAAAACTTCTCAAGTAACTAATAGTTAGTAAATTTTCTTTCTGCGGTCTTGGAGAACGGTCTTGGAGAAAACGAGAAAAAAGAAAGAAACAGGGAAGGGAGGAGTGACCATACTGTAGCACAAAGGAGTTAAAATTGTAAACAAAGGAGACATATGCTTTTGTCTAATTTCCTCGAGGCAAGATGGAGACATAGTTTCCTTGCAAAATTCAGCAGTTTCTAGGACTTCCAAATCACTAGTACTCTCTTTGTCCTTTATCTTCATATTATTCTGTTGAAGTTTGACCCAAATTCGGTTGAATTTTTTAAGAAATATTGTTTCCTTTATTCTAATTTTTTTTTAATATTATTTCCATCTTTAAGAATATTGTTAGGGTTTTGATATGTTCCCTATGTATAGTTGGCTCTTCTTTACAAGTTAGACACATTATACAAGTTAGATAATATTGTATACACAATATTCTTTTGCATTTTTTCTCCATTATTAATAAATTCTCCATTCCTATGCCAATTTTCTTTTCTTTTTTTAATTGTGATCACTACTTTATATTTTTTCATATATCTCAATTGCTATTAATAAATAGTATCGTTCAACGCATACATAGTTCTTGTTAATTCTCAATAAGTTGTATCCGAGTCAAATTTGTTGTTCTTTGCGAGTTTTTGATTTCTTTTTGGGATAACAACCTTGAAGTATAATATTCCGCTTCTAAAGTGCAATGCAAGGTTTTTGTTGTGGCCGATAAACATGCAAGCAGTGCTTGTTCAAATGGATTTGGATGACGCTTTGTTAGGATTTGACAAGATGTCCTCAAATTGGTCGTTGGAGGACACAACGTAAGGATCCAAAGGCCCTTTCACAAATTTATCTTTATCTTTAAAATCACATTCTTCAGGACATCATAAAGGAGAAAACTACAGCTGCATTATGGCTCAAGTTGGAACAATTGTGCATGACTAACAATCTAACTAGCAAATTGCACCTGAAGCAACTTTTGTATTCTCATCGCATAATAGAAGGTGAATCTTTGGAAGATCGCCTAGTTATTTATAAAGAAATTGTCACTAATTTGGAAACCTTAGAAGTTAAGTACGATGTAGAATATTTGGCCTTGATTTTATTGTGTTCGTTGCAAGCTTGTTTTATGTCATTTAGAAATATGACTTTATATAGTCGTGATAGTCTCACCATTAAAGATGTGTATGATGCCTCTTTTCTCTAATTAAAGATGAAGCATCTTGTTGGGTTCGACCATCATGGAGAAAGCCTTACTGTTTATGGATGTTATGGAAGGGGCGGATCGAAGTCTAGATTTATTAATCAAGTGTGTAACTATTGCAAGAAGTCTAACTTCGGTAATCAAGCTTGTAACTATTGCAAGAAAATGGGGCACATTAAGAAGAATTACCACAAGTTCCAGAATAAAGAAAAGTTGACTTCAAATCATAAGGGAAAACAATTGGATACATGAAGCTAATTTTACAAAGAAGTGTTTGAGTGATGAAGATCTTTTGGTTATTTCTAATGATGATTCCAAACAAAACGAAGATTGAATTCTTGGTATAGCTTGCACATTTCATGTGTGCCCTAATCGGGATCTATTAATATGAAAAAGTTTACAAAGGTGTTGTGGTAACCTATAATAATATACCTTGTCGGACAGCTAGCATTGAAAGAGTCAAACATAAAATGTTGGATGGGACGGTCAGAACACTTGATACAGTGACATGTTCTAGATTTAAAGAAATATCTTATCTCCTTGTCTACTCTTGAGTCAAAAGGTACAAGTTCATTGGTGAGGTGTAGTCTTCAAAGTTTGTAAAGGTACCCATGTTGGAGGGGCAGCTAAAGTCCCAATTGTATGTCTTGCAATGTTGTACAAAATATTGGAAGATCAATCAGCAAAGATTTCGTCGGATTCCAGTTGAAGAATACAGTTTAGTTGAGTTCAGAAGTTATGGATAATGCCGCTTTGCCGTCGAACCAGCAGTGCCATTGTATTCAATCACTAGAGATAGACCCAAAAGAAATATTAGGCCTTCACATATGGAGAGGAAAGCTGATTTAGTTGCGTGTATTTTAGTGTGCTTGAAGGAGTTGAGTCTAGCGAAGAACCTTCTATTATTTTGTGGTGATGATTCTGTTCCAGGGTGTGGTGTTGCCCTGTTTGATAATTGTTGATTTATTTTGTGATTTTGTTGCTCATGTCAATAATTCGAGCACATTTTGGGAACCTGAGGTAATATTGTTGTTGCAGTGTTTAGATTCATTAATCCTAGTTGAATTTTATGGAAAAGGTGGAGCGTTTTTGTTGTTGGAGAATTTGGTTAATGTTCTTGTCAAAGAGTCGGATTTTGTCTGGCAGTGAAATTTGTCTCCAGGTGAAGAATTTTTTATATTTGATTCATTGTGTGGAATTTGGTTCAAAGTGGAAATTTATTGAAGTCTGACCCAAATTCGGCCTTTTTTTTTTTTTTTTTTTNAATGTTTCCTAACTGAATTGCCAACTTCCCTTATGTTACAGATTCTTGTAACCACCAATAGGACCTTCTGTAGAGTGACTGATGTAGCTCACAGATCTACTATTTGATTCCCATCAGTGTCAGCAGCACCCTTCTTCTTTCCCCTGCGCACATATGTATAATGAATTGGAGGTCTATGAACATCCTCTCCCCGAATGTCTCCACTGTCAAACTTGACTGTATTGCTTAAATTTCGAAGTGTTGGTATATTGTGCTTCTTAGAACCTTGAGTTTGAATGTCATGCTGACTCCTGACATTTCCCCTCTTGTTAAGTCGTTCTTGCAAATATTGCTGGCTTTGTACCTTCTTACCAGATGGAGTTTTCACCTCATGCTCCACCTGATTCTTTGTTGGCCAGTAATCCTCAAGACTAGGCTTCTCGCTTACAAACAAATTCTTTTGTCCGTTATAATTCCTTGTTTCATTCTGAAGCTTTGAAACACAAACATATATGGAACTACCCAATTCTTCAAATTTAATCACCATGGGTACACCATTTTTCTTGACCTCAAGCGTATAGGACTTCTCATAGAGTTTGAGTCTACCAAAAAAAAGTTTGTATTGAGGATCAACAACACTATTCCTCTCACTCTCCTTGCCATCACCGTTAGGTGTCTCTCTTCTTCTCTTAACTGATTTAAATTTTTCCGCCTCGGTAAAACCAGCGACAATAAACCACTTGTAATTCATATCCATATCTGACATTTCTTTGAGTTGTTCTTGACATTCATACCATTCATTGCATATGTGTATACCATTCTTAGTCTTTGACCTCCTAGAAAGCATTAAATCATTAAAAATATCTCACCTATTAAGATCCATTCTACAAATTATATCACTTAATCTGCTGAACAAAATGTTGATCAACAGTAAATTTCTTCCTTATTGCCTCCTTAAAAAAATAAGATTTGATTGAACCGGTGAAGTTGTGTGCGTTGTTTCCAGAACCATTAGCGTGCCACAAAAAGTAAAGCATGATCACCAATTATATATTTCCAAGATTTCATTTTCATACGTTGATCACTTTCATAAAATCATTAAGCTCAGTTAATATCAAAATCAATTAATGAACGAAGGCATATTTATTTCAATGTTAAAACATAAGCAAACTTGATAATAAAAATGCATTTTCTACCTGTTAGGATCTTCCTCTAGCTGCTCAAAGTGATTTTCGGGCTCAGTTAACCATTAAACATCGAATTCAACACCAAACCGAGAGATGACCGACCGCCGGCGTCCGCCCTTCCTATGGTTGCTATTTACTCTTTTGCTTGTTGATTCTACCACACACTTAGGATGGACACCACACAGGTAAGAGTCACAAAGCCTCAAGCAATTGGTAGGGAAGATAACTTGGCAGGAAGCATGAAGGAGAAGAAGAAGAGTAACACCTCTCTCTCTCGGGTTCTCTTCAAGCACGGCACAAAGGAGTAGGGGTTAACTACCAATATATATATTAGTTCAATGGCCAACTTAAGGTAAGTCACAATATGGTAAGTAGGCTTGACTAGGGTTAAGTCCCAATAGAAAACAACAAGCCACAAAGATTATTAGTCATCCAATAGGTAAAGCAACGTTAGGTCGGTTCATCCATTATTCGATGTTGAATTATCGTTCAATCATTCATGTCAACTGATAAAATTGGTTTTCATCATCGTCCGGGAGGTCGTTTGACAACATGATGTCTAACACTACCTATATATGAAACATACTTCTATGTCATTACAACAAATAAGGGTGACAAAAATATACAAGCAGATCAATACATGACATTTTAGTAGTCTTGCACGTGACAATAAATCATAAACAAGGCACAGTGTAAATACGAATTCAGAAATAAAATGAAGGGGAGATTGGATGGCTGATAGACAACATCAACCATATTATACAAAACGTTGTTCAGATCATACCCAAAAACAGACTCAAAATGATAAATAATCTATAGGGTGCTAAGGCGTTTCCCTTCATGACAGGAAGCTTAGACCTCAAGGCATTTTGAGACATATCCTTCACTTTAAAGAAATAGAATGTCAAGAAAATTATTAGTATACAAAACAAGTACATAGTAAATCATAAACAAAAAATCATAATATATAGGACAATTCGAAGTGATCAAACTGAGGAAGAAGAAGAAGAAATCATAAACTAAGATAAAAGAAGCTAGTGCTATCGTCGGTTGGACATTGGACTATTGCCGGAGTGGGTCTATTAGAAACAAAGATATTTAATATTTGAATGGACAATAGGCTGTTCCCTGATCACAATTTTATTCATATTTTGGGGTCCCAAACCTAAACAAAAGTAAAGAAGTCTGAAAAATTAAGAAGTAAACACCTCACAAACCTTAACCCCAAACCTACAAGCTCTTTTAATTAGCAGTTGTTCCATCCATTGTAACTTACATAGTATTGACCGGAAGCTTTTTACTTAAGTTCATCTTAAGAAAGTTGTTGAATTTGACTCGCGGCAGGCCACAAAAGAAATCCACCGTGAGGCCAACCCCCAGTAGAGGGTACTAAAGATAAGGATGCACATAATAGCCCCTAAGTGAAAGAGCTTGTAAGAAAACGTCTGTGGTCATTGTAGTTGAAGCATACACCTCTAAAAATCAGTTTTCTAAAAGGCAGTGCCAAAGCGCGTCTAGGCGTGATGCTCGGCCAAAATGCCAAGCATTGTGGCTTGGCGCCTTATTTGACGGTCAACAGGCGCGCCTAGGCACAATTATGCGTGCATTGGCACGTATTATCATCCTTTTTTTAATTTAAAAAAATTCAATTTTTTTAAATTAAAAAATTATCAATTGCTAATTTCTTCATTTTACCCGAATTTAAAACAACCACTTGTATCGGAAAACACAGAGGACGAATTATATGAAGAAAAGGATATTGAATTAGAGTCCGATAAAGAGTTAGATAAGATTTAAGTTCCTATACTATTTATTTATTATTTTTTATTTAAATTTGAAACTTATTTTTTTGATGGAAACTTTGAAAATATGTATAACGTTCCTATAAATCTGTTTTAAATTTTTAGTAAGTATTATTTTTAATTATGAAATAATTTTTTGATTTATTAAAAATTAAAATAATATTAAAATAAAAAATGCCTTTTTACTCTTTTTTACGCCTAAGCTCGCTTAGCCCATAGATTGACCTCCACGTATCGCCACGCATTACGCCTTTTAGAACACTACTAAAAACAAACTTACAATATTTCCTTTGAGACTTTAGTCCCCGTCACTTTGAAGAGAGGTCTCTTAAACCATACAAAGTATTTAAAAGGCATAATTAGGCATTGATGTCTCATTAGTAAGGGTAAACTTCAAGGCATTTGAGGTGTAAGCCACACCGTGAACCGAAATTATATAAAAATTAATTAAAATACAAAATAAGAGCATAATAAATCATAAAAACAATTTAAGGTGTGTAAAAAAATAAAAAAATATATAAAGTAGCAGAAAATAATTACTTTAGTTGGTGGAGTTGACTATTTCCCAAAAAGGTTATATAAGAAACACATTTTCTTAATTTTTTAACTAGGCAGTTGGCTATTCCCAAAGTGAGTCAACTAGACTTTTTAGGATCTCCTGGATCCACACCTATGGAAAAGCAAATAAGCACGCATCACAAGTCTTACAGCAGCATCGTGAAGCACTTTTATCCCTTAGTTGAGGTGTATGCCTCCAAAAACTTCCCCTCAACGGGGCATTTTTTATTCACTTCATTATGAAGTGACCTGATCCTAGGTTTTATTGACGGGTGCTAGACACGCTTCATGTCAGTACTCCAACCTTATGCAACCGAAACAACAGGGGCAGTGGGGAGTAGATGAAAGAAACACAACAAGTCATCAAGATAAACAAACTTCAAAAAACAAGTACAAGAAAAGATCCAGAGATTTACGTGCTTACTATGAAATGATAAAATGGAATCAATAGTAAATTTTCACTAAATCAATCAGTTTTATCTCAAGTCCAATCTTCAAAAGCCAGAACCATGTGTATAGAGAAAGCTCAACATACTATACAGGCCAAAGTGATAAAACTATTGAAAATGTAGAGTTTTAAACGAAGAAATTGTTTATTTACCGAAGGAAAGCAAGAAATAATAACAAGAAGAAGAAGAAGGAAGGTGGACTTAAAAATTCAATTCATGGATTTGGGCTATTGAAGATATTTTATAAATGAGGATTTTAATCACTTTAGGAACAGAAGAAATTCTCGATAGGAAAGCCTTAAGTGTGAGATATGAATTTAGTCCATTACTTTTAGGATACTAAACAGTGTCCATTTTTTTATGCATTTGACAAATATACCATTCTTTTTACAAAAGTGCAATATGGATTTCGCGGTATGATCTTCCAAATCTACACGCAGTCTCCTTTCCTCTCTGTGATGGGATGCAGTAGAGAATGAATACTTCATTTCGTTGCGTGTGATCTGGGGACCATAACCTATTTATATGAGGATGCCCTTTGACCTAATTCGGCCCATCATAGAATTAGGACTCGGGCCCGATCTCTACACATATGTAAACTCATACTTTAATTGGATACATTAAAGCCCAAAATCGAAACCTTATTAGATCACTTTAATCGGACTCAACCGAATTCGATAGTCTATAATTTAACACACAATTATTTACACATACAAACCCATCTTTAATTAAAAAATCCTTACATTTTAATCACTTTAGGAACAGAAGAAATTCTCGATAGGAAAGCCTTAAGTGTGAGATATGAATTTAGTCCATTACTTTTAGGATACTAAACAGTGTCCATTTTTTTATGCATTTGACAAATATACCATTCTTTTTACAAAAGTGTTGCCAACATCTCCCTTTTTCTTAGAGTATGGTGGAGTCAGGATTCAAATTCTTAAATTTTATTTCAATTGAACTTCAACAATATGAATTATGTGGGCCTCCATTTTTCAAAATTTAAATACCAAATTTTAAAAGGACATCATTTTTCCTGAAAATTCGAATCATATACACACATTCAAATAAATTAGAATAAGGAAAAGCACGAGTAATTCTTAACAGCATTTAAATTTCAATTTTCAATAAATATCACTTCCACAAAGGTTAGTACATAAAGCATATATTTTCACGCATGGTAGGTTCTTGTGAATCTTTGCTTACCTCATATCCAAGCTGAACAAATTTTCTTGAGATGGTCCTTTTAAAATCGCATTGGTATACAATAAATTATTTCTCCTATCATTAAGAATATATTGGACTCATTTAAAGACATTAACTTTAATCATTGAAACCAAAATATAAAACAAATTTCAGAAATTTTCTCCAATCAATAATATTTGAATAAACTTTCTTCTTTTAAATCTTTAAGTAATGGAGTTGTAATTAAAGTGAAAATATTTAAAGGTTGATAGAATAGTCCTTGGAGCATCCAAGATTACATATGATCAATGAAATGCAACTAGAAGTCAAAGGAATGTCAAAGTGTTGCACAAGTTTTGCCCCAAATTCTGAGTTATAAGTTGCGATGCATTTCTCACATAGAATATATTCGAAGTTGAAATGGTATTTCTAGAAGATGTAGCCCTTGGAATTAGTTTTTCAACTCACTTTGAATCACTTAAATCGAATATCGAGAGAGAAAGTTACGATAAAAATACTAACCGCTGCTCAGGGACCGCTCGTTAGCCGTACAAAAGGCGCACGGGCAGCCATTCAACGAACAAAAATCCTAATTCGTATAAAATTGTTATTTTTCAATAGGCCTAAGCATTTTAACCGGAACCGAATCTTCCAAACTGAAATGAACCGAAATCGGAGGTTTTGGTCAAGTTCCCAAAAAGAAAAAAATTAGGAACCAGAACCGAGTAAGTTCGATTCTGTTCTTGGTTCCTGAACCAAAACCATAGGTACTTGAATGGAATCAATTTTTATATTAAAAAAAATTATTTATAATTTATTGGCTTGAAAAGATATATAAAACCTAAAAATCCTAATTTTGATAGTAATTAGTCTAAAATTTTAAACTCTAACCCTAAAAAATAAGATTGGTTCTTACTTTTTTACATCTTTCTTAACATCAGATTATTGCATCTCAAAGGTTATTATATGTTAATATTTACAATTTGAGCTTTTTATAAATTAAAAATTTCAAACATATTGTAATATAAGTTGATGAATCAAAGCGTTCATTCTTTTGCAATTCAAAATTTTTACTTTCTTTTATTATTAATAAACTTAAGTCATTTTTAAATTTTTTTTCATGATGGATGGCAATTGAATTTGATATATTCATTGCTCATGCTGTATTTTACTTTTTTGTTATCTTAAGTTCGTGGTTCTCTTTTTAATTTTTAATTTTTTATTTTTTGTTCAAACAAAGCGAGTTCAATGTGTGCACCTTAATTTTTCGATAACATATTAGCTATTTATTTAATTAGTATTTTTTATATCAGTTCATTTTACAAGTAGAAGAATTCAAACATTGTTCATAATTAAATTATATGCCTATTATGCATCTCTTAGAGATTGAATAAGATTTATTAAGAAAAGTAATTTTTTCTCAAATTATAATTTTATTTTTGATTTTTTTTATTTTCTCCTACTTTCATGATTTTTAGTATCCAATATTTGACTTTTTGAAGATTTTTTAATTGGATTTTCTCCATTGCACATATATTTTCGAGTAGCAACATATTAGATATATGTACCAAAAGGGTCTATGTGAAATATTTATTAAATAAATGTATATAAAAATGTTATGAGTAGAACCGAAATCAAATCGAAACTGACGGTTCGGGTTTGGTTTCAATATTTACAAAGACCCGATTAGTTTCATTTGCGAAATACCCAAAGCATAATGGGTGGTTCTGGGTATTGAAATACCTTGAACGACCCACCCGATGCCCAGGCCTATTTTTCAATCCCAATCAACATAAAACACTTTCAATATAAATATACAAGCCATGGAACGTATCAAAGTATGGTTGAACGCTATATTTATTATAGAGATCATTATTTGAAGATCATAAACTCATTCCAAAAGATCTCTTGATTCAATCACAATATATTTTCCATATTTGTTCTCAAATATTGGTTTCCATTGGTTGAGCCTTTGTTTTAAGTCAAGAGAATATTTTCTGAAGATCCATTGCGTATTCCAATAAATCTCTTGCCCTCGGCACAGATCAAAACAAAAAGTTCAAGCACCAAAAAAACCCTACTTTCTCTAATAAGCCTTCAAAGTTTTGAAGTTTGGGAAGAGGCGCTTAGAGTTTCAATGCTATGAAACGAGATTCTAGCGAAGAACGGGTTTGTTCTTGGGATCAAGTGGAGAGAAAAATGGCCCTCAGTTATGGGAAGTGCGGACATGCACAACCAAAGGAAGTTCCTTGGTGATTTATAAGTTAGGTGGTCAAAGTCAGCTAAAGTTTACCGGTGTTTGGACTAACTATAAGTTAACTTTTCTAATAAATTATTAGGAAAATTGCAGCAGAAATTTCAAACCTTTTAAACACTAGCGGACTTTTCCCTAACCTTTCGATTGTTACAGCCGTCACCCCAAACCTTTCAAAACGTTACATCTGAGGCCCTTTTGGATGGAATCTGTCCAATTTTCCATTAATTGACCTAAAAAAGTGATTTTGACCCAAAAAATTAATTTTGACCGCATTTTACTCAATTTTATTAGGGCAAAATAGTAATTTAATATTTTCTTCACCCACATTCCCTTTCTTTCTCCTCTCTCTCTCTCTCTCTCTCTCTCTCTCATCTAGGAAAAAAGTTCAGTCCCCAGTTTCAAGATTTTCGAACTTCCCCCAAAGTATAGTTGAGGGCATACTAGCATCTGCTTGTACACTCACAAGATTAATGAGAAAATTAATGTCGAGATGATTTCACCATCACTTTCATTGGTCTTTTGTTGTGAAAATTTAAGAGGAAAGAAAAAAAATGTGAGTTGTGTACCATACAAAAACTTGATTCTTCGTTGAAATCACGCTTAGGTTGTTAGTTGTCATAGTCTCTTTATCTAGCCTGAACTAATTGCAGAAGAGGTGGTATAAGTGCTCCATATTTAGCCTCAATGCACTTGCTAATGCTAGCCTTCTGTTTCTTCTTCTGGTAGATGAATCTGGGAATTATTTTTGTAAGGTTGTACTCTCTTGTCCTTAGCATTCTGGTTCTTTGAATTGAATTCCTATTCTGCAACAATGTAAATACACCGAGTCATTAGTAGCTTTCTGGGTTTTTCAGACCCCAAAAATCGTGTATATTTTGGGGGAAATTTAAAAATCTTGAAACTGGGACTGAAGTTTTTTCCCAGATGAGAAAGAGATGTGAGAGAGAAAGGAATTATGAGTGGAGAAAATATTAAATTACTATTTTGCCCTTTTAGAATTGAGTAAAAATTGGTCAAACTAATTTTTTGGATCAAATCACCTTTTTAGGTCAACTAATGGAAAATTGGACAGATTCCATCCAAAAGGATCTCAGATGCAACGTTTTGAAAGGTTTGAAACGACGGCTGTAAAAAATGAAAGGTTAGGGAAAAATCTGCTAATGTTTAAAAGGTTTGAGGCTTTTGCTGCAATTTTCCCTAAATTATTTTGACAAGGTTTGCCCCAAAGGTTTTTGATTCCTGTGAAGAGTTCTTCAAGTGATTTTCCTTTGTCATCATTTCTTGGTAGTTTTTACTTTATATTTATTGCTTTAGATTTGATTATTTAAATTGTTTGATTGACACATGTTTAATTGGAATAATTAAACTTGATAATATGGAGACATTAATAAGTGATTTGTTGCTTGTTATTAGTTTAATTCCATATTTCAGTTTAAACTATTGGCAAATTTAACTTTCAAGTGGTATCAGAGCTTAATAGTGATTCTTTACCTAAAATTTTGTCTAAATGAGCCAATGACTTTTTGATTTAGGATCCAAGTGTGACATGGATATTCGGGAGGCTTATGACCAGTTGTTTGAGGAATACCTTAAGTTGAAAGAGAAGAATCGCTCTACCTTTAAAAAATTGAATAATCTTAAATTAGAAGAGGAGAGCCTTGTAGCCAAACTTGAGGAATCGACTAGAAGTTTGAATGAGTTAACGATTGAGAAAGAGTCCTTTGATTTAAGGTTAAATCTCTTATGAGTGATCTAAAAAAATTTAATTCCCAACTTCAAGCTTTCTCTGGCGGATTTAAGAAGATTGATAATATGATAGGTCTAAGCAAAACAAATAGGAATAGAGAAGATTCATGCTTTAATAAAACAAATTCTAATATTGTTTCCTTGTCTGAAAACAAGTTTGTACATCCCTCAATAAATTCTGAGGTTCAACCCTTGAAACCTAGAATTGCTCCTAGGTTCATCCCAATGTGTCACCATTGTGGTAAATTAGGACACATGAGTGTTAGGTGTCGCAAACTCTTAAGTAGGAATGAGACCAAGAGTAAGAGCCCTAGGACAAAAATCGTTTTTACAACGTAGGTTACTCCATCCTAAAATTCAAAATTTGAAATCTAGGATTACTCCTAAATTCATTCTCACATATCATAACTATGGTGAGTTAGGTCACATTTAAGTGCCTAAGCCCTTGATTAGGAACAACAACAAAAAAAATCTAACTTCTCAAGTTAAATTCTTGACTAATCAAGTAAGTCTCTTGATTGAGTTGACGACTAAATTAACTAATGTTACATTTTCTCCTAAGAAGATTTGGGTCAAAAAGAGTGAACTCACAAGTCAAAGATATTTTTTAAATTGTGACATTGCTCGCATTGCTCTTCATGACAAATGCACTTGTGTTCTTCATTGATTCAATTTTTAGGTGCATGCATCTTCATTGTTCATGGAATCATATCCGTGCATGTACTCTAATTTTGTTATTTCAATTTTTGTTTGCATTATCCTTCTTCATAAATGAAAAACAACAACAACAAAAAAAGAAAAAAGGGATTTCTTTTGGTAATATCATTGGACAAGTTAATTTGAGCTAAGTACTATTAAACTTTATGAATAGTGAATGAAGTTTCTATTAACTTTATTTAGAACTTATTTGGAATACTTTGCATAGGTTATCTCATGTATAATCTACACTGCACAAATTAAGCTCATAGGAGTAAGTATTGATTGCGTGTGTGAGATTTGGAATGCAGTCATCGGTGTTGTGAGTTGACTTTAAATATGAATTGACATTTAACTAGTTGACATAAGCTCTTTTATATTTTCCATAAAGGAAAAAAGAATATTGTGCTTCAAAAGAATTGAATAATTGTGATATATCAAATACTTGTCTTTGCAGCCTTATTTAATCGAGCAATTAAGCCTGCTGGGTATCTTAAAATTTGGTGCACTACAGTCATCTGACATTAAAGTTATTGGTCTAAAAATCATTATAGGAGTTATTAAGTATTCTTAATGAAAATAAATTTGCATATAAAATATGAAAAAATTGCAAAAAAAAAAAAATTATAGATGTGCTTACACGGAGAGAGAGAGAGAGAGAGAGAGAGAGAGAGAAGTTAAACATTGAAAAAAAAAATAGGTATGAGCTTTTTTATTTATAAGGTCTTATTAGCACTGGGTTTGACTTGATAATTTAAGGTTTTGAGGCTTTGCTTATAGGAGATTAGTGGCACTTTTCACACATAGGTAGCTTATACATGTTACTTCATTAAGGTTTAAAATGAGTTATGTGGAAAAATTTTACTGTTTATAAATTATATTTTTATAAGTTAGTAAATAATTGTTCATTAATATATTTAGAAATTCAAGAAAAAAAGGGGGTTTTAGATATGTTTGATGACTTAGGGGAGTCATAACATTTTTATAGGAATTTTAATATCGATATTGTGCTTTGTTTCAATTCTAAGTTATTTATACACATACCTCCTGTTTGGCTCCCATTAATTTTCATTTTATTATATTTCATTTTTCTCTCTTACTTTCAACCACACATCTTCCATATAATAATATTATACGTAAACCTAAAATTTTTCCTTCCTTTTCAACCACTAATTTTTCAAAAAGACACTATTCCATTCATTTACATTTCTACAAAATGGGGGCCAAACGGGGGCATAGTATTGTATGATTTTTGGTGTTACACATATTTTATTTGCATTGTTCTATGTAACTTAGTTATATTTTTTAATTGTTAGTTTCCTCCTACTTTTCACATGGTATTGGTGTTTCCATGTATTTTAGAAAACAAGCTGACAAGATGTCGAATTAAATTTTAGGAATCGAGTCTTTGGGTAGATTGTTGATAGGTTGTTTTAATTTTGACTTTGAAATAAACAATTTTATCACGGAATGCCAAATGGGAGTTTGTTAGGTCTTTATTTGTAATTGGTTGTTCCTTAATTAAAGTAATGGAGTTGTAATTAAAGTCAAAATAGTTAAAGATTGGTAGTATAGTCCTTGTACAAGTCAAAAATGTCCAAGAAGATCACATATGATCAATGGAATGCAATTAGAAGTCAAAAGAATGTCAAAATGTCGTCCATGGTTTGCTCCAAATTATCAATTACAAGTTGTGATGCATTTTTCGCATATTGTTGATTTTTTTCACATTAGAATTTGAAAAATGGTATTTCTAGAAGAAATGTAGTTTAATTGTATTGTCTTTAAGGTTGCAATTAGTATCTTGGAAATGACAAGGTCATACTGTTGATTTTTTCTTGGTTTGTAGCCTTCATTTGCATTTAAACATGCTCGATGTAATCGTGTTATAAATCTAGATATTTTATTGATCATTTGTGTTTGCTTACATATTTTTAGTAGATTCTGATTTGAAAAATGATTAAATGTGTGGTCCAAAAGTTGTGAATCTAACGAAATGTGTTATTAAAATTAAATGTTGACTCTGATTTGAAATTTTTAGATGATGTCATTTTGAGATTGAAATACTATTGCTTTCTTTATACCATCCGGAATATCCTAATAGGTAGAAAGGAGGATTTAAGGTTTGTATTGCCATCTGCCATCTCTATTTGTAAGTGTTAGGGATTGTTAGAAAATTGAAGGATTTTGAAAAGGACATATTGAACACGAATTTTTACAAGTGCTTCACATTTTGATTACATGTCCTTAATTTTTACTTTGGTAATGATTTTTTCAATTTAATTTGTATCTCAACTTTTTATCTTGATGGATCTATTTAAAAGGCTTTTAAGAAGGGATAAAAGACTTATTTCTTCGTATTAAGCAAAAAATAATAATAATAAGAATGCGATGCACAGAAGTTGGTGACATCAATGTTAAATTAGTGAATGCTATGAGCAATTAAAATGTGTGCTTTATTTAAAAAATGTGGTGTAACATCCTTATGAAAAAAGTAAAAGGGTAATTATATTCTTTCTACAGTTTTTATTTGTTTTGCAATTCTTTAATTGCACTTATGGACTTCAATCTTTTCTCATTATATTTCTCGTGTCTTTACTTTTTTCACACGTTCTTATATTAAACGTTTCATTAATTAGTGCATTTGATGACTAATAACGATTTTTGTTTAAGAAGTCCATTGAGAGGGGTGTAAAATGATTTATTTGTCCATCATATTTTAATAGAATAATATGCAAAATTGCAACAAAGTCTTTTTAAAAGAAGATAAATAAAATATTTTGAGAAACTATTACAAGGATGGAAAGTTGTAATTAATGAAACGTTGAAAGGAAAGAATTCTTGAAGAACAAAGATAGGGACAAAAATGTTGTTATGATCAATAATATAATTAAAAGAAAAGAACATTACATTATGTTAATAGAGAGATGTTCTTGTGACAACATACATGTGTATTATTAAGGATTCTGCTATTTGTACCCGGAGTGTAAAAACAATACATTATGTTAATAGAGAGAGATATTCTTGTGACAACATATATGTGTATTATTAAGGATTTTGCTATTTGTACCTGGAGTGTTACACTCTGGGTTACCCGCCTCTCACATGAGGGACAGGTCCCACGTCCAATAAATGCATGGGACCCGCCCCCCATGTGAGGGGCAGGTAACTCGGAGTGTAACACTCCAGGTAACTATAACAAATTCCTATTATTAAACGTGAGAAAATTGAAGGTACTAAAGTTAATTGTCTTTTCTAACAACTTGAGAGAGAATTTAAAGCTGGAATGCCAGAAATGAAGTAAATTACATATCGTAATTTTACAATAGATGTATTTACTTATACTTTTTCAATTTTTATGGCACTATTACCTATGCAAATTATCAAAAAAAATTTAAAATAAAAAATCCTGTGCACAGAATCAAATGATGACAACTTTTAGGGTACTTAGAAGCCCAATATCCCGATAACCGAAAAAAACCCTCATGGCCCAATATCCAGTACTTGAAATACGACGAACAGGATTTTAGAACTAAATTGCTAATTACTGGAGATGAAGAGGATAATTTTCTTGCTCCACTGCGACAAGTCTTTCAGAATCATATCCAGGTTTGGAAAGACAAGTTTGCCCTTTTCCCCGACGACATGGAGTAGGAGGGGGAGACTGACAATTGTTTTCCTCCACTGTGACGCTTTCATGGTGGTTCCCAAATTTTGGAAGAAATTCCTTCCTTTTTCCATCCCCGGTAACAGGGAGCGGGAAGGGGGAGAGGCAAACAATTTAATTACCCAACTGCAATGCTTTCAGAGTTGCTCCCCAGTTCGAAAGAAGTTATTTGCTTCTTTCTTCCCTGGCGATGGGAAGCAGGAGGACAGGGAGGTGGACAATGTTCTTGCTCCACAATGCAACATTCTGAATCGTTCCAAGGTTTGAAAGAGCCTTCCATTGCTTTATGCTGATTCATGAAACACAAATTCTTCAGGTTAAGAATCAGTATATAATCAAAACTGTCATTGTAGAAACACGATAAAAAAAAACAAATAACGAAATTAAACCTATGAAGTAAACACGCCACATTAAAGAATGGCGAAGAGATCGAAGGGAAAGAACTGTGTAGGCATTAGATTTTGTCAATATTTCATTGCTTAGAGGTGAAGTTTTATTTTCATTTTTGTCTTTGATTTAGTTTTTGTTTTGACTTATTAGTCATATTTCTTTTGATGTTGGATAGTTTGGTTGATTTGATGGGCTATTTTTATGAAAACAGTAATAATATGGCTTATTGATATCAAGATGTAAACTACTTTGACAATTAAATCTACAATTGACATACTAACCGCACTTGTAATAGGGTCAACGACGTGTTCAAGAAAAAATACAATGTACTTTGCAATGTCTTGCAATTCATAATTGACTTGATTCTTAACACACTAAATTAGGGTTATAACCTTCAATTGCAATCCTAGTTTGATACATAGAAAATTATTTCAGGCATATTCTAATTTGGTATAAACTAACAAACAACTCTTAGGCAACTCATTTTTATTTATATGCCTATCAAACAATTTTATTTTTTTTATTCAGCTTATGGCGGTTTGCAACAAATGATTCATGTAGCTAACCCCAAATATATTGGGAATAAGAATAGTTTTTAATTGCTCTTACAATTTACTACTTTCGTAAAACCACCAGATTGAAAAATTACGAGAGAGTAATTAACAAAAGGCAATGAGAGAGCAAAAATAAATAAATAGGTTAAAATCCTGTTTACACCCCCCCCCCTCAATTCACCAACCTTGAGCCTCTCCTATTTTTCCTCCTAACATTATTAACTTCTTCTTTTTTCCTTTTAACAAAATCACACTGATGGAGCATCTGACGAAATTGAAAACAAGCAAAAAGATACATAATTTAAGTATAAGAAGTAGGTGAGATTTCATTTCTAGTTATTTTCTTTATTTGATTTATTTTCTTTCCATAATTAGTATGTTTAAGTTAGGAAATTTTTCTATTTCTGTTATTTGGGTAACTTCTTATTTTTACTCGTGATTTTAAGTAAGACTAGAGCTAATGATTTTGAATCATGTTGAATATCAATTTGATTACAAAGTGATAATGAAATTCCCCACCCACCCACTACAACCACCACCTCTAGTACTCCAACAATTTTTGCCTCTCTCTTTTGTATCTCTATCTTCTTCTCGCTTTCTCCCTTCCGTTCTTCATCAGAATCTCTCTTAATCAGCCATGTGGGTTGTGAGATTGTGATTTTATTGATGGACAAAAGTTGTTATTACCGACTTGAACATTATCAAAATCTTATCAAGTGTTATATTTTGTGAAACATAAAATGAAATAATATACTCCCTCCGCCCAATAAAGAAAAGACTTGTTTTTCCTTTTCATTTGTCCCAAATTATATACTTTTTCCTTTTCATTTGTCCCAAATTATATACCACCTTCCGAGTAAAGATATAGTTAGATTTCTTCATTTTCTAATATGTCCTATCTAACGTTCCTTGCTATCAACAAATATGAACTACTCTTATTTAAACTATTATTTAATGTAAGGGGGTATTGGGAAAAATATAAGTAAAATTTGTATTTCCAACTATATTATTAAAAGGCAATGGGAGAGAAAAAAGATAAATAGATTTAAATACTAAGTACTAGAATCCTCTCCTCAATCCACCAACCTTGAATCTCACCGATATTGAACCTCTTCTTATATATCGATATATATTGATAGTCTACAAGTTCCTATTGTTAAGAAATGTACATCACACTGCTAGATAAAATTGTTATTACGCAGTTGAACGTGATTAAAAATTCTCTCTCTTATATCTATCCATTTGATGGCAGCTCAAGGCTGTTCAAATTTCTCAATTGCTCGCCTTTCATCTAATGGATAAACTTTCCAGAAATCTCTCCAGTATCTGTGGTATACTTCTGGAACATGTGCGATTTTTCAGTAATCTTCCCCAAGTTTTTCTGGAGAGAGGTGCCCAATAAACTCATCTGTCCTCTCAAAAATTCAAGAACTTCTATGTCAACGAGACGTTCAATTCCTACTGGCACGCCCTCCAAGGAGTCGCACTGCTGAACGATAAGCTTCTCCAGATGAAGCATGGCACCCTCAATGATCACATGCCTCAAGGTTTCTAATATTTCAAATTCAGAAACTTCCCAGCTTTGAAGCTCAGTTCTATCCCATATAAGTTGCAAGAAATTCAGTATGGACTAGTTAGGCAAATCTTGGAGATATTCGAGTGGATCATCCCTTAATTGACTCCATCTAAATTATACTTAAACCAGGCTCGGAAGAGACTATCTATTTCGCAAACTTTGCTAAACTTCCAGTCAAATATAGCCGCTGAAGGGAAAGAGGCAAAGAAGCCAGCCAGGTGACTAAGATCAAGGAACTCTCTCTCTCTCTCTCTATTGATCTCAGACCTAATTAGCATGGCTTTTGGAGCTTCTCAATGCATAAACATAGAGTTAACCCATCTCCGGTTCTCACTGCACAAACATAGAGCTAGTCCAACAAGGAACTCTATTGATCTACAACAGAAAAGCCACGCCACTAGAACAAAAATATAAAGCATGTAAAATAAATCAATCAAAATAATCGTTGTGACTTGAAGAGTATTAATTCCCAATAAGGTAATCTATTTTTAAATTTCCAAGAAAGAGTAATAATGACACTTCATTCAATAAGGTAATCTATTTTTAAATTGCGAAGAAAAAGTAATAATGACACTTCATTTTAGGAAAAAAAATTAAAATATAAAAAGTATACAGTACACAAGCAAACAGTAGGGGCGGGGGGCGGGGGGGAGGCAGGTCAACATGTTACTCCATCTGTATTTATGATAGTAGCTGCTGCTCTATCACATTCAAAATTCCTTTGTACAAAAACCTAGGAGACGCGTGTGGATAAATCAAGACTGGGGGGAGGAACAGACGCCCAAGTAAAATGAAAGTTCACAGGCATTAAATACATTGTGGATGATTTATGAATATCATGGTTTTAGTTAAATATAAAGTTTAAAAGAATATAAAAAGTATTTAATGAGGATAAATATAAATGCAGACCCGGCCTCAAATTGTAGGGGCCTCATCTGTTAAGGAAAAATAAATAAAAAATAAAAAATAAATTTCTCCAATCATACAATCTGAACTTGAGCTCCACCAAGTCTTCTTCCGGCATTTGTTTTACTTTTTCCCCAAATCTTCTCCAATATTTTCAACTTTTCCAGCAATCCTTCAATCAAAACCTCAATCAATTTCTAAAGAACCCTTCTGCCAAACCCCACCTAACACAAAGTATCTCTATTACGTAAAGAAAACCAATTAAAGAAGTGGAAATAATTTCTTTAACTTGTTTGAATATAAATTTGAAATTGAGGAACCCTAGACCAGATCTCGAATCTTAACGCGTTTGCTCAACGTGTAGTGTAAATATCCGTGCGCTATGCTTCTAACCTTTTGTCCCTTTTTTTTTTTTTTTTTTTTTGCCCTTTTTATTTATTTATTTTTGTTGGCACCTTTGGATCGATTTTAATTGATCTTTTTCTAGATATTAATTAAATAGAAAATTGCATTAGTCCTCAACCAGCTAGACTAATAGCAAGTTGGTGTCAAATCTATTTTAACAATTTAATCTTATTTTTATTATAGTGATACGATCAATTATTTCATATATATAGTGGATCAAGCTCTATCATCACTTCAGAATAGATTTGAGCAATTTCAGAAATATGATGATATTTTTGGATTTTTGTTTGATTTGAAAATACTTAAATCTATTGATGATGATGTTTTGAAGTGTTCTTGCATTAAACTTGAAAATTACTTGAAGCATAATACGATTTCTGATATTGATGGAATAGAATTATTTTCTGAGTTGAAAGTTTTAAAAGAAGCGATATCTGCAAACATTTATGGGGCAATTGATGTATTGGATTACATTAAGAAAATGAACTGTTGTTATGCAAATGCCTGGATTGCTTATAGAGTATTATTGACTATTCCTATTACAATTGCCTCTGCTGAAAGAAATTTTTCAAAGTTGAAGTTGATTAAATCTTACATTCGATCATCCATGTCACAAGAGTGATTGAATGGATTAGCTATGATTTCTATTGAAAAAAATATGTTGGACAAACTTGATGTTAGTAGTTTGATTACTAATTTTACATCTTAAATTGTGAGAAGGTTAAATCTTATGCTAGCCTAATCTTACGGGTTGTGAAAGTAGTTTTATTTTGTTATTCTATCTTTCGAATTGTATGAAATTTTCTTTCTAATATAAAAGTGTTAATTATTTAAATATTTACATATTGTTACACTTGTAAAATAAATTTTGTGTTGAGAGACCCCATAATAATTAAACGGCCTAAGGCTTCTAAATTCTCAGGGTCGGCCCTATATAAATGTAATATAGAG
>NC_036243.1:15237501-15241976 GCF_002742605.1 Olea europaea var. sylvestris | reverse complement strand
GATAGAATCGATAGATATAAGAGAAAGGTAATTATATTTAGTATTCACACAACATTTTTTATGTACAAATGGATAGCTATATATTGATAGTCTACAAGTTTCTATTGTTAAGAAATGTACGTCATACTGCTAGATAAAATTGTTATTACGAACTTGAACGTGATTAAAATCTCATCGAGCATCATATTTTCTGAAGTCTCGGGGAAGGGAGAAACCAGCACAGGAGTTAAAAAAAATTGATATTTACCTTGTATATCCATCATGTGTCATGTTACCATGGTAATCACAAGATATAAATGTAAAAGAAAAGAATCACATACCTCTAGCCAAAAGAGAAATCCACATAGGGTTTTCAAGTTCTTGCGTTTGTCATGTTCAAACTTTTTGAGCTTTTAATGAAGATCTGTATGTGTTTCGCGTGTGTTAATTCGCTAACAATTAAAGAGGATCAGACGATTGTGTAAGGGACGAAACCTCTTGAGACAAAGTCCCAAAAAGGGGTGTTCTTTTTATTGGCGATGAACTTTACAATTGGAAACGAAAAACAACGTGCCTCCAAGGGGCGCAAGCACACGAGTTACAGAAAAGGAAGTGTTTAAGTCTAAAAACTAAAGGAATGAAAATTACATATTCTCTGTTTGAGAGTTTTGGATTTGATCCTTTGCTTCTAAGTTCTTTCTCCCTTTTATACTTCATAGGCGATCCCTTTGTGATTAACTGCTCTAAAAAACTGCTTGATCACCCTATAACTACCCACTTTCTTTGTAGTGGCCATTTTGTCATGAAACTGTCCTTTTAACTGCTGCCATTATCTTGCATCGTTCAACCGCTTTCGATTGAACCCCTTGAGTCGTGGAACGTGATAAGGTTACTTTAGCAACTGCCTCAATAACTGCATTTCTTGATAATCATAATGCGTTATGTTTGTTGATACCTTGGGCGACTTGAAGATTTGGGCGAGACACTGGGGAACCGTATGCCACTCTATTCGTTCAGATTCTGAGCGACTTGCAAACTTGGGCGATGGCGTTACCGCACTATTGGGCCCCTTATTTGGGCATTCACCTTGATTCGTTCAATTGGATTTCGTTCTTTGGGCTATCTGATTTGGGGATCCTCCAATTGGGCTTTACTCTCTGGGCTGTTCGATTTGAGCTGAATTTTTATGTGTCAACAATTACCCCCCAATATGGCAGAATTAATAATAATTATTGAATTTTGCCATATTCACTTCACGTCTCCAGCAACGTTCGCGATTCCCAAAGAATTTCAATCATTGTTTCCTTCTATAACTTGAAAAGGTGCGTCGTTTTGCAAACCCTTATAAACTCCAAACACGCCATTTTACTGCTACCAAATCACATTTCATATTTCTTGCGCATCCTTCACGATTCACTGTTCATCTTTTTTTTCTTCCTTGTTACGTAACTCTGAAAAGCTTCGTTCCTTCTTCAATGGCTGCTTTACAATCTCAAGCTAGCGACTCCTTTAGTTTTGATGACTTTCAGAAACTTCTGAGTCGTTCATACGTAACCCCAAGTTTTCTTGCGCCCGCCGATGTTGGACGTAATGAGTTTTACTTGGGTCCTTTCTTCAACGATGTGGAAACAGTTGAACAGACGGCGGTGGGTCAGCTGTTTCCTTGCACTCATGGCCCTCCTTTTCTGAATTCTTTGCCGCTGGGGCCACTTCGTGAAAAAGGTATTCGCACTTGGCCCAAATCTGACGTAACTTTTCGTAGGTGGCATGCTCGTCTTGTGGATCATGGTCCTACTAAGGCACTTTTTGATAGCGCTAGGATTTCTGATTTGTTGGAAGTCTCTATTCGCCCCCTACTTTTGATTCAGCGCTCTTTTCGATTGCTTTGAGCTTTTGGTCCTCTGAATATAACACCTTTATTTTTCCTCTTGGCCTCATGTCTATTACGTTAAGGGATGTTGGGGCCCTGGTAAATTTACCACCTTTGGGCGATACCATTTTCCTAGGCATCTTAGTTTCTAGTGGCGCCCCACAGTTCGGTAAAAACTATACCGATTCTTATTCAAGCCTGCAGACACTCCACAATCATTCGAGTGCTGAGCCTACTCATGCTGAGCGAGTGGCCTTCCTTTTAGTTTGGCTTTGTAAATACGTGTTGTGTGTGCCTAGTATAAAGCCCTCTCTGAGTTATCTACCTATAGCGCATGAACTGGCGCGTGGCAGGCCTTTGAATTTATGTTCTTTGTTTTTGGCTGCCCTTTATAGAGGTATGGCTTTTCTTCAGGCTCAATTGAAGAATGGTGCATCTCCTACTGGCAGTGGACCTCTTTGGTTCAAGTGGACCTCTTTGGTTCACTCAATTGTGGTTGAGATCCTATTTTCCATCGCTTGGTGCTCCATCCATTTCTTGTCCTTCTGCTAGCTGTTACGGGCTAGCTATGGAGCCTTTAACTCCTGTAAGTATGTCCAGAAGGGACATTTTTTCATTCTTTTATTCTTTAGATTCAATCTCTTCCTTCTTTCCTTTTCCTCCTTTTTTGACTCCGGACTATGTACATCCTCCTTCCACTCTAGATAGCGCGAGCACCTCTCTGCTCATTTGGATCCAGTTCTTAACTGGGAGGGAGCTTTTCCACGATATCTTAACTGGGACCAATGCCAAAGCTGGGGTGAAAATTTATGCTCCCCAATTTTTTGCTCGGCAGCTTGGTGTCGGCCAAACTTGGCCTGTTCCTCTTTGCTATTCGAAGAACTTAAACGACCGTTTCCATACCATTAATAAGGTGGAAGCAGAGGCTATAAACGCTCGCAACCTCCATTTATCAAGCCATTTTTCATTAGCCCCTTTTAATCCTTGTCATGCTACTCACCCTCTTTTCGAACAACTTTGGCCATCGGTGAAGCGCAGATTATTTGCGACTGAGGCCAATCGTGCCTTTCATTCATTAGACCAACCGAGTATTTCTTCTCCTCCT
The DNA here is from genome assembly GCF_002742605.1 of Olea europaea var. sylvestris. NCBI lineage: Eukaryota > Viridiplantae > Streptophyta > Magnoliopsida > Lamiales > Oleaceae > Olea > Olea europaea. Next base: position 15,239,022 of record NC_036243.1, on the reverse strand, counting down.
CCTGTTTTGGTCACTCCTTTGTCTATTCGGAACCCCTCTCCTTCTCGTCGTACTAAACAATCTGCTCGTCCATCTTCTTCTCTCCCTGCCAGGCCAACTATGGCCAAGAGTGCTCCAAGCCGCAAACGGCCAGCCTCAGCATCTCCCATTCTGGAGGATGATGATGATGATGATGATGATGATGATGATGTCCCTCTTATCGTTAAGAGGAAGGTAATTAAATTGGTCTATTTACAAGTATGCTCTTCCCCATTTGAAATTTTTCTGTGTACTGATGATCTTTTGGACTTTTCAGAAAAGCTCAGCTTCCCCTTCAAAGGCTTTGGCATTACCAACTCCTACTCCATCATCCTCTGTTGAGGCTACTTCATCCAAATCGGTTGATGATGGGACCATGCTTAAAAGTATATCTTCAGTCCTAGATTCTTCATCACAACCCATGAATGAGCCACCTTCCTCCCAGGGCGTCGACCCCCCAATCACCGAAGCAGAAGGTAATTCAGTTTTTGATGTCTTACCTTTGCTCGTGCTATTGGTTTCTGACTGGTTGCTCTTTGAACTTTGCAGATACTCCCATGAGTCCGCCCGTTGTGGCAACATCTTCTCGTTCGGACAAGGGGAAGTCCTCACGAATGGATGAGTCGTTGGTGGCCAGCTTGGCTGAGGGTGCGCCATCTTCTACGATTGTCGACGAGGTAGTTTTTCTCTTTGCCCCATTCCTATTTCCAACTTGTTCTTTGTAGCGAATATTTTTAATGTTGGCAATCTCTTTGTAGGATGCTGACAGGATTGTGCGTTCTATCCAGGATTTGTTCGCTTCCTGGGGGCAGGTCCAAATGCCTCGCCCTGCTCCATCTGATCGTCCTGCTGCTTCTTCAGAAGAGGACTTGAAGTTCTTGAAGGAGTTGGTATTTGAATACGTGTCCTTCATGGACATGGACATTGGAAGGGCTAGTGCTGCCAGACACAAGGATGAACTTGAGCGCTTGAGTACGAAGTTAGAGCAAGCACTGATGCTTCCGTCGCTCAATCTTTCTGCCGACTTTAAAGCGACGTTGAAGGTCATTCACTCCGAGGTCCTTACTATGCTGGCCAAGAATGCTGAACTAAAGGCCAAGCGTACTCAATATCTTCGAGCCGTAGCTGAGAAAGAGTCTCTGCGCTTGGAGATCAACAAGGCTAAGGACGAGTTGAAAGAAATCTCTTCCGAAGTCATGATTGAAGACTCCTTGATGGTTAACTTGGCTGCTCAGATAAGGGAACTTCAAGCCAAAATGGACGATTGCAAGGCGAGGATGGCCGCTAAAAAGCGCAACGCCTCTCAGGGAATTGAGCGAACTAAATCCTTGGTCGAACAGTACAAGAAGCTGGAAGCTGATGATGATATTGTGGCTGAATTGAATTTGATGTTTATTTTCTAATCATCAATTCTTTAAGCATTTAACTGCTTTGCACTAAGAATTTTGTCCATTCCCTTTTGAGATTCCTACTACTGTTCCCAAGACTTAGGGCCATTTAATC
>NC_036243.1:15236765-15237101 GCF_002742605.1 Olea europaea var. sylvestris | reverse complement strand
GCGATGTATTTAGGAAGGTGGTGAGGCCAGTACACCCTCTCACTCGTCAATCCCACCACTGCAGCGATGCATTTAGGAAGGCAATGTGAAGCTTATTCAGTGATCGGATGGGAGATCATCTTACTTTAGTTGTATTTTGTAACACGCCTATTACTTGTATCTTTTATATTCTTGTAATGAACGTTTGGTAATAAAGAATTTTATTAGAACGTATTCCGCTCTATCTTTATTATTTTTTGATCGTCCAGAATGTTTGGTTATATTTTTATCTGTTCGCATTCCCATAAAGAAGGAACATATTTTTTCAAATATTTGCCATTAATGAATCTTACGTGT
>NC_036243.1:15236274-15236502 GCF_002742605.1 Olea europaea var. sylvestris | reverse complement strand
TCCAAGACGTCCAACTTCAATTCATCTAAACTTAATAAATTTTGAACTAGCGATTCAGCATACTCATCATCATTCAACTTATGCTGTAAGCACACTCGAATTGATTGCACGTTGATTTCCATAGGCAAAATGGCCTCCTGTCCATAAACAAGTTGGAAAGGAATAACTTTGGTACTTGACCGAGGTGATGTTCTATAAGCCCATAAAGCCTTATTCAAACATTCGTGC
>NC_036243.1:15234395-15236015 GCF_002742605.1 Olea europaea var. sylvestris | reverse complement strand
TCTTTCTGATGATATTTTTTAGAATCTTATTAGAAGATTCTGCTTGTCTGTTGGATTGAGCGTAGTACGGTGTGGAGTTTACTAGTTTAACCCCAAACTCGCTCAAAAATTTGTTTACTTGATCTCCATTCAAAGATGTTCCGTGATCTACCATTAAAGTTTGTGGAATTCCAAACCTATAAATAATGTGATCGCGGATAAACTCTATAACATTTTTCTGGGTGATCTCTTTTAAAGGTACCGCTTCTACCCATTTAGTGAAATAATCGGTTGCGACTATAACAAAAGTATGTTGCTTGAATGATGGAGGGTAGATCTTCCCTATTAGATCTATCGCCCAACCTTTGAACGGTCAAGGTTTAATAATAGGTGTCATCTCTCGCGCTGGCGCCCTTTGTATTGGACCATGCTTTTGGCATGTTAAACAACTTTTTGCGTACTGAACGCATAATTCTCCCATCTTTGGCCAAAAATATCCACTCCTAATAATTAACCATCTCATCCTTTGGCCAGCTTGATGAGCTCCACATATCCCTTCGTGCACTTCAGCCATGATCGTCTTGGCTTCTTGCAAATTTACACACTTTAGTAATACACCATCAGGGCGTTTCTTAAATAACTCTTCGTCTATTAGTGTGTAATTCAGCGAACATAACTTTGTTTTCCTACTAATCCCTCCATTAGGTTCTTGAAGGAACCCTTTAATCTCTGTTTGCCAATCCACTGCATCTCCATCTTGTATACAGTGAAGTTCAATTTTTCTCGCCCTTCTTTGAGTTATGGGCAATATGATTCCGTATTCACAAGTAGACTTCCAATCCAAGATTTTAGAGTATCCTGAAGCCATTTGGGCCAACTCATTCACCACATCGTTATATATCCTATTAACGCATTGAAGTTCTACTTGATCGAATTCCTCTAATAATTCTTGGGCGATCTCATATTGACTTATAATGGAATCACTTTGGCATTTAAAATCACCAATCAATTGATGTATCACCAATTGAGAATCGCCTTTAACGATCACGTTTCTTACTCCCATATCTATCATCAGTTCTAGGCCTACAATTAAGGCCTCGTATTCGGCTTGATTGTTGGTGCACATTCTATCTAAGGTGAATGCGAATTTGTAGCAAATCCCTAAAGGATTAATTAGTGCTACTCCTACTCCTGCACCTTTAGAGGTCTTTGACCCATCGAAATACAATACCCAAGGTTTTAGTCCGAACGAGTTGATTTCTAATTCGATTTCCTCAGGCATGTCAAGGCATGGATGGTCGGCTAGGAAGTTAGCCAAAGCCTGATTTTTGACTGCTTTTGAGGTATATATTGTATTTCGAACTCTGATAAAGCTAGTGTTCAAAGGCCTACCCTTTGGTGTAAAATAGGGCGCGAGAACATATATTTGACTAAATTTACCTTAGAAATTAAATAAACGGTTACGGGCCGTAAATAAGCCCTTAATTTTGTACATGTGAAATACAGTGCTAGACACAATTTTTCAACAGCAGAGTAATTACATTCACATTTCGTTAACCGTCTACTCAAATAATAAATTGCCCTTTCTTCACCAAATTGGTCTTCCTGTGCGACCATTCCAGCTATTGATTCCTTTTCAGC
>NC_036243.1:15233224-15233447 GCF_002742605.1 Olea europaea var. sylvestris | reverse complement strand
CTTTTGCAATTCAGAATCCATTCAAGATTCCTTGATTATTCTTTTGCCAATCACTGGCTCTCCTAAGGCCACTATATTTGGCCTCATCTGTTTGAACATCTCAGTGAGTGCGTCCACTGAGAATGGTTCTTCGCTTTGTGCGACAACTTGAGTTTCTTCCCCGTCTTGTACCACTCTGACAGGTCCATAGTTTCCTTCGTACATAAACTTTTCCACTGAGTTT
>NC_036243.1:15230030-15232998 GCF_002742605.1 Olea europaea var. sylvestris | reverse complement strand
TTTCTCATCATTCTGGATGGAATGATGTTTATAGTTGCTCCATTGTCGACAAGCACTTTTGCCACTGGGACGCCGTTAACTAGAGCTTTAACATATAATGGCCTCAGGTGTTTTGTCAACTTCATGGCTGGCCGTTTAAAAACAACCTTTTCGGCAGCCTCTATTTCTACCGCCTGCTTGTTTTCTGTCGAATTATCCCCTTGTGATAGGTCGACGTGTAGTATGTCACGCTGATCCTCTGTCTCCTGAATCTCCTTCTTGCTTTTTTCTAAAGCTTTCTCATCAGTTATCCAACCTGTGGGAGGAGGCATTATTTTTGGAGGTGACCCATACTTCTCAGAGCAAGGCACTCTCTTCTTCCTTTTGGGTGTCCCGTATAGTACGTAGAAATCGAAAGGACGCCCAGATGCCTCCCCTAATAAGTCTACTTCGCGGACTCCCTCTTGATGTAGTTGCTTAAACAGAGTATTGCGTGATACTCCTCTCTTTTTCCTTTCTGCTTCTAGATCAATTTCCTCTTCAATGTCTGTCATCCCATCGTCCTCTTCATCGTGGTAGGCCTCTCCAGAAGTCTAACCTTCTTCACACACCAGCACGCAGGCTTCTCCTTCGTTGTCCTCCCTCTCTTCTTCTTTTTCCTTGTTTTTGAACTCATTGGCCAGTAGGTAATTATTGGCCATGACAGGAGGCAACGTACCGAATTGGATAGCAAGGGGCTCATCTGGATCTTCTTCATCCCTTTTGTCTCTCTCAAACCTTGATCTCCCAGAAGAGGTTTCTGGCAGTTCTTTCATTGATTCATCTGTACCACTCTCTTTATTACCCTTTAAGACATTTTGATTGGCTACCTTGAGTAGTAGAGGTGCTTTAGGGTGTGGCATCCCTTGTTGCTGCCTCATCATCCGTCCGTAGTTTCGCTAGAAACGCCTTTGTTGAGTCCTAGTCATCTCATCGAAGGGTATTGCTCTTCCTGCAGTGTACTAGAATGAATGCCATACATTTGGCCGGCGAGGTTGCGGCCTTTTTCTTCCAACATCTGTTGGTCTGAACTGCCTTTCAAAAGGTGGTCCTCTATAGAATGATGTACCTCGTCCTCTACCAGGCTGAACGTTTGGGAAGAAAACAGGGCGACGAGGATGCTGCCATGTCTCTGGTTTCTCCGTGTTTCCATTTACTTCCCTTTTACACCTTGCACACAGGACGTCTTCGTCATTTTTTGGTTCTTTTCCTTTGATACGTTCAAAGACACTGGGATGTGGCTTAGGATCTTCTTCTCCGTCATCTATGACTAACTTGAATTTTGGTAACTTGTTCTTGAATCCAGATGTTACCATGTTTACTCCAAGTGGCTGTGGGAAAGGATTCTCGTCCACTGCCATCTTTTTCTTATCGTCGAACGTAATTCGTCCTGACTCAATAGCATCCTGCAATACGTGACGAAAAACCAAGCAATTGTTAGTCAAATGTGACCATGCATTATGCCACTTACAATATTTTTTACCCTTTATTTGTTCAGGGTTTGGCAATTTGTGCTTATCGCTCAGCTTTATTTGCTTATCCCTATATAATTTGTCGAATATAAGGTCAGCTTTGGTTACATCGAACGAGAACGTTCTAGCCTTTATGTTTCCATCCTTTATGGGCTCATCTTTGCCCGATGGTCTAGGCTTGGCCATTATGGGACAAGTATATGTATCCCCTTTTACTAATTCGGCCAAACACATTTCGGCCTGATCGTACGATTCTTCATCGATGGTATGAACGTCAAAATTTGGGTCTCTGTAATAAGTCTCTTTGCTAGAATTTTTCATTTGTTCTTCTTTTCTTATCAATCGCTCATACCTAATGACATTCGCACTCAACTGAAAAAGGTCGGGAAATTCCTTGTTTTGGAACTTCTTTTTTAAATCAAAACTCAAGCAGCCTTGTGCGATCTTGACAAATTATTTTTCAGGCAAAGGTATATAACACTTGCTTCTTGCTGTTTTGAACCTTCGGAGAAAATTTTCTGCCCATTCATTTGGCATTTGACGTAAATTCGCCAAATCAGCCAAAGTGACTTCAGATTCAGTTTTGTAAAACTGAGCATGAAACAACTGTTCCAGTTGTTGCCATGTTTGAACAGAGTTCGCTGGCAAGTTAATGAACCAGGAGAAAGCTACTCCTGTTAACGAACTGGGGAAAAGTCTCATTTTATGGTAATCGGTTACATCACCACTTTGCAACGTGAATCGCCCTATGTGTTCCAGAGTAGACACTTCTCCTAAACCAGTAAACAGTGAGAATTCTGGCACTTTGTACCCTCTAGGCCATGGATATGCTTGGTCTACCCAATCAGGATATGGCTTTGTGTAAGTCGGTCTAATGACAGGACGCACCCCAAAGGCCATCTGATCCTGCACGATTTCCATAATCTGATTTCTCAACATGACATTGGGATCATATGGAATTCCTACAGGCTGATTAACCGGTTGATTTGCATGAGGTCTGATGTTTGGTCCTTGATTGGCAACAAAATTACCATAATTAGGGCCATTACCATTAGCCTGGACATCTACCCCCTCGTTACCACGTGGAATATTCTGTCCATTGTTTAGGACATTATCTCTCACGTTTGGATTACCCCCCAAGTTAGGCATACCACTACTACTACTTTGATTTGGTATTGTAGTACCTCCTTGGTTTGAAGTAGAGGGGCCAGAAAGTGGTTCTACCCCTTGATTCGGATTTAGGACAGAGGGATTATGTCCCACAATTGTCCTGGTTTGAAAGTGGTTTGTAAGAGGGATAGCCGGTTGACATATTTGGCCTACTAACTTATTCATTGTTTCATTCAACGTCTTTAGTTGTTTGGCCATATTGTCATAGTGTGCATTACCACTTTGTGTAAATCTTTCCATATTATGAATACTTCGAAAATTTACCTGTTCAACGACGTCTTGCGTGAGTTCTCCAAGCAACGCACGCA
>NC_036243.1:15179408-15230009 GCF_002742605.1 Olea europaea var. sylvestris | reverse complement strand
GTGTTAATTCGCTAACAATTAAAGAGGATCAGGCGATTGTGTAAGGGACAAAACCTCTTGAGACAAGGTTCCAAAAAGGGGTGTTCTTTTTATTGGCGATGAACTTTACAATTGGAAACGGAAAACAACGTGCCTCCAAGGGGCGCAAGCACACGAGTTACAGAAAAGGAAGTGTTTAAGTCTAAAAGCTAAAGGAATGAAAATTACATATTCTCTGTTCCAGAGTTTTGGATTCGGTCCTTTGCTTCTAAGTTCTTTCTCCCTTTTATACTTCATAGGCGATCCCTTTGTGATTAACTGCTCTAAAAAACTGCTTGATCGCCCTATAACTACCCACTTTCTTTGTAGTGGCCATTTTGTCATAAAACTGTCCTTTTAACTGCTGCCATTATCTTGTATCGTTCAACCGCTTTCGATTGAACCCCTTGAGTCGTGGAACGTGATAAGGTTACTTTAGCAACTGTCTCAATAACTGCATTTCTTGATAATCATAATGCGTTATATTTGTTGATACCTTGGGCGACTTGAAGATTTGGGCGAGACACTGGGCGACCGTATGCCACTCTATTCGTTCAGATTCTGAGCGACTTGCAAACTTGGGCGATGGCGTTACCGCACTATTGGGCCCCTTATTTGGGCATTCACCTTGATTCGTTCAATTGGATTTCGTTCTTTAGGCTATCTGATTTGGGGATCCTCCAATTGGGCTTTACTCTCTGGGCTGTTCGATTTGGGCTGAATTTTTATGTGTCAACAGTATGCAATCACAAGTATCCGAGATTAGGCATAAAAAAAGAAATTTAAGGCAGACAAGGCTTGCACAAGCAGACATAATGAACACTCGGAAACAAAAACTTGGGACTACTATTAGTGCACATTTGTATATTCAAGTAAAATATACAAATCCATGTTGGTTACTTTACTATTTTCCCCTCTCTCTCTCCCTAAGCAAAGGCAAAAACTATATATACGTACACTTCCATCTGCAGACTATGGTTGATCCAACACGAACCTCACCTCCATTGACCTGCATTCCAGAAGGTTTTAAACATTTATTAGCCAAAAATAAGCAAAAGTTAACTCGAGGCAAAATTTTGTGGAAAAATTAGAAAAATCTAACAATTCTCAATGACCTTAGAGAAAGAAGTTCAAACAAAAGCTAAGGAAAGGGCAAATTTTGAAAATTTCCAGATTTCTTACCTTGGAAAATGCGAATTTGTGCAGTTTTCTTCGAATAAGAAGGAACTTGTTGGCCTAAACAAGGATTTTGCAAGGAATTGGAAACGGTTTTGGTGAGAAATTTTGGAACTTTGGCACTTTGAACGCGACAATTTTTGGCCATGGAATTGCGAGAGATTTTTCTATTTGGCCTATCAATAATCCTTTTCATGGAAAAGTCTATATTGCCCTTAATGAAACGATTCTTTCTATAATGCAACATATATCTTAATCTTTTAGACATTTTCTCTTATATTTACTTTATTTTGAATATTTGAATATAATTTCATTCTATGATTTAATAAATTAGAATAATCTGCAACATATTGTTCACATTTATTATTTAATATATTTTATTCTTCAAAAGATGTATCCATATTTTCTAATTGAAAATACATATTTTTTATTACTTCTAACATTCTTTCTAATAAATTATCCAATCATTTAATTGTATATCCTGACATTTATTCAAATAATCATCAAATCATGCAATTAATCCCTTTGATTCTCTAAGATCTAAAAAAAATCATTCTAATTTTAGCAAAAATTTAATAGTTTTACCTTAAGTTTGATCTGGATATTTATTCTTAGAACCGAGTAACTTTTGAGCTCTGAATATTTAAACTGCTTCCTTCAACAGCCTCCTGCTTTCACGAAATCTTTACAATTTCAACTTCTTGCTCTCACCGTATCAATTCTAAATAATAAAAATCTAGACTTCTATTAAAGAAAAATTCTCTTTTTGCTAAAATAAGAATGAAACTTTCCATTAGATCCTTCAAGAATCGTTCGGAATAAAGATTTAGAAACTCATATTGATATCAAAATATTGAAATTTTATTTCTTTCAGAACGTTTACCAGATTTCTATTTGATATACAAGGATTTTCTGAAAAACTAGTTTTTCAAACTAAAGATGGCTTAGGAGTGGTTATTGATTATAATTCGAGATTTCAAGATGATTTCTATCTATTACAATACCTCTAGTTATACAAGTCTATAAGATTTTATTACATCATTGAGTGCATCAGCAAAGGCACACTTGTCTCTCTATTATTATTTTCTTCTTGGGCCTACCTCTTCAGAATGCTTCTTCAGCTTTTTATCCAAAGAGCATATTTCTCTATTATTACCATTTATCTTCTATATCTTTACATGCAGCTGTATTATTGTCCTTCTTATGACTTTGTCAAAGGTACTCTATTATTTTCTTCTTTTTTCACATGTAGTTGGGGCACTCCCTTAGCTGGCAGGATTCTTTTATAGTAGTAGGACATCCTGAAAATTGATGTATTTCGAATCTTACAATAGGATCCTTCAATATTTCTGAGTTTTCATGTCCTTGATTTGATACCAGCATCCAGTTTTCATATTAGCACAAGCATTAGAATTTTTTGTTAAACAAATTTTTGGCAATGTTGTATATGGCTTTAATTCCAAGTGTTCTTCTATATTTGATCCATGATTTTGTCACTGTTGGAACTTTTTTATCATTTTCCACCACATCTATTTAAAAGTTGGCTGCTCATACCCAATTGATATTATATGTTCAACTGGATAATAAACAACTCCATCATATTCAGAACTTATTAAGCAAAATTTCAAATATATTCTTCGTCCTTTGGCAAATCTGGATACTTCTTTTAAGAATATATCATCAAATTTCAAAATTTCTATCAAATCTTTTCCTAGATATATAAAATCCATAAATCCATAATCTGCCATAATTTTTATAAATGAAAGGTCTCCTCCTTCCATAGCTGTGACTCTGCGATAAACATTATTTTTCGGAGAGATGAAATATAAATCACTCATTTTCATTTCGTAAGCAATTCTGACTATTTCAGCATATTTTTCTTCTTTTGGATCTAAAGGGATTTTAACTTCTTGGTCTTGATGTTAATTATTTTGGAATCTCTTTTATCTCTATGTATCATCACTTTTTTGGTTGATGATACTGAAATGAAATCTCTTTTTTTATCAATTGGTATATTGTCATGTCTAAGTCCATTGCTACTTCCAACTATTCCTATTTGGTATTGATTTGGAAAACTCATTTTTGAGCTCTTTGGTATATCTGTCTCGGACAGTATATCTTTTAGTTGTGCTGGAATAGCATCAACTTGATTTTTGAGTTCTATGGCCTCTTTATGATGCTCAGTAGTGATATTCAACAATATTTTTATATTTGAGTTGAATATCTCGGAGATCTTGCTCCAGTATTTATATCTCCAAATTCTTCTTTAAGAAAATCTGTCTTTTTTTGTATATGTAGGATAGATTGGTATAACTCCATGACCTTAGTTCTATCCATCAGCAAATTCTATGCTTCTGTTGAGAAAATCTGCAAGAAAATTATTAACTCTTTTAATATGAACTATATGAAAATTATAAAATGCTAAATAAGCTTGCCATTTATAGAGCCTTCTGTATTGATGTTCTGATGGTAATTTATTCCTTACTAATCCTGCAACTTGAGAATTATCAGTTTCAACAATAAATTTCTTGGATAACAAAAATAATGACAACTTTTTTATTCTTCTAATAATTGCTAATAATTCTTTCTCATGAGTGGTATAACTTATTTCTGCTTGATTAAAAGTTCTACTTGAATATCTACAAATTTTATTTAAATTTGTTTTTAATATTGCTGTCCAATATTTATCTGAAACATTAGTATTAACAATCAAATTATTTTTTTCATCTGGTAATCTTAATTTTGTTAAATTTTTACATTCTTCTTTTAATGATTTAACTATTTCTGTATGTTCTTCATTCCATCATTTAGTATTTGTTTTTCTAAGTGAAATTTGTATTTTATAATTTTTCTTCGAAAGATTTTCAATAAAACCTTCTATATAATTTAAACATTCTAAAAAAAAATTGTATTTGTTCTTTAGATTCTAATTTATTTGAAAACTTTCTATCTTTTCAGATATACGAGTTTGCAATTTTATTCTTCTTTTATCTATTGATAATCCAAGAAAATTTATCTCTTATTTTTTTATTATAGATTTCATTTTAGAAAGTACAATTCCTTCTTTTTTACATTCATTTATGAATTGTATTAAATGATTCCTATATTCTTCTTTACTATTAGAACATATCAATATATTATCTATATAAACAATTAGAAATTCATTAAACTTTTTAAATAAATTATCTTTTCTTTGATATATTTGTGGTGCATTTTTTAGTCCAAATGGCATTACTAACCATTCATATTTTCCTTGAGGTGTACTAAATGCAATATATTGTATACTATCTTCTTCCATTATTATTTGCCAAAATCCTGATTTACAGTCGAATTTAGAATAATATTGTTTTCCTTTTACAAGGTTTATTAGAACTTCTTTATTTAGTAAAAAATATCCATCAAATTTAGTATATTTATTTAATTCTTTTTAATTTATAACCATTCTAGTTTTTTCTTTAACTTGTTCAGAATGTTTCATAACCATTGTTAGATCTAAAAAATTTCTGTTCTAACAATTCTTTTATCTGATTTTTGAATTCTTGTGTATCTTCTATAGTATACATCATTGTTCTGACTCGTATTATAACATTTTCTGTCAATTCTATTATGACTTTAGGGTGATGTGGTTTCCAGAATAACAATGGATCTTCTCCATAAACTTTTTCTAATTGATCAATAATTTTTTTTTTATACTTATTTCTATTCCCGTTTTCAAAACTTTTTTATACAATATTCCATTTATCACCACGCTAGGCTGGTTGAACTCTATAAGGTCTAAATTCTCCTAAAATTTTTAATAAATGTCCACAATGTGTTTGTAGCATTATCATATAATTATTTTGCTTATAATATTGAAATTGTTGTATAAAGTTATTTTCTAATAATATATCACACTCTAACTTATAATTATAAATTTTATTTATTGTAACTTGTTTACTTCCAAGAATTATACTAACTTTATCAGCACTGTTTATTATCTGGGTACTTTCTCATGTGACTCCAATTATTTTTATGTTAATATTAACATTCCATAATTTTATCAAAAAACTTTTAAATATTGTTATAACACTTCATGTATCTATTAAAGCACAAGTTGTTATATTTGTTTCTATAATAGTAATTTGTATATATACGGTCAATGAAAAACTTATCTGCTTATTCATTTAGTTCTTTTTACATAATATAGTTTGTCCATTATGTACTATATATAATCCTTCTTTTTTATACTATAATCTTCTAATCCATTTAAAAAACTCATTCCTAAAAGTATATGGAGATTTATATCCATACTATTATCTATATAATACGGTACTAAAAGATTTATTCCTCCTATTTTTATTGGTACCTTAACTTTCAAATCTATAATATGTACATGTCCATCAAAATCTACATATTTATATGGATCAGTTTTATGAGTTATTAATCCTTTATTTTTTATTGAAGCTAATAACATTCACTAGCTCCTACATCTATTAATATATTTGGTTCATTTATATTTTCACTCCCATTATAATATTCTTCTTCTATTTTCATATTTTCAGTATTCCTATATAGTTTTATTTTTTTATATTATTAAATTCTTCTAACGGGTTTTTATTAAGTATTCTAAGACTTTTTGATTAATTTTCCATCCGTAAATGTTATATTATTTGAACATTCTCCTTAATTTAGTTCTGTTATTTCTTGTTATAATAAATTCATATTCTTTTGAAATTAAACTTATTTGTTTATTTGATTCTATTATTTTGCTAATATCCTTATATTCTTTACGTATTTCAATATAAGGTTTATTGGAATAAATGTTTCCATAATTAGAATTGGAAAATGTATATAAAGCTATATACTCTATATTTAAAATTTGATCACTTGGTTGCATGATATCATCTCTATGCAATTTAAAATGCAGTCATAAAATTTCATTAAAGTTTCTATCTTTCAATCATATACAATATTTTGGATAACATGTAAACATTATTTTTTGATATGCCAGATTTCTATTGTTCCTAAATGACTATCTTATAAATTTATTATTATTTCATCATGTAAGGTTATAGTTAAGGGTGAGTCCATTCCTTCTATAAATAATGATTTAAACATTATTTGTATTCCTACTAAATAAACATATTGGTTTTTTTCACTTTATTTTTTACTAACATTTGTTAATAGTTCTTCAACCATATTTTTTGTTAAAAGATTTAATTTATATTGTTTATATGTTGGCCTTACATCGAAGATTTTTTCGATCTTATGATATTCATTTATTGCTATCCTTTATCTTTTTCAAATTCTATCTAAAACTTCTCATTTTTCTATTTTTAAATCTAAAGATAATTTTCGTAATTTTCTAAATTTATCAAATGTAACTTTTAATCCATATCTTTCTATTCTTGTATATTTATATTATTACTTTCTATTTCCTTTTTCAGATTCTGATTCATCATCCTCTGTCTCACTATATAAACTTCTTAATTATAATATTTTTCAATGTCTGATTATTTTCAAATATTCTTTTTGTAATATTTTAACTTTCTTTTTATCACAATCAGGGCTTATATGACATATTTCTCTACAATTTCAACATTTACATTGACTTTTATTTTTCTTATAACTTTTATTTTTATGTTGACCATATGGGATATTTTTTCTTTATAATATCTTTCTTCTAGGTTTTATATATATATTTTTTAAAATTCTGAATTTTTTAAATTTTTTATTTTTATATTTTCTTTTATTAATCCTTCGTTCGGGATTGCATCCCCACTGTATAGGATTTTCAATATATTCACAACATATTCTAATTAGTTTTCCTGATTTTTTCATTAATTGACTTTGTTGACATATATATGCAAATCTTTCAAATAAAAATTTTATTCTTGAACCTAAAGTCCTAGGTATTCCAACATTATCTCTAACATATTTTTCAAATTCTATTTTAAAATATAATCCCCAAGAACCTGATAATTTATTATAATACATATCTTGGTATACTTTTTGGTTCTCATTACTATAAAATTGAACATAATAATAATTTCTAAATTCACAAGTATATTCTTTAATTTTACACATATCACATATTGCTAAATTTATTAGTTTAATCATAGCACTGTCTTTTTCTCTTATTTATTCTCTTTCAGCATTTCTTATCCAATTTTCTCCTAAGAATTCATCTGCAATATATTCTATTAACTTTTTTATACCTTATCTATCTGATTTTATTATTTTTGTTTGTGCATTTCCTTTTATTAATGTTTTTGTATCATTACTTATTCCTTTCCATTAATTTCTAACATTTCCTTCAAAGTATGCTATTAAGAAATCTATCATTCTTTCAGTATTTTCTCATGTGTCATCTTTATTATATAAAAAGAATAATATCATTGAATCTGTCCAAGTTAAAAAGGCTTTTTTAGTATCTATTTTGCAATGTAAATCTAATTTTATTCCTCCATGGTTAATAAGTTTATCATAATTATCATTTAATTCAAACATGTCTCTAAGATAGAACTTTGATTTGTTCAAATAACAATTAAGGTGAAGCAGGGTCAGGAACGACGAATCGTGCAACCAGACTCTTGTTCTTCCTCTTCAACGGCCAAAGCATTAATAAGTTGTTATTTATTTCCTTTAAGTAGTCGTCTATCTCTTACTTTATCAAAAAATTGTCTCTATGGTTTATTATATATAGGTGCATAACTTTCATCTAAATCTTGTAATTCTTGTTTAGAAGTTCCTACTGGATTAGGTCTTCCTCCAGTATTCATTAAAATTTGATATTCACTTATATTACTTAGACTTAATTGATCAAAATTTTCTATAAGTAAGTCTAATTCATCATTCATCTTTTTCTTCTACTTTTAATTTTTCTAATATTTTTTCTCTAAATTTTTCTTCTCCTAATATTTTTGGTAATATATTTTTTTCTAAATTCATCATGCATATTTCCTATTTCTATTATTACACTGTCTTTTTTCAATATATTTCTTTCTTATTCAAGTCATTTCTTTTTCTATTAATTTTTTATCTATTTTCTTTTCTTTATTTTTATTATTTTCTTTTAATTCTCTAATTTCAATTTTTAATATATTTATATTGTTTCTTGTTTCTCTTACTTTATTCTTAAATCCTGTATATCATTTATCAACATTTTTATTAATGACTTTAATTCTTCCATATATTCACTTATTGACATATTAAAATCATATTTCTAACATATAAGTTAATTTACATCTTTTATCTTCTTTTTTATCTATTATTTTTTCAAATCTTCTGTTGGCTATATCTGGATCTATTAATTCTTCTTTTACTATACTAAAATATTTACTCTCAAATCTTACTCTTTCACATTTTAATTTTGTTAATTGTCTATTATTTGATATTCTTATTCCATCTGGTATTAACATTATATTTCGTATTTCTTCTAGCATTTTTTTCATTTTTATAAGTAATTTATTTAATTTTAAATTTGCATTATCACTTATACTCATACTTCTCTTTGTAATATAAATTAATTTCTTCATCTTCATATATATTAATAATTTTTTCATATGTATATATATCCTTTATTGTTTCTATTATTAATATTTCTAATATTTGTTATTTTATTTCTCTAGGTAATTCTTTAATTATTGTTAGTGTCATTATTTTTAATTTATTATGAATAGATTTTAAAAATATATAACTTCATCTTTCTTCTTTTAAATGCCAATAATTATTTATTTTCCTTACTTTAATTTTCATGATCTCTATGTTTTTATCAAGATGTAAATATAAGTATTTGTATATTATAATTAATTATTATTTTAAAGATGTATAACCTAAATATTCTTTTAACTTCATAATAATTAATCTATTATTTATTAAATTTATATAAAATCTAAGTATTAACCTAGATCTAAAGATTTTTATTTCTTCAAGTAATCTATTTCTTATGAGTTTCCTCATGATCTCTATGGCTATGATACCAATTAGGGGGCTACTTAGAGCGAACAAAAATCATATAAATCAAAAAAATCAAAATAAACTATCAAAATCCAAGTAATATTTAATTTTAAGGACTAAATTAGAAAATTCTTATATTATAGTGACTTGTTATGTAATATCTTAATGAAGGGTATTTTAGGTATGTAAATTGATCAAATGTCATTTTGGAAAAATGACCCTTTTCTATAGGCTATTTTTATGTATTTCCCTGGAATTGCAAAGCTATTCGGGTTGAAGGTGATGGGCAGGGTTGGTTTTTTCTAGTTCGGCAGTGCATGGTTCGGAGGTTTAGATTAATTCTGGGCTTGGACTAGATTGGGTTTGGTTTTATTTATGGTTGGGTCCTTCAACTATTACGATAAAATAATTCAGCACTCCATCTATTAATAAATAGCAATTTGGTCATTCATCTTCAAACTAGAAATTAGTCATCAAGCTATTTATTAATTTCAATTGCATCATCCATCTTTCTGAAAAGTCAATTTTGCCCATAAAACAATCTTTTAACAACCATTCCATCCACAATCTTTCTAGAAAGCCAATTTTGGTCTCCAAACTTTCGTTTCAAAACTATTTCATCCTTAATATTTCGAAAAGGTCAATTTCGATCATCCAACTATCCGTTAACAACAATTTCATCCTTCAACTCATACCAAGTCAAATTTGGTAATTCAGCTATTGTTTAACAACAATTACATCCTCAAACTACAAAAAGAGTAAATTGCTCACCAAACTATCTACTTACGACAATTTCGTCCTCCATCGTTTAAAAAGTCAATTTGGATCATCCATCTATCTAGTGAGCACAATTTTATCCTCAATCTTCCCAGAACATCAAATTTGGTCATCCATCTATTATTTATGAACAATTGCATCCTCTATCTTCCTGGAAAGTAGATTTCGGTCATCCAACTATACTTTCACGATAATTTTATCCTTAATTTTTCTGAAAAGTCGATTTTGATCATTCAACTATGCTTATACCACAACTTCGTCCTTCGACTTAGAAAGAAGTCAAATTTGATCATTAAACTATAGTTTAACAACAATTACATCCTCAAACTTTCTACAAAGCCAAATTTGGCCATCAAACTATCTAGTAACCACAATTTGGGCCTCCATCTTTCGTTAATGACTATTTTGGTCAATAACTATCTACTGACAACAATTTCATCCTTTAGTTTTCAAGAAAATCAATTTGGGTAGTCCAGCTATAATTTAACGAAAATTTCATCCTTCATTTTTTTGGAAAGGCAATTATGGTCATCCAACTATCCTATAACCACAATTTCAACCTTTCACTTTATCAAAAGTCAAAATATTGCATCCAACTATCGTTTAACGACAATTACATCCTCAAGCTTTCTGCAAATCAAATTTTAGTCACCGACATATCTACAAATGACAAATTTTGTCCTCGATCTTTCGTGAAAGTCTATTTTCGTCATTCAACGATCTAGTAACCACAATTTCATCGTCCAACTTTCTCAACGTCAATTTTAGTCATCCAACTATCGTTTAAGAACAATGTCATCCTCTATCTTTCTGCAAAGTCAATTTCGGTTATCCAACTGTACTTTAGTAAAAATTCAATCCTTGAACTTTGTGGAAAGTCAATTTTTGTCCTCCAACTATCATTTAACAACAATTTCGTCCTTCAACCTTTTGAAAAGTAAAATTTGGTCATCCAAGTATCCAACTATGGTTTAACAACTATTACATCCTCAATTTTTCTGCAAATTGAAATTTCGTCACCAATCTATCTATGAACGAAAATTTCGTCCTTTATCTTTAGTAGAAGTGAATTTTGGTCGGCTATCTGGTGACAATGATTTCATCCTCAATCTTTCCAGAAAATCAATTTCGGTCATCTAACTATCGTTTAACAATGATTATATCCTCAAGTTTCTGCAAAGTGAAAAATGGTCACAATCTATCAACTAGCGACAATTCCATCCTCCATCTTTTGCAAAAGTCAATTTTGGTCATCCAGCTATAATTTAACAATAATTTAATCCTTAAACTTTGTGGAAAGTCCTATTTGGTCATCCAACTATCCTTTAAGAAACGATTTCATCCTCCATCTTTCTAAAAAGTCAATTTTGGTGACCCCACTATACTTTAAAAATAATTTCATCCTTCAACATTCTGGAAAGTAAATTTTGGTCATCCGACTATCTTTTGACCAACATTCGTACTCCATCTTTCTCAAAAGTGTAATTTCGTCATCAATCTATCTTTGAAGGGCAATTTCATCTTTCAGGAAAGTTAATTTCGATCATCCATCTATCTTTTAACAATAATTTTCTCCAACTTTTTGGAAAGTCAAATTTTGTCATCCACCTATGTTTTAACAAAAATTTCACCCTTCATCTCTTTGGAAGTGGAAAGTCAAATTTCATCATCCAACCATCTTTTAACGAAAAAATTCGATCCTTCAACTTTTTCTTCAAAAATCAAATTTATTCATCCAACTATCTTTGAACAGCAATTTCATCCTTCAACTTTTTTAAAGTCAAATTTGGTCATCTAACTACCTTGAAAATCGAATTTCTTTTAACAAGTTCATCCTTTAACTTCTGTAAAGTCAAATTTGGTCATTCAGAGCAGTTAAATTCGGTCATCCAACTACTGTTAATGATGAATTCAGCCATCTAAGTATAAGGAAATAATAATTCAGTCATCCAACTACTAATGAATAAATTTTCATTAATTCTAACTATTTATATATAGCAATTCAGTCCCCAACTTCTAGAAAACAGCAATTTTCCAAAAAGAAAGAGCAATTTAGACCAACAACTATTATGAAACAGTAAATTAAATAGCATATCTTCCAACTATAAGTAAATGAAAAAACGATAAGAAATGTGTTAACAAAATCTCTAGCATTCACAATGACGAAATTGTTTGACTCACTATTGGACCTGCCTGAAGGTATACACTATTTTCTCAGCAGTACTGTAATATTCATTTAGACACTGATCTTATTCTGAAATTACATAACTAAAATCTTCTACCATGGATTCTATTCATTGTAATACATTTACCTTTAAGCAACCATGCCATCTGCTGCTCCTAATCCTAGGACTACATGAAAGTTCTTGATGTTTCCCCTAATATTTTCCAACATGCATCTTTTCCAGCATAATGGATGAAAATGCCACGCAATAAGTCTAGTCAAAAATCGTCCAATTGCAATAGAATAAGCTACTTTGACCAATCAAATATCCAGTATTCAGTTTTCCAGAAGTTTTCACCCTCGAGCTGATGGATTTTCCTTTTAAATTGAGCAGATCTTCAATGAGGAGCTGCTATCGAACAATTTCACTGATACTAATACTATCACCACTCCTGACCTGTAGTGAAGGTAGTCCAAGATCAAAGGGTTCAAGAGATTCATTCTACAAGCACGTGAATTTAATAATGGGAGGATGCATTTACCAATTTGATGCTTGATAGTCCAAGGTTACTTTCTTCGTCATAGACTCCTCGTGATCGAGATAAAGGATTTGTCTTCAGTTCTTGTGAAGAAGAAACGTTAGCAAGCACCGATTGGTTGTTCATCTAGGAAAGGAACCAACATAAAATTTCTCCTCAAAACAGGAAAAAGAAACATAAACACGGTACAAATTAGCATGAATATATTTAAGCAACAAATGCCAGCCATTTTCTCAATACCAGATTGCTCTTTATAGTTCATTATGTGATTTTCAGAATTTCATCTAAGCTATTTCAGATTTTCGTCCTACTGGAAATTTAGTAAAGAATGAATTGCATTTACACTCCAATTGAAAGTATAAGATATGTTCTATCCAAGATGGCATTTTACTAGCAAAAACTAATTTGTAGGTCTCCACTGTTGCTATGTTTAACAGATCATACGTAGGAATTCGGAAGCAAAAACAATTCTAGGGCATTTTGAATTAAAAAACAAAGGTTGATAAGGTCAAATTTTAATTGCAGACACGGCTGTTACTACAGGATTACTCTAGAATTTTCAATAGGATGACGGGAAAATTGAGCAGTTGGACTTTTACTTTCCTCGGAGGTCCAGAAAGTAGTCTGTTCCCTAGTTTTCTGATAAGAAACTGAAAGAAACTCGTCATCCATTATTCTATCATATTAGTTTATCTATATATCACATCCTCCATCTCAACTTGATTATCAATGTACAATTTCATGGGAAGATGATAATTTGGGAACAGTTTAATACTAGTTCATTTAGCTTTTTACTTCTGAAAAATGTAGGTATTTTTATATGAATCGTGATTTGTCTTTTTCTCATTAAGTAATCTGTACCAAAAAATGTATTTTTTGTCACAAAACCAAACCAAGATATTCAATTTCATATGGGTATTATAAATATGAAATTGAGAAATTGAAGTGACGTCTATTCATTTTGCTCCAACACAAGATATTGATGATTTCAATTGGAGTCAAGGACCATTAGTCCTATTTTTTCTTTTCCTACTTTCTTCCAATCCACCTGCTTCATCATCTCTTTTTTCAGGGATGACAAAAAAACCATTATACCCAGTTGGGGAGGGGGTCGTTGCCCCGAGATGGGGGGAGGGCAGGTACGGGGAACATTGTCCCTACCCCTTTCCCACCTCATTTAAAGTTCATCTCAAAATCTAAGCCCTTGTTTGAACCCCATTCTTCTAAAAAAAAAATTTTTCCAAACTCATTTTCAACCCCACATTTTTCAATAAAATAATATTACACGCAAACTTAAAAAATTTCCTTAATTTTTAACCACACATTCTCCATCAATTACTATTTAAAAATACATTCTTTCCCTCAAAATGGGGCTCAAACAAGGGCTAAGTTTTTTATCACGCAAAAGGAAAAGAATTATCATCATTTCTCGAGGAAACATGAATTTTCTACAATTTAAAAAAATATATATATGATTTTCACACTGGGTATAGGGCAGGGTAAGGAGACAAAAATGGATGACGGTGTGGGGGACGGGAATGGCTGCCCCGACCTCAACCCAGCATGTTGCCTCTTGCCATCCCTACTTTTTACCACTTAATATTCATGCAATGGAAGTTTGAAAACTAAGAAATTCGTTGCAGTAAGAGTCAATGAAAGGAGGATGTCCAGACAAACCTCGGCAATATTAGGAAATCTGAATGGTTCTGAACTTGTATCATTACTAAATCCCTGAGAACCGGCTCCTCTATTTGAAGTTATAGTATCCTTGCTTGATGATGGAAGTTTCCGAACAGGAAAAGCGTGACATGTCTCTTCAGCATCCAAGATAGATGAATGCGACTCATGGGATGCAGGTTTCAAGGCCTGAGAATGTGAATTCAGTTGGGCAGCAATAAACGCATCAAATGAATCGGATAAAGATGTACTAGGCTGAAAGCTTGATTTGCTCCCTTTTAATCCCGAATGACAACCATTAACCTTTTCCTGCAAGGATGCCTCAGACAACAAGCCTCCAATGCTTAAGGTAGTTAGATTATCATCCCACGGAGACTGTAATGGTGCAGAACTCCCCTCCATAGTTTGTTGCACCCCCGATTTGCTCTTGCTTGAAAGCAGAGATGCTTCAGACAGCAAGCCTCTTATGCTTATATCATTAGAAGCTGAAATAATTGGCTGCAAACTTGATTCACTATCCAATTTCAAGTCAGCATTGCCAATCTTCCCCTGCAAAGATGCTTCGGACAGCATGCCTCCAATGCCCATATCAGAAATTGATCCAATTGGTGGCACGCCAGATTTATTCACAGAGTTGCTGATCTTTCCCTGCAATGATACTTCAGATAGCAAACCTCCGATGCTCAAATTGGTCAAACTATCATCCCAGTGCACTGTTGATTGTATAGGGCGGCCAACATGAGTTGTCGCTTCATCATTCTAGCAGGAAGAGAATACATATTTACAGTAAGCAAAAAAATGTGCTAGAAGCGAAATCCACCCAGTCCATTAAAGAGAAGTATTCCGTGCATCAGCATCTCAATATGCATGTGGAACTGCTCATGCAGTATGATGGTTAAACTCTTTAACATTCTACCAAGGAGTTGACCCTTCACATTACAGAATGTGAAGACAAATTGGAAGAAGTGTTTGCAACATGCTTCGGACCTTAGATTCTCTAGTTAAAGAATTGAGGTTATTGATATTGCGAAAATGATTTAAAAAAAAAAAACTTCCATCTCATTTAGCTTTAATCATATTTGGCATAAATTTTTTTTAAGTATCTTCATCTGATTAAATTCTAACGTGTTACAAAATATTCAAAAATCCAAAATGGAAACGTTATATGAACTTCTGAGCAGCTGTTCTTGCAAAGACAGAAATGCAACAACAGCATTTGAAGTGTGATAAATTTTGAAATTATAAGTGAATTATTTGAACCTTCCAATCACTTTTCCGAGGCAACCTCCCTTTATTGTTACTGAAATTTGAAAAACCTAAGTTTGCTTCAGTATTATTATTTTTTCTTCTTCTCTGTCTAATTCCAATTGTTTTTCATCGCATAAAATCAGGACTTCGTGCTTCATTCACTCTACTTTCATAAAACACAATTCTTGTTCACCTGTTCATAACGCCGAAGTTGGATTTATACCCACAAATCCGTTTACTTGGATTACAAAGTTTCTACCAAGCAAGCCATATCAGAAGCCAAAATTCATCCTCCCTCAACCTTAGTGTATCCAATAGAAAGAGAGTGCTATGTTACAATTGAAAGTCGCCATTCTTTCCACAACTTCTCCCGGCATTATGGTATCAAGAGTAGTATATGTGTTCCAAACATGTCCTTTTACTGACTTTTTTGATGTATTGCATGGAAAAACTCGTGAAAAACCATCCAGTTTAACATACTGAAGTTAGACCCACCGAAATACCGAACTAGATCCAAATTTTTATGGATTTGATCTTATTCAACTAAAAAGATAGCAGTAAAACTGTAGAAGAGAATCAAAACTTACCGCATGATCCAACGTCTTCAGCTCATTCACGTCTGAATCTACTACTTCAATTATATTGACTGGATCTCTGGTGTCTTCAACAGTCAACTTGCCCTTTTCATCTCGATTTTCAGTAATCTCTAAAACTCTGCTACAGCTTCTCTTATTGCTGTCAGACTCTATTTGAAACTTAACGGGACTAGATTTTGAAGCTGCTCCAAACATCTCCACCTGAATATTGGAGAACCAACCATACCTGGAAGGCAAAATCAAGTAAGTTAAAAGACTGAACTGTTAAAACTGAACACAAAGCAATGGTGTAGCAACAAGCTTCAGACCTTAGGCGGAAAATTGAAGGACTTTCCACTGCAACATAGACCTCTCCTGCAGTAACGCCAGAGTCATTTGAAGTCCACTTTCTGCAGGAAGCAATTTTCTCTGTTTTCATATTGTAGGGAAAGAGCATAAGCTGGCCATTTGCCATACTTGAACTTCCCCATTTTGAATTCAAGTGCTTAATCACCGACGATATCTTCTTCCCAGCACTTAAAGAGAGTTCCAAAAATGGATTATAACCATCCTGTAAGATGAAGGCCAAATGAAAAAATTCAATTTTTAATAGTAAAATACTGCAAATAAATGACCAATTGTCCTGGTCACTGTAGCTGTAGCATGTTTGTGGCCCAGTGAGCATTTCTGAATTGATGTAAAAGAATTCATGCTTTGGGATTAAGATAAGACCTTTTCCAATCCCAGTCGAGTATTTTCATTTAAGGGGAAAAGCTGCAGTATAATCTTTGCTGATGAATTTTTCTGGTGAATCTGAAAATCTGACGGAGGATTTCTCCCACTCTCTATAGCAAATATGCTACTTGGCATCGTTTGACCAGATAATGGAGCAACTCTGCATGGTAAAACCCCCGGATTCCTATCTAGCATTATAGATTTACATTCTGCTGTGGAAAAGAAGATTCGTGAAATGAGAAAGACCGCCTGGAAACTACAAAAGATATATGCCTAGACCTTATCAACATGGTCTCCATTTGCAGAGAATGCACAATACAACAACAGACAGACAGGGCTTTGAAAGTCAAAATGCACAAAACTAAAGATTCAAGAAAGTTATCAAATGAATAGATCTAAATAGTTAGTTGAACAAACTCATCAATATACTAATGTGTTTTGTATATGGTTTTCAGTTGCCTAACCTGATTTTCTATCTCCTCTGCCAGTTCCATTTGCAGATTTCTTCACAGAACCACATCTGCTTTCATTTTGCTTTTTACAAGCTTCATTGAACTTCCTCTTTACCTGTCTAGTGGATCTCATGGCAAGTTCGCTGCATATAAAAAAATATTTTAAAATTTATTCTTGTTAAAAATTCATGCCAAATCCCCCAAAAAAACAGTTGAAACCAGGCTTTGATGCTTATACAGTATACTGATATTATTGCACATAGATTTCCACTTGGAAGCTACAAAAATTATGTCTCAAGTACAAGTCTATAAAACAGTATAATATAATGCACAGTGTTAACAGATTCTTTTCCAACTGGTCAGGGAAAGAAAAATGAAAAACAAAGAAACAAGGACATGCATTCTCTATTGAGGGCCTAAGGCATTGTATCCAACAATTATACTATAAAACTCTACATACATGCATATGGGCATCATACAAACGGTAGCCAAGAAGTAAATATTACACCTTCGAGCTTCTATTATCAGATTTCCTTACACAAAGTTACATTTGATTTAGTCCATCAAGTTGGCTACACAGCATACTTCCTCTCCAGATAAGTTCTCACTCCTCAGCTCATCTCATTTAAAGCCCTCTAAAATAGATGCCTCAAATCAACAGCCAGATGTGCCATAAAATCTCACTTCATTATGTACATTTCCCTTGAATCACAATCCGTTTAAAACACTACATGGGGCATATAAAAGGCTTCCAACATACTCCTTTTATTGGATTTCTAAAACCAATCAAACTGATTAAGTTCCCCCATTCATAATTCCAATATTAGGATTCTAAACAAATCTATTAGTCAGGCTTGGTATGAGGTCTGTACAAGGAAAACTTATAAAGATTGATCTGAAAATCTGAGAGAGCTGAGGACAGGTGTATAATATTATTTTAATAAAGAATGTGTGGTTGAAAAGAAGAGAGAGAAAAATGCATTTTGATAAAAATGGGTGCCAAACAGGCACTTTTTTCCTTTTATCATTCATTTTTTTGTGAAAAAAAATATATTTTTAAATAAATTATAAAACTTTATATAGACTAATTAATAATTACATTTAAATATATTGATTTTTTTATTATTTAAAGGTATATTATATTTAATAATACTGAATATTAAATTTATTTTTAAATGATTATTTATTTATTTAAGATCTTAAATTTTTGTTCTTTTTAAATTTTTTTTATTGTATGATGAGGGGAAGGGAAATTAAGTGGGAACCAACATTTCGTATACAAGAATTTCATACTATTGTACTAAATTTACATGAATTATATTCTAAATGAAAGTTTTCAAAAGTTTTTTGAATTCTATAAAAGTGTATAATAGTTTTAAAATAAAAATTCATAAAAGTCTATAAAAGATTTCCAATAATTTCATACAAATTCATTAAAAAATCAACTAAATCTACAGAAGTCATCCTTTAAAAGGAGTCCATCAATGTCTTAAAAAGTCCAAATTGAATACATTCCCTAAGTTAATTTTATATAGGCAAATTGAAACATTGGTCCTCAAGTCATAGTTCTGTTAGCACTGTAATTCCTTGCCTTCAAAACACGCGAAAGAAACTTAGGGTGCGGTTGGTTTTCATTTTCATTTTCCATTTTCATTTTCAAAACGATTTTTTGTTTTCCCCGAAAACAGCCCGTTTTGAGGGTTTTCGACATTTATAACTGAAAACGATAAAAAGTCATTTTGCATTTTCAATTATAAATTTTAACTCGTTTTCGAAAATGTGTTTTTGAAAACGACGAACCAAACTCGTTTTCCACGTTTTCGAAAACGAAAAATTGAAAATAGGTCGAAAATGACAAACCAACCATGACCTTACATTCTTAAAATATAGTTGTGTAATGGGTTACCAATGACACTAACTATCCAAATATCCATAAATTATCATGTGGTATTCTCAATGTTCTCATTGTCTAACTTTATAAAGTCATGTTATGTTTAACTTCTCAACTTTGCTCAAGTGACCAAAAAGCTAAACAAAGACATTCTTTCATAATAATATGATAATTTAGTGAAAATTTGCATGATCGCAATGATTGAAAAATTGATTATTTAATTAGTGATTTTGGAGGTGGAGACACTGGACTACGATGAAATATGAGATTTTTTTTATATGATTTTTTTTTTTTCCAAAAAATTGCTAACATGCTTCATTTTCCCCGTATGTTCACCCCAACCACACCCCAAGGTCTCAATTCGAACTTATTTTTTATTAATATTGTTAATCTTTGATTGGTTGTAATAGCGTGTCACTATATATGGTTATGTTTATATTTTAATAGAGTTAATTTTAGTAATGATCGTTAAAGTTTGTTAGTCACTTAAATTTTTGAAAATTATATAATGATCACTCAACTGAAAACGTTAACTCAAAACCTTACGCATTATTATTAAATTCCATTGTTGACGCTAATAGTAATAGCTTTAACTAGTACGTTGTGATACAAAAATGCCCTACCTTCTGTGTCAACGTTGAAATTAACAATTACATTTAGGAATTAATGTTGCTTGCTGGGTAATTGTTAGTGCAACTGCTGAAAATTTTACTAACTATTTCTATAATTAAGAAAATTACTTCAATAGCTATTTTAAAATTTTTAACGAACTTTGGTGACGGTAGGTGAAATTAATTCCATGGGAAACGCTTGTGGTACATAATTTTTGGTATATAGGGGTGTTCACCCTCTCACGTGGGTGGGGTTCGCTAGAATAAAATATTCGAGTGGTCCCCATGTCATGTGAGAGGGTGGATATTCTTATGTATAAAAAATTGTGTACAAGCCATTGTTTGATCATCATTATTTTTAAAATAATTTTTTTTTTAATTTTCAACTACATATTCTTCAATAAAATAATATTACATACAAACATAAAAATTTTCTTTATTTTTTAATCACACATTATTCATCAATCTACTATTCCAAAATACATTTTTAGGAAATAATAAGGTTCGAACGGGCTCTAAATATAAATTTGCAATTTTGAATCACATGCCTCAATGTAGGCCATTTCGATTTTCCTCTATTGTTTCGACACTCGTGATATAATCCTTTAATTTCGTACGCTTAGGCAATATTCTTGTTATTATCTTCAAGGGAAAAAAACCATAAAATCTATAAAAATGTAGGACAAATTATGTACAAAAATTGATGACCACAGTTTAGATCGTCAATTTTGTAGTCTTCAAGCCTTAATCTACTCCCTCAAGCTGCACATCATCACCAATAACAACATAATAAATCTTTAAATTCAAAGAAAAAAAATCATTTATAACATTTTCATGAATAGTGATAAAAATTTAAAATACAGAATGCAATTACAAATCAAAACATATAAAGATCTGAAGGGAAAAAAAGGAATTCTTATCTTCACTTAACAAAATTCTTATATGATCTATTTGAATATAAATATGTCAATTAATCAAGTTTAGAAAGTAAAGTATGCACACGTGTGAATATTAGACACAAAAATCGAGAGGGTACATTGAATTTATACAAATCTAGGCATTGAAGAAGCTCATAGACATTGATGGCTGAATTAATCACCATTCCATCGAAAAAAAACGTGGTTCATCAATTAGAACGTGTGTTTTATAATTGTGGAAATTAAAGTTTAAGATAATTGAATTAATGCTGTTAATCAAATTAAAAAATATATTTTTGTTTTCTATGAATGGTTATCTAAGACCTTATTTGTTATTTAAGACCTTATTTGAGCTCCTTAACAACATTCATTTTTCAAAATTATTTAAAATTAATGCTATTGATTAAATTAAAAGATTTTATTTTTTATTTTTTAATATCAAAAGGAGAATTGAAAGCCATCCTCTGATTTCCTCAAAACAATGCCTGTTTTTCAATTTCATATTGAATGAATTGAATTAATGATGTTAATAAAAATTAATGCAAGATTAAAAAGATTAGTTTAGGGAATTATTTACAAATGAAAAAAAGCAAATGAATTTTTTATTTCATTTTGAATAATTAAATTAATGTTATTAAGTAAATATTAACAAAATTAAAATTAAGTAATGGTATATTGGGCATATAGCTAAATGTATAAGGGTAAAATTAATATTCAAAAGTTTCACATCAATCCTTCATTTTTTTAAATATTGTAGATTTGTATAAATTGAAATTTGAACTATTATCTGCATGTATAATTTATGTAAGTGCAATTAAAATTAAGTCCCTGTTTGATGACAATTATTTCAAAAAGTGATACTTTAAATAATCATTTATTGGAGAGTGTGTGGCTAAAAAGTAAGGAAAAGTTTTGATTTTACATGTAAAATATTTTTTTGGGTAAATGCGTGATTTAAAATAAATATGAAAACTAAATGCGTAGCAGTGAAAATGAGAATTTTTAATGGAATTCAAAGAACACAAATCAAAGCATGAGCAGGTTTCCATCTATTAAAACAGTGAAAAGTTAGGGTCCAAACATGATATATTTCCAGTTTGATAAATCAATTAAAACATCTACTTTCTAAAATCCAAACAATACCAAACTTTACACAGCGCCAAAATGAAATCGAGATTTCTCGATGAACTTCACACAACTCAAATCATATCATACGCAGATCTCCCTCTATTAAATTAAAACAGTTAACAGTTAGGATCTATTATAACAAAATACTAGAGTTAAATCCAACAAATAAAAATCGCATAAAAACGCAACGTACTTTGCCATACCATATCTAGCGAAGCGGTGCTCCTCAATTTGGCTTTCCGATTGAATCTCTGAGAGAGAAAGAGAATTTATACAGTGGCGGGAATGATTGAGGTGAGTAGCCGCCTTATTTTTTGAGTTTGTTTTGAATCGAAAATAAATGGCAGAGACTATCGTCTTGGCGTATTTAATTGGACTTTATAACTTTCTAAAATTTAAAAAATTTAGATACATTCGAGAGTGTTTGTTTGATACCCATTTTCTTGTAAAAATGTATTTTTGAATAGTAAATTGATAAAAAATGTGTAGTTAAAAAATAAGAAAAAATTTTGAATTTACGTATAATATTATTTTAATAAAGAATGTGTTGCTGAAAAAAAAGGAGAAAAATGCATTTTAAAAAAAAAATGATATCAAACGAAGCTTTACGATGGTATATTATTCCCTAAGAGGCTTTACGATGGTATAAGCTTAAGCTTGGGCTTGTTTGGATTCTAAAGATATTATATATTTAATTGAGACTTTTATAAAAATCTCTAAAAATTATAGTTTATTCAATTAAAATTTTTAGAAGCTTCTATAATTCTTGAAATATTCAAATTTTAATGATTTTTAGAGGCTTTTATTAAAGTCTCCAAGTTAGTAACTTCTAAGTGGAAATTACTAGAATAAAATCTCAAAAATTGTCTCTCAATTAATCACAAGATTTTGGAAAACTTTTCCCAAAAAAAAAAAAAAAAATTATAATTTTTTGGGTCAATATTTCTCTTTCCTTTTCCTTCTACAAACATTGGAGTTATAATTAAAATTGTTCTCTATTGATTATATTTGTTTCTATCTCTCTCTCTCTCTTATTTTTTTATCTCTATTTTCTATTAAAAAAGTTAAAATAGATTCTTAAACTTTTTTCCTTTTATCATTCATTTTTTGTGAAAAAAAATCTATTTTTAATTAAATTATAAAACTTTATATAGACTAATTAATAATTATATTTAAATATATTGATTTTTTATTATTTAAAGGTATATTATATTTAATAATACTGAATATTAAATTTATTTTTAAATGATTATTTATTTATTTAAGATCTTAAATTTTTGTTCTTTTTAAATTTTTTTTATTGTATGATGAGGGGAAGGGAAATTAAGTGGGAACCAACATTTCGTATACGAGAATTTCATACTATTGTACTAAATTTACATGAATTATATTCTAAATGAAAGTTTTGAAAAGTCTTTTGAATTCTATAAAAGTGTATAATAGTTTTAAAATAAAAATTCATAAAAATCTATAAAAGATTTCCAATAATTTCATACAAATTCATTAAAAAATCAACTAAATCTACAGAAGTCATCCTTTAAAAGGAGTCCATCAATGTCTTAAAAAGTCCAAATTGAATACATTCCCTAAGTTAATTTTATATAGGCAAATTGAAACATTGGTCCTCAAGTCATAGTTCCGTTAGCACTGTAATTCCTTGCCTTCAAAACACAAGAAATAAACTTAGTGTGCGGTTGGTTTTCATTTTCATTTTCCATTTTCATTTTCAAAACGATTTTTTGTTTTCCCCGAAAACAGCCCGTTTTGAGGGTTTTCGACATTTATAACTGAAAACGATAAAAAGTCATTTTGCATTTTCAATTATAAATTTTAACTCGTTTTCGAAAATGTGTTTTTGAAAACGACGAACCAAACTCGTTTTCCACGTTTTCGAAAACGAAAAATTGAAAATAGGTCGAAAATGACAAACCAACCATGACCTTACATTCTTAAAATATAGTTGTGTAATGGGTTACCAATGACACTAACTATCCAAATATCCATAAATTATCATGTGGTATTCTCAATGTTCTCATTGTCTAACTTTATAAAGTCATGTTATGTTTAACTTCTCAACTTAGCTCAAGTGACCAAAAAGCTAAACAAAGACATTCTTTCATAATAATATGATAATTTAGTGAAAATTTGCATGATCTCAATGATTGAAAAATTGATTATTTAATTAGTGATTTTGGAGGTGGAGACACTGGACTACGATGAAATATGAGATTTTTTTATATGATTTTTTTCCCCCCAAAAAAATTGCTAACATGCTTCATTTTCCCCGTATGTTCACCCCAACCACACCCCAAGGTCTCAATTCGAACTTATTTTTTATTAATATTGTTAATCTTTGATTGGTTGTAATAGCGTGTCACTATATATGGTTATGTTTATATTTTAATAGAGTTAATTTTAGTAATGATCGTTAAAGTTTGTTAGTCACTTAAATTTTTGAAAATTATATAATGATCACTCAACTGAAAACGTTAACTCAAAACCTTACGCATTATTATTAAATTCCATTGTTGACGCTAATAGTAATAGCTTTAACTAGTACGTTGTGATACAAAAATGCCCTACCTTCTGTGTCAACGTTGAAATTAACAATTACATTTAGGAATTAATGTTGCTTGCTGGGTAATTGTTAGTGCAACTGCTGAAAATTTTACTAACTATTTCTATAATTAAGAAAATTACTTCAATAGCTATTTTAAAATTTTTAACGAACTTTGGTGACGGTAGGTGAAATTAATTCCATGGGAAACGCTTGTGGTACATAATTTTTGGTATATAGGGGTGTTCACCCTCTCACGTGGGTGGGGTTCGCTAGAATAAAATATTCGAGTGGTCCCCATGTCATGTGAGAGGGTGGATATTCTTATGTATAAAAAATTGTGTACAAGCCATTGTTTGATCATCATTATTTTTAAAATAATTTTTTTTTTAATTTTCAACTACATATTCTTCAATAAAATAATATTACATACAAACATAAAAATTTTCTTTATTTTTTAATCACACATTATTCATCAATCTACTATTCCAAAATACATTTTTAGGAAATAATAAGGTTCGAACGGGCTCTAAATATAAATTTGCAATTTTGAATCACATGCCTCAATGTAGGCCATTTCGATTTTCCTCTATTGTTTCGACACTCGTGATATAATCCTTTAATTTCGTACGCTTAGGCAATATTCTTGTTATTATCTTCAAGGGAAAAAAACCATAAAATCTATAAAAATGTAGGACAAATTATGTACAAAAATTGATGACCACAGTTTAGATCGTCAATTTTGTAGTCTTCAAGCCTTAATCTACTCCCTCAAGCTGCACATCATCACCAATAACAACATAATAAATCTTTAAATTCAAAGAAAAAAAATCATTTATAACATTTTCATGAATAGTGATAAAAATTTAAAATACAGAATGCAATTACAAATCAAAACATATAAAGATCTGAAGGGAAAAAAAGGAATTCTTATCTTCACTTAACAAAATTCTTATATGATCTATTTGAATATAAATATGTCAATTAATCAAGTTTAGAAAGTAAAGTATGCACACGTGTGAATATTAGACACAAAAATCGAGAGGGTACATTGAATTTATACAAATCTAGGCATTGAAGAAGCTCATAGACATTGATGGCTGAATTAATCACCATTCCATCGAAAAAAAACGTGGTTCATCAATTAGAACGTGTGTTTTATAATTGTGGAAATTAAAGTTTAAGATAATTGAATTAATGCTGTTAATCAAATTAAAAAATATATTTTTGTTTTCTATGAATGGTTATCTAAGACCTTATTTGTTATTTAAGACCTTATTTGAGCTCCTTAACAACATTCATTTTTCAAAATTATTTAAAATTAATGCTATTGATTAAATTAAAAGATTTTATTTTTTATTTTTTAATATCAAAAGGAGAATTGAAAGCCATCCTCTGATTTCCTCAAAACAATGCCTGTTTTTCAATTTCATATTGAATGAATTGAATTAATGATGTTAATAAAAATTAATGCAAGATTAAAAAGATTAGTTTAGGGAATTATTTACAAATGAAAAAAAGCAAATGAATTTTTTATTTCATTTTGAATAATTAAATTAATGTTATTAAGTAAATATTAACAAAATTAAAATTAAGTAATGGTATATTGGGCATATAGCTAAATGTA
Organism: Olea europaea var. sylvestris; assembly: GCF_002742605.1. Lineage (NCBI taxonomy): Eukaryota > Viridiplantae > Streptophyta > Magnoliopsida > Lamiales > Oleaceae > Olea > Olea europaea. The sequence continues at coordinate 15,203,979 of NC_036243.1, read as the reverse complement.
TAAGGGTAAAATTAATATTCCAAAGTTTCACATCAATCCTTCATTTTTTTAAATATTGTAGATTTGTATAAATTGAAATTTGAACTATTATCTGCATGTATAATTTATGTAAGTGCAATTAAAATTAAGTCCCTGTTTGATGACAATTATTTCAAAAAGTGATACTTTAAATAATCATTTATTGGAGAGTGTGTGGCTAAAAAGTAAGGAAAAGTTTTGATTTTACATGTAAAATATTTTTTTGGGTAAATGCGTGATTTAAAATAAATATGAAAACTAAATTTTTTTATTTTAACGGGAGACAAACAGAGGCTAAACAATACCTAGCAGGACATTGATAGTACATAATCGCTTACCGATTATAACTAAGAATTTAAATCATATGATGTTTTTACGGTGAGAAATTGAATTTTGTCCACTACTTTTGAAATTGTTAATAATATCCAATTTTGGGGCAATTTAGAGTCTATTTTGTTTGGATTAAAATTTGATTTTAATTTAAAACAAAGTCAAACAATCAATATTAATTATATCTTTCGTAGGTCCCATAACTTTTCAATCATATAATTAAATAACTAAGAATTTAAATCATATGATGTTTTTACGGTGAGAAATTGAATTTTGTCCACTACTTTTGAAATTGTTAATAATATCCAATTTTGGGGCAATTTAGAGTCTATTTTGTTTGGATTAAAATTTGATTTTAATTTAAAACAAAGTCAAACAATCAATATTAATTATATCTTTCGTAGGTCCCATAACTTTTCAATCATATAATTAAAAAAACTTTTATCACAATCTACTAAAAAAATCTAATTTTGGTCCCCACCAAACACCCTCTTAATATTGCTTACTTCAAAAGTGCCATTAAATTATGCATCCGCTGCAAAATAATTAGATAATTATTGATGATTTTTTAGTGTTATTGTGATATATAGATAAGTTTTATCTAGTTTAGAAGATTTATTTTATTCTAATTATAACTCTTATTTTGGACCCGATAAATATGGTTCCTGGTTCTCAATAAAGGAGATACTTGAGTTTTGACTCTTATATTTTCTTTCTATTTTTTCTCTTTTATAACAAGTTATCGGCATGATTCTCTAAAAATTAAAACTGGTTGGAATGTAAATTTAGAAAAAGGAAAATTGGAAAGGGGCACGTTGGAAGGTGAAAATTGATTGTAGTGACTGGGAATGATGCTTTCGTTAATTAATTGTAAGTCTTTAGATGGGTGAGTTTATTCATGTAATATTATATGTTCTTTTCATACTTCCATTAATTTCTCATGTAATTGACAGGGTCTTGTATTTAAAATTGATTTTTAATTCTTCAAGAAATATTATCTAGATAAGGAGTCTCTTTAAAATTTCCGGCCCAGGAAAAATATGGAAAATAAGAGTTTCTCATTCTAATCATTTAATAATAATAATAATGAAAACTTTTCCCAAAAAAAAAAAAAAAAAATTATAATTTTTTGGGTCAATATTTCTCTTTCCTTTTCCTTCTACAAACATTGGAGTTATAATTAAAATTGTTCTCTATTGATTATATTTGTTTCTATCTCTCTCTCTCTCTTATTTTTTTATCTCTATTTTCTATTAAAAAAGTTAAAATAGATTCTTAAACTTTTTTCCTTTTATCATTCATTTTTTGTGAAAAAAAATCTATTTTTAATTAAATTATAAAACTTTATATAGACTAATTAATAATTATATTTAAATATATTGATTTTTTATTATTTAAAGGTATATTATATTTAATAATACTGAATATTAAATTTATTTTTAAATGATTATTTATTTATTTAAGATCTTAAATTTTTGTTCTTGTTAAATTTTTTTTATTGTATGACGAGGGGAAGGGAAATTAAGTGGGAACCAACATTTCGTATACGAGAATTTCATACTATTGTACTAAATTTACATGAATTATATTCTAAATGAAAGTTTTGAAAAGTCTTTTGAATTCTATAAAAGTGTATAATAGTTTTAAAATAAAAATTCATAAAAATCTATAAAAGATTTCCAATAATTTCATACAAATTCATTAAAAAATCAACTAAATCTACAGAAGTCATCCTTTAAAAGGAGTCCATCAATGTCTTAAAAAGTCCAAATTGAATACATTCCCTAAGTTAATTTTATATAGGCAAATTGAAACATTGGTCCTCAAGTCATAGTTCCGTTAGCACTGTAATTCCTTGCCTTCAAAACACAAGAAATAAACTTAGTGTGCGGTTGGTTTTCATTTTCATTTTCCATTTTCATTTTGAAAACGATTTTTAGTTTTCCCCGAAAACAGCCCGTTTTCCGCGTTTTGAGGGTTTTCGATATTTATAACTGAAAACGATAAAAAGTGTTTTGCATTTTCAGTTATAAATTTTAACTCGTTTTCGAAAAGGAAAAATTGAAAATGGTTCGAAAACAGCAAACCAACCACGACCTTACATTCTTAAAATATAGTTGTGCAATGGGTTACCAATGACACTAACTATCCAAATATCCATAAATTATCATGTGGTATTCTCAATGTTCTCATTGTCTAACTTTATAAAGTCATGTTATGTTTAACTTCTCAACTTAGCTCAAGTGACCAAAAAGCTAAACAAAGACATTCTTAATCACCGATGATATCTTCTTCCCAGCACTTAAAGAGAGTTCCAAAAATGGATTATAACCATCCTGTAAGATGAAGGCCAAATGAAAAAATTCAATTTTAATAGTAAAATACTGCAAATAAATGACCAATTGTCCTGGTCACTGTAGCTGTAGCATGTTTGTGGCCCAGTGAGCATTTCTGAATTGATGTAAAAGAATTCATGCTTTGGGATTAAGATAAGACCTTTTCCAATCCCAGTCGAGTATTTTCATTTAAGGGGAAAAGCTGCAGTATAATCTTTGCTGATGAATTTTTCTGGTGAATCTGAAAATCTGACGGAGGATTTCTCCCACTCTCTATAGCAAATATGCTACTTGGCATCGTTTGACCAGATAATGGAGCAACTCTGCATGGTAAAACCCCCGGATTCCTATCTAGCATTATAGATTTACATTCTGCTGTGGAAAAGAAGATTCGTGAAATGAGAAAGACCGCCTGGAGACTACAAAAGATATATACCTAGACCTTATCAACATGGTCTCCTTTTGCAGAGAATGCACAATACAACAACAGACAGACAGGGCTTTGAAAGTCAAAATGCACAAAACTAAAGATTCAAGAAAGTTATCAAATGAATAGATCTAAATAGTTAGTTGAACAAACTCATCAATATACTAATGTGTTTTGTATATGGTTTTCAGTTGCCTAACCTGATTTTCTATCTCCTCTGCCAGTTCCATTTGCAGATTTCTTCACAGAACCACATCTGCTTTCATTTTGCTTTTTACAAGCTTCATTGAACTTCCTCTTTACCTGTCTAGTGGATCTCATGGCAAGTTCGCTGCATATAAAAAAATATTTTAAAATTTATTCTTGTTAAAAATTCATGCCAAATCCCCCAAAAAACAGTTGAAACCAGGCTTTGATGCTTATACAGTATACTGATATTATTGCACATAGATTTCCACTTGGAAGCTACAAAAATTATGTCTCAAGTACAAGTCTATAAAACAGTATAATATAATGCACAGTGTTAACAGATTCTTTTCCAACTGGTCAGGGAAAGAAAAATGAAAAACAAAGAAACAAGGACATGCATTCTCTATTGAGGGCCTAAGGCATTGTATCCAACAATTATACTATAAAACTCTACATACATGCAGATGGGCATCATACAAACGGTAGCCAAGAAGTAAATATTACACCTTCGAGCTTCTATCATCAGATTTCCTTACACAAAGTTACATTTGATTTAGTCCATCAAGTTGGCTACACAGCATACTTCCTCTCCAGATAAGTTCTCACTCCTCAGCTCATCTCATTTAAAGCCCTCTAAAATAGATGCCTCAAATCAACAGCCAGATGTGCCATAAAATCTCACTTCATTATGTACATTTCCCTTGAATCACAATCCGTTTAAAACACTACATGGGGCATATAAAAGGCTTCCAACATACTCCTTTTATTGGATTTCTAAAACCAATCAAACTGATTAAGTTCCCCCATTCATAATTCCAATATTAGGATTCTAAACAAATCTATTAGTCAGGCTTCGTATGAGGTCTGTACAAGGAAAACTTATAAAGATTGATCTGAAAATCTGAGAGAGCTGAGGACAGGTTTATTTACAAGCCGGTTCTTTGAACAGATTAGCAATTTATTGCCAAAAATTATTATAAATGCTAACTGAAGATTGACCCTAAAAAGCTTATCAAAAAGCTAAAATTGAGCTGTTGTGCCTACATTTGTACCTAATAGGCAAGTTATTTAAATATGTAGACTCCTTTTTCTTTTTTGCGAATTTTCAAATTCGTTCATAATTGCCAGGGTGCAAATAAAATCCATACGGCACTGCAAGAAAAAAATACGTGATATATTTCCCGATTCATAATGAGCATGATGCTGCCAAAAACAGATGTTTTAAAGCGTAGCCAACGTGCTTCCAATCCATTTGTGTACTGAAATCCAAACTATATACGAATATACACAGCGTAGCAGTGAAAATGAGAATTTTTAATGGAATTCAAAGAACACAAATCAAAGCATGAGCAGGTTTCCATCTATTAAAACAGTGAAAAGTTAGGGTCCAAACATGATATATTTCCAGTTTGATAAATCAATTAAAACATCTACTTTCTAAAATCCAAACAATACCAAACTTTACACAGCGCCAAAATGAAATCGAGATTTCTCGATGAACTTCACACAACTCAAATCATATCATACGCAGATCTCCCTCTATTAAATTAAAACAGTTAACAGTTAGGATCTATTATAACAAAATACTAGAGTTAAATCCAACAAATAAAAATCGCATAAAAACGCAACGTACTTTGCCATACCATATCTAGCGAAGCGGTGCTCCTCAATTTGGCTTTCCGATTGAATCTCTGAGAGAGAAAGAGAATTTATACAGTGGCGGGAATGATTGAGGTGAGTAGCCGCCTTATTTTTTGAGTTTGTTTTGAATCGAAAATAAATGGCAGAGACTATCGTCTTGGCGTATTTAATTGGACTTTATAACTTTCTAAAATTTAAAAAATTTAGATACATTCGAGAGTGTTTGTTTGATACCCATTTTCTTGTAAAAATGTATTTTTGAATAGTAAATTGATAAAAAATGTGTAGTTAAAAAATAAGAAAAAATTTTGAATTTACGTATAATATTATTTTAATAAAGAATGTGTTGCTGAAAAAAAAGGAGAAAAATGCATTTTAAAAAAAAAATGATATCAAACGAAGCTTTACGATGGTATATTATTCCCTAAGAGGCTTTACGATGGTATAAGCTTAAGCTTGGGCTTGTTTGGATTCTAAAGATATTATATATTTAATTGAGACTTTTATAAAAATCTCTAAAAATTATAGTTTATTCAATTAAAATTTTTAGAAGCTTCTATAATTCTTGAAATATTCAAATTTTAATGATTTTTAGAGGCTTTTATTAAAGTCTCCAAGTTAGTAACTTCTAAGTGGAAATTACTAGAATAAAATCTCAAAAATTGTCTCTCAATTAATCACAAGATTTTGGAAAACTTTTCCCAAAAAAAAAAAAAAAAAAATTATAATTTTTTGGGTCAATATTTCTCTTTCCTTTTCCTTCTACAAACATTGGAGTTATAATTAAAATTGTTCTCTATTGATTATATTTGTTTCTATCTCTCTCTCTCTCTTATTTTTTTATCTCTATTTTCTATTAAAAAAGTTAAAATAGATTCTTAAACTTTTTTCCTTTTATCATTCATTTTTTGTGAAAAAAAATCTATTTTTAATTAAATTATAAAACTTTATATAGACTAATTAATAATTATATTTAAATATATTGATTTTTTATTATTTAAAGGTATATTATATTTAATAATACTGAATATTAAATTTATTTTTAAATGATTATTTATTTATTTAAGATCTTAAATTTTTGTTCTTGTTAAATTTTTTTTATTGTATGACGAGGGGAAGGGAAATTAAGTGGGAACCAACATTTCGTATACGAGAATTTCATACTATTGTACTTAATTCATTATTAATCGTTGTTGTTCAAGAAGAAACTCACCTCTATAAAATAATATATGGCTCCTAAAGAACATTAACTATATTTTTTTTAATATTCTAGAAGAATATTATTTGCTCTCGAAGAGTATGAATTATAATTTTCAATATTACAGAAGAATATTGACTATTGCTCATGAAAAATATGAATTACAATTTTAATTCTATAAAAGTGTATAATAGTTTTAAAATAAAAATTCATAAAAATCTATAAAAGATTTCCAATAATTTCATACAAATTCATTAAAAAATCAACTAAATCTACAGAAGTCATCCTTTAAAAGGAGTCCATCAATGTCTTAAAAAGTCCAAATTGAATACATTCCCTAAGTTAATTTTATATAGGCAAATTGAAACATTGGTCCTCAAGTCATAGTTCCGTTAGCACTGTAATTCCTTGCCTTCAAAACACAAGAAATAAACTTAGTGTGCGGTTGGTTTTCATTTTCATTTTCCATTTTCATTTTGAAAACGATTTTTAGTTTTCCCCGAAAACAGCCCGTTTTCCGCGTTTTGAGGGTTTTCGATATTTATAACTGAAAACGATAAAAAGTGTTTTGCATTTTCAGTTATAAATTTTAACTCGTTTTCGAAAAGGAAAAATTGAAAATGGTTCGAAAACAGCAAACCAACCACGACCTTACATTCTTAAAATATAGTTGTGCAATGGGTTACCAATGACACTAACTATCCAAATATCCATAAATTATCATGTGGTATTCTCAATGTTCTCATTGTCTAACTTTATAAAGTCATGTTATGTTTAACTTCTCAACTTAGCTCAAGTGACCAAAAAGCTAAACAAAGACATTCTTTCATAATAATATGATAATTTAGTGAAAATTTGCATGATCTCAATGATTGAAAAATTGATTATTTAATTAGTGATTTTGGAGGTGGAGACACTGGACTACGATGAAATATGAGATTTTTTTATATGATTTTTTTCCCCCCAAAAAAATTGCTAACATGCTTCATTTTCCCGTATGCTCACCCCAATCCACCCAACCATACCCCAATGTCTCAATTCGAACTTATTTTTTATTAATATTGTTAATCTTTGATTGGTTGTAATAGCGTGTCACTATGTATGGTTATGTTTATATTTTAATAGAGCTAATTTCAGTAATGATCCTTAAAGTTTGTTAGTCACTTAAATTTTTGAAAATTATATAATGATCACTCAACTGAAAACGTTAACTTAAAACCTTACGCATTATTATTAAATTCCATTGTTGACGCTAATAGTAATAGCTTTAACTAGTACGTTGTGATACAAAAATGCCCTACCTTCTGTGTCAACGTTGAAATTAACAATTACATTTAGGAATTAATGTTGCTTGCTGGATAATTGTTAGTGCAACTGCTGAAAATTTTACTAACTATATCTATAATTAAGAAAATTACTTCAATAGCTATTTTAAAATTTTTAACAAACTTTAGTGACGGTAGGTAAAATTAATTCTATGGGAAACGCTTGTGGTACTTAATTTTTGGTATACAGGGGTGTTCACCCCCTCACGTGGGTGGGGTTCGCTAAAATAAAATATTCGAGTGGTCCCCACGTCATGTGAAAGGGTGTATATCCTTATGTATAAAAAAATATGTAAAAGCCATTGTTTGATCTTCATTATTTTTAAAATACATTTTTTCTCTTATTTTCAACCATACATTCTTCAATAAAATAATATTACGTACAAACATAAAAATTTTCCTTATTTTTTTAACCACACATTATTCATCAATCTGTTATTCCAAAATACATTTAGGAAATAATAGGGTTCGAACGGGCTCTAAATATATATTTGCAATTTTGAATCACTTGCCTCAATGTAGACCATTTCGATTTTCCTCCATTGTTTCGACACTCGTGATATAATCCCTTAATTTCGTACGCTTAGGCAATATTCTTGTTGTTATCTTCAAGGGAAAAAACCATAAAATCTATAAAATGTAGGACAAATTTTGTACAAAAATTGATGACCACGCTTTACATCGTCAATTTTGTAGTCTTCAAGCCTTAATCTACTCCCTCGAGCTGCACATCATCACCACAAACAACATAATAAATCTATAAATTCAAAAAAAATCATTTATAACATTTTCATGAATATTGATAAAAATTTAAAATACAGAATGCAATTACAAATCAAAACATATAAAGATCTGAAGGGAAAAAAAGGAATTCTTATCTTCACTTAACAAAATTCTTATATGATCTATTTGAATATAAATATGTCAATTAATCAAGTTTAGAAAGTAAAGTATGCACACGTGTGAATATTAGACACAAAAATCGAGAGGGTACATTGAATTTATACAAATCTAGGCATTGAAGAAGCTCATAGACATTGATGGCTGAATTAATCACCATTCCATCGAAAAAAAACGTGGTTCATCAATTAGAACGTGTGTTTTATAATTGTGGAAATTAAAGTTTAAGATAATTGAATTAATGCTGTTAATCAAATTAAAAAATATATTTTTGTTTTCTATGAATGGTTATCTAAGACCTTATTTGTTATTTAAGACCTTATTTGAGCTCCTTAACAACATTCATTTTTCAAAATTATTTAAAATTAATGCTATTGATTAAATTAAAAGATTTTATTTTTTATTTTTTAATATCAAAAGGAGAATTGAAAGCCATCCTCTGATTTCCTCAAAACAATGCCTGTTTTTCAATTTCATATTGAATGAATTGAATTAATGATGTTAATAAAAATTAATGCAAGATTAAAAAGATTAGTTTAGGGAATTATTTACAAATGAAAAAAAGCAAATGAATTTTTTATTTCATTTTGAATAATTAAATTAATGTTATTAAGTAAATATTAACAAAATTAAAATTAAGTAATGGTATATTGGGCATATAGCTAAATGTATAAGGGTAAAATTAATATTCCAAAGTTTCACATCAATCCTTCATTTTTTTAAATATTGTAGATTTGTATAAATTGAAATTTGAACTATTATCTGCATGTATAATTTATGTAAGTGCAATTAAAATTAAGTCCCTGTTTGATGACAATTATTTCAAAAAGTGATACTTTAAATAATCATTTATTGGAGAGTGTGTGGCTAAAAAGTAAGGAAAAGTTTTGATTTTACATGTAAAATATTTTTTTGGGTAAATGCGTGATTTAAAATAAATATGAAAACTAAATTTTTTTATTTTAACGGGAGACAAACAGAGGCTAAACAATACCTAGCAGGACATTGATAGTACATAATCGCTTACCGATTATAAACTAAGAATTTAAATCATATGATGTTTTTACGGTGAGAAATTGAATTTTGTCCACTACTTTTGAAATTGTTAATAATATCCAATTTTGGGGCAATTTAGAGTCTATTTTGTTTGGATTAAAATTTGATTTTAATTTAAAACAAAGTCAAACAATCAATATTAATTATATCTTTCGTAGGTCCCATAACTTTTCAATCATATAATTAAAAAAACTTTTATCACAATCTACTAAAAAAATCTAATTTTGGTCCCCACCAAACACCCTCTTAATATTGCTTACTTCAAAAGTGCCATTAAATTATGCATCCGCTGCAAAATAATTAGATAATTATTGATGATTTTTTAGTGTTATTGTGATATATAGATAAGTTTTATCTAGTTTAGAAGATTTATTTTATTCTAATTATAACTCTTATTTTGGACCCGATAAATATGGTTCCTGGTTCTCAATAAAGGAGATACTTGAGTTTTGACTCTTATATTTTCTTTCTATTTTTTCTCTTTTATAACAAGTTATCGGCATGATTCTCTAAAAATTAAAACTGGTTGGAATGTAAATTTAGAAAAAGGAAAATTGGAAAGGGGCACGTTGGAAGGTGAAAATTGATTGTAGTGACTGGGAATGATGCTTTCGTTAATTAATTGTTAGTCTTTAGATGGGTGAGTTTATTCATGTAATATTATATGTTCTTTTCATACTTCCGTTAATTTCTCATGTAATTGACAGGGTCTTGTATTTAAAATTGATTTTTAATTCTTCAAGAAATATTATCTAGATAAGGAGTTTCTTTAAAATTTCCGGCCCAGGAAAAATATGGAAAATAAGAGTTTCTCATTCTAATCATTTAATAATAATAATAAATAAATAAATAAATAAATAAGTAAATAATTTTGCTACGTGTTGACATTATGATTTATTGGTATCACTGCACATTAATGTTATTTAATGAATTCAAGTTAATATTTTGCGTAGACTTATAGATTAATTAATATTATTATTTGTCGTGTGCAATTTATGTTTGATCGTTGTTTTGTTTATGTTTAGCAATAAAACATCAACTATATAATTCATTATTAATCGTTGTTGTTCAAGAAGAAACTCACCTCTATAAAATAATATATGGCTCCTAAAGAACATTAACTATATTTTTCTAATATTCTAGAAGAATATTATTTGCTCTCGAAGAGTATTAATTATAATTTTCAATATTACAGAAGAATATTGACTATTGCTCATGAAAAATATGAATTACAATTTCTAATATTTCAGATAAAGATATTGATTTATTGCTCATGAATAAGCAATCGTAAAATATAAAGTACTCTTGAAAAATATAACTCTGAAAATATTAATATTTGTCTAGAAAATATACTCATGAAGAGTTAATATTTTTAAACAATAATTTATTGGTGCTCCTCAAGTATCACACTATTATTGACAGACATTTTGGATTGATTTTACTTGCTCCCGAAGAGTATAATTAAATACGATGTAATGTAAATTATATTTTTACTTCTAAAGAGTAAATTTTTACACAATTTATTACTTTAAATAGTTATATGTTATTACTCTTAAAGAACATGTCAATATGATTCCAATATTTCCGAGGAATATTAATATTGCTCTTAAAGAACCGATGATAAAATACGTGCTCTTGAAGAAACAATAATTAAAAATAATATCCTCTCAAAGTGGCCCTCCTTCGAAAAATATATCATTTTGAATTCATGTTTTCTTCTGGAAGAAAACATATAATTAATGTCATGATGACATTGATTAGTTTGATTATTTGAATTATATATTGTTATATAAGCTTTAATCATATTCTTCGAAATTAAATAGTTGAATTATATTTTATATTGAATCAGAAGTTCAATTTGATTGACATAACCAGTTGGATCATCACTGAATCAATAGTGATGTGAAATTAAAGAATTCAAATGGATATTAAACGAAGAATCAGAAGATTCTTCAATCCAATAAAATCTTATATGATGTTTGTTCTTTTTATCGAAAATTTTTCATTAACCATTATCAACTAAAATAGGGACTGAATTCCCTATATTTCCAAAAATTAATTAGAATGATAAATGAGGCCCTATCATCCCCATATTAACCATCAAATATTATTCGTATATAATAGATTTGATATATGTACTAGATGATTGCATGGTATTCGCAACCTGGAGTTTGCGCAGTAATGATCCTTAAAGTTTGTTAGTCACTTAAATTTTTGAAAATTATATAATGATCACTCAACTGAAAACGTTAACTTAAAACCTTACGCATTATTATTAAATTCCATTGTTGACGCTAATAGTAATAGCTTTAACTAGTACGTTGTGATACAAAAATGCCCTACCTTCTGTGTCAACGTTGAAATTAACAATTACATTTAGGAATTAATGTTGCTTGCTGGATAATTGTTAGTGCAACTGCTGAAAATTTTACTAACTATATCTATAATTAAGAAAATTACTTCAATAGCTATTTTAAAATTTTTAACAAACTTTAGTGACGGTAGGTAAAATTAATTCTATGGGAAACGCTTGTGGTACTTAATTTTTGGTATACAGGGGTGTTCACCCCCTCACGTGGGTGGGGTTCGCTAAAATAAAATATTCGAGTGGTCCCCACGTCATGTGAAAGGGTGTATATCCTTATGTATAAAAAAATATGTAAAAGCCATTGTTTGATCTTCATTATTTTTAAAATACATTTTTTCTCTTATTTTCAACCATACATTCTTCAATAAAATAATATTACGTACAAACATAAAAATTTTCCTTATTTTTTTAACCACACATTATTCATCAATCTGTTATTCCAAAATACATTTAGGAAATAATAGGGTTCGAACGGGCTCTAAATATATATTTGCAATTTTGAATCACTTGCCTCAATGTAGACCATTTCGATTTTCCTCCATTGTTTCGACACTCGTGATATAATCCCTTAATTTCGTACGCTTAGGCAATATTCTTGTTGTTATCTTCAAGGGAAAAAACCATAAAATCTATAAAATGTAGGACAAATTTTGTACAAAAATTGATGACCACGCTTTACATCGTCAATTTTGTAGTCTTCAAGCCTTAATCTACTCCCTCGAGCTGCACATCATCACCACAAACAACATAATAAATCTATAAATTCAAAAAAAATCATTTATAACATTTTCATGAATATTGATAAAAATTTAAAATACAGAATGCAATTACAAATCAAAACATATAAAGATCTGAAGGGAAAAAAAGGAATTCTTATCTTCACTTAACAAAATTCTTATATGATCTATTTGAATATAAATATGTCAATTAATCAAGTTTAGAAAGTAAAGTATGCACACGTGTGAATATTAGACACAAAAATCGAGAGGGTACATTGAATTTATACAAATCTAGGCATTGAAGAAGCTCATAGACATTGATGGCTGAATTAATCACCATTCCATCGAAAAAAAACGTGGTTCATCAATTAGAACGTGTGTTTTATAATTGTGGAAATTAAAGTTTAAGATAATTGAATTAATGCTGTTAATCAAATTAAAAAATATATTTTTGTTTTCTATGAATGGTTATCTAAGACCTTATTTGTTATTTAAGACCTTATTTGAGCTCCTTAACAACATTCATTTTTCAAAATTATTTAAAATTAATGCTATTGATTAAATTAAAAGATTTTATTTTTTATTTTTTAATATCAAAAGGAGAATTGAAAGCCATCCTCTGATTTCCTCAAAACAATGCCTGTTTTTCAATTTCATATTGAATGAATTGAATTAATGATGTTAATAAAAATTAATGCAAGATTAAAAAGATTAGTTTAGGGAATTATTTACAAATGAAAAAAAGCAAATAAATTTTTTATTTCATTTTGAATAATTGAATTAATGTTATTAAGTAAATATTAACAAAATTAAAATTAAGTAATGGTATATTGGGCATATAGCTAAATGTATAAGGGTAAAATTAATATTCCAAAGTTTCACATCAATCCTTCATTTTTTTAAATATTGTAGATTTGTATAAATTGAAATTTGAACTATTATCTGCATGTATAATTTATGTAAGTGCAATTAAAATTAAGTCCCTGTTTGATGACAATTATTTCAAAAAGTGATACTTTAAATAATCATTTATTGGAGAGTGTGTGGCTAAAAAGTAAGGAAAAGTTTTGATTTTACATGTAAAATATTTTTTTGGGTAAATGCGTGATTTAAAATAAATATGAAAACTAAATTTTTTTATTTTAACGGGAGACAAACAGAGGCTAAACAATACCTAGCAGGACATTGATAGTACATAATCGCTTACCGATTATAAACTAAGAATTTAAATCATATGATGTTTTTACGGTGAGAAATTGAATTTTGTCCACTACTTTTGAAATTGTTAATAATATCCAATTTTGGGGCAATTTAGAGTCTATTTTGTTTGGATTAAAATTTGATTTTAATTTAAAACAAAGTCAAACAATCAATATTAATTATATCTTTCGTAGGTCCCATAACTTTTCAATCATATAATTAAAAAAACTTTTATCACAATCTACTAAAAAAATCTAATTTTGGTCCCCACCAAACACCCTCTTAATATTGCTTACTTCAAAAGTGCCATTAAATTATGCATCCGCTGCAAAATAATTAGATAATTATTGATGATTTTTTAGTGTTATTGTGATATATAGATAAGTTTTATCTAGTTTAGAAGATTTATTTTATTCTAATTATAACTCTTATTTTGGACCCGATAAATATGGTTCCTGGTTCTCAATAAAGGAGATACTTGAGTTTTGACTCTTATATTTTCTTTCTATTTTTTCTCTTTTATAACAAGTTATCGGCATGATTCTCTAAAAATTAAAACTGGTTGGAATGTAAATTTAGAAAAAGGAAAATTGGAAAGGGGCACGTTGGAAGGTGAAAATTGATTGTAGTGACTGGGAATGATGCTTTCGTTAATTAATTGTTAGTCTTTAGATGGGTGAGTTTATTCATGTAATATTATATGTTCTTTTCATACTTCCGTTAATTTCTCATGTAATTGACAGGGTCTTGTATTTAAAATTGATTTTTAATTCTTCAAGAAATATTATCTAGATAAGGAGTTTCTTTAAAATTTCCGGCCCAGGAAAAATATGGAAAATAAGAGTTTCTCATTCTAATCATTTAATAATAATAATAAATAAATAAATAAATAAATAAGTAAATAATTTTGCTACGTGTTGACATTATGATTTATTGGTATCACTGCACATTAATGTTATTTAATGAATTCAAGTTAATATTTTGCGTAGACTTATAGATTAATTAATATTATTATTTGTCGTGTGCAATTTATGTTTGATCGTTGTTTTGTTTATGTTTAGCAATAAAACATCAACTATATAATTCATTATTAATCGTTGTTGTTCAAGAAGAAACTCACCTCTATAAAATAATATATGGCTCCTAAAGAACATTAACTATATTTTTCTAATATTCTAGAAGAATATTATTTGCTCTCGAAGAGTATTAATTATAATTTTCAATATTACAGAAGAATATTGACTATTGCTCATGAAAAATATGAATTACAATTTCTAATATTTCAGATAAAGATATTGATTTATTGCTCATGAATAAGCAATCGTAAAATATAAAGTACTCTTGAAAAATATAACTCTGAAAATATTAATATTTGTCTAGAAAATATACTCATGAAGAGTTAATATTTTTAAACAATAATTTATTGGTGCTCCTCAAGTATCACACTATTATTGACAGACATTTTGGATTGATTTTACTTGCTCCCGAAGAGTATAATTAAATACGATGTAATGTAAATTATATTTTTACTTCTAAAGAGTAAATTTTTACACAATTTATTACTTTAAATAGTTATATGTTATTACTCTTAAAGAACATGTCAATATGATTCCAATATTTCCGAGGAATATTAATATTGCTCTTAAAGAACCGATGATAAAATACGTGCTCTTGAAGAAACAATAATTAAAAATAATATCCTCTCAAAGTGGCCCTCCTTCGAAAAATATATCATTTTGAATTCATGTTTTCTTCTGGAAGAAAACATATAATTAATGTCATGATGACATTGATTAGTTTGATTATTTGAATTATATATTGTTATATAAGCTTTAATCATATTCTTCGAAATTAAATAGTTGAATTATATTTTATATTGAATCAGAAGTTCAATTTGATTGACATAACCAGTTGGATCATCACTGAATCAATAGTGATGTGAAGTTAAAGAATTCAAATGGATATTAAATGAAGAATCAGAAGATTCTTCAATCCAATAAAATCTTATATGATGTTTGTTCTTTTTATCGAAAATTTTTCATTAACCATTATTAACTAAAATAGGGACTGAATTCCCTATATTTCCAAAAATTAATTAGAATGATAAATGAGGCCCTATCATCCCCATGTTAACCATCAAATATTATTCGTATATAATAGATTTGATATATGTACTAGATGATTGCATGGTATTCGCAACCTGGAGTTTGCAAAACTGGTCAAATTTTAAATTATGAGCATGATTTTCGGAGTTTGTGGGAATGCTATTATGCATCATGCCAATATTATAGTTCATTCCGTTATAATTGGCTTATGATTAGAGTTTAATTTCTTTATCAAATTATTTGAAAGTACAATTAATCTACCACATTGCAATAAGATGAAAAATAAAGAATGTTGAAAATAAATACGTAGTTTAAACTCTTATTCCAAATAGGATTTGATTGGACAATTATTTCAACATTGAGGAGGAGGGATTAAGAAGTTGAAAATAATGTATAAATGCATCATCATATAAATTCACAAAAGATCACTCGAACCAAAAGTTCGAAATATATTTTATTTAGATATATTTATTGATCAAAGAGACAAATAATATCTCACGCACCAATTTTAAATACTCCAACACTAATTGATGTCTTAGGAGGACAATTTATTAGCATTATATTCGGTATATTTGTAACACGCTTGAAGTGTGGTGGTGTTCGATTCTATACAAAAAATCTTCGAACAAAGATGAAGTAATTAGTAAAAATGTTCCAAATTAAAAAGATATATACTATTGATGATAACTTAGACATAAAAAATTATAAAACCCCAGAAGAGGCTCGGTACCTAATATGTTGAAAAATGATGCATCTCAATAAATTGTGTAATTATGGGAAAACAAATAGAATTGAACAAGAAAGAACAAATTGTCAAAAATAATTTTACACATGACGCACTACATCATGTAGCGAGAAATCAAAAAATAAATGTGTCGAAATATATCGATGAATTAATGATTAGCCAAATAAAAGGGATTCAATTCTAAATTGAATTTACTTGAGAAACTTGCAGTTTCTAGATCTACAATCCAAATATCGAAAGGTGTATATTTATGCGAAATGAAAATGGGAAAAGTATAGTCGTAATATGAAAATGTATGACTCTTTATATAATAAATATCGCAAATACTTGTATAAATAAATAATTTATCATGTGGTGGATGTAATCACAAATCTCTATTTCATTAGTGTGACAATACATGAAATTTGATATGCACGTAATAAAAGCGATAATACACAATTTTGTTACTATCATAGAAAGATTTAATATGGTCGAAACATAATTCAAGTGATATTATTATGAGGAGAAGTAAATACGCGTTGTACTCTTTTTCCCTCAACCAAGGTTTTGTCCCATTAGGTTTTCTGGTAAGGTTTTTAATGAGGCAATTTTTGTAACATATTCAAAAGAAACATGTATTCATTTTCCTTCATTAGGATTTTTTCTCAGGGGATTTTTCCTAATTAAATTTTAATGAGACATATTCTTTGTGCAATGATGTCCTTGACTCACAAGACATTTAACCTCAAAAAGTATATTCTTGTATGTATGAACCTCTTGAAGAGATCAACAAAAACTATTTTTCGACTCATAATGTTACTATAGGTTGATAAAATATCTAGTATGAAGACGTTGTTATCTGAAGACTAAGCAAGACAACATGAGACATATTTCAACAGAAATTATAATATTGAAAATATTGATATACGAGATATGACTAGCTTGATACAAGAATTAAAATCAAGGGGAGTACCTGTACTATTTTTCCTTCGATCAAGTTTTGTCCCACTAGATTTTCTTGACAACGTTTTAACAAGGCAACATTTTATTACTTCTAATAATTTGTCTCTTTTTTATTTGTTGGCATTTTTTCCCATCGAATTTTTTGTCAAACATGATTTCAACGAGATGGTCATTGTACAAATAATCATCAAAAGGGGAGTGTTGTAAAATAATGAGATGGTTATTTAGTATTATCGTGATATATAGATAAGTTTTATATAGTCTAGAAGATCTATTTCATTACAATTGTAACTCTTATTTTGGATTATATAAATATGGGTCCTAATTCTCAATAAAAGAGATAATTGAGTTTTGATTCTTATATTCTCTTCTTTTCTCTCTTTTATAACAGCATCTTCCTTTTTGCACAATTTTGAAAATATTTAGACATTATCGTCAAACTGGTAACAGGTACCAAAACATCTAGTCCATTCAGACACTTTCTCTTCCTTTTTATGAGAATTTCAAACCATTTATGAATTCTCGTCAAATAGGCAAAGGTGCAATAATTTTAATCATTTCGAGACTATTAATTTTTGCACAAATTTTGAATCATCTAAGCATTTCGATCAAACTGTGCAAAGCCAATGAGAGTGTTGAACACTTTGATAGTCGAAGTGCACGATATCATTAATAAGTAATAAAGTTATCAACACAATCATTCTCACGAGAAATATATTATTAAATTCAGAATTACTAAGTTCAACTTAGAATGTTCGGATTTTGAATGGATTTTTAAGTTAAAAACTATGAATGTAAATTTTTTTCCTAGCTAACCTGACTTTGAAGAATTCGATACGATTAATGTAGAAGGACTCATGTTTTTTCACTATGGTTAATCTTGTTCATTTTTTTCCCCTTCAGCTTCGATAATGTACAATCAAGCCGTAAATCAAATTCTCTATCCTAAATGATGGTCTGTCTTGAGTGAGATGAAAAAATTATGGTCATAAATGAATTAACCATATCTGTATTGTAAACATGCCATTACAATTAGGATATTCAGATACAACCATGCATACCATATGACTATATGTCTTTTATCGTCTATCCAAATGCATGGTCATCGTTATTTGATCTAAACATGCATATTAATTATCAGTTTCATTACGGTTTACAAATCACTCGGCTATTGGTTAGATAATTGAAAACATTCAGAACAATAAAGAAAATAGTGGTCTATATGGAGACAAAAATCATAAACTTCGAGTTGCAAGTGGATAATAGACAAAATGTAACTATAATATATGCACCCTTCTTCAACGTGAAGGTGAGTTAGTCCAAAGTCCACACATATTACCCTTATAAGCTAAAAAATTAATGAAATTTAGTCCCAACTTTAGCTAGTTAAGATTTATTGGTCTATATATCCCGAGAATAAAAATTGATTTCGATATTGACTTTGTGGCGTCGCAAGTGATTCGCCTCCGACACCGAACAAGCCCTCTACAAATGAGCGTGGATCCATTTCAATTTGTGGATTGTGAACATACAATATAGATTAATTGATGATAGAGGAAGATGATTAAATTGTAAAAATGAATTGAAATTGAAATTAAAATTGAAGATGATTAAATTGTAAAAATGAATCTATATAATAAGACTATATTGTATAATTGTAGATTAATTGAGAATTGAGACAAATCAATTGAGACTTGAGATTACAAGAGAGATTGAGAGAGAGGATTGAAAATCTTGAGATAATGAGACTTGAGAGTTGATGAAAAATGTTGGGTCAATTGTGGGGCTATTCATGGAAGAGGAGATGGAAAAAATAGAAATAAAAATAAAATTCAGTGATCGAAACGGTCACGATTCACTATTCAAGACGAGCCATGAACCGCTCGTGAAATTGGCTGATCCGCTCGATTCGTTTTCGCGAGTTGAGCGGGCTAGCCGACGAGCTACTCGACCCGTTTGCCACCCTAGGAGCAATAATAAATTATTATTTTGATATTAAACTATATAAATTTCTCATCTTCAAGAATAATAACATATTAGATCTTATAAAATTACGTTATTCGATAATATTAATGTATTTATAGAATTATATTTCTTCCAAAAAAAGCATAATTGAGAACATATTAATAATTATTGCTGAGCAAAAGAGATTTATCCTGTAATAATCTACACACAATAAGTTAAGTTCATATTTGTCAACCATTCTCCGAAAGCTTTTTTTTTTTTTTTTTTTGGTTCTAAAACTCGTTTTCAACCATTTTCTCACAATAATATATTTTGCATATAAATTCATAATTTTTTAAACTTTTTAATCACACATTTTTCAAAAAATCACTATTCTAAAAATTATTTTTTCCAAAAAATTATTTTTAATGAGTATCAAATAGAGGCTAAAGCAAATACATATTATAAAATTTTAATAGTCATACACACATAACTATAATAATGTCAAAACAATTATATTGAATATTGCATAATTAAAAAGGTGAGATAGTCATACCAACTATCTAATATTTTTTCAAACATCTATAATTTTTTAATAATGTTATTTACATCACTGATGTTGAACATCAATCTAAATGGTGCTATATAAACATCGGTGGTGTTAGAGTATGACGGTAGGTGATCATAATCTAACATCGCATATAAATGAATCTATAAGAATTTCATTTTGGTGAAAAATGAAATATATATATATATATAGAGAGAGAGAGAGAGAGAGAGAGAGAGAGAGAGAGAGAGAGAGAAATTTCCAACATTACTTTCCGAGTTCCTCACTTTGACCAAAATATGCAAGTGAAGAGTAGTACGTTCTTCTTTAGTAGTTGCACGCTTCAAACTCAAGCAAAGGCCCTTTTCACACGTTGCCGGCACAGAAAATCACAAACTTCAATCCCTATTTCTTCTTGTTCCCTTCAACCTTAATCTTCTCTTTACATTATATAATTCATTATCATCTTCACATATGATCTCCACCTAATCCCGTTTCCTGTTTCCCTATATATTTTCAACTAAACCTCCCATTTCTGGAGTGAATTTTTGGAATATCATCGAAAAAAATGCCGGAGGAGAAGGACGCAACATCAGTGCCACTTAGTCAAGGCTCCCGCGAAGATGAAGATCCCGAGGATCCCGTGAAATCTCCTCCTAATTCTCCAAATTCTTCCACCCGTGAGGTACCCTTTTTTCAACCAAAATTCCTATTTTAGCAGATTTTTCCAAATGTAGACCGATATTCACGAATCACTTCTGATTGTTGTTTACCTATTTAATACGAATGATAGGTCCGGGGTTTCTTATGAAATTGAGATTTAGCATATGTTTGGATTTTTTTGTACAAATTTGTTAAATTGATTGTATTTAAATTTAGTTGTTATATTTTTCTGCACTGTCGTGCGGGTAGTTTAATTGGCCTCGACTTATTAAAAAATACGATGATTCAGATGGGAAGTCTTTGAATTTAACAGGGGAGATATAAATTAAATTCAAATGTCGACTTCAATTCCAATGTACCTTCAAGCAGTAAAGCTGTCAAGGAGCAAATCAGTGAAATTTCCGATCTATAGTTGAAGATTGGATCTTTAGTTTACTAACTTTCTTTTTATTCAAGTTCAACCTATTAAAATAAATTTTTAAATTATTAACTTAGTTTTAATGACATAATTCCTTGTCGATAGTTGATACTATTTGCTATAGCTGAAGTGCAGCACTGAACTTTTAAAACGAGAATTTCAAGACACTGAATCCTCCCCCCCCCCCCCCCCCCCCCCCCCCCCCCCCCCCCCCCCTCCTCCTATCCTNNNNTTCTCTTGAATTACTGGAGTCATAAGTTTTGCAGTTTATCCTGTCGTAAGCTGTGCTGAGAAGTCATGTTTCTTGAATTTTATACTCTCCAACCTCAACATTTATTCCCTTTTGGATTCAACTTTCAACTATTGTCTATTTAAGTTTTTCGTGGCTATAATTAGTCTCGGATCTGTATTTTTAATCCTATTGTGATTTTGCACTCTTATGGCGTCTAGCATATGGTGGGATGCACATGGTCTAGCATAAAACTGGCACCATTTGTCCACTTTTTTTAATCTGTATTTTTAATCCAATTGTGATTTTGCACTCTTATGGCACCTAGCATATAGTGGGATGCACATGTTCTAGCATAAAACTGGCACCATTTGTCCACTTTTTTTACCTATTTGCTGAAAAATTAAAGTTTACTGCATATGCATCTTTGCTGACCGGTTTTCAAGTTAATGGAGCGTCATTATCTTTTGCTTCTATGGTAGAGGGTGGGCATTTCACTGTATGTGGTAGAGCAGTAAAGAGGAAGTGAAAGAAAGAAGAGAGGAGGAATTGGAGAATTTGGGAGAGAAACATGGAAATAACTTTCACATATTTATATCACAAAAATCATTGTCTTCATAATTCAACAATGCTAGCCCTATTTATACGTGAAATTCTCAACATGACTGAAACTTAATAAATGAGTATATTTGGAACGTCCCACATTCAGATGGTAATTTTCTTCATTATGTATCTCCCTCACTATGTTAAAAAGCTTCTCGTTTAAACCTTTAACATGCATGTGTATGCTTCTCTTCTAAGATTGCTGTTTTTTAGTGGTGAAGATACATATTGTTTATTGGGGTTGGTCTGTGGTCACAAGTGTTGTGAACAAAATGGTAATTATGATGACAACTAGGTCGATCTAAAGATGGTGAATAAAAGAGTCCAAATATCCACAAAAAATAGATACCAAACTTTACTTGGTTCAACAATTTGCTTACGTCCATAGAAGCCAACATCTTTTGTATCTTGTAAATGTAGTCATACTCTCTCAAGTTTATGAGTTTGCAACTAATTTCTTCTCTCCTCATTGTGTAATTCTGGAGGTATTGTTTGCCAATTTTCTACCATTTTCTTTAGCCAGTGGAGTAGGCATCTGTCAATGCAAAAACTCGCACCTTGGCATAGGCGGATTTTGAAAATAAACAAATAGAAGACAATAAAACAGAATTTCGCTTTTCACTATGAAGATTACTATTAACTATTTCTCTCAATCTCAATCTGGCCAAATTGACTCTCTAGTGGGGTCCACTCTCACTTTAAGTGAGAAACACTCTTTCCTGTCATTTCTGTCTGGAGCTTACTATCTTGAAATGAGATGCTATAACTTCAAAAGAAATTGACCTGCATGTCTAATAGGTAACTAAGAAGCTTGTCTTTGCCACAATAAAAACATGATATGAACCTATTGCCATGCATCGGCACTCTGATATCCCTTTCCTGGAGGATTAGAATTTGATCTCATTTGGTGGAATGTTGACTGATCACATGTTTCTGTGGAAATCGTTATTGACTTGTGTATATGCATGTGTAAATTTTATTGCCTTCTTTTATGGGATATGTTCTCTTATTTTCATTTGTTCAGGCTTGCTGTTTTGTGCTTCAAAGTTGGGTCTCAAAGAAGTTCATGACTGGATGGTAGTAGCTTCTCTTTTGCCTGTTATCTTAGCTGAATCTGCGTTATTCTTTACCCATCAGCTCTAGGTGTAACATTGTGTTAAATCCTGAAATTGCAGTGTAGTTCTATTTCCTGTTGCTGTCACATTTTTCGTGACTTGGTGGTTTATTCAGTTTGTTGATGGTTTCTTCAGTCCACTATATGAACAACTGGGCATTGAAATATTTGGTAAGTCTGCAGATCCAAGCATTATTTATTGAATGAATTTTACTAAGCGTTCTGTTTGTTTCTATGTACACATGGCATTTAAATTTTCAATCCTTGCGTTTACCGTTTAGCTCTAGTTACAACTCAGTATTGTCCTGCAATCTTATGATTGAGAATGTTGACTGGAAATTAGCAGGATGCAAGAGAAGTTGCCTTCAATGGGATGCAAAATGATTATTATGAAGATTACTGTTGCTAGCTTGCTATTACATCTCTGTTTGTAGACCAGTCTCTGTTCATATGAGGATATAAGCAATTTAAGAAATATTTTCTTTTGGTAGGGAATGGGGAATTAGAGAAAATTTCATCTGGCCAATGGGAAATTAGTGAAGGCCCTTAATAGATCTGCTTTGACTCAGACATTCTGGTGTTTAATATGTCTTTATTGGGCAAGTAGTTTTGGAGTTTTGGTTGTGAGCTGAACTCACTCTGGTAGCCTATGATGTTGCAAAATATGAATCGGAGAGGAGTGGGTGGAAAACTAAAGTGCCCCA
Organism: Olea europaea var. sylvestris; assembly: GCF_002742605.1. NCBI lineage: Eukaryota > Viridiplantae > Streptophyta > Magnoliopsida > Lamiales > Oleaceae > Olea > Olea europaea. The sequence continues at coordinate 15,180,258 of NC_036243.1, read as the reverse complement.
ACCCCTTATGGTGTTGGGCTTTGGAGAGGTATCTTGAACAGCTAAATGTGTTTTATAGGAGAGTTACTCTTGGTGGGGAACGTTGGTTGTGGCAGTTCTCAGCACTAAAGGAAGACCTCTATCTATTTTTTAATTTCCAGTATTTAAGTTGACAATGGCTTATATGGCTGACTTTGTTTAGGTCAACAATGAGGTGGCCAAAAGGAGTGTGTTGTTTATGAGGGAAATTCAAGATTGGGAATTACAGGATGCACTGGAGTTTCTCAAGAAGCTGTATGGCTAAATTTGAGTGGTGGAGAGGACAAATGAAATGGACGGGCTTTAGTAATAAAAGGTTATCTGCTATGTATTTCTATCAACTTCTTATTAAGAGCGTGTCTTTGGATTTCCTCTAGAGAATTGTTTGGATCAGTATGGTTTTAGAAAGTTGTTGAGCTTCTTTTTTCTGGATATCTGGCAGAGGAGCTTCACTCTCTGCAGACAACTTGAGGAAACAGAGATTGGTGGTTAGAGGACAAAGATTACCTGCATATTCACTAGGATATTGCTTCTGCTTAATACTTTGCATATTTGGTTGTCTAGGTGATGCCACACTCTTAAGGGTGTTTGTTTATCTGGCATTGCCTATGCTAGTCGTCTTGGCAAAAGTGAGAGCATGGCTTGATGTGGTTTATGGAGGGAAAGAAGTAGCAGAGCTTTTGAAGGAATGCGACATCCTTCATGGCATATTAAGAGCATTTTGTTGTTTCCTCTATGGTTGGAGTAGGCATCTATCCCACTTGTATAGATTCATAGATGGATCTTTTAGAGCTTATAGAAAAACCAGTTTGAATTAATTGTAACTAGCTTC
>NC_036243.1:15164590-15179296 GCF_002742605.1 Olea europaea var. sylvestris | reverse complement strand
CCAACTTCGTCTGGCTACAAGATTTCTTATTTTTCTGATAGGCCCCTATCCGTTTCACCTATGCAAGAAGGAAGAAGGGCAATGACCCCAATGGTTCTCCCAAGTCAGTTGAGTGAGTTAGAGAGGGGTAAAAGTGTAATAATCTATTGTAGGAAATGCAAATAAATGTGGAGGGAAAAGGGGTGGGGAGGGCATTCGGGTACTGACTTTCAGTTAGAAAGAGAGGGAGAGAGACAGGGCCTCTCTAATAGCCATGAGCTTGTATTCATTCCAGTTACTTCATCTGATTCCATTAATAAACTACTTCATTTTTCTATAATTCTATGTGATAGCTACAGTTCAGTATTCCAGGGAGTTGTACCATTTTCTCCCCTTTTCTTTAAGGTAACAGTGGTATGAGTGTAGAGTTAATTCTTTTGAATGCAGGTCTTGGATTTGTGACATCTTTAGTTTTTGTATTTCTCGTTGGTGTCTTCGTTTCATCATGGCTGGGTGCTACTGTTTTCTGGATCGGAGAGTGGATTATAAAGAAATTGCCGTTCGTTAAGCATCTATACTCAGCCTCCAAGCAAATCAGTTCTGCAATTTCTCCAGGTAAAGAATAGCCGTTTATCCATGTTTTTATCCAACTTCAATTATTTGAAGCGATTCAAAATGCAAATCCTCTGATATTGATTATTTGTGGACAAAATGGGCATTTGTCTAAACTCCCCTGTCCCAGAAAAACAAAGGAAAAGAAGAATGACAAGGAAAATAGTCTTTCTTGAGTCCAAAATGGAACTCACTTATGGTCCTTGCTACATTTATCCTTTTTTCTTTCTATCACGGAAACAAAATATGCCTCAAAGGACTGAAATCTAGTAAATTGATTGTTCATGAACTCGGAAGGTGATATTGATTGTGAATAATTATTCTTACATGTTATGCTATATTATGTTTATTCTGTAAACACAATGTTTTTAAAAATTGATCTGGTCATCGACCGAGAAAAGGTAAAGAGTATGTGGGGTAGAACTGGTAGTAATAAATGTACTATAAAAAGTTATTACCATAAATTACTATAAAACAAGTTATTTAAATAATCAAAATCAATTGATAAGCAAACTTACCATTAATTGAAAATGAGAAGTTGGCCTTAATTAGGGTCAATAATGAGAACATCTAAATGTGGGGCATTAGGCAACTAATTAGGAAAAGGAAGTCATGGAAGAAAGGACCAAATGAAGTGGTAGCCTCTGGCATGGAGACCCAAGCCACTCCAGTCCCAAAAGTTCATATGCTCAGCACAGAACTTAGAAAGAGGAGAAGGCCCGTGATGACACTGGCGAAAGAAGAGTAAACATAGTGACGAACACCCAAATCGATGAATCTCAAACCCAACTCCTGAATTCCATGGCTCATCAATGCTTCTCCTATCCTCCCCTCTCCTCAATCGAATTTTAATTCATTGTACAACAAAAGTTAATTTTTTTTTTTTTTTTGAAAATCAACCCTGGGAATTCGGAAAAACTGTGACCGGTTCACCAGGTTCCGGATGACCAGTTAAAATGCATGGTTTCACAATTTTGCTGCCGATTTCTTAATACATGATTTATAAAGGCTGCTTGATCTGGTTCCGAAACTGGTTCCCAGTCGAACCGACAAGTTAGGGTCGATTTTGATGACATTAGTAAAACGACATAAAAACATTTTTTGGTTGTTTCTACTGGCAAGTGTTGGGTTTATTCAAAATTGTCTCTTCCACGCTAAAAGTAAGTAGAGAATACTTCTTCTTATAATATGAATATCGATAATGCCTCTACTAGGGTTTCATTTTTTAGACTAAAATGTCATTTTTTAAAAAGTGGTGGATAAGTGAATAGTCATTGTGGATCTCATGAAATATATGGTTAAAATTTAAGTTTGAGTTTGAAAAGTAACTTTTTAGTAAAAAGAAATGAAATTGAAACAAAAAGTAGCATCTATCAGAGTTTCATTTTTTTATTAAAAATTCCTTTTCAGAAGTGAACGATGGATTTGTGGTAGTACTTGTGGGACCTATAGAATGTGTGGTTAAAACTAAAATTTGACTTTGAAAAGTAACTTTTTAGTGAAAAAATAAAATAAAATGAAACCCAAACTGAAAGAACAAACTTCTGGTTTATGATAATTAATACATGTTGGTAACATTGCTGAATTGACTGGAGAAATGGATATACATTCAATTAGGAGCCTTTATAAACCAACAAGGATTTACATTCATAACTGGTTTTTTTTTTTTTTTGATAACTCAAGTTCACTTGACTAATCCTGAGAAGTGGTGGCTTTCCTCGCCACCCAGGTAAATCCGGACGTACAACTTACACACTTGGGCCGGACATTCAGGATGCGATTTTCCTCCCTGTAGACCTCTCTTTACGACATGCGAATAGGACCTTAGGAGGGACGACAAAACGCACCATAATTTTGTTTTCACAGGACAACTGCCTTCTAGCTGCCGCGGGGATTCGAACCTTCGATACTCCGTATAGAATCCTCCTGCTTTACAACTGCGCTATGCCCGTGGGGGCATTCATATCTGCTTCTTGGTACTACCATATCATGTCAAATAATTTAATTTAAATGCTGCAATCCAGAAAATAAGCTTTGATAAACATCCTCCATCGCTTACATACATTCAAGGATGGCAACTTTACTTTCTATAGAAAATATTACCATTTGCTATTTCATAATGAAAAATAAGAAAAATGATATTGAATGGACAGTAAGGAATGAAAACAGTATTGAATACTAACTTTATTCTATAGGTCTTAAGAAATGCTTCTTTTGATTTTTTTTACTTTTGTTTGTCTTCTAAATGGTTATATGAATTTGGTCTGTTTTATATTATTTGCAGACCAAAATACTACTGCATTTAAGGAAGTAGCAATTATACGCCATCCACGAGTAGGGGAATATGCATTTGGATTTATCACTTCATCTGTCCTGCTACAGGTACTTATTGTGATTTTAATTTACCAAAGGTCTTATATCCTTCGAGCTAGCATATTTTTATTTTTTTATTTTTGAAGATACTAGTTGTCTCGTCTTTAGATGTCATTGTTAGATCTAAGTCTATACATGCCAATATGTTTACCAAAAAAATCAGTCAACTGTGTTTCGATGTACTTTTATTGCTTTCCACATTCCCTAACAAGTTGTTAATTTTCTGAGTCATCTATTCAAAGCTCTGCACGTTGTCTTTCGTTTTAGAGATTAGAATAATGGGCCTCTATATTTCTATAGGACATTAGATTGGAGCGGTAGAATACTGTAGCAATAATTGAGTTTGATCGTGATCATGCTTTATCAACACACCTGACCCTCTTTCTCTTCTTCCTTTTGTTTTGTGAAAATTCATTCATCTTTCAAAATGATATCAGTGCTTGTGAGATTTTATGTGGATTGTAGAACTTCTCTTAAATGCAGAACAAGTTAATAACCTGGTTTTCCCATGAAAATATTTGACGTGGACCTTAGCAAGTAACAGGGATTGTACACAGTTTAAGCCTAACCGTGTGGATATCTGTCTGTAAGAGTTTAATGTGGCAGCATATCCATCAGGTGTTTAAATTTCCATGATTTATGTGTCACGGTATCTCTCTATTTATTTTTCCTTTCTTTAAGCAGACTGATAATGGAGATGAAGAACTATGCAGCGTGTTCGTCCCAACGAATCACTTATATATTGGGGATATATTGTTGGTTAATTCCAAGGATATAATAAGACCTGAGCTGTCTATTCGTGAAGGAATAGGTATGATACTTGTTTGTGCATTGCTCTTTTCATTTGCACTACACTCAATTTTGCGTAGTGAAACCTTCTGGTCAGTCCACGAGGACAGTAGTATAGACACCGTTTCTGGTGTCACATGAAGGCGGCAACTATAATGCTGTATTAATAATATGACTTAGTGCCAATGTTTAGGCACACAAACTCAAGACAGGATTTGAATTATTAGTTAATATATAAACAACGATATGTATTTCGGTTAATGTTAATGTTCCTTGTTATCGTTTCTTATATTTGAGCAAAAATGCAGAGATCATTGTTTCTGGGGGCATGACAATGCCACAACGGATTTCACCTGTTGAAAGGGTTGCTCGACGAGGTGAAAGAATTCCGCTCAACAGAATGCCATAGAAATTCCGAAATCTGATGTCAGGTAACTGTCGAAGTCATGGTGAAAACAGGAAAATTTGATGTTCAGTCTATGAAGTCTCAGATCATATTTGGCTAAGCTTAAAATTTTAAATTGTATGTATGTAATTTTTTTAACCGATCAAATTTGAAAATAAGTTTCGTACTTTGACACTAAGGAGCAACACCCAAAAGAAGTGACTTTTCTTGCTTAAAAAGGCAGAAAAAGTTAACTTGTTCGGCATCGTGGTGCGCCCATCCCACTGAAGATTTAGTCCCACTCATGCCACCCAGCCTCACCTCAACTCCAGACCATTTCATTCCATTTACATTTCTCTCCACCCTTCTTCTACTTATCTCTCCTCTATCATCGATGCTCTGGCTAGAAAGAGAACTGGTATCGTTTGGCGCCTAGTATGATTGTGGAATGGAGGCATAAACCCATAAATGGTGCCAAATTGCGAATGTACGCGACGGTGAAATGACGATATGAGCAATTGCAGCGTCAAACTGACGATCTAAACAACCGCGGCGACTAACTGGCAATCTAAGGGCCTGCGATGGGGAGCTCTAGATCTAAGCACCTATGGTGGGGAACTCGCGATCTGAGCAACTGTAGCGACGACTTGTTGATATAAGCGCTTACTGTGGCAAATTGTACCCAGATTGCTAGAAACTGCAATCTTGTTCTGATTTTGTGGTTTCCAGTGTTTTTTGGTGGATTTAGGCTTTATCGTTTCCGATTGATATGTTGGAGATTCCTTTAGTTGTGGTGGTGCGATTGGTATATGCAGCAATGGTGGTGGCGTGGCATAGTTAAGTGTGCGATGGTGATCATGAATCACTATTTATTCACGTCACAGATTAATATTCACTCGTCACAAATTAATGTTAACAGGTCACTGTGTGTAGATCACTTATCAATATCCACAGGTTACAAGTCATTGTATGAAGGTCATAGATCAATATCAATATGTCACAGATCAATTAAAATTGGTCACAATCACTTATTTATGTTCATTGGTCACATATCATATTGTATAGGTCATAAATCAATATCAACAAATCACATATAAATATTAGTTGGGCACATATAAGATGCAACATATCTTTGTGTACTGATAACATGACACAAATTCAAATTTACATGCAATAGGTTCACGGATCATTTTGCGTAGGTAACAGACCAATGTCTATTGGTTACACATTAAAGATAATTAGTCACAGGACATTGAATCAATATCACAAGTAACTAATCAATGTCAAAAGGTCACAAATTAAGAATTAATATCAAGCGATTGATCAACATCGCATGTAACAGTTTACATGTAAGCACCCAAAAATCGCTCACAGAGGGCAATAAGAGCAGCTTGAAAATAGTAAATTTATCAGCACATTATCCTCAAGTGGTGGTGATGGCAATGGTGTGGGAGTGGTGGTTTGTGGTGATGGGTGGTGTTTGCAAGAAGTTGTGTGGCGCTCAGATCAAATCCGTGGGTGTTGCGAGTTTGGTAGGCATGAGGTGGGGTGGGTTAAGTTAATTTGATAATGATATTATTTAAAATTGAAATAGCACTCAAGTTTTGAAATTTTAAACTTTTTTTCTTAATATTGAATTGACCTAAACTTAAGATTTGATATATGATTTTTTTTTCCTAGTTGAAATAGTGAACATTTTTAGAGTGTATAAATTAATTTACTTCTATATTTAAAGAAGTTCTCTATTAAGCGTAACATGCTTTTTATAAATAAAGTTTCTATGTTCTTACAAAATTTGAGAGGTAGTTAGATTTGATAGATTTTTAAAAAGTTGAAACTGATTAAAAAAAAAAAAACACTTCATGTTTGGTCCCAATATTTAAAAATAAATTTTCTCAGTAAAATAATTTTATACATGGATGTATAACTTTTTTTTATATTTTTTAATCACATGTTTTGGAAAAAAAAATACTTTTGACAATTCTATTTATTAATAAATAAATAAAACTCTACCAAATATGGGCTAAGTTTTGATCGCATTGAAGGGATTTTTTTGCTATATTTTCTGTATCAAATCAATTTTTTTTTTTTAAAGTAAATGAAAAACTCCATCAAAGTGATGATTGCATATTTTTAAGAAAGTCAAGTAATAAGTGTATTTTATACACTTATTTGGACCTAAAAATATAGATATTTAATAATTCTTTGAAGCCATTATAGCCTTTCGTTTATTAGGTACAACTCAATGATTGGAATTTTAATTGAAAGAAACAAGTGAAAAACAGCGAAAAATGTGTAAGTACAAAGTTTGCAGACCAAATTACCGATATCCAATGGTTAATTTGGATCATAAGAGATACTTTGAAGACTATTAGGAGTCAATTGAATTCAATTAGAAGTAAAAAATGAATGAAATATGATTAGAATGTTACGATAAAATCGATTTCTAATCGCACAAGATATCTGCTAGATTTTTAGTTTGGAATTTTTGGCACAGTAAATATTTGAATTGAAAAAATTTCTACTTCTAACAAAATTGTAGCCCTTTGAGTTAGCTTTTCAACACACTTATAATTAACTCAATCGGATATCGAGAGACAAAACTATGACTAAAATACTAACTTTTGTGCAAAGACAAAATCCACGCGTGAAGGTAACTTTTCGTATTCGATTTGAATTCTTTTGAAACCAATTTGTACGTGATTTTCAATCAATTTTCGACTCCTAAAAATATCTAATAGCAGAATACATATAGAGACATCTCCTACATCTCTCATATACATCTCATACTTCAATATTAATCAATTATTACCCTCAAAGGAGATATCAATCATAGTTTTTGTAAGAGGATTGAATGGGATTTGCAAGAATTCAATCAAGTAAAGATTCAAACTTGATTTTTGGACAAAAAAAGTGTTAAGTTAGTTTTATGCACTAGTAGGATGAAATGAACACTTGTTATGATATTTTTAGTTTTTAATTAGTTATTTTGACTTTAATTTGATTTGATTTGTGAATGTTTATTATCGTTTTTATCGTTCTTTTCAATTGTTTGATCACCAATTGAGCTGTTAGTGGATTTTATTTTTATCGAGAGAGACAACAAAATTTAATCACAATATAATAAACATTGTAAAGTTCGATAGAAGATAGAGATGTACCTTTATATTTTATATGGTTTCAATAGGGATTCTAACACTTGTTAATGCATTTATTATGTTGAATTTGTATCTTTCATCGAGAGATAAAAGGGTTATATGAGGATAATAGATTTGATTGTTGTCAGGCGAGACTTTCAATTAAATTAAGGACATTAACCAACATGGATGATTTCAAATTATCACTTTAATTGTTACAATAAAAATGGAATAACAAGGTGGATTTGACATCGTAACAATGTATCTCACATATCAGAAAAACAAATTCACTTGCTTTCACTAATTTAAATGATAGTTTAGGTATTAGTATAGAAAAATCATAAAACTTGTTTGCTAATCGATTAAAGTTGCAATTAATTTTAACTCGATCAAACACATAGTTCTCGTGAGTTTGACACTCTATTTACTATTTTATTACTTGTTTATTATCTCATCCACTTGCGAGAAGTCAAACGATTAGTCAATTTCAACTTTCTAAAAATATTTGCTATATTTGCTTCTATGTTCTTAAATCGATTTTGAGTGTTTAATCATATTGGGAAAAAAAATTTGTGTACGTAAATAATTTTACTAGCTTTCATTTGTTTAATATTGAAGTAAATTTCAAAATTAATAAGAAGGTCACTATCTACTTGTTGGATTTTATCCAAAAAGCACGCATTTAATACACAATGCTGAATGAGACTCTATATATCAAACACAATTTTAACTTCTTTTTATATATATAATTTGAGATTCTCATTCTTTAAAACTCATTTTCCTCAAAAACTAGTTTTAAAACATATATTTTCCCGATAAGATAATTTTGTGCGTACATTCAAATATTTTTATAACTACATATTCTCCAAAACAATCACTATTTTACCAAAAATTAAATAAATAATAATAATAAATTCTCAAAATTTGGGGGTCAAACAAGGTCACAATCCTCCCTAAAAGAAGAAATTCTTTTTCCTTCAATCATCTTGGAACCATTCAGTTGGCAGTTAGATTTGATACAGCGAATATAGCAAACATCCCTCCTAAGCTATCAAAAACTTAGCCCAAACATGGACTTGTTTTTTAACAAAGTAAGTTTCGACTTTCTAAAAATGTAACATTTAAACCCAACCTAGTATGCTTAATACACTGGAAGTAATGCTATTTACAGTCATCCTACGTGGCATACATGTGACGATTAGTAATTTAATATATTAATGTGAATTTTTTTATTACTTTATGCATCAAATCACTAACCGTCATATATATGTCACATAAAACAACGACGAAGTAATTGCAAATAACATTATTCAATGAATTGGTGAAATAGTCTAACCCTGTGTTCTCAGTGCACGACTGCTAGACCAAATATCACTCCCAAATTTATGTGAACCACAAAGACCAGTCAGATCAATAACACAATGAGCACTGATGCGGCAGTAGAATATCTCATATTCCTCTATACTGGAAAACCAGATCATGGAAGAATGATGCAACAAGATTTTGACAGAATATATAATGCTAAATTGATCAATAACCTTAAGTAGGCTTGAGAATGTAAAAATGCATATAAATATAATCTAAACAGCCTGTAAATCTCGTGTAGGATTTATTAATTTAAATTTTAATGATTAGAAACCTTGCTATTTACACAAAAATATTGGAAAAATCCTTCCTTCCTTCTGAATATCTGATCTCTTCTAATTAATTTATCTAAGTAAACCAAGAGAAACTAAAATAAAATTTCAGCCCGGTACCCTGGACTCTGCCGACTTCTCACTAGACTTCTTCAAGCTACCCAAAATATTATCAATCGATCTGTCTTTATCATTTCTAGGTAGTTCTGAGACGAATGAATAGCTCTTCGTAGATCTCTGCCTCCGTGCACGGTTTACCATTGCAGTTCCATTCTTGGTGCCAAGCCCAGCAGATGCAGATGGCTTTGAACTATCTTTGGTGATATTCTCTGGTGCATCCTTTCTACCATTATCGCCCTTACTGCTGTACCATGAGTCAAGAATCTGCAATAAAGAGCTATCTTCTGCATCCATTCTAGACTTATCTCCACCGTCTGATTTGGAGGAGGACATCTCATCTCCTGAATCAGAAAAATCATCATCAGCTAGAGGTTCATAATCATGAAGTGTTGGCCTCACTGTTTCGTCCTTTGCAGGGCCCGAATTAGCAATTGGGCCTAGTTCCTCCCAAGGAGAGTTGATTTCGTCATCTTTCCTCGATGTTTCTGACAATTGACTGCCCAAATTGGCTACTGTACCAACATTACTTTCTTGAACAAGCAAATCAGTAGATTTTAGGTCGAGGTTCTTTGAGATTTCACCAGCAGGAATGATATAATTAGACTCTATTCTCACCCCGGGTATGATCTGTAAAAGGGTTGCTAACTTTTGGTAACCAAGCTTCTGTAAGTCAAGAGAGTAGCCATATTTATCGAGAAATAGTTTCCTAAAAGCTCCCATGTTAAATCCTTCTGGATATTCCTTTATGATATGATCCACAAGCTTCTGACAGTCGGCTAGTATCTCACTTCTTGATTTGCCGGAGGTACTCTGGCGTACAGGTTCACGGATATTCCGGTGCTTTTCGTCTACAAGTTCTTGTAGGTTATGTGAAGCTGATGGTGGGTCCCCCGCCTGAAACATAGAACTTAGTCCATTTAAACGGGACGGATGATTGTTAGACGGATCCTTTCCAGTAGGCTGAAGAACTTTAAAAGGATAGGTATGAGAGTGGCATTCCTCAATCCATTTCTTATCAGAGATTAGTAAGTCCACCAAGTGAAGAATATTACTCAGAGGAAGTGATCTTAGAACTGGTGGCCCCTTGATTTGGAAATTTTGTGCCAGATGCCCCCTGTTTCAATATCACATTAACATTAACACAACAGAAAGTTTATAGACGGTTAAGCACTTAATGCAACGAGAAAAAAGAAATTTCACCAAAGTTAAATTTCAGTCCAATACCTTAAAGCTACATAATATTAGATAATTACTCCTGTGTGTGCCTTAGAAGGATTGTTTCAATGGCAAAAGTACTAAGGTTGAGGTCTCAGGTTCAAATCCCACAGTTTACGGTTAAAAAGGAAATAAAGATTACACTTGCGAATATGTCAATGATACCAAAGTGGAAGAGAAGATTTATAATAATGAGTTATAGAATTATGACTGAATTACTTCATTGCTAATGAATGAAAAATTTTAACCATATAATTAATCAACCCATCTAGAACATCTCGAATAACAAATTTAGCCTCCGTTTGGCCTCCATTATATGGTAATTATAATTTTAGGAATAGTATTTTTTTGAAGAATGTGTGATTAAAAAAGATGTATAAGTTTTCAATTTACGTGTAATATTATTTTATGGAGGATTGTGTGATTGAAAAGAAGAGAAAGAAAAATAAATTTTTGGAATAATGGAGGCCAAACAGGTGCTTAACTTAAAGCTTGTTGAGTGCGTTTAAATTATAATTTAAGCAACAGGTCCCATAGAATGTCTGGATGAAAAATGGGTAGCAATTGTGGGTTCCATGAAATGTGCGGATAAAAAGTATATTTGACCAAAAATGTATATAATTTGAACACCTCCCATACAAGTGTTTAGCAGCTAAGTCGTGGTCATCCCATGTAAACAAAGGAAAATCTAGAGGTATTCAGAATTATACAAACTAAGGAACTATGTCTAACATACATTAACAATCAAATAATTTTGCGTTCTTTCCTAGTACACTGAAATGCTTAAGATAAATAGCAAAAACTTACCAGTGTTTGTTTAGGATAGATTTTTTCAAGTGAAAAATTATTTTTTTTGGAGAACATGTGATTAAAAAGAATGGAAAAGTAATGGGTCTCATAAAATGGGTGGTGGAAGATGATTTTCAAAAAATCTCTCCGTAACAAGCCCTAACTTAATCCATAGAGTTAAACAGCAGAAAAACTGCCACAAGATGAGAGATGCATCCACTAACATAATTATGCGGTTTCACAAGATTGAACCGTTTTTGTTCAATCAAGTTCCAGAGCACGAGGGAATGGACTTTCATTCCCAGGATTGCAGCTTGGACATGGTACAACAAGAAGAGAATTTGCAGAAATCGAAAGGGAAAAACCCAAAACTCCTCATGCATTGGAACTTTTAGATGTCGATGCTCGGTTCCAGCCCGTTTTAGTGGAGGGAATTGCTATTTGTTCACAAACTAAGTAAGCATAACTAGTTACACAAGGGAAGCACAAAATTTAAGCACGAGTGTGCATGTAACCAAACCAGACAATCTACTGATATTAACTCAAACGCATGTAGTGCTGATATAATTTAATTGTCCAGCATTAAGATAAAACTTACTTCTGGAATAACTATTCTGTCTGTCTTATCACTCTTTCAGTAAATAATTTTAATCACAACAACCACCAAAAGATTTTCAACAAAGACGTAATTTACCTACTGTAAAGCCATAAAACACAAAAAAGAATGATGTAACTGCTTTAAATTAAAATATAATAGTATGGACAAATTGTAATCAGCAGATACTAGAAACAATAAAGAAAAAAAGAAATTTGCACCTGGTCTTTGATTGCAAGGCAATAGCTGAAGCTTGGGACGTTTCAATGAATGCCTCTATTTGCTTCCAGAAGGGTTCTTCCATAAAAACATCATGCTTCTGATTATCATTTTTCATCTGTTTAACATTTTCTCGGGATTCTTCAGTTGCATGATCAGAGTCTGGGGAGCTCCAAAATCTAGATCGGCGCATAAACTGAGAGAAAATGCTAGATCTTTGGCTGGATGATTCAGCAGCTACATCTGAATCACAAGCTACTCTTCCGTCAATAATGGCCTCATGACTTGAAGGTGAAAATAATGCAGGACAAACTGATTTAGCAGACAAAATTGTTGATATCACATCTTTGTCCTCGGCCATTAAATTTCCAACAGGAATTTTATCCTGTTCGCTAAAATTCTTCTTATCAGTATCACTATCTTTTCTCCCAAACCACTTCCTCCATATCCTTTTGGAGATCCAGACTCCAGCCTCAGAACTGCGCTCCTCAGAAGCAGGTGATTGACCCTCATTTTCTGTGGCATCAACACGAACTCCAACAGGTGAAGAGGGAACTTCAACTTTTTCAGTTAGATCCTGAACTGTTTGTTCTTGTTTCTTTGGTACTTCTTGCAGTTTCATTGGTGGAAAGGACTCTTTCCCCTTTTTAGGTAGCTCTTGCATTTTTATTTTTTGCTCATGCATGTTTGATTGCTCTTGCCAGTTTCTTGGATGAGCTACGTTCTTTGATTCAGGATTTGTAAGTAGTGATACAGTTTCAGATCCTCCTTTGTTAGCTACGGGTCCCGTATATATAGATGGACTTGACTCATCTTGTTCAGAAATTTTGATGTTAACACCATGTACATAGATCTGACCATCACTTCCTGACTGAAGTTTTAGAATATGTGGCATGGCTCCAAGAAACCGGGAGAACTTTTTATATCCATACAAGTCTCTATCAATAGTCAAATTACTCTTTGCCAAGTCCTTACGAAGTTCAGTAATAAGAATCCCTTCAGGATACGAGTTCAAAATCTGACAAATTTGTTTCATGACTGCCTTTGGAATTGGTCGAAGCTTAGAATCTGAACCAGAGTTAGACAATTCATCAGTATGGTTCGGGGGTTGCTCAGTAACTGCAAAGGGATCTTCAAGGGGTGCCTTGGAATGACCATACCAGGAACCGTAGGAGGCATCCGGAGGTTTGTTAAAATGCTTTCCATTAAGATTTTCCCCCATAACCATAGCATTCCATTGCCACATGATACTTGCGGCACTGCATAGAACACCGGGAGCTCCATCTGGACTGGCTAGTAAGATATTGTAATTTTTCATCCTTAGACGATGTAAAATGCCCGCAAAACCTCTGTCCCCAGATATTAAGAAAAGATGCGCAGGTGGAGGATTTTGAGAAACCCAATACATAAGATCCACAAGAAGAGATCTGTCAGCGCTGTTCTTTCCACCTGTAAACATAAAATATCATTGAACTAGCACAACACAGGGGAAGGGAGATGACCCTAAAAATGGATTAATAGAACACTACTTTCAATAGGTCAACTCATCCATTAGAATTCAAAATCTTTCAGGGAAAATTTTCATTTCATTGACTTCAATAATCTTCTCTTTAAATTTTAAGAATTCGAAAATATTTTCCAAGACAAATATTGATTGAACTTATTTGTTCACGATACCTATTTCTCTAGGTCAAGCAGAAATAAAAGGACACTGAGCTATTACAGTTCAAAATTAAAATTATAATTAAATATTTTTAAAAAATCATTTTTTTAAAACCACAATAATCTACCAAAGTGCAATTTTTTACCTAAGGCTTTACTACATCAGGTCTTTTAAGTGAAATACATGAATCTACAGTATCAGTACCCCGCACTTCAAGACCCTCATTGATCGTACCTTTTTAATAGCTGAATGCTGACACTAAATTTAAATCGCAATTTTTACCAGGTTAACGAAGAAAACAATAAAAAAACATGTAAATACACAATGAAATAGCTCGAAAAGCGAGAAGAAAAACTTACCAGAAGGAATATGATTGAGGTTAATCCCAGTGGCAGATAAAGCCTCCTGATTGGTCCTGGAGAGTTGCATTATATCGCCAAAGGCCGTGATCTGAATTGGACCCTTAATCCCATTTGCCCTTATGGCACTGGTAATGAACTGTGCCACTCTAAATACATTCACATTACAAGGCAAATCACAATTCTCGAAATCCCACCAGACAGAAACCTGGACATTTCGGCTCTCCTCCTCATGGCGGCGGTAATGGTAGGTGGAACTGGTAGAAGAATGAAATGATGGGGTGGAAGTTGATAAATGGAAAATCTTGAAAAGGGTGGTTTTGGGGTTCGATACAGAGGAGAGAGTGGGTCTTGGAGAGATGAATTTCATTTTCGGAGTGGATTTTTTATGGAGATTACTAGTAAGAGAGCGTAAGGTACTGTCATTTGATGCAGTGAATATAGGGTTGTCTGAAAGTCGGTTTAGGACCGTGGGTATTGGGGTTTCTTTGGGAGGAAGAGGTGGTAATTAGAGCTTAAACCCTAGTCCACGTGCCTATCACGTGATATTTATCATCTTTTATTTTTTTTTTCCCTTTTTTGGCCTCGCTTTTTACTATAACCTACTCTATCAAAAGATTTTGTGCAAAAAATAAAAAAATAAAACCAGCAAAAGAAGCGTTTTAAAACAAAGCTGCTACACGTAAATTCATTTTGTACCTTAATTTGAATAACACTGGTTCAAATTAATAGACATGATTTTGATACATCGAAAAATGTTAAACTAATTGTACCAAATAAATTTACAACTAATTTAATTCGTTTTCCAAATCGACTCCCACATCATCTCCACAT
>NC_036243.1:15147229-15164261 GCF_002742605.1 Olea europaea var. sylvestris | reverse complement strand
TCAAAGAGAGGAAAGTTGGTATCAAGAGAGAAACAATTGTAGTTTTGACTGAGCATAATGTGGCTCAATTGCAACATCCGTAAGTGAAAACCATCGAGCTCTATATTTGCGCCGTGTAATGCACCAGACCATACAAAAAATGCTGCAGAGACTTATCTAACAAAACAAGAAAATTTCATTTTCCATTAGCTAGCATAATCAAGGACAGAGACAGGCTGCAATTCAATTTACGGTTAAAAACAAAATCTATCCGTATGGCAATCATCAAGCTCTACAACATCTAAGCAAACTTCAGGTAGTTTAAGCAGACATTGGCTCTTTCTCTTCAGGTGTCAAAGGAATAGGTTTCGTAGGGGCAGGCAGACGTCCAATACTATCTACTTTATCTTTCTGTTTTGGTGGAGGCCTTGCTGCTTTAGGGAGCAATCTGCCCTTCTTCTCGAACCACTCCGGTTTTAGCAATGCCCGGAAGCCCAGTTTATTGTAATACACCCTCCTTACGGACCCACCAGCAGCTTCGACTGCTGCTTTAGCCCTGACGGTGACCCTTGACACCTGTAAATATAATTTTATAAGCAATTCCAGGTTACAAGAAATTTCATGATATGATAAATGCACCCGAGAATGAATTAAGATGCTTGTTCCTCCGATCGATAGGTCATAGGTGTAATGTGAAAGATAATATTCAATTGAAGTGGATTGGCAAAGAACAGATTCGACCATGGAGAATCATAATAAAATGAACCCGTGACTGATCAGAAGAATGGGATTACCTCAAGATGGATGGGCCATTGTATATGTTCAGACCCACGGCCCATCAGTCGAACACCATCTCTAATTTGCTTCCCTATTGCCCCTGCATCCTATTGTGATGAAAACAATGCTGAAGTATCAGATAAATCTAATTGAAGAATACAAGGTATGAAGTCATATCAGAAACTCATACATGCCTTGAGAGTTTTCATAGTTATCAACTCTGAAGAATCTATCTTCCCTGCATTGATCAACTTTGAAATTTTTCCTAAGCCAACTGGCTGTCATAATGTACAAGTGCATAAAAAAGGTTAAAATTACAAGTCTAACAAAAAAATAAATAAATAAAATAAAATAAAATAAAAAATAAAAATCAATTCACCAAAATATCAAATGCATCTTAGTGTTCATGTGTGAGGGAGAGAAAGGAAAAGAATATATAATCAAACAATCGACACACTCATATTTCATGCAGCAGGCACATTAACAAAGCAGAAGAAGGCTGGAAGTCGTCATGCACTCATCAAAAACTGCATAGTTGACAATAAGGAAGTTATAATTCACGACATAGCTACATAAAAACAAGAATCTTCATCATGCATGAGTTTTCGTTCTGGTTCTCTAAATTTAATGAGTAGCGCACACAATATGATGATTGTACCTTTAGTTTAGTTGACTCCTACGTTTTTGTATAAAATTATACACTTAACACTGCAGACTTGCAAATGTTCCGGGTATTGGAATCAGAATCAGAAAACCTTCCACTTGCTGCAAGTAATTCTCCCAGACATATACAACGAGCATCTAACCCTATGCATTGACATTCATAAGTCAATCAGGAACCATGTACTAATATGCAATCATATGACAAACCAAAAATGAAAACAAGTGGCTGTGTCCAGGTCTGATGAAGTGCATATGAACGAGTTTAGATAACACGCACAGAGTGGAAAAGTGTAGACGAAAGGATAGGAAACATAAGGAAGCCTATTGATAGTTAGAAAAAAAGAGATATCTGGCAGGACTTCTTGTAAAGAACAGGTTGTGAAGCTTCATACACATCCAACACAAGAAGTGGGCATGATAATCAATTTTATACTTGTTTCAGACCAAAACAATGAAATATACATGTGTGACTGAAGAGGGATTAAATAAACTACCGGCGACCATGCATATATAGTTAAGCAAAGACTTAATTAGACAGTCATATGGATGTTTGACCTTTTTGTATCCAATTATCTGCTCAATGCCTTTTGTCGAATTTTTTGAAGAGAGCATGGTTCAACAGCATGACACAATATGATCTTTATGAGAGGTTTATTTTATCACTGAGCAAGGTGCATACACAAGCATTGTTTATCTTATCATGGATAAGTACGTTTTAACTTTCATTCTATAGAATGTACAACCTGGCAGGATCTATATTTCCAGTTTATAATCAGAGTTAAGTTACCAATAGAGAAATATTACTAAAATCTATGCCCAACTATTGATATTAGAATTCCTAGCTGGTGGCCTATCGTGATGCACGAATCAAAAAACTAAAAACAAGGCATTGCCGGCTAATCTTTTAAATAAGAGTTTGTCTGGAAAGTGTTTATAAACAGTAAACAATAAAAATGAGTGATGGAGCAAAAATCTATGTGCAACAATTGATATTAGAATTCCTAGATGGAAGCCTATTGTGATGCACGTATCAAAAACTAAAAAAAGGCATGATGCCAAGTGTTTATAAACAATAAACGAATAGAAATGAGTGATGGAGAAGTGAATAGTAATCATCAAACTTCATTTTTTTTAACCAATTAATATGCTGAAATTACTCAATAACAAAATCCAAAATTGGAGAAAGATACTCTTGACTCAATTTTGCCTTTATATTGCTTGCACTTTATTAGGAGTATGACATACAATCACTCATCTCAATGAGTATCTGCATTTCCACTAGTTATTCATTAAGTTTGGACAATCATATCAGAGTATCTGCAAGCACTCAAGGACTGGATGAGGATCTGGTGCTAGCATATCGTGCAAGTAGAAAGTCTGATCAACAAGTATCATATTAAATCTGCACCTTGTCCCTCATCGGCCACCATTCCCTAGAAAGGGGCTATCATAATTGCTGAAAAACGGTTCCATCTAATACACCTAAAGTTTGATATTTACCCAATTCTCTTCACCTAATATCTTATTTTTCTTCCCACAGAAGTTGAGATTTTACTCAACCTTCAGTAAATAAGTAAGTAATTATAACGTTGACAAATGGGATATTCTGTTAATAGGCGAGGCTCAACATGGGAAAACCTAGGCCCATGAAAAAATGACACACTTTCTAGTCACAAAATAATTATGTAGAAGAATCTTGATTATAGGCACATCACTTCACTGTCATTGATTTGGGTAGGAAAAAGTAAAAATGATGAAGAAATTAGATCGACAAGCCACATAATTGCATACAAATGGCATTCTCACAATACTTGTAGACCACTCTGATTTAGCCCCTATTTGGTTTTGCTAAAAGCTAGATTTTTAGTAGATTTGATAAAAATAAAAAATAAAAATGATGAAATTTGTGGTTGAAAAGTTGATAAAAGATAAGGGTAAATGTGTGGTTAAAAATGAGTTATAAAAAATGGGGACCAAACATGGGCTTAGTGTGTTAAATTACCTTCAGGATCATATAAATCCTTTTCCGAGAATAACTGTTCAAGTGCAACTTGACTCACGGTCACAGCAATTTGTTACATAAGTTACTTGTTTGGCATTTATATTTCATGCTAAGAATAATAACTGAACCCATTTCTCAAATTGAAACTTTTATCAGTCAATAACTCTCCATCTTTCGATCAGTCTCTCTCTATAGCAACTAATTCATGAGTCAAGGTAGGTTTAAATATTCACGGCCAAAGGAATATAACCTGAAAATGTTCTATCATGTAACACAGACTATTGTAAATTTATGTGGTTCTAGTAAGCAAATTTACAAATCCATATGAGCACAGAAATGAACAATTCAGAGAACAGAAAAATTATATCAATCACAAAGCAATATCAATTTAAGATTTCTACTATGAAACCACTGAGCCACAGCTCAGACGAACACATAACTACAGTACCTGAAAAGTGAGGCTGAAAGGATTCTTAAAACCGCGTTTAGGAAGGCGACGACGGAGAGGAGTTTGACCACCTTCAAATCCAAACTTCATAGTACCCCGCGCCTTCTGACCCTTATGCCCACGACCAGCAGTCTTTCCCTTGCCCGAGCCGATACCCCGTCCCTTCCGGGTCTTCTGTTTCCGGGCCCCCTTGTTATCCCTCAAATCATTCAAGGCCAATAGGCTGCTGTAAGCCCTCGTACTCTGACAATTAAAATATCCATTGGAACTCGGGTTCGACGAATCCCGCAGGCATTGTATTAATTGCAGCAATGGGGTTTTTTGGGATATGCGCGACGGCAAGATTGAGGTGGATTTTTGGAACTGATTGGAGGCATTGCAGATTGGAGCTGATAAAACTGAAGTTAATCTTCTTCTCAGCATTTCTGTATATATAGGAGTCTGTACAGATTTAGAGCAAATTCTTCATTCACATGCTAGGTTTCAAGCTTAGGGTTTTTAAGCATTACTTAGGGGCGGGACTGACTGGCAATGAAGGTGGGGTGAATCAGGAGAACTTTTTTCATTTTTGCCCCCGGGAAGGTCGGAATTGCACGAGTGGGCCCAAACTTAAGGTCTTGGTACTTGGTATAAGTTATTGTTTGGCATTACTTTTGAAAAGTCAAAAAGAGCTTTTGAGTTTCAAAAGCTGTTTATGGATCCGTCTGACTAATTTTATGAAAGTGCTTCTTCTAAATAGACCATTTTTTAGAAAAAATTAGTCCAATGCGATTTTCTCTAAAAACACTTTTGAATTATTGCAACTTTCTCACTCTCTTTGATTATCATATACAAAAAAGAATCTTCAACTTTCCTACTTCGAATTAAAGTAATAATATTATTGAATTATTAGAACTACTCAGAAGTAAGAAACTCTTCTAAAAACTAGTTTATGAACAAAAAGTAAAGTGGTTTCATTCAAAAATTATTCTACAAGAAGCAAAATCATGACAAACATGTCCTAAGTTGATTTTAAGCCTTTCAAGAGGATCATGTTGATATTTTTTCGAGGTTTTTAACATAGTCTCACAATCATTTGCAACAACATAAGTCATCAAAATCTTCATTACATTGTCATGAACTTTAAAAAAATGTCTATAAATTCAATTTCATAGGCAGGTGTTAAAGTGGAAAAGCAAAATTTTATTTCGTGAAATTCGACTTGTGAAATCATGTGACAATGCAATATTAGAGATGGCAAAATTATGTACCCTATAATTCATCCCGCATTGTCCTATCCAAAATAATAACGTAATGGAGATGAAGAATATAGTCACATCCTGGCATTTCTCGAATCCGTCCATATTTGGGTATGTTATTTTATTTTATTTCTATGATTTCAATTTAAATTGTTAAAAATTAAAAATAAATGAAAAAGTAATAGAGTGATGGATGAGAATTTCTTAGTCTACGCTGCCTCTTAAAAATCTTCAATAGGACAAAATGACAATAGTCACCTTGATCCCGTCCTAGAAGCACCTATAAAACAAAGGTTTGAGTTCCTTTTTATCGTGGACGGATTTTGGCCTTGTGGATCCATAGCAAAAAAAAATTTAATCAATTTTAGACATCATGACCAAATTGTTGTTAAGACTATACATTGAATTAAAATTTTACGTTTGAAGGAATAAATAATACAGTTAATATATATATATATATTTTTAGGGACAATCAATTAAGCAATAGGAGTGATACAATTTGGAAATAAATAGAAATTAAGGACTCCATTAAGATAAATTAAATTTTAGTAACTAAATTGAAATTCTTCTAAACGTTAGTGATCGCAGATGAAAATTTTACCGTTGACTTCTCCGTCCAAATATAGTGAGACACTGGAACCCTAGGAAACAAACCAGAAATTTACTAGTAAACCAGAAATATAGACAGTAATGAATTTGTTCTCTTATTTCATTATCAATTTGCCCGTAAGTCTACTCGTGCAATACATAGGCCTCCGTTTGCAATCCTAATATATTTCTTTCAGTGATTTAAATTTTCTTCTTGTCCCTATTTGTTAATTTCATGTTTTGTTCTCAAATATATTTCAATATTCTGCATATTTTACTAACCGACCCTTCAACAGGGGCAGCCTCCGAAACTCAGAACTGGAAACCAATTGGAGTTATGTTTAACAATGGCCCAAAGGCAAGGGTGGAGTCAGCACTTGCCAAGCCCCTGTGGCCAACCGTGCTTGCTCCGTCGGAAAATTTTTTTTCCCGATCGTCAAATGGCCATCCGTACTCAGCTGAATTCTTGAATCTGCCACTGTCCAAACGACCCCATGCGCAGTTCCTTATGCTGTTCAAATGGTGAAGGAAATAGTAGAAGTACTTGTTTTTGGTATTTGCATGGGGCATGCAATTGCTTTTGTTGAGGTTGTCCCACATCAATTGTGGAAGGAGTCGGTAGTCAATTTATAAGTATGAGAGAAAGCCTTACTTCTTAAGTTAGTTTTCGAGGTTGAAAAGGCTCAATACCACCCAATACTAGTATTAGGATCAAAGTTATCAACAAGTCTCAAACCTATCGATCACAAGTTTGATGCAAGTTTGTGTACAATAGAGAAAAGAATTTGCTTTGGTTCAGATGTGAGGGAAAGACGAGTTTGGTCTCCCGCAAGGCCCGATGTGTGAGGAGAAGATTGTTGAAATTATCCCACACCATATGAAAAAAGAACTGGTAGTCAATTTATAAATGTGAAGGACAACCTCACCTCTTAAACTAACTTTTAAAGTTTAGAAGGCCCAACACCACCTAACAACTTAATCAAATACTCCGAGGGTAAAACCTTTTAGATGAAGTTTTGTCATTGATCAATGCCGTGATTAAAGGCCACAAAATAACGTGTCTGAAATTGAAACATCTTGCTGTACTCGTTTTGTTGCAAGTAGCGTAACACACACTTGCAAGAAAAATTTTGTATCAAGTTTGCTACTATAGTTACGTCTAATCGCTTTTCACCAAATTTTGCATTCCATCCATAAACTCGTAGTACTGCAAAAAATTAAAAAAAAATTAATAGATCCACCATCATTTAAGAAATTTGAGATGACATAAATAATTATATAGATAGGGAATTCTAGTGTAGTCGTATAAATTATAGAATTAAGTCACTAGACACTAAGAAAAAAGATGGCAGGCAGGCACATTCATGAAATTGTTAATGATTTCAGGACAAATTTCAGAAAAAAAAAAAATCAATCGGATCCCGTGAAATTTTTTGTCCCTTATGTATTATCGAAATTTTCATTTACGAGGACAGCACGGGAATGAGCACCTATAATTTGTCCGCTTTTCGTATGTTTCCACATATCTGCTATCATAAACAGGTCATTACTTCTACTTTCTTTTTAATGATGAATTCAAAAAGTGAGCATATAAGATGAGCATTTTCATGTCCTTTCGAGTCCAAGACCATAATTATTTAATGTACGTACTCTAATTACTCACGTCTCGTGGGGTAGTCAACCTCAACTTATTCAGTCAGTGTTTAGTAGAGATTTTGAGAATAATCTTGGCAAAAAATAATTTTGGAAAAATATATAGTTAAAAAGTAGAAAAAAAAGTCTGGAAAAATGTAACTGAAAATGACTTTAAAAAAAAAAAAAAAAAAAAAATTGAGACTAAGCAGAGACGAATGTTTTTTTGGCTGTTTGATGGATCTTTCACCAAGATCCCACCTTTCAAGAAAGTAATTCCGGAACTTTATAAATAGAGGAAGCGGGAAAGACTAATAAAGAAAAGGACCGAACGGGCTCAATCAGAAGGTGTCGTACTCCCCAATCGTAGAGCTAAGAAAGGAGCCTGCATGTAGCTTGTGGCTTTGTTAGTTGGCTTAATAGCTTGCTTGACTGCCGTACATTTTTTGAATTGAATACATTCCTTTGTCATCTCTGGTTGGTCTCTTTTTGAGAGAAGATTATCTACACCGCCAGACTATGAAGAAATCAAGTCTATTGGGAAACGATGCGGTACTAAATCCCTCAGCTTTGTCTAGACTGGCTATATATTTAAGAAAAAGCAAAAAAAGGCTCTCTTGAGCTCCAGCCCAGTTGATTCCCCAGTTGAAACTAATACCTTTTAAGTACCAAACCAACCTACTTCATTTGGCATTATACCAACCTGTAGTGGTCAGTAGACGACAAACGAAGAAATCTTCGGGAAAAGAGAACAGAATCAATGTTGTACACACCAGATTGGACTGGCCAGTTCAACCGGAAAACCGTAAACCGGTCTTTAATCCGGTCAGTACTCATAAACTAACCGAAAAATAAAAAACCGACTAATAAACAGTCAAACCGGCCGATTTAACCGTGAACCGGAAAGCCGGCCACGTTTTTTATGGGTAATTTCATTTTGGGAAAATTACAAAATTCCAGATATTTGAAGATCGTAGTGCAAAAATCAGATGGAAAAGTTTTTTATTCAATATTCAGGAATTGATTTAATTATTAATAATAAAATTATCAACATATCCCAATTCAATTCCAAACTCATCCAATACCATTTTAAAAAACCCTACTCTCTCTCTCTCTCTTCACTCTCCTCTCCCGTGACCCCTCCATGTCTCGGACTGCAGATCCAAATTTCTCTGACGAGACACACGCTGGAGGTGTGTATGTGCTTGGAGACAGACTCTCTGCTTGGCGGCTGCCTTTCCTGTTCGCGCCTTGCCTACTATTCGCAAGGGGTGGTGCTACCACTGTTCGAGGCCTCATCGATGTTTGCTCTGAGCGTAGCTGTGTGCGACGGCGGAGATTGATTGTGTGGTGTTTTGTGGCAATTTTTGATGTGGTTTTGTGGTGGTGATGGTGGTGGTGGTCACATGTAGTGCGCAAGGCACCCACGATCTGGTGATGCCGCGATCGATGGTTTGGAGTTTGGTGTGTGGTTGATCGGTGATGGTGTGATTACAGTGATGGTGTGAACCGTGTGATTACAGTGGTGGTGTAGATCGGTGGTGGTGTGAACTGTGTGATTACAATGGTTGTTGCGGTGGCAGCGATGGATGGGGTGTCTATGACTAACAATTAGGCGTCTGTGACCAACTATTTAGGTGTCTTGACCACCTTTGACTGATTTGTGGCCAAAAATTAGTGATGAATCAGTATCAAGGTTGGGTGTTTGGTGCATATAACCAAACCTATGTGACCCATATATATAATGTGACCTGTTTGGTGAGAACAACATTGCAACCAGCGTGACTTGGTGGTGGTGTTGGCGACGGCTTGCGTGTGGCGGCGGTGGTGGTGTTGTGGCGGGTAGTGTTTGTGACCAAGTATTGTGGTGGAATGAGATCGGGATAAGGTCTGGTGATGCGGTGGTGTGGTGCAAGCGGCGATGGAGTGGTGGTGATGGATCGAAATTGGTGGTGGGGGTATTTGAAATCTGTGACCCAACTATTTTGCTGTCTATAACCAACTATTTCGCGGATTTGTGATAAAAAAAATTAGGTATCTGTGAGTAAAAAATAATTTGTGACCTATATGACATATAGAAAAAATGTGACCTGTAATTTAAATGATCTGTGACCAATAAAATCTTTGATTTGTGATTACGAAATAATCCGTGACTAATTAATTAAACGATATATAACCAGTAAATAAATCTGTGACTATTAATCGTTTAACTGTTATTTTATTATCTTTATTTAATAAATATTTTTAATTAATTAAAAATATACCTGAATTTTAAATTTTCATACTATTTACCTGATTTTTGAAATGATGTAAAAACTATACCAAAAATATACTTTTTTTCCTTTGATTTTTTTTTCCACAAAAACTTTGGATCACCCATTGTAATTGAAGGCCCAAGTAACCTTTTTATAAAAGTGATTCTCCCTTGCCTTCTTTTTAAAGAACATCATTCTTTTAATGTTTTAATAATTTTTTAACGTGAGATACTAACTCCTTTTTAAAGGAGACTATTCTTCCAATGTTGTGGTAATCTCTCAATATGGGAAACTTGCCAATTGTCAATTCTATGTATTTCCTAGTTTAATTTATCATTTTCAATAACAAATCATACATTCCAACAAGATTATAATTTTCAATTTGAACAAAGCAAATTATTTTGGACTTATTATTAGTTTTCAAGGTTATAAAATAAATTATTATAATAAATCTAATTAATAAATATTGAATACATTTATTTTGAATGAGAACTAAAATTTAAGAATATGTTATAATTATGATATTTTATAGTTTATTTGTGTATTTATTTATTTAATTTGTCATCCAGTTTGATACCAATTCGACCACGGTTTGAACCTTTAAACCTCAACCCTCTTCCTTTTCCGAGTCAATGCTCTGGTCGGTTTTTAAAACATTGAACAGAATATTGCCCTCTCAGGCCGGCTTGCAATACAACTCGAAAATCATATTTGATGTAAAGTACGCGCTAACAAAGCAGGCCAACAGGACGAAAGGATAACTAGGAACGTAATTTAAACCTCGAGCATGAAAAAAATTTCCAGAGAGATGTATAAGAATGACCTATTGTGCACATAAAGCCAATAATAAAATGCAAACTCTGAATGAATACAAAACTTGGAACAAATTTTTAATGGCTGCACAAAAACCTATGAATGAAAGAATTACCAGTCGCATGTGATTTCAAAATATTCTAGTCGAAGATGGACAATAAATTTCTCAAATTAACACTAAATAAAAAATTTCCCATACAATTAATATTAACATAACTGTTTCCCTAAAACGGATATGATATTCATGAGAAAGGAACAGGTGCAGTAATAACAGGAAATATTACAAACACTCAAACTACAAATGACCTATTAAAGTGACAAAGAAATTAAGGCGCATCGAGGCAGAAAGGTCATTACATTCTCATAATCCGTAAAATAACAAGAATGAGAATTGGATGGGCTGAGACATGGATAAATCAGAATTACACCATCCCTTCCTTTCAAATCCCCACCTCAAAACTTCTCCACATCAACAAACTGTGTTCACTTGAAACATAACAAGAAAACAAAACAAATGAGGAAAAGAAAAACTCACCATCAACGAAATGAGTAGCATCTTAGAAGCATTTTCTGTGGACAATTGATGGACCAGACTCGTCGTATTCACCCTTTGAAATCCACATCTGTTTCAGCACAAAAGCAATGTTTTTAATTGTAATTCATAAAATCGTCTACTGCAGAAAAGGAGCAGATTTAAATGGAAATACAATAAATTAATTAATTAAAAATTTTGAAATGTACCTGCTGGAATGTGCTGAGGGATGCAAGAATTGATCCTCCAATCCAGACACTGTATTTTCTCTCTGGTGGGGCAACGACCTTGATCTTCATGCTGCTGGGTGCCAAAGCAGTGATTTCCTTGCTCATACGATCAGCAATTCCTGGGAACATGGTCGAACCACCACTGAGAACAATGTTACCATAGAGATCCTTCCTGATATCAACATCACACTTCATGATGGAGTTGTAGGTAGTCTCATGGATTCCTGAAGATTCCATTCCAATGAAAGAGGGTTGGAAGAGGACTTCTGGGCAACGGAATCTCTCAGCCCCAATTGTAATGACCTGTCCATCAGGCAGTTCATAGTTCTTTTCAACAGATGAGCTGCTCTTTGCTGTCTCAATTTCCTGCTCATAGTCAAGAGCCACATAAGCAAGCTTCTCCTTCATGTCACGAACAATTTCCCGTTCAGCAGAAGTGGTAAACATGTAACCCCTCTCGGTGAGGATCTTCATGAGGTAGTCTGTGAGGTCACGACCAGCAAGATCCAGACGAAGGATGGCATGAGGCAGGGCATAGCCCTCATAAATGGGTACAGTGTGACTCACACCATCACCAGAATCCAGAACAATACCTGCTCATTAAATACAGATTCACATGGCATTAAATTAGAAATGTTAAATACATACAGAAATACACAAATTTAGGTTCCATGAACACATACGCACCGGTTGTACGACCACTGGCATATAAAGAAAGAACAGCCTGGATAGCAACATACATGGCAGGAACATTGAAGGTCTCAAACATGATCTGGGTCATCTTCTCTCTGTTGGCCTTAGGGTTGAGTGGTGCCTCAGTTAGAAGCACAGGATGCTCCTCAGGAGCAACACGAAGCTCGTTGTAGAAAGTGTGATGCCAGATCTTCTCCATATCATCCCAATTGCTGACTATACCATGCTCGATGGGATATTTTAAGGTCAGGATACCTCTCTTAGATTGAGCTTCATCGCCCACGTAAGCATCCTTCTGTCCCATCCCAACCATAACACCTGTGTGTCGAGGGCGACCCACAATACTAGGGAAAACAGCCCTAGGAGCATCATCACCGGCAAAACCAGCCTGCAGGAGTAACATTAAACAAGTTCCTCGAAACAGATTACATAATAAATTGAATACAGAAGACTAGAGAATTTGAAAATGTTTACGAACCTTCACCATTCCAGTTCCGTTGTCACAAACAAGGGGCTGAATATCCTCACCATCGGCCATTTTCTTTAAACTGGAAACACAGCATAAAAGCAACATAGAAACAAAAGATGATAAAAGAATGTACATGTACTATTGCGGTATGCACAAACTGAAACAATGTCAGATGACACGATAAGTTCTCGTGGTCCATAATGTATTGCACAGAGGGAGAAAAAGGAATAACATATTACATGTAACCTTCCTGTGAGAGAGAACTGCATAATTTATTTTGCACATAAAAAGATGACAATTGATAACAACAGTGTAAGGGCGACTGAATTGTAAATTATAACTGCAATGCTAAGTACTAACACTTAATTTACAAGCACTTAGAATTTGTTAAACTTTTTCGAGCAATATAAGTAATGTTAATTTATTCACAAAAGGAAATACATAATCCGTGTATATTAGGCACTTCTTCCTTTTTATCAATTTTTTTTTTTTCACTTTTCAAAATGAGACGTCGTTTTAGAAATAACACCGTATCTCTTTTTATAATTAAAAACCAATTTAATAAGAACGGGAAATAGAAATTAAATGGAATGTGAGTATATATCCACAGACTAACGATCACCACCATTAACTTACATATGCAAAACTCAAAATAAAAGAGTTATATATTTTATTTTTTTTAACATAGTAAACTGCAATCTACGTCAAGAAATAGCAGATCTGCAACAACATCTAACAGATCGAGCAGAATATTCTATTAAAGACAGCAGATCGGAATCAGATGAAGCTACTAAATTAAAAATCCTCAGTCTAACCCTTTCGTTCAATTTAAATCAAACAAAAGGTTAAAACACCTATCTATTTCCACAAACATATTTCAGATCTCACCATCGGCAATCAGACCAGATTAATCGAACAATAATGTTATTTCTGCTCTAACAAATTCCACAACACACAAAAGAAATATATAATTGAGCTAAAAATAACCAAAGAAAATACCTTGAATTGGAGAAAAAAATTATATAAAGAGCAAAAATTGGAGATTAATTCAAAGCCAAACTCCGATGAGAGAAATGGCCGGTTTAATTTGATTTATTCTTTGTCTCTCCTCGCTGAGTGAGTGTGGCCGCCTCGGTGGGAACGCCAAAGGAGGAAATGATGGAATCAATATAGCAATTGAGGTGTGATTGAAAAGTGTCTATTTGGGGACCGAGTTTTGTATTTTGGGGTTTGAATTTTAAATATTTGAGGGATAATTTGAGCCAAGGCCCCAAACCTTTTACTTCTTTGTAGGTTTTACCTCAATCTTTTCATTTTTTTAACTGTAATCCCAAACCTTTCAATTGTGTGCAATTGAAGGACAAATGGATAGGAACCAACCATATTTTAGTTGATCAGAAAATTAAATTTGACCACATTTTAAATATTTTTAAAATGATAAAATAGTAACTTTTCTATTTATCGTATTAAACAATTAAAATAATTAAATGAAAGTAAAGAAAACATTAGGGTGCGTTTAGTTTGCATTTTCGTTTTCTATTTTCAGTTTTGAATTCATTTTTAGTTTTTTATTTTGAGGAACCATTTTCGGAGTATAGAAACACATGTTTGGTTTGTCATTTTGAAAAACGATTTCTCAAAACGAAAAACTAGAAAATACGTTTGGTTTAAAATTTTTGGAAATTGTTTTATGACATTTATTCAATTAATTTGATTATTTAGTCAAACGTAATAGTTTTATGTTAATATATTATCAGATAATATATATTTTAAACTTTGTGAATTTACTATTTTTCTTGCTACAAAATAAAATAATAAATTTATAGACCAAAATTAGGAATTGTTGCAAAGAAAATAGTTAGTTCGTCCTTCATCCTTCTGAATGTATTTTGCTGTCACTTAGACAGTAAAAACAGGAAATAATAGTTCTTCCAAATTTTGATGAACGAAAAAAAAATTAATGGAAATTGAAAAATGTTTTTGTGGGTTTTAAAATTATTATGTTTCACTAAATTGTATCAGATTACAACATTTTATTTTAAAAGTACTGCTGAGCATCCATTGGGTAAAAAAAGGCGTGTTTTTGAGCGTTTTTCGCTTTTTAAGTTTTTTATCTGAAGACACTCAAAACGAAAAAAATCATTTTGAGTTTTCAGTTATAAATGTTTCATTGTTTTCGAAAATATATTTTCGAAAATGACAAACCAAATACGTTTTGGGCATTTTTGAATATTAAAAACAGAAAATGGCAAACCAAACGAACTCTTATCTTCCCAATTCAAAACCAAAATCAACCACTCGCCATCATTGCTATCGCAAGTCGTCGGAACCACCGCACATCATCTACGCTACTACGCAATCCACCCCTCACTCACCTCTTAAAACAATCAAGATATTTAGCATATTTTCAAGATATCACATTCAATATATCACCCGCCCCTCATCCCAATTCAAGATATCACATTTATGGAGGCTTAAATCATAATAAAAAATCACACGGATGAATCAAGAATCACGGTCATTTTATTAAGCGATTGCAATATTGAAAGCCAATTAAAACCACTAGAGTTCATTTTTTTCGAAAAAAAAATGAGAAATTGAAACACGAACTCACCAATGACAAAGAAAATGTGAAAATTGCAGAGAATACATTTTAAAATTTTGTTGAGATAGCGAAGCCAAGAGATCATTTAATTTTGTCGATCAAATATCCAAATGATAACAAAGAAGATGAATATGAGGGCAAATGATTAGATTAATATGAGTAAAATTTCAGGAATTCTTTTTCTATATTTTAGAAATTCTTGTAGGTTGAGGAATAATAATGTATTTAAGGAGGTGAGTGAGGGGTAGAGGGAGTAGTGGTGTCGATGACAATGTGGCTACAAATTTGAATTTTGTTTTTGATTTGGGGTGCTTTGGGATTGGGGTGGGGT
Source organism: Olea europaea var. sylvestris (assembly GCF_002742605.1). NCBI lineage: Eukaryota > Viridiplantae > Streptophyta > Magnoliopsida > Lamiales > Oleaceae > Olea > Olea europaea. Next base: position 15,149,006 of record NC_036243.1, on the reverse strand, counting down.
TGAGGCGGTTGGGTAAAGAAGATAACATTTATTTTATTTTTCTTTTTTATTTAACTATTCTAATTGTTTATGTGGTAAATAGAAAGTTAATATTTTACCCTCTGTAAAAATATGGTCAAACTTAATTTCTTGATCAACAAATGAAAATATGGATGAATTTTATCCATTTGTCCTTCTGCAGTACACAATTGAAAGGTTTGAAACTATAGTTGCAACAAATGAAAGGTTGAGGTAAAAATTGCAAATAAGTGAAAGGTTTTGAGCGTGTCTGCAATTATCCCAATATTTGCTTCTTCTTCTTTTTCTTTTCTTTCTTTCTTTTATTTATTATTTTTTTTTATGGCTTTTCATTTTTTAAAGTAAATAGAAATTTTATTGTTGCTTTGTATTGACTTTGAAATTCGCAGGCTGCACCGATTAATATTGAATTTGAGAGGTTTATACTACTCTAGTCTATCCATCATCACAATTTCTCCACAAATACTCTATTCATGATGCGTATTTTTTCTAGAACGATTAATCCGGTCATTTGGTTTAATTTGAAAGGAAAAAAAACTAATTGCATGTAATTTTTATAATAGAGTCCATTTTTATTTGATTAATTAATTTTTTTTCTATATTTTCTCAATTAAATCAATCATTTAGATTATAAGTGTATTATCAAGATTTAAAATGCACAAGGCATGATGAGGCGACAAGACCAAAGTAGACGTGCCTAGGTGAAACTTAGGCATAATAAATTTTCCTTTTTAATTTTTTTATTTATTCATTTAACTTTAAAAATATTGAAAAATAAATAAATAAATAAAAGGTACACGGTTTAGTACGTGTCAGCATTAGTTGCGCAATTTAGCACAAATTCACATTAATTACGTCTTTTGCCATCTAGACCGGCACTATCGATGATCAAAATATAATTGATCGTCCTTTTTACACCTTTTTCGCCCACAAAATTACTCAATAATTTATTTTTTACCAATATTTGAATACAAACAAGGAATGACACAAGTTTCGCGTATAATTCTCGTTAATAGTCGATTTGATTTAGTTTTTATCAAAATTATAACAAAATTGACTTGTACCATAATTCTAATTATATTGATGATTAATTTTATTATACTTACTTGACGTCACTATTCTAAAAGGAGCGCATTGGCAGCATTTAGACATCACCAATTTGCGGTGCGTGACGAAAACGCCCAGTCAAGTGGCTGGGCACTTTATTTAGGGATCAACAGTGAGCAATCGTTGATCGTTAATGCGCGCCTAGGTGCACAACTGGACCTAGGAATGCATAATTATCCTTTTTTTTTAAAAAAAAATTAATTTTTTTTTACAATTCTTCTAAGTTAAAACTTAAATGTTGATTTCTTCACTTTGTCGGTTATAAATTCAAAATAGTTGCTTGAAACCTAGAACAAAGGAAATCTCCCAAAAATTTCTATTTATTTACTATTTAATATTTACAATTGCAATTCATCTTTTTGTTTAAAACTTTGGAAAAAGTATAAATTTCTTATAAATTTGTGTTTAGATGTTTGGTAGATAAACGATTTTTTGATTGATTAAAAATTAATATAAAAAAAAACGTCTTTTTACGTTTTTTTTATTACCTACATCTCGCCTAGCCTATAGCTTAGCTTCTACGCATTGCCACGCATTATGTCTTTTAAAACATTGCTTGATGTACACATAACTCTTAAAATTTATTAAACTCTTTAAAATAAAAGTATCTTAGGGTTCGTATGATTGCAAATGTGAAAAAAGCAGACCAATT
>NC_036243.1:15140086-15147129 GCF_002742605.1 Olea europaea var. sylvestris | reverse complement strand
TAATTTACGTGGTTCGAAAATCATGCCTACGTCCACAAACTCGCACAAATTTTTCACTATATCAACAAGAGAAGAAGAGCAATACAAAAATACATTTTCTGTATTTTATTTGCAACGTAGAGATAATCTTTCAATTTTGTCCCTCTTAACTCGCTGCACAATGCTATTCACGCATATCCATTCAGTGACTTTAATGTCATTCCCAATTGCATTTGAAATTTGAGAAGAAACTCATGCATGATAACCTCTGCATTAAATGTGAATGGAAAACTTTCTACCAATTAATCTCCACTATGCATGAACAGTGGCCATCACTATTCAACAGAAACATGCTAGTTGCAAAGGCGCATGCCCTATTCGAGAGACCGTGATTATTAACAAAAAAAATATTTATTTAAAGACGTACTTTCAAAAAGGAATATGTACATATCTTGTAGTTTAACACCGAACGAATTTAATTAACCATGTGTTACGTTATTGTGTCACATGCTGACAATTGACACATTATTGGAAGATTATGTTTCCAAGTCAAATCCTCATTAGAAGATATTATTTGTAAGTCGTTCATACATCACTGTCACAGTCCACTTTCCTCCATTGGCCCAATCAGGATCTTCCCATTTTGGCTCAATTTTATCCTTGAAACAGTGGAAGTCCGCTCCAACTTTCAACTTGCTTGGATGGTTAATGTTATTGTATACGCTGCAAGCCTAGCAAAGTGAAGGTCTAACGAGTCAAATAAAAGCATACACTGATTACAACTGACGTGTGATACTACAAATTTTGCACGAAAAAACTATGTTCATAAAGGTTGGGGGTGGGGATTTATATGGCCAATTGTAAGGCGTAGACAAGAAGTTCGTATTTCGACAATGAAGCTATAATAATATTTACAATAATAAAATCAAATATAAAGTTCAGGTTGTTTCAAAGAAATTGATAATATAACCGACAAAATTAGCTGGATATGGTAAAGTATGGTTTATAACTCTATTGATTACGAGTACAGATTCAGGGGGCAAGCTTTTCTGCGCTCACATCCCCAACCCCACAATTGGGGGAAATAAGCAGGGGGGAACTTGGCAACAATTTCTATATCTTGATTTCTCTAGAAATCAGCTACATTTTCCAACTTTTCCCCACCCCTGAGAAATGTAGCAATAAAATTAACAACTGCTGATCTGCATTCAAACTTCAATATCCCTGTAGATATCTATTACTCCTTTCACTTAATTTATCACATCTTTTATCAATTTTTTGCTGGTAGAGTACAGGGGAAAAATAAATTGACAAAATAAGAAAATATATAAATCCAAGAAAGCCAGCCGGGAGAGGCACCATCAAATTCTCGAAAGGTACAAATACAGATATACAACGCTCACAAATAAACTGACATTCAAATCCCTAAAAAATGAGCATACGATCAACTAAAAACACCAAATCGAAGGCCATTTTCACAAACACAAATCTGTATAATATCCCTAACAGACAGAAAAAAAAAGAGGACAACTCTACAACCCTAACCCTTTAAGATTAAATGGAAACGGAAACTGAAAAAAGAAAGTCGAGCAAGAAATAAATTCAATAAGTTACAAAAATACAATTCGTGTTGAATTGCAAGATTAACCGGAGAAAATTAACCAAAGAAAGAGAAAGAGAGAGAAAGGAACTTGAAGAAGGAATTCATATTTCATTGATGATTTACATTGGGCAGATACAAGCCATATTTTTATACTAGGAATTGAACTGAAATAATATTTATTTCATTGATCATAATATTTATCCATTCTTTTATGATAGAACGTTATTTGTTAAATTTAAATTAAATAATTTTTATTTTTAATTTAATTTAAAAAATTTATAATAATTTTTTTCTATATTTGCCCGCAATTCCTTTTTTTAATAATTGTAGTGAAATGACGTGTGAAAAAAAATGCTACAGTGTCATTGAATGGTATAATTTACTGTTGTCAGACTAATTTCAAACCAGTTTCATGTGAAAATCTATGGGACAAAAATGAACCGTAAGCCTTATATTCTCTCTTTTAAGATAAGGAGGGATTATCTAATATTATTCAATCTAACTTACCAATCGATCGAGTTACTATTAGAACAAAAGTCGAACCAAACTATACAAAATGTTTATATCAAAGATTACAACTCAAGACACAACCTAAGGTATCTCAGATACCCTTGTTTACAAACCAGAAACCTCAAACCTAAACTGTTAGTGGATTAGAAGACACTTCTTTTATGGACCAGAAGGCATTGAACTTGAAACTACACTTTTCTCTCACTATCAACCACTAAAACTCAAATTTCACTCAGAAAACCACAAGAAACTTTCCAAATAGAGGTTAAAGATGATTGAAAGAAGACAAAAGAAAAAAACCAAACTTAGTGAGAATTCCAGAAAACACCAAAAAATATCAAAGTACAAGTGAATTAGGGAAACAACGTAAGACCCCATTTATACTTTACACCATCACCATTGATTTTGGATGATGATCAATGGTCGAGGGCAATTAGTGACTTCAGCATTAATTGGCAACTAAAATTGCTCTTCCAAAATGTGATTTTCCATATATTGGGTATGGGTATTGGGCCTCCACGTTTAAAATACCATGTAATGGATCAAATACCCAAAATGGGCCAAGCTCATGATACTATCATCGCCCCACTTACAGATGTGATGGCATTACAGCCCAACAATTATCAACCATAATTACATTCAGTACACCCTTGGACACATGCATGCGTGTGTGTGTATACATACACTACCATAAAAGAAAGAATGAGGGTTTACTGTTCATTTTTTGTTCACTCGTTTTCACACTTAATCGGTTTGAGAACTGGTTTGGCAACAGGAAAAATTCTATTAAAAAATACTATAGGAATTTTGTCAGGAAAAATTCTATTCAAATATACTGTAGGAATTTTGTCACACGCCATTGTCCACTGCAATATTTCTCCATTACTTTGAATTTGACACACCATGCTCTTTCTCCTAATTCTCACGCTATTAACTATCAACCATATCTTATATATTTAAATTTTTAAAATTATATTAATCAACAAAATTATTGGAAATAAAATAAAATAAAAAAACATATTCACTCCGTGCATGGAGAAAAAAATTTACGTCATACCACATAATTTTTCTTGAGCAAAATGATGTATTGAGAAAATTGTAGCCAAAAAATAATAAATAGTAATAAAATAATTGATTTTTTTAAGAAAAACGACTTATACACATATTTTAACACATATGTTTAATGTCCGTTTAACTATTTTCGATATTCATTTAGATCATTCGATGTGTCTATGATATAGTTTTTGAAATGAATTTCAAGAGAATGTAAAACATTTATCGATTTGACTATCATCCAATCGTCAATGAATTTTTAAAGTTAGTTTATTATCAAAAATTTTGAAATATAGTTTGAAAATGTTTATTTTGACGTCCCGTAACATTTGCTACGATTAGCCGTTTCACGCACCGTTAACGACGTACAATACTATGCCGTGAGCACTTTAAAATGATATTAAGAATGTAATATTTCGACTTTGTTTGATATCCCGTAATGAGCCTAAAAATGAACACAAAAACATAAGTTTAAAAAAAAAATTTAGCAATGTGTGCGGGGAGTTCAAGCACCAATATGCACTTTTTTTTTTATTTTTATTTGTAGTACATTTTTTATTAATATTTAATTAAAAAAATTAAATATATCTAAATATTTACTTAGAAATGTTGAAATTAATATTTTTTACCTATACGTAACTTTTACAATTATAATTTTTTTATTACTTTTAAATAACTTGAAGTGATTTGTTTACTTATAAGTAACTTTTTACATTCTAAATAGTTTAATTTTTTTATTAATATTTAATTTTAAAAACTAAATATATATAAATATTTATACTTAAAAAATTTTAAGTTCACATTTTTTTTTATAAGTAGCTTTTGCAATTATAAGAGAATGAGGGATTAATATTTTTTTTACCTATCAGTAGCTTTTACAATTATAAGTTTTTTGTATTTTAAATAACTTGAAGTGATTTTTTTACTTATAAGTAATTTTTTATCTTTTAGATAGTGTAATCTCTTCTTTTACTTTTAAATAACTTAACCAGTTTGGGAACTGGTTCGGCAACAGAAAAATTTTTATTCAAAAACACTGTAGAAATTTTGTCACATGCCATTTGAGTGCAATATCACATCCACTGCAATATTTCTCCTTTACTTTGAATCTGATACACCATGCTCTTTATTTTAATTCTCACGTTATTAACTATCAATCATATCCTATATATTTAAATTTTTAAAATTATATGAATAAAAAAACTTATTTTAAATAAAATGTAAAAAAAAAAATATTCACTCCGTGCATGAAAAAAAAATTTACGTCATTCCACATTATTTTTCTTGAACAAAATGATTTATTGAGAGAATTGTTGCGAAAAAATAATAAATAGTAATAAAATAATTGATTTCTTGAAGAAAAATGATTTATACGCATTTTTTAACACATACGTTTAATGTCCGTTTAACTATTTTTGATATTAACTTACATCATTCGATGTGTCTATGATATATTTCTCGAAATGAGTTTCGAGAGAATGTAAAACATTTATCGATTCGACTATCGTATAATGGTCGATGAATTTTTAGAGTTAGCTTATTATCGAAAATTTCGAAATATAATTTGAAAATGCCTATTTTGACGTCCAGTAACATTTGCTATGATTAGCCGTTTCATGCACCGTTAACGACGTGCAATACTATGTCGCGAGTACTTCAACATGATATTAAGAATGTAATATTTCGATTTCGTTTAATATCCCATAATGAGTTTAACAAATGAACACAAAAACATAAGTAAAAAAAAAAGACACAACATGTAGTAAATCTCCGTCATGTCCTCCGTGCACACATCAATCCGATTTTTACTGATCATTAACTTAGTTGGGCCTAAACGACGCCGTTTGGGAAAAGAAAGGACAAAATGTAAGACTCGGCTTTTGGTTACCCATTTTCTCCTCCTCTTAACCCTAATTGTTCTCTCTCTCTCTCTCTCTCTCTCTCTCGCGATAGGCACCATTGTAGCAAGAAATTCAGGAAAACCTGAAGCAACTGAGACATATACCTGTAAGTATAATCTTCACTGCTTCGATTTCTTTCTCTTCTGTATATTGCTTCTAATTTGTCGAGTTGTATTGTTCAATTTATGCTTAGTTTTCAATTTTTTTATTTTATTTTTTTAGTTTGATCTTTGAAGAGTTCAAACCCAAATACGTAAAGTCATGTTTCAAGGGGTGGTTACGTTTAGGATGTTGTGTATATATTTTTCAATTTATGTAGCTGTGGTGTTGAATATGAGATTTCTTGTCCAATTTGCATTTTTTTGTTCCCCCTTTTCCTTCTTCTGAGAGGTCGAGCCCAAAATACCTAAAGTCTATCATTTTCATGTTGTTTCGAGCCCAAAATACCTAAAGTCTATCATTTTCATGTTGTTGTTATTATTATTATTATTTTTTTTTTTTTGTATTTTTTGTTCAATTTCTTCGTGTTGTGTATAAGTTTTTTATTTCTGCAGCCGTCATGTTGAATATGAGATTTTTTGTTCAATCTGTGTTTTTTTCCTCATTTTTTGTAAGAAACTGAACTGAAAGACTTAAAATTTGTTCTTCCCATGTTTGGCTCTTTGATTATATTTAACTTTAAGAAGGAGAACAAAATGTTTCAAGTCTGATAATTTATTAAATACCCAAATGCAAATTCCGAAAAAGGTTATCATTGCTTTTCACTTGCTGCAATTGATACACATGAGCGCTTAATTTGATGTTTGTGATTGACAGATTTTGATGAATACTGTATTACCATGGGCTCCCATGTTTAAACCTGAATTTTGTCCTCAAGGTTTATTCTCCCACCATTGGTCATTTCTTAATTTTTGTATTTTTATTTATTTGAAAGTTCTTATAGAAGTTAAGTTTGCCAATCTTGTTCAACAACATTCCCAAAATTGTTCCTTGTACTCCTGCTTCTTCCCCTTTGTATATATTTACAATATATGAAACCACCAATTATTTACTTTGATCCTTTTTTCTGTAGGCTGGAAGAAACCTATTTGTATTCGCAAAAATGCCTTTGGCAATCAATATTGTTCCATTGATTTAATCATAAAAGGATCTGAAAACCTTAGAATGGTATTTGTTCAGTTCACTTTTTTGTAGTTATTGGAAGAAAATTTAGCATATCTTTGGACAAACCATTCTTTACATGTTTCTTCTGCTCATTCTCTGTTCAGTCCCAGAGCCACAAAATGGGGAGAGACCCATGGAAGTACTGGATGTCTATGACTTTAAAGGATCTGGTGTTGCCCTGGCCATGTATAATGTTCATCAAGTTTGTCTTTACACAACTCGCTTGCATATTGAAATTTTTCTAATGGCACTTTTATATTCTTTTGCCTCATCATCTGGAATTTTTGTGAAAATTTTGCAGTCTATTCAAGCATTTGCAGAATCATCAATGGCAAGACATTTGCAAAAAACGGAGTCTTTACTTGAGCACAAAGAGTACAATTCTTAAGAAATATGCTGGCTGTGATTTCTTTAGGAAAACCTTGGTCAATTGTTATAATATTAATAAAATGAAGTATGTCTGTATACTAACATTTACATTAATATTTCACTATTTCAGGTTCACAGATATATTTTAGGAGGTACATGAAGAGAAGTGGAAGGAATAATCTGAAGAACATTCACTAAGGTTGCTTTTATATCTTTGATGTATAGAACATTAACGTGCCCATTCACATTGTTTTCTAAAACATATATGTTTCCCCAAGACATGAGCATCAGTTGATCGATGACATGGTGCCGTACACCATGAAGAGTGATGTTGGATACATTTAGGCCTGTAAGAATTGCAATGGAGATCCTATATAAATCAAGACATAAAAAAAATAGATTAATGTGACTACTTTTTATGTGATTTTCAATATTTGAACTAATTCTGTAAGTCAGTAGTTTTT
>NC_036243.1:15099589-15139423 GCF_002742605.1 Olea europaea var. sylvestris | reverse complement strand
ACATTCTCCATCAATCTACTATTTCAAAATCCATTATTAGCCAAAAATGGGGCTCAATCATGCACTTAGTCCTTATCTATTAGTTATCCACTGGTACTGAATTGTCAGCAACACTTCGTAGCATTCAGAACCCCATATTAAAAATGCATATTCCATTTTTTCATATAACCTCCAATGTTATGTTCTTTGCTCCCATGTAAGAAAGAGTTGCATTTATGAGACTTAAATTTCTTGGACTTGTTTTCCTTCTATGCTTCCATATCACTTCCTCCAATCAAGCATTTCCCGTACTTAAATTTAATGCCAACTTCACTTTACCTGGCACAACCTAATTAAGTTCTTAAATAAGCAAAAGTCCATCAGTGAAAATCCGATCTCCAGGGAAAAGAAAGTTGTTGAACTTCTTCACCAGATTAAATGTGACCGTTCTGCACTTGATGAAGTTATTTTAGTAGTTCAAATATCAATATAACAGTTATCTGACAAAGGAAAAGCTATTCTTTGTTCAATACCAAAAATCAACTTCCGTGTCTAAACAATGAAGACTCCAATTGGTCACTTGGAGTATGCGACATAGATATATTGAACATACTGATGTAGAAAAAACACATTGTCGATCATTCAAGATATTACAATTTCTCATCACAGCACTGCCCTAAATACATGCACTGAGTCGATCATTCAAATCGAATATTGAGTTCAGAGTGCCAATATTACATATGAATCTACTGCTTGTTACCTATTGAAAATGTCAGTTGCAACTATCATGCAAGTCGTGCAAAGAAGATAGTTATTGATTGTTACTCGAGTAGTAAATATTCTTACCAGAATATGAAGATGCTTAAAGCTTCTTTAATTGCGAAATGCATCCGTTCAAAAACTCTTCAATTCTTATATGAACAAATTATTAACACACGACTTATTGCTTTGATTTCAGGAAATATTGCTTTGTGGAGTCAATTTCAAATATTATAATCCTCACAAATGGATAGTGTTATGTCAAAGTTTTTACATATGCAGAAGAAAGTTTTGTCAATAAAACACTACAAGCATGGTGGACATTTCCTCATGCTGAAAATAGTGTACCAAAATCAGGTATGATATCAAAACTTGAAATTGTAAAAAGAAAAAAAAAAAGAAAAGAGAAAAGATTGACAGAATCACATCCTTGTTAAACTCAAGTCTTAATATCTCATTTTTACAATTGGCATGAGTCTCACCAGAATAGTCAACGTTAGGAGGTAAAGTGGTCTAGAAAATCTATACATCAGGTCACAGAGGCTAGCTTTACAAGATTTCGGCATTGTTGATTCATGTAAAGAATTTAGGACAGATATCACCGAAATTTGTGTTGCTGTGATTATAAGAAATAAAAATTCAATAATGGAAGTGAAATTTTTAACATAAGAATATCTTATTGATAGCTAAACAATGTCAGAAATTATTAAATGGATGGATTTTATTCATTGATCTCATTAGGATGAGATTGCAATTTTTATTAATCCTGAATCTCATTGTCATAACATTTGCTCTCTCATAACACGATAGAACTTATAAGTTGATGTGTGTTACTCTGTTCAAGTGGCTGGCATGTTGATAATGAAACTCTGTGTCTCTGCCAAGTCTACTTCTGAATAAATGGTAATTTCTTTCTTTTTCGTTTTTCGTTCTTTTTGTATTCTTTTGTTGGGTAGGGAGAAGCTTCTTTGGTTTTGCATGTACAGTTAGTAAGTAGCTACCCAGAAGTTCATTTGGCCTCATTTTACTTCATATTTTGGACCTGTATACATTAAACTTTGTTTTTAATAACATTTGACGTGCATTTTATGACACGTACAACATTGTCTAACAATGTTGTCAAAAATCATTGTACAAATGGCATTATCCTAGCAAGAAACCAAGGCATACGGTGATGCAAATAATGGGCATTAAGCCATTAGCATACGGAGAAAAACCAAACGTTCCTTTTGATATATCCTTACTTGATAAGTTGTTGTCAGCTTTCTTCCCTTCATTTTTCTTCCTAAAAAATAATTTGTTATTTGTACTCCTCATACATGTGGAATTCATGGATCTTAGGATAATCCCAACGCCTAAAATATTCGTTAATGACTTTTGCATTCCCTAGGATAAATTTCACTGGTTTTGTTGAAGATATCTATATATATGTAGATGAATAATACTATTTTTTCGAGTGTAGATGATTTCCTTACGACAGTAGAATTTGTTGCTCAATTCTACACAAATGGTCATTATTTGCTTTCTTTGCCATTTATGCTTGTTTTCTTATTATATTTCATTTCGGGTTTAATTTTAATTTAGTGATATTATGGTACATGGTGTTTGGTATACTGTGGCTAAGTTCTCATATTTAGGTACATTTGGATTCATTAACATTCTTTTACATGGCCGTTCTTTAAAACTTAGCCAAAGATGATGTTGCATGGTTGAAGTGGCAAGGTTTTCATATTTAGGTAGAATCATTTTTGTAGCTAATACTAAGAGTTGTAACTAAAATGGTTAAAGTAGGACAAAAGCTTTTACTTAATGTTTCATTAGAATACATGGATCGAAATTTAGATCTATCTTATAACCTCTATAACTGCACATAATGTATGTATTAGATAGTTTTCTCTTATAATTAAATGTATATTAAATTCTTTTGTCAAAGCAATTAGTTACAAGGTGTAAGAAATATTAATTTTGTAACATAGAATGGAGTTAATTCGTGATGTTTATCAGTTTTTAAGTACTATTATTTTACAACACGTTCATTTTAAGAGAGTTGATGTTATTAGAGAAATTGAAGGAATGCATTTATTGGGCCAAAAGGGGATAAAGAGTGAATAGACAGAGGTATTCTTTGACCTAACGAAAGAACTAAAAAAGACCATACATGGTGTTTAATTAATAAAGTGCTTTCTCTGTGTTGTGATATATCTTATTGTCTGATGCAGGCAATAAGATCACTAGGGAAATGAGAGCTTTCCAAAATACCATAGAATCTTAAAAGAAATTCGAGTTTGATTACTTCAGGTATGTTAGTTTCTATTTTTTGTTGTCAATCTTCAAATCTTTTGTTTTCTCTTTTCAGAAAATTTAACAAACCGTTCCCAAAATACCAGAAAATTTCGACAAAAATTGGACTTCGAGGACCTCGAGTATCTTCCTTTATTATTTTTCTGTGTATTTTTTGTTGAATTATCTTCATATCTACTCTGAAGTTTTCGTTCTTTTTCATCTATGTTCGAAGTTCTTTGCAAGGAAAGAAAAGATTCACGTACAAATTGAAGAGTATCAAAATAAGGTATGTCTATTTCATATTTGCCTTTTTTTTTTCTTTTTTGTTTTCAAATAACTCATTCTCGCTTTTTGTTATCTGTTTGTATTTTATTTGATTTCTCTATTTCATTTTATTGCTTTTTGTTGGTTGTTTAACTTGTTCGGCGTTCGTCTCAACTTGTACAAGTAAACCATAACAAGAATATTGTACTAGTAAATAGGTAATATTATTTCATTTTTTAGTTAGTAATTATGAATAGGGAGAGGAGAAAGCGATTAAACTATTCACATTCTCCTCTGTGATCCCTAACAACAAAGGACTGATGACTCTATCGAGAAGCAACAGTAGCAAATTCAGAAGGAAAGAATTGAATCAAATTGCCATTAATGTTTTTTTGGTAATAAATGAATTAAATTTCGGTTATTTTGTTGATTAATTTAGTGTTGATTGATTTTTTATTTTTATTTTTTGACCTTATTTTATCTTTAAATACATATGCAATCATTTGTGCCAAAAGCCAAAAGTGAAAATTGATGGTTTATTTTTTATTTTTTATTTTTTTTATTTTAAATGGGTTTGCATTGTGTTAGAAATGGGAAGGATTTTGACACCAAACCGTCTGATTATGAAGAAAAGATAAGAAGTTAAGAAAGAATGGGAAATTATTTAGAAATTTTCAAGTTTTTTCATATTATGTAGGAGATTGGATTTCTATTTTTCTGCCAGAATTTTCATCAATTGTCCAAATTCATCTGTCAATGAGGTAATTGCTATTTCATTACGCCACATACAAAGGATAGATTTTTGAATCAATTTTCGTCTAAGGATTTGGTTCTATGGTATCTCAAATCCATGCATTCGCTGCATAGTTCTAGCCAGTAATTCTTAGCCAAAGAGAATAAACATTCTATAACTGTTTATGATAAATATGAAATTCACTCATTTGCTTATGAGCTGCATTATTTAGAAATAGATTTTTTTTCCTCTCTCATTTTCCCTTCAAAACTCCATTTTCTCCCCTCTTTTCCTTTTTTTGGATGGAAATTTTTTTAATGTAATTGTCCTTTTCAAACTTAGAATCTAATATAATCATTTTCTTATATCTTCAAAAGACAATCAGGTATGACTTTTAGATTTCCTTTTGTAAAAATCTTATGTTACAATGCTATTGGAATTTCAATGAAAGAGAATTTTTCTAATACCCTTTTTTTCTTTTTTATGGAGATTGTCTATTCACCCAATGGCTATTCTTTCGATTATTTTTTAAAATTTTTTTTGTGTTAAGGTTGCAATTTTTTTTGCCTTTTGGAAATCACTTAATGGGGTTGTCAGTCTCTTTTCTTGATTTAAATATCTCTCAGGACTTAATTTGAAGACATGCATTATGTGAGAACATGTGAAGGAAGTGATTATATTTTAATGTAGGGTTTTGAAGAAGTTCAAAAACAAGATATCTGAGTTCCAGGTAAATTAGATACACGATATAATGGAAAGGTTTGAATTTCTTCCAATTCTTCTTTCCATTTCTCATTATCTCTTAATAATAATTTTCTATAGGCTTTAAGATAAAACATCCATCGAGAGTATTGTGAAAGTTGTCGAGAGGCGTGTATTCACAGGTTTAACCCTTATTATATGAAATGAGCCTGTGCAACTCTGTGTAATAGGTTCCTTTCTCTTTATTCAATTAACAATTTCCTTTTTCATGAACCTCGGTGACGGAAAGTCAAGCTAATGAAGAGGTAAAGCCTGCAACCATGTTTTTATTCTAATAATTTAGAATGTCATGGACAGGTTTCTCATTGCTCAAATGTTTTGCCGCAGACAATTGATAATTGATCAGGACTGGGGATAGTGAACAAATCCTTATGACATTATTGTTATGTGTTAATTGTCTCAATGGCATAATTCTATTTACATATCGATATTAAGGAAGTTAGGACTATTGGAATGCTACATGTCGCAACTTATAAGCTCAAATTAATAAGCAAGTATGAAAATAAAGCTTAATATCTCATGGCTGAAAATAATCGTTTATTAGATTCACGTATTATAATTTTCAGGATGTATTCATCTGTTGTTTTGGTTCCATTAAGCATGTGACTTCGGGATTGCCTCCTCTGAAATTTGTTCACATCAAAGAGCATTCTATGTTTTATGGTTCTTTATTTTTGAAACTTTAACTAATTCAACTATTTAATTATGGCCCCTTTTGATCTATGTACAAGGTTGTAAGAAATTATATAATTGCAACTGTTGGATTGTCAAAAGCTTCCACATGTTGAGCTCGTTTTAATTTTTCAGTAGAATTTGAATTGTATAAATGTTGTCTTTAGCATTCCTCTCAAAACGTTTGTTTTTTTTTTTATGTTTCATGTATTGCTTTTTCGTAAGAGTTCTTTTGTTTTACTAGCTTCTTTTGTAATACATTGGTCCTAAAATGGTTTTCTACAATTTCCTTTGTAACAGGTAAGCTTAGTTACTGGCACCACGATTTACCATGTCCCACCACAAAAGTAATTGTCAAAGTGATTAGGCGAGTGATGACCTGAGCATGAACACGAGGCAATGACTTTTGATTTCACAACAAAATTATGGTACATTGATTTGATTACATGTTAGCTGTTTCAAATAACTGAAATAAAAATGAATGTTAGTTTCACTAGAATCCTGATTTCTATCTAATTGTATGGACCCCAAATTTACTTATAGACTGATAATTATGTTCTTTGTGAACTCTATTTAGTATTTTCTATGAATGTGTATATGGAAATTTTATAATATACATTTTCCCGTTAACCCTTAACATTCGATACACTAACATTATCTTCAAAATTACAAAGCCCATGCATTGCAGGGGCGTAAGACTAGTATATATATATTGTTCAAACTGGTAATGGGGATTTGGAGGAAATAAATTTATTTTATCGACAAAACTTTCTTCTTTACGTAAAATTATAAAAAAGGTTACATATTACTTTCTGTGAATGTTATAAATTGTAAATTGTATTCAAAGTCGACGGAATATTAATACTGATTACAACACTTCAATTGAGTAGTCTATTCTCAAGCTAAAGTTCAAAGCATTCCAACTCAATGCCCATAAACAAAGGTAAGATGTTGATATCTATTTAATTGATCGGGTCCATCATTTACTAAGCAATTTGCTATTTTGCAAGCTTAGATGTTAAGGGATAAAATTTCACATAGAATAAAGATAAGAATATAATACAATTTATAAGAGTTTGAACTACCTCTATTAACAATGTTGACCTTTTAAGATGGAATTTCAAATCTTTACATGATATTAGAGTCTATTAAGCTCAAATGAGCGATTCGATCCTATTAAGACTAAAAAAAATGAGCACATGAATTTCAAGATTGGTTCGACCATCTTACTCGGCATGTTAAGTGATAAAATCACACATCGAATAAAGATATATAAACCAACCTATAAGGGTTTGGATTATTCCTTCTAACAAGGTTGACATTTTAAGATGGAAATTCAAATCGTCTAGTCTCGCGATCCAACTCATGTGATTGATCGACTCACTCCTACAGTTCATCCGTAGCCAACCCAATTAGTTAATGGGGCGAAGGGAGTCAGCTCAACTCGTTAGTGAATCTTCAATCAGTCAGAGAGAAGTTCTAATACTTGAAACTTAATTCAAGTAAAACTCAATCCTCATTCATTTGTCTGATGCGCCAGAAACTGGCTTATCCTCTACATCTGCTCGAGTTTCCTTCTCAGACAACCTTCAATGAATTATGAATTAGAATTTATTTCTCTTTCTTAGTACTTTCAGTCCATTTATTCAAGGGCATGTACATTGAGAAATACCGAGTAATATGTTGTCAACTATAAAGATACGACAATTGCTAGCGAGAAAAGATTCTCCTAACCCATTTCCCTATGAATCATGCTACAGTAATATAATGGTTGACATAATTCTTAACATATGGTTACATTATATCATTCAGACATTGATGTAGAGCATCAAATTACTAAGGTTGAATTTAAAATACCTCTTGACGTCGGGCTTACTTAACAAATCTTTATTAGTCCTAATTATAGCTTATGCGCACGTTCTAAAACAGTTTTACCGTTCTTTCTTGTTAAAAGTAAAATAAAATATTAAATAGAATACTTCATTTTGTCTATAAATATCTTGAAGAGGAGAGGAACTTCATTTTGTTTGGGAACCTAATAGGTTTAAACTCAAGATGCTCCAGCACAACTGAAAGAAATTCTAATAGGGATTTGAGGCCTATAAATTGTTAAAATTGACATGAAAATATATTTGTATCACTAGCAAACCATGTCATTGACGTAGTGAGATGTTGACTGTGGAAATTTTATTTTGAATACATTAACAAATACAACAATTATATAATTAGATATTCAATAAGGATAAGGTTAGCAGAGGAAGAAATTTGATGATATGCTACTTTAGTAGATTTATCAGTTATGTATCGGAGATTACTGAAAACAAGAAGCCCAAAGCAGGTTTTCATTCATTTTTACTAATTTTTTAGTTGTTTTATGCTTTGAAGAAATATTAGTGCTTCATAGTTTAATAAATTGGACTGTCCATTTTTCGTGCAAGAAGCATCCAAGAAAACTTTCTTTATCTTTAAGATAGTTGGGAGATTTTACCCAAGAAATTGGCAAAAACTGGAAACACCAGAACATGGGAATAGATTTAATGCCAATACAGACTACCCACGAGATCACTTAGATTATGAGGATGCAAACATAGTGGCCATAAAATACCTTCTGTGCTATTTTAAAGTGAAGGAAAAAAACACACACACACACACTTCCATTCTGAGACCGCGAACCACTCGGGTCTATTTATTTTATTACATCTAATATAAGAGGCGAAACAACTAGATGATCAAAGATAATTGGCTATAGTAGTTTTGGTTTATCCCTACTTTTTCCAACGTGCTGTGCCGCAATCGCTTGCAAAAAAAATATTGGCGCCAATAAACATAATTTAAGAAAGTATGGATTTTATTGGCGACTGGGAGAGAGCTTACAATCAAAACACTTCAAATTGAGTCAATGGACATGCACAATATTATCTAGTTGGTCAATGTTTTGATCAAAACTCTAATAAGGCAACGAAATCTAGGAAAATAGTGTTGATATTGTAAATATCTCTACAATTGGAAAAGAAATATTTATTCAAGAAACAATAATTGATTCATAATAGTCTAGCTTTGTAATATTTGAACATGCATTTATAAAATTCTCTTTTTATCTTAATGTAAATACAGATGAAAAAGACTTCGCGATGGACTAACCTAGCAAGTCTTTGCTAAGTCTCTGATTTCATTTTCAGGTTACTAAAAGACAGCCTGATAGAAAATTCTACAGGTTAGCCCTGTGCTCATGCAGTTATCTTTATCTGATTTAGGTTCACTCGTTCAGAAAAAGAAGATGAACATGCATTAAACAAGTGATTAATGCTGATGAAATGGAATACGGAGGAGTCAATTGTACTGTGAGGTGCATAGACATGATAATGAAAGAAATATTTATTTGAATATTCAGATTAGGTGGCCGATGTTGAAGGTCTAATTCCCAAGTTTCCATTAAGGTCCTAGAAAGTTAATGCACTTATGTTTATCTTTTGCCAGGGAGGAAATAGAAAATATTTATGATGTCCCGAAATAAATGTCTTTTGATGAAAGAAAGTAAAATAAATGATCAGGGTCATGTTATTGCGGGCATAGCATTGATAAAATTGACATGATATTTTTTTGCCGCACCACAATAAATATCTAGGTAAAATGTCGATATCCATTTAATTGAATAGATATGTCATTTACTAATCTATTTGTATCACTAGCAGACCTTCAAAGCCTTTCACTATATGAAAATTGTTACAACCATATAAAATTTTACTCACCAACCCAATTCTTAAGTATTACAAAGAAAAATAATCTTGAGCTTTACCATACCCACTTTTCTACTCTTTATATGAAAACTCTCAAGATATTAGGCTCACAATATTTATCTCTCGGATCAACTCTCAGGCCACACCCATGAAATAATAAATATCCACTATTTGGAGGATCGATAATTAAGTAAAAGAGTTCCATTTCAACTCAAACAAGGACTCCTTTATATGCAAGACTTCAAAATTGGATGTAAAATTGGAAATCAAATTCTGCGAGGATTTTTCTCTCAACTTTAACTAGAAGTCTTCCATACAATCATTACCTTTTATTATTTGCAATAGAAGTACTCCAACTTTTGACTTCTGAGGCAATTATCCAACACATTTTGAATATATTAACAAGCACAACAATTATATAGTTAGATATGCAATAAGGATAAAGTTAGTAGATGATGATGAAATACTTCTTCTTTAGTAAATTTATCAGTTATGTACCAGAGATTATTGAAAACAAGTAGCCTGAAGCGGTTTTCATTCATTTTTACTAATTTTTTAGTTGTTTTATGCTTCGAAGAAATATTAGTGCTTCATAGTTAATAAATTGGATCGTCCTTCATTTTTAGTGCAAGAAGTATCCAAGAAAGCTTTCTTTATTTTTAAGATAGGTGGGAGATTTTACCCAAGAAATTGGCAAAAAATGGAAACACCTGAAAATGGGAATAGATTTAATACAAACACGGACTACCCACAAGACTAATTTGATTATGAAGATGCAAACATAGTGGCCTTAAAACACCTTCTGTGCTATTTTAAAGTAAAAATGATAATAATAACTTTCATTTTGAGACCACGAACCACTCTGGTCTATTTATTTTATTACATCTAATATAAGAGGCAAAACAACTAGATGATCAAAGATAATTGGCTGTAGTAGTTTTGTATATCTCTATTTTTTCCAATGTGTTATGCCACGATCGCTAGTCATTGCACATGTAAACCATTTATTTCTTTTCCATTCACGTGTTTAGCTCATTAGGGACTACACTTTTTAGCCTTCCATTAAACTCCTTAAAAGTTCACTTTGATCAACATGAATCCGATCACATTTATATTTTAGAATAGAGTTCTGATTTTTGCAGAGAATGCTCTTCGTGAAATAGCTGATCAGTTGGGCAAAAAGGATTGGGACTTCAACCTGAATCCTTGTGATAATAACTCAAACTGGAATACACCGAAACGAGAAGATATTCAATGGTACAGCAATTCCATCATTTGCCATTGTAATTTCCCTGGTGGTGTGTGCCACGTAAAATTAATGTAGGTTTTCTTGCTGAAAACTTATCATCTTTATCATTAGTTTGAAACTGATTTAGAAATAGCCATTTGTGCTATTACGTTGCAAGGAATCAGGAATCACAGAAAATATATTCTGCTTCTATTGATCCTTCAAGCAGCTAAATATGGGGTTTTCAGTATTTGATTTTGAGGCATGGAATACCATATAATGGTTGGAAATCTGTTTGTCGATTCTTAAAATGGTATTTTAAGTGGGAATTATTGTACTTTTTTCATGCTTAAACCTCAATAGAACTTATGGTGCCTAGTAATCAAACTTGACCTTTATGACTTATTTCATATGAATAATGTCATCGAAGACCAGTGTAACTGTCGCCATGCAATGGGCTAAATGAAAGGTAGTGACTCATTTAATGACACTTGGTGTCACCAAAACTGGTATTATAATACTAGTGGTGCTAAATAACATTATTCATTTTATATTGCTAGACTCTCTATCTTCATCATCTTTCACCAGGATTTGCACTTAACATATGTATAGAAGTTTCTGCAATAAGCTGTGTTAGTATTATAACCATAAAAAAATAAAAAAATAAATAAAAAAGAAGTTCTTTTTTTCCATTCAGTCAAGCATACAACTTTATTTCACCATGTCAGTGTTTCAAGTTACATTCTTGATTGTTAAGTTAGAGTTGAAAATGAAATCGTATAACGTTTGTAGTGTGTTCTAGAAGCCACTCTAACAAGTTGTTTTACTTGAAACACTCTATACATTTAGCCCCTATTTCCTAGGACTAAAATATAGATCTTAATCTAAATAAACATCAACAATTAATTTTAGCCGCATATTTTATAGAACCAAAACTTTTCAACTGTACATTTCATCAACTTTTATCAAAATTTGCTAAAAATAATCCCCCACCAAACATGGGCTTAATATATTGTATCGTTTCCTTCAAAATCCCTTTGGAATGATTTATTTATTTATTTTATTATTATTATTATTTTTTTTGGCTTTGTTTTTTTCACTTCTCAAGAAATTTTAATTGTCGCACTTGTAAAATTTAGATGAAAACTTTTCAATTCAGAGTATGCTAAAGATTGTCTCTTTTCTTTACAAACAGATTTCTAAATGGACAGTATTTGGCAGGTGTCCTTCCGCCCTCACAGGCAAAGTTACCATACCTCAAGACAATGTAGCAAGATGTTCCAAGTTTATTTTCAATTTATTAAATCTACTCAGCTTTTTGCTTCGAAAGGTTGAGACAATTTGTTGGCCACATTGATCTCACTCTGAATCTATTGGCTGCAGAGATCTTAGTGGCAACTACCTTAATGGTACAATACCATGGAATGGGAAGCAACCAAATTGGAGTCCATGTGAGCCTTGCCTGTAGCTTTTAATTGAGTTTTGGCAATGATGTAATGTCTACATCCTTTGTTATATCGAAAAAGTACGTGTGATATAGAAGTCTTTTGGTGAACCGCCTATCTGGACCCATACCGAAATTCCTGGGAAACATTACTATGTATATTTGTGAGTTCCTATCTAGCTATCTCCCCCTCTACATATCAATTGACCCATAGATCTCTCTCTCTACATATGGTCACTCCTACATAAACAAGCAAACACCATGAATGTTTTGTTTGATAGTGGATATATTTTCCCGAAATTCTAATTGTAATTTTGAAAATCTATTCAACTTTCAGGGGCCTGGGGAGTAACAGGTTAAACGGGACCATTCCAGCAGAACTAGGGAAGCTGGTCAATTTAAAACATCTGTAAGACCTTTTCGATCATCCAAATTTTAACAAATTGACAATATATATAGGTAGATTACAGAAACGAGGTTCGAAGGTGTAGGTGAGACCAGTTTAGAGATGACGATTAGACGAAACTAGATGTTGGAATATCGCAAAAACTCGAACTTAAAACAATACCGGCTTCAAGGCATAAAACAAATATCTCTTTCCTTAAGATGTTATTTGTTTCCACCAATCTATGATGCACATGGAATGAAAATACGTCTATAGGATATAATGAAGCCCTTTAGTGTTGTTTGGGATTTCTCACGAAGACAACACGAACAGTGGAAAGTCCACTCAAAATTTCCACTTTATATCTGCAGTATGATAAATACAAACAATACTCAAGAAGATAAGAATGCACTAAAGTTGGTATTTTGGATGCAAGAAAGTGTAGAAAATGGTAGAGTAAAAACGAATTAAAATTATATTACACATCTTCCCAAGAGTTACAACACTTCAAGATAATTATTAGAGTTTGAACTACATCAATACAAACTGAAAAAAAAAATTGAATTCTAACTATCAAACATCAGTTAGGAACGAAAAGACACCATTGTTGTCGCTTGGCAGCGCGGGTGCACTAGCCAACAGGTCACTTGCATCAACAAGGCAGAGTACCTGCGCTTCAATTACTCAACTAGCGCAGGTGCACTAGCCTTGGGCGTACTTGCGCCAATTTATGTTGCAAACTAGTGCAAGTTTTGGTCCGTTTGGTCATCTCTTGTTCTTGTCCTATCTTGATCCAACGCTTCTTGAAGTATTTCCTTGATTTAAACTACCAATGTCTAAAAGACATTTTTTTTGGAAATTATTCCAACAATTCTCTACAATTTCCAAAATGAGTGATAGTTTTACAATCTACCATATAGACATCACAAACTTTATGCATAGACGAAGGTGCTTTTGGACTTCAACCTTCACGTAGTGAAGTTGTTGCAAATATTTGTTGGGACCGGGTGGAAACGAAACGCAAGAATTGAGATTTAATGGACACCAATTTGAAGTATAATACAGGATCGCAAAATACCACGAACAAGATTAAAGTAAAAGATGAATTAAGCAGAGGAACGATGAATTTTATTAATATGGAGAGAATTACAACTGGACAGCAATGATGCTTCAACAATACTGAAAGAGGAGACTCATATTTATACCACAAGAGTCTAGCTCTAAAAGAGTCCTAAAAAGGAAAAAATTATAGGTTCAACGGGAAAAAAACAAGACAAGGACTTTGTTTCCTTATTTTTCGGATACTATTTGATTCTCCAAATCCATCACGCATCTTCAAGATTTCCTTTCCAATTTGAATCACCAACTCTAACAATCTCCACCTTGACTCAAATTCGGGTGCAACGAACGAAACTCCAAAATTTCTCCACCTTGAGAAATAATCCATTTGCATCAGAATAACCAATTTCTTCAACACAGTAACCAAAACTCTCCACGATAACACATTACCCCCCCAGCTTCCACAAGCGACACCCGAACCCAAAACTTGGGTTCTCAAAATTCCTCCTGAAATTAACAATCACTGGACAGGGTCGAAGTACACCCTGTAGCAGAAACCACACCAAATGCACAATCAGAAGGTCCCTTGCCAATATTGTCACCTTTAATGATTTCTAAAGCACTACAGACATCTCCAAAACTATACCTACGCTCCATGAGTCCATTGGCATTACAAGAACACAGTGTACCCACTAAAATTGGTGGCAAAGCAGAATCACCAATACTCCCTTGAGCAAAGTTCTTAACTAACCCAGAGCAAAACCCGAGAGGTACTGTACTAAATTGAATGTCCACCACGGTACTGAACTTGTCCAAATGTCTCTGAACTGGTTCTGCGCTCCCCTGCAAGATGTACAACTGGGATTTCCTCCGTCCCTCCAGTACAACCCAGACACCCCTTCAAACCTTCAAGACTCTACCTCCACCAGAAAATTTGTACTTTTTTTCATCCAAGGTACTCAGTGATATGAGATTCTTTGTCAAGTTTGGAACATGATGAACCTGATCAAGTGTCCTCACTGTTTTATCCTATAGCCTCAATCTGACCCGACCGATTCCTGCAACCTAGCAAGATTGATTGTTTCCCATGACAACCCCACCTTGCTTCACCGTCTCATATGTTTGAAACAAAGCCCTATTGGGACATATATGATACGAACAAGCAGAATCCAAAATCCACTCCTCAGGTTTGGATTCCCTGTTAGATACAGCCAACATCACATCTCCATCATCACAAAAATTTTCAGCAATATTAGTCTCGTTTGAATTACCTGATTGCCTCGCATGATTTGCATGTAAATCACCTTTACCCTGCAACTTGTCGCAATCTTTCTTGATGTGTCCTTTCCTCTTGCAGTAATAACATTACACATTGATGTACCTCACCTTCGATCTACCCCTCCGTCGATCAACATGAGTAACCAGAGCATTCCCACTCCTAGATTTAGGATCTCCAACCAATAACTCCATCTTCTCTTTTGAGAATAGGGCGTCGTATACCTCCTCAATGGACAATGTGTCATGATGATACAATATAGTATCACGAAAAGACAAAAAAGAATTGGGTAGCGAACACAACAGGACCAAGGCTAGATCCTCTTCATCATATTTTACCTCCAACGTCTCCAAATCTGCAATGATCTCCTTGAACACAGCAAGGTGTTCCTATAGTGACCCTCCTTCCACCATGCGATGAGAATACAATCTTTGCTTTAGAGTCAGTTTGCTCGTCAAACTCTTTGTCATGCACAACTGCTCCAGCTTGAGCCACAAAGCAGCCGCTGTCTTCTCCTTCAAAACATCTTGCAGCAAATTATTGGATAAATGAAGTTGGACTTGCGCTAAAGCCTTTCGATCCTTTCATTGTTTCTCCTCCATAGACAAGTTTGCTGGCATCCTATCAAAACCCAGCAAAGCATCATCAAGATCCATCTGCGTCAACACAGCTCTCACCTTTACTTACCACAGCGAAAATCTTGTATTGTGATCCAATAGCAGAATTTCATACTTCAACGAATTCATTCTTGAAAAATCTCAACCAAATCACAAAGAGCCTGCAACTTGCAACATCCAAAACTGAAAACTTCCGAACGTACAAGGGGCAAAACAGTCCAGAACCACAATTTTGCCCAAAACTGAAATTGGACACCACCACAAGGTCTATCTCGTCGTCCGGAGAAAACTGCCTGAAGACACCATCGTCGAAAACCACCGCACGCCCCGCCACTCTCTCGTCAAAGTTCCCACCGCCGGCGACTAACCAGAAACGCGCCGACGACCTGTGACCTTTTCTGGACCGTCTCTGCTTGCTGAGTCCACTGGTGGTGTTCGTTTCTCCAAAAGGTAAGTAGTTTCATCGAAAAATGCACAAATAGATCCAGTAGAAAATCGAAAAAAACTGGACAGATTCATTTTCTTATTTTCTGGTAATTTTCAGACCAATTTTTGATTAGTTTCAGGCCAGAAATCCACCAACAACCTCGCTCTGATATCACTTGTTGGGACCGGGTGGAAATGAAACGCAAGAATTGAGATTTAATGGACACCAATTTGAAGTATAATACAAGATTGCAAAATACCACGAACAAGATTAAAGTAAAAGATGAATTAAGCATAGGAACGACGAATTTTATTAATATGGAGAGAATTACAACTGGATAGTAATGATGTTTCAACAATACTAAAAGATGAGACTCATATTTATACCACAAGAGTGTAGCACTAAAAGAGTCATAAAAAGGTAAGAATTCTAGGTTAAACGTGAAAAGGAAAAAAAACGAGACAAGAACTTTGTTTCTTTATTTTTCAAATACTATTTGATTCTCCAAATCCATCACGCATCTTCAAGATTTCCTTTCCAATTTGAGTCACCAACTCTAACAATATTAACCAAAGCGATATGGTAGACAAGCTTTGAACCAAAAACCCTATATGGCTAAGCGAAAAACTTCATATACAAGTTTCATATCCTCCCGTGTTCATATAAATCAACATGTGAATACTCCACGTGTCCCATATCCTTAATTTTCAAGAATGTCTTAAGTAGCGAGTCGAGACACTTTGGAGATAAACCATCATCGACGCTCATGGAGATAGACTTATTGTTATCAAACGAAGATGATACCGGATTAATCCAATACCAAACTGTTGGGGAAAATAAGAGATTGTAGCCATAATATGAAGTAATTAATCACAAGAACAAAATAATTTGTAGAGAATGGAAATTTTATTATAATATGAAAAAATAATACAAAGATTTGTGTTTACAATGTTTCTAACTTCTTCTAAATCATAATGAAAAGCTAACTATATATAAAGAATAAATAGGGGCACGTTCAAAACCTAATAGTAGAGTTGTGGTTGAAGTAGAATGCAAAATGGAGTAGAGAAAGAAAAATCACACTGGACGAAACAGAGTAGGTAGCGTCGTGGTGCTGTGGCTCCCACTCTCAGGTCCTTTACCTCAAAAACTTGATTTTCTTCATCACAATATTCTATTCAAGTTTAACACAAATTTCAATTCCTAATGGGCTACCAAGTAGAACTTCAACTAGAACTCGCCAAGTAAACTTGAATAGAATTCCACAATAACAGTCCAAATAGAATTTTTCCTAATGTGCACTTTAATTAGAACTTTCAATTATCTTCAACAAAGAATTCGGGTCACAACCAAATTCTAACAATCTCTACCTTGACACGAATTCCACTAAAATGAATAAAACTTCAAAAGAAAAAATTCTCCACTTGAAGACAAATTCCACTACATGGAAAAAACTTGAAATCTTCACTAAAGGACACAAACGAACTTATCCATAAAAAAATTCAACCAAAATATTCTCCACCTCTACTACCTCAATTAAAGGAAAAAGTGATCTAATGACCACCAAACAAAGTTGAAACAAGCCCTATAATAGAATTACAACTGAATACATTAAAAGAAGGATCTTGGCTAGAATCAACACCTTTAATCACATTCAAACTATCAACTAAATCAGCATAATTGTATCTATGTGAAATATTATGGCCAAAAATAGGTTTATTACAAGCAACTAAATACAATGACACCATCGATGATGGTGGTAAGGCGGATTTACCTATAACTTCTAAATTTACTGAGATGTATTCTTTTTTACAAAAAAAAAATAAATAATAATAAATAAAAATAAAAATCCCTAAAATTAGGCTCCAACAATATAGAATCCAACTCCAAATCCACTTGAGTTCTTAAAATATGCTGATTGCTCAAAAATTCTTTATAACACTGCAAGATATATAAATGGAATTTTCTATATCCCTTTAACAAAACACATGTTGATTTACTAACTTTCAGGACTCCACCTTTAACAATATAACTGTACTCTTTTGAATCAAAAGTACTTGAGGAGATAAGATTTTTCTTCAAATCTGGAACGCACTCACTGCATTAAGTGTTCTAACCTTCCCATCAAACATCTTTATTTTAATTCGACAAATACAAGCTATTTGACAATGTGTATTATTACCTATCATTACAATACCTTTTAAAACTTCTTCATATGTTGAGAATAAATCTCGATTAGGAGTCATATAAAAAGTGCAAGCAGCATAAAAAATCCAAGCCTCGTCAAATTTGGAGTTGTAGTTGGACATAAGTAAAAGCTCTCCATCATTGTTAGGATTTTTTTTGCAATACTTGTTTTTCCTAAAATTTCTGATTGTTTATTTGTAGTCAATTTTGATTTATTCTACAACTTGTAACAATCATTTATCTAGTGCCCCCCTTTTTTGTAATAATTATAAAATTTGAAGTTAGATTTTTGACTTATCCTTTGAATGACCACCATCAACAATGAAGCCATCTCAAAGACTCTCAAATGCAACAAGATACTTCATCTTCTCCTCTGAATATAGAACATCATAGAGTTCTTTGATGGTCAGAATATCACAATTATATAAAATTGTGTCTCTAAAAGACATGTATGAAGTGGACAATGAACACAATAAAATCAATCACAAATTTTCTTCATTATATTTGACTTCCAAGGTCTCCAAATTAGCGATGATTTCCTTAAAAATAGCTAGGTGATCCTCAATAAATATACCTTCTGTCTTATGATGAGAATATATACGTTGCTTCAAATGCAATTTGCTAATAGGACTTTTCGTCATGCATAATTGTTCTGATTTTAACAATAATGCAGTAGCTAACTTCTCCTTCAAAACATCCCAAAGAATAATATTTGAAAGATGAAGTTGTATATAAGATAGGATCTTTCGGTCCATCTGTTGTTTCTCCTCTGGAGTTCAAGTTGTAGGCATCTTGTCAAATTCTAATAACTTTCGTCATCCGAATCCATCTGACCGATTACTGCTCCCATCTTTATTTGTCATAAAGATAATCTTGTATTGCGATTTAATAGCAGAATATCATACTTCATTGTTTCCATGATGAAAGATCAAGTTGAGCTATTAACTTGATCAAAACCTCAATATTCCCAAGAATTTAAACACCAAACACTCTGATACCCGTTTATTGTGAAATGAAAATAATCCGGATTAATTTTATACCAAATTGTTGGAGAAAAATAAGATATTATAGCCATAATATGAAATAATTGATTAATATAACGCAAAAACAAAATAATTTGCAAAGAATGGAAATATGGAGAAAGAATACAAAAATTTGTGTTTACGATGTTTATAACTTCTTCTAAGTCATAATGAAGAGCCAACTATATATTTAACTAGTAGTGAATGTCCAAACCCTAATAGTAGAGTTGTAGTTGAAGTTGAATGCAAAAAAGAGAGAGTCCAAAATGGAGTAGAGTAGGAAAAAATCGCTTAGGGAGAAACAGACAATGTGCGCCTCGACGCCGAACCAAAAACTTCTTGGCATTGCGATGCCCATTCTCCAGTCCTTTACTTCAAAAACTTGATTTTCTTCATCCCAATATCCTATTTAAGTCCAATACAAATTTAAACTCCCAATTGGACTTCTAAGTAAAACTTCAACTAGAATTCGTCGAGTAAACTTGAATAGAATTGCATAATAGCACTCCAAAAAGGATTATTCTTAATGTGCACTTTAATTAGAACTCACAATTATCTTTGAAAAAAAAAAATTGGATCACACCCAAATTCTGACACTTATCAATAATACTAACGTAACTAGAGTATTCTATATAAATCTATTAAAAGTGCCCTTCGGGGGCATAACCCAGTAGTGCAAAGTACAGAAGTGAGGTAGTCTCAGCCTTGCTGGCAACCGCAGTGTGAGGGTTCGATTCCTGAGATATGAAATTAGGCTTTTTGTAGGCACCAGTATATGGATAATCTCTTGTTCTCTGGCCTGCTGGGGCATATCCTGCGATTTTCCTCCCTCACGATGCTCCATGGACGGGACAGTAGGGGTCCTCAAGGTTGGGGTTCAACCTTTTTTTAAATCTATTAAAAGCTCAATAACTGATCTTTTCCCTTATTGTTAAGTGTACTAAGCACACTTACATGGGAAAAAATGAATATTTCCTGTGATCACCTATTTGAAATACTTTACTCTTTGAACCTAAGAACTTGATGTTTCAAGTGTTAGATCGACTTTTCATCATTGGTGATTAGTTGTATTTCCCGTCTCAATCCCGTGACATTTAACGAGTCAAGGCCTTATGTAAATTTTAACATGCCATAGTCATAGACTAATTCAATCCGTTGATCTTGTATAATCAATTACTTAAACCAAGATCATTTAGTTAAGTCATATCTACTTTGTCAATTATAATAAGGACATTTAATCACTTAATTGACAAATCAATATTTTATTCTTTTAATAGAAGAACAGAGATTTGCAACACCTTTGAATTAATCAATCCATTTAATTTCCTTTACTTTATTGGACTCGAGTTTTACACTTCATTGAAGATCAACTAGGTCCCAAACCAATGGATTTATTTTGCTAGTTCCTTTTCCAAAAACGAAGCCTTTGCGGAAGATATATACTGACACTTATGTTAAACAATTCGATGTTATATCATATGAAGATTATATGGTATACTAGTTAAGCACAAAACTAATTTCATGTTTAAAAGTATAGAAGCTTATTTCAAAATTTGCCTTTTATATATATATATTATTACAAGTAACTTGACAAAAAAATATCTTTAAATTTCCTTATTAACTATAGCAAACATTCATGATAATAATTAGAAAATACATGCCCCTCATTGGGTGGCAGAGTAGTGGAGTAGGTGAGCGCGGTGGTATTTGGTCACGAGTTCGATTCTCTCTACTAATACTTTCTCAGTTGAGCCTGTCGCACAGGGCTTGTCTAGTGTGGTGTACCAGGCTGGCGTGGTTTGCGACTGCGGGTTCCCCGTCATTAAAAATAATAATAATAAATTAGAAAATACATATGATACTAGCTCAATATAATAGCAAGTTACTTATTCTAACGTATTTATATCAAAGTAATCTTCAAGCATCTCGTAAGCAAATATGAAATCAAATAATAAATCAACCTATAGCAATAATTATTTAATTATAAACACGTACACAAACAAAAATATTTTTCCAAAAAATACCACTCTTTGGCAATACATATTCAAAAATCTCAAAACAAACTTGAAAGCATACTTAAAACAAATTCAAATTACAAAGTTATCCATGTCATCTTGCTTCTTCAAATGGCGACACTTTCTCATTTTGCTACAATTGTAACAAGACCTACTCTGTTTCTTGGAACCCTCGTCTTTTGAATCGTGCTTCCTCTTCATGTTGTTTTTGGTGTTTTGTTAATTTGCATCATCTTCGTTTCATCGATCCTTCCTTATCCTGAACCACATGAACTTTAGAAGATTGGACACTATGCTCCTAAAAAATTAATCATTTTGAACTCTTTCTCCATTCAGAGATTACGACCCAATACTTCAATAGGGATATCTTATTTATGGTGTTTTAGACTTCTATTATAATCTTTCCAAGATGCAGGTAGTTTGTCAATGGACACATCCATATTGATGTGGTATTGAAGAAATTGGTTATGTATATGAGTGGTTTTATGAAATTGCTCAATTATCTTCACGTTGTCCACCATTCGATATTGAAAGAATTAGATACAATTAATTTCTTACTTGTAATATCCTCCAACATGCATTTGGCTTCCAATGCTTCCCATATTTCCTTGGCGATTTTCTTCTTGTGGTACTGATCAAAAAGAGAATTATGAGACATTGCATGTTAAATGTGACCCTCGCATATGTAATCATCTTGATCTCATTTTTGTCTAGGTCTTGTATCTCCAATGGTTCATTTTTTGTCTCTTCTGGCTTTGGAGTTGTAAGCTATTACACCACGTTGAGGATTGTGAGAAGGAAGTGAAGTTTTTTTTGCCATATTCGAAAATTTGAATCTTCAAACCTTTCCAATTTGACAAAGTCTGCTGCAAAATCTCATAACTAAAACATTGGACGTGCCATAGAAAACTTGAAATTATGTCTGAAGATTGTTGATGGGATTAATCTTGAGATGATAAGTAGACGACTAGAAGTTGGATTATGGCAGAAACTCGAACTTAAAATAATATCACTTCCCTCAAGATGTTATTTGTCCCTACAAATCTTTGATTCACAAGGGAATGCAAATATGCCTCCAGGATAAAATGAAGCCTTTTAGTGTTGTTTGTGTTGTGTATCCATGAAGAAAACCTGGACGTCGAAGAATTTGAAGTCTATATCGCAGTTCGTACTTTATCTCTGCATTATGATCACGAAGTACAAACAATATTTAAGAAGAAATGAATACACAAGAGTTGGTATTTTGGATGTTAAAAAGTATAGAAAATTGTAGAGTACAAACTAATTTCAATTTCATATATATTACTGCCATGCAGTGTGCTGCCTGTTGAGATTACCAGAAGAAACTACCAGAAGAAGCTAACGTGGAAGTAAGCTAAAGAATTAGTTAGATTAGTGAAATTTTCAGTTAGTGTACAGCTGTAAACAACTGTAATTAGTGCTGTATTTTTCCATTCATATTTAAAGACCACATGATGTACAATTATCGTGACTTTTATCTTCAATACACAAAAAATTTCCTATTCATTTTTACTCCTTCTGTTCTCTAAGAAGTAAGTTCTTACAGCTTCTGGCTTAATCTCAAGATGGTATCAGAGCATAATGATACTTCCGCTTCAGCTCCTAAATCCTTAATTTCTGAGCCTCATGTTTCGATTCCTGCATCTGCAGTGAAAACGGAGGATGTCCTTAGTCCATTTTTTCTGCATCATGGAGATAGTCCTGGTTGTTGGGGATTGAACCAATAACACAACCACGCAGCGGAATACAATTACACAATCCCCCTATTATGTAGAATTAAAATGGCAGTAAAATAACACCGGCTCCAACTCACACACACTGGCAGAAATGTAAAGATAACAACACCAATATTTGTTCACTAGGGAAACCCTTCAACGTGAAGGTAAAACCCCGAGACCTAGTCCAGTAAAGCCTTCCACTATATGAATAATGGGATACACAATTTAACCCTCTCCAAAGTAAACTCTAGAGGCTACCAAATACATCAAGAACACATGTAGTTCTTGGATATCAACAACAACATCATCCAAAATAAATACACACAATAATAAGGAGAAAATCTCACTAGACAAGTGTGTATAGCCCAGAGGAACGGAGAAGAATTTCGACGATCAGCTCCAGTCAAAATGTAGGTATCTTTGCCAAGAATAACATACTGAAATATCAAGAAAATCGGACTACAAACGAGCCTCGATCCTTTGGCAAGAAGAGCTGAAATGTCGGACTCTTTCTCTCGCGTAACTCTCTGCTCCAGAAATGAAATTGGCTTTCCCCTTTTGGAATGTATTAATTCTGCCCCGTTTTCTCCCTATCTATATTTGTATGTTTTAGTTTGGACCAAACAAATGGGCCATTAAATGCTTGAGCCCAAATTGGCTAAAGAAAGCCAAGTCCCTCAAAGTGGAGGGAAGGCCCAACACTACTCCCCCTCCCGACTACGTGAGGGACTCCACCAAGCCTGCTTCCCTTCTACATACTTGTAGTTTCTCCATAGGCAATGGCTTTGTCATCATATCTGAACCATTCTCATCAGTATGGATTTTTTCAAGCTCTAACTTCTTCATCTCTAGTGCATCTCGAATCCAATGATACCTCACTTCAATATGTTTGGATCTTGAGTGGAAAGTTGGATTCTTACTGAGATGGATGGCACTCTGACTGTCACAATAGAGTATATACTTCTCTTGCTCTAGGCCTAGTTCTTGTAAGAACTTCTTCATCCATAGCAATTCCTTGCTAGCTTCAGTGATGGCTATGTACTCAGCCTCAGTGGTGGATAGAGCAACACATTTCTGTAGTCTAGACTGCCATGAAACTGCTCCCCCTGAGAAAGTGATCAAATACCCAGAGGTAGACTTTCTAGAGTCTATATCACCAGCCATATCTGCATCTGTGAACCCAACAAGCTCGGGTTTGCTGGTGCCAAAAGATAAACACATCTTAGAAGTCCCCCTAAGATATCTGAGAATCCATTTCACTGCTGCCCAGTGTTCTTTTCCAGGATTAGAAAGAAATCTACTGACAACTCCAACAGAATGAGCAATGTCTGGCCTTGTGCATACCATAGCATACATCAAGCTACCCACAGCTGATGCATAAGGCACATTCTTCATTTCTTCATTTTCATTTTCACTTGAAGGACTTTGTTTTGAACTCAATTTCAAATGACTTGCAAGTGGAGAGCTAACTGGTGTTGCCTTGTCCATATTGAACCTGTGTAATACCCTCTCGATATAACTTTCCTGTGATAACCATAATCTCCCATTCTTCCTGTCACGAGAGATTTTCATACCGAGGATTTGATTTGCAAGTCCTAAATCCTTCATTTCAAAGGACTTGCTCAACTCATTTTTCAACTTCTTAATTTTTCCAGTGTCACGACTGACAATCAACATGTCGTCTACATATAACAAGAGGATAATAAATTCCCCATCAGAGAATTTCTTCATGAACACACAATGATCAGAAGTTGTTCTGGTGTACCCATGCTCAACCATGAAGAAATCAAATTTCTTGTACCATTGTCTCGGTGCCTGCTTGAGGTCATACAAGCTTTTCTTCAACCGACATACAAGATTTTCTTTACCTTTAGCTGTAAATCCTTCTGGCTGCTCCATGTATATTTCCTCTTCAAGGTCACCATGAAGGAAAGCGGTCTTCACATCAAGTTGTTCAATCTCTAGATTCACACTGGCTGCCAAGCCTAACACAACTCGGATTGAAGACATTTTAACCACAGGTGAGAAGATTTCTTCAAAATCAATACCTTTCTTCTGACCAAACCCCTTCACAACCAACCTTGCCTTGTACCTTGGCTGCAAGCTATGTGGTTCAACTTTTAGTCTAAGCACCCATTTGTTCTCCAGTGCTCTCTTGCCCTTAGGCAACTGTACTAGATCATAGGTGTTATTCTTATGCAAAGATTTCATCTCTTCTTGCATAGCTTTTAACCACTCATTTTTCTGATCATGTAACAGAACCTCCTGATAACTTTCTGGCTCTCCCCCATCAGAAAGTAACACATATTCATTACTAGAGTATTTTTTAGAAGGCTGGCACTCTCTAGTAGATCTTCTTAACCCCTCTTCAGCTAACACCTCAAGAGGAACATTCTCTTGAATTTGATCTGGTTCTGCATTACCCTGTGTAGAGGCTTCATCAAGTCTGTCTCCTATAGTGTCATGTTCTTCTTGCACATTTTCTCTGTGATCATCATGTACCACAGGATCTGGTAGTGGTATATGTGAAACTGAACTGATTTGTTCTTCATTGACTGTATTTGGCTTCTTAGTCTGATCCAAATCTTCAATGGTTTCATTTTCAAAGAATACAACATCTCTGCTTCTGATAATCTTTTTGTTCACTGGATCCCACAATCTGTACCCAAATTCTTCATGTGCATAACCCAAGAAGATACACTGTTTTGCTTTGCTATCCAGTTTGGACCTTTCATCTTTAGGAATATGAACAGATACCCGACAGCCAAAAACTCTCAAGTGATCAAGAGATAGATCTTTTTCTGTCCAAAAGCTCTGTGGAACATCACCATTCAAAGGAACTGATGGAGAAAGATTAATCAAGTCAACTGTTGTCCTCATTGCCTCAGCCCAGAAGTGCTTAGGCAGTTTTGCATGAGAGAGCATACATCTGATCTTCTCACAAATAGTCCTGTTCATTCTTTCTGCCACCCCATTTTGTTGTGGGGTCTTTGGAACAGTTTTCTTGCCATGTCTTCTGCAGTACTCTTCAAATGGCCCTCTGTATTCACCACCATTATCTGCTCTGACACATTTTAACTGCCTTCCAGTTTCTCTTTCAACTTTCAAATGAAAGTCTTTAAATACTTCCAACACCTGATCTTTAGATTTCAAAGAATATGCAAACACTTTTCTAGAGTGATCATCAATAAATGTAACATAATACAATGCACCACCTAGAGATTTACTTTGCATCATGCAAACATCAGTATGCACTAAATCAAGAATATGAGTCTTTCTAGATGCAGGGAATCTATGAAATGCAACTCTAGTTTGCTTACCAACTAAGCAATGAGTACAAGGGATTAGTGATGTACCTTTCATATTGTGTAGGAGCTTCTTTCTGGAGAGAATTTGAAGTCCCTTTTCACTCATGTGGCCAAGCCGCTTATGCCATAGCTCAGTAGAGGCTTCATTTTCAGCAATATTCACATTTCCATGAATTAGTTTTGCTTCTATTTTGTAGAGAACATTAGTCTTCTTCCCTCTGGCTAAAACAAGAGAACCCTTTGTAAGTTTCCAAGAACCATCTCCAAGGTGATTGTGATAGCCTTCTTCATCAAGCTTTCCAACAGAAATCAAGTTGCAACGCATATCAGGAACATGTTTGACACCCCTGATAAATAACTTGCTACCAATGCTAGTTTCCAACTGTACATCCCCCATACCAATAATTCTTGCTTTAGCTTCATTTCCCATCCTGATCCAACCAAAATCACCACTGGTATAGGATGAAAAGAAATCCCTACGTGGAGTAATATGAACAGAGGCTCCTGTATCAACTATCCATGTAGAATCCTGCAATGAAAGGCTAGCAAATGCTTCATCACAAGCAACAAATACCTCTGCATCAGATGCAACTACTGCAGTCTCTTTTTGTTCTTTCTGTTCTTCACCTTTCAATTTTAACTGTTCTCTTTTCCATTTTCTGCACTCCTTTTTAAGATGCCCCAGATTGCCACAATGATAACATTTTATCCCTTTTCTTGACTTTGATCTTCTTCTAGACTTGTCATGACTGTCATCACCATAAGGTTTTCTGCTCTGGTTTCTCCCCCTTCTTTCTGTAACAAGTGCTTCAGAGTTAGAAGAAGCACCTTGCTCCTTTCTTCTGGCTTCTTCATTAAACATACTGTCTTTCACCATGTTGACAGTGATCACGCCATTCGGAGCTGAATTACTCAGAGAGACAACTAAAGTTTCCCAACTATCAGGTAATGAACTCAATAGAAGTAAAGCCTGTACCTCACCATCTAGTGTAAGCTTCATGGTAGTCAACTCATTCAATAACTCTTAAAAGCTGCTCAAGTGCTCTGCAACACTATTACCATCCCTGTATTTTAAATTCACAAGCCTTCTTATCACAAAGGCCTTATTCTGTGCCGTCTTTCTTTCATAAAGACCTTCCAATTTCTGCCAAAGACTGTATGCATCTACTTCTTTAGCTATATGATGGAAGACACTCTGATCAACCCACTGCCTAATTTGTCCAACGGCCTTTCTATTCAATTTCTTCCAATCCTCATCAGTTTTAGAATCAGGTTGCTTGCCATTCAATTCAATGGGATCGAACAAATCTTTGCAATACAAAATATCCTCCATCCTAGTCTTCCAAATAGAATAATTTGAAGATGTGAGTTTAACCGTGCCACTAGCTGAATCCTCCATTTTAATTCTCACAATAATCACAGAGGCTTAA
Source organism: Olea europaea var. sylvestris (assembly GCF_002742605.1). NCBI lineage: Eukaryota > Viridiplantae > Streptophyta > Magnoliopsida > Lamiales > Oleaceae > Olea > Olea europaea. Next base: position 15,112,097 of record NC_036243.1, on the reverse strand, counting down.
CCAAAGCTCTGATACCACTTTGTTAGGGATTGAACCAATAACACAACCACGCAGCGGAATACAATTACACAATCCCCCTATTATGTAGAATTAAAATGGCAGTAAAATAACACCGGCTCCAACTCACACACACTGGCAGAAATGTAAAGATAACAACACCAATATTTGTTCACTAGGGAAACCCTTCAACGTGAAGGTAAAATCCCGGGACCTAGTCCAGTAAAGCCTTCCACTATATGAATAATGGGATACACAATTTAACCCTCTCCAAAGTAAACTCTAGAGGCTACCAAATACATCAAGAACACATGTAGTTCTTGGATATCAACAACAACATCATCCAAAATAAATACACACAATAATAAGGAGAAAATCTCACTAGACAAGTGTGTATAGCCCAGAGGAATGGAGAAGAATTTCGACGATCAGCTCCGGTCAAAATGTAGGTATCTTTGCCAAGAATAACATACTGAAATATCAAGAAAATCGGACTACAAACGAGCCTCGATCCTTTGGCAAGAAGAGTTGAAATGTCGGACTCTTTCTCTCGCGTAACTCTCTGCTCCAGAAATGAAATTGGCTTTCCCCTTTTGGAATGTATTAATTCTGCCCCGTTTTCTCCCTATCTATATTTGTATGTTTTAGTTTGGACCAAACAAATGGGCCATTAAATGCTTGAGCCCAAATTGGCTAAAAAAAGCCAAGTCCCTCAAAGTGGAGGGAAGGCCCAACACTGGTGCCTTGATTGTCTCTCAGTAGCTGAACAAAGACAACTATGCATCATGGAGTCATCCATTGAAATGGCTCTAAGTGCCAAAAATAAGCTGTGTTTCATTGACGAGTCTCTGAGCAAGCCTGATGAAAGTGATCCGATCTATCCAGCTTGGAAGAGGTGCAATCATATGGTTATTTCATGGCTTCTAAACTCTATTAGTAAAGAAATTGTAGCTAGTGTCCTCTATTTTGATACTGCTGCTGGTATTTGGTCTGATCTTAAAGAGGTTTTCAAAAACAAATGGACCTCGTATCTTTCAACTGAGGAAGGGGATCGCCTCTTTAACACAAAATCAGTGTTCAGTAAGTGCCTAATTCACCAAACTGAAGACGCTTTTGGGATGAACTTGGACGTTATAGACGTGTTCTAGCCTCCTTGATGAAGTTTCAGCAGGAGGATTATATCATGTAATTTCTGATGGGGCTGAATGAGAGTTACTCTCAGATTCGAGGTCAAATACTATTGATTGATCCATTACCAGCAATTAACAAAGTTTTCTCTCTAGTTGTACAAGAGGAAAAGCAAAGAGAAATAACTGCTAGAATCACACATAATCTAGATTCCGTAGCTATGGTAGCTAAAAATTTCAATAGGAATCAATATACTAACGAGGGAATAAACAACTACACTGGACTGAACAATAAAAAGGAGTGTCCTCAGTGCAGCCACCATGGTCTTCTTGGCCACAAAATTGACAAATGCTACAAAGTGCACGGATATCCACCAAGATATAAGTTCAAGAACAAGAATCCTGTGGTCCATGGAGTTACAAATCAAGTAGAATTTGTTCCTAATATCACCACTGATCTTTCACAATTCCCCTTCACTAAAGATCAATATGAATAGCTGCTGGCTTTGATTTAACCTATCGATGAAACGTCTTTGCCATTCACAAGTACCCGTACTATTAACCTTCAGAATGCAAGCACCTCTGGTTCCCAGAAGCATGCCTTAGCAAATCTGGCAGGTATATAAAGTTATTTGCCTCCACAATGCATCAGTATTTAGTCAATGTTTTTCGTGTAAGTCAGTATCTAAGTCATTTGAAAGTCCTGAAACTTTGAATATGAATTATAAATGGATTTTAGACTCCGGTGCTACAGATCACATGGTGTGTTCAGTCCATTCACTCACTGAAATCACAGCTTCAGCATCTCGGTTTGTTAAGCTTCCAAATGGTACTTTAACAGAGGTTACACATGTTGGATCAATTAGACTTTCAGACTCATCATTTTGAAGAATGTTCTATGCGTGCCGTCTTTTGCATTCAATCTAATTTCAGTCAGTTACTTGCTTAAAATAGTTAGATGTAATCTCATCTTATTGTCTGGTGTGTGCTTTTTACAGGACCTACGTTTATAGAAGACGATTGGTCTGGCTAAAGAGAGAAACGGCCTGTTCTATATGCTGAACATCACTCCTACACAACACAAACACTTTGCTAATTCTATAACATCCACAGTTTCTAATTTGTGGCATCTTAGGTTAGGGCATCCATCTTTGCAGCGCCTACAATGCTGCAATCTACCATTTTAGATTTGAATGTAAATACTATACATCAGTGTGATGTTTGCCCTACGGCTAAATTACACAGATTACCCTATGTTTCCAGTGAAATAAATAGTTCAACCCCATTTGATCTAATACATGCTGATCTATGGGGTCCTTTATCTACTACTGCTATTGATGGTTCAAAATACTTTCTAACTCTTGTCGATGACTTTACTCGATGTACATGGACTTGATTACTAAATTCTAAAAATCAAACGCAATCTGTCGTTCCAACTTTCTTCACTTTAATTGAGACGCAATTTAATCTCAAGATAAAGTGCATTCATTCATATAATGGTTCAGAATTTCACCTTAGAGATTTTTTTATGTCTAAGGGTGTTATACATCAAAAGACTTGTGTTGAGTCACCTTAACAAAATAGAGTAGTCGAAAGAAAGCACCAACATCTATTAAATGTTGCTAGAGTAATTCGTTTTCAATCTAATTTACCCCTTAGTTTCTGGGGTGAATGTATGCAAACCGCCACTTACATAATCAACAGACTTTCCACTCCCTTGCCCCCATAGCATATCTCAGTGGTGCAAAGGACAGGAGTGAGGTAGTCTTAGCCTTGCTGGCAGCTGCAGTGTGAGGCTTCAATTCCTGAGATATGGAATTGGACTCTTTGTGGGCACCAGTGTACGACAAGCTCTTGTTCCCTGGCCTACTGGGGCATATTCAATGATTTACCTCCCTCACGATACTCCAGGGGTGGGGCGGTGGGAGCCCTCAAGGTTGGGATTTAACCTTTTTAACAGACTTCCCACTCTCTTACTCCATGGAAAATCTCCCTTTGAAGTTCTTTTCTCCCAAAAACTAGACTACACTCATTTCAGGATTTTTAATTGCTTATATTTTGCTTACACGCTCACTAAAAATCGATCAAAATTTGATTCTAGAGCAACTAAATGTATCTTTCTTGGCTATCCATATTCTATCAAAGGCTATAAACTCCTAGATCTTCAAATTCAGGATGCCTTCATTTCAAGAAATGTCATATTCTATGAAAACATCTTTCCATTCAAACAATTTCCTTTAAATCATAATAATCCATTTGTTTTACCCGATCCAATTCCAGAGTCTTCCTTTCCCATATTTCCTTCCCATGTGTCTCCTATAGCTGAAAATGTTTCACCATGTACTTTACCAGATCACCAATCACCAGATTTCCAAAATACCACTATCCTTCCACCAGTAGGGATGTCCATTTGTTTTACCCAATCCAATTCCAGAGTCTTCATTTCCCATATTTCCTTTCCATGTGTCTTCTATAGCTGAAACTATTTCACCGTATACTTTACCAGATCACCAATCACCAGATCTCCAAAATACCACTATCCTTCTACCAGTAAGGATGGCAACGGTTAGGTTTCGATTTGGTTCGGCCAAAACCATCACTGAACCGTCAAATTTTTTGTCATACCATAACCGTACCATAACCATGTAAATCGGTTCAGTTCGATTAATAACCCCGAAAATAAATTATTTTATATAGGTCCATCCGTCAAATTGATATAAAACAATTTATGAAAAGAGAGCCAATGAAAATAAAAACACAATATTTCAAACAAAAATGCAAACATTATCCCAAATTCTAATTGCAAAATACAAATTTAACAAACAATATTATGAATATAACAATACTAAACTTTTCATTCATTCTTGATTCTTGTGCATTGTAGTTATTTGATTCATGCTCAATAATTCAAAAGCTTCAACCTTAAATCGTATTCAATCTTCATTCTTTCTCACAACTTTTATTAGCATAGGTCAGCACTCAAAATTGATTCCTATATAGTGAATAAGAAATATAAGTAGAGAATACAACGATACTACCTAATCCAGAATGGATTTAACTAAGATTTAAATAAAAAAATGTACATCTTTGTCAACTTCCTCCTCAGTAAACCTTGTCATTCCTAATAAAAGAATGATTTTTTAAGTGGGTAATCAGTTCCACTGCATAAATACCATACCTGCACTGCCACAAACCGATTCATTAAGATCAAATACCACATCCGTCCTATTACACCATCGGTTCGGTTTTTTCGCCTCATTCAGTTCAGTTAACCGCAATTTTCAATTTTAATGGTTCAAATTGCCATCTCCTCTGAGAAGATCCACAAGAATTAAAAAACCCCTTCTTATCTTCAGCAATATTATTGTCATTTGGCTCAAAACTCTCTTACCAGATCTGATCAGTCCATAAGTAAAGTCCTTTCAAGCTTAAGCTCCAGCTGTGATATCCAAATTATCTTGCTTATGACAGGCTCTCATCTTCCCATCGAGCATATGTTTTTACTATCACAAATATGACTGAGCCTCAGTCTTTTGATCAAGCTGTCAAGGACCCTAACTGGTGTGAAGCAATAACTAAGGAAATTAAGGCACTTGAGGATAAACACACATGGACGATCACTAGTTTGCCTCATGGAAAAATTCCTATTGACTATAAATGGGTATTCAAAGTAAAATTGAAAGCTGATGGGTCCCTGGAAAGGTATAAAGCCAGATTAGTGGCTAAAGGCTATACTCAAAAGGAAGGTTTTGATTATCTCGAAACTTTTTCTCTTATGGCGAAGCTTACATCTGTGAGAGTTTTATTGGCTATAGCTGCTGCTATGGATTGGAATATCTTACAATTGGATGTCAACAATGTTTTTTTACACGGTGATTTGAATGAGAAAATATACATGAAAATTTGGCAAAGGGCACAATATGGTATGCTGGCTCAACAAGTCTTTATACAGCTTAAAAAAAGCCTCAAGGCAATGGTTCACTAAGTTCTCAGATTTTCCACTCTTTACCAGAAATAGAAATGGCTCTTTTGCTGCTCTTCTAATATATGTGGATGACATTGTCTTGACAGGAAATGATTTGCAAGGCATGAATGATTTGAAGGCTTCTCTTGATATGAAATTCAAGATAAAGGATCTAGGAGCATTGAAATATATCCTAGGACTGGAGGTGACTCGGTATAAGAAAGGAATTTCTTTGTGCCAAAAAATATTTGCCATAGACATTTTAGAAGATGCTGGCTTCAGTAGTGCTAAACCGGCAAACACACCAACGGAGCTGAACATTAAACTGGACAAAGAGAGTGGAGAATTATTGAATGATGCATCAATCTACAAGAGGCTGGTGGGACGATTATTATACTTAACCATTACTAGGCCTGATTTGAGTTATGTGGTTCAAGTGTTAAGTCAGTTTATAAACCAACCAAGGGAACCTCATTTGAATGCAGCTTATAGGGTATTGAGATATATCAAGAGCATGACAGGACAGAGGATTTTCTTCCCTAAAGAAAATGACTTATGATTGAAGATCTTTTCATATTCAGATTGGCAAGTTGCCCTGATTTAAGGAGGTCAATAACTAGATATTGTTCCTTTTCAGGAAATGCTTTAATATCCTAGAAGTCTAAGAAGCAAAGTACAGTTTCCAAATCTTCAGCAGAAGCTGAATACCGTGCTATGGCATTTGCTACATGCGAAGTTCAATGGCTTTTATACCTACTAGCTGACTTGGGAATCAAACATGAGAAGTCTGCATTGTTATATTGTGATAATCAAGCTGCATTACACATTGCTGTCAACCCTATATTTCATGAGATAATAAAACATATCGAACGAGATTGTCACTTAGTAAGGGACAAGATTAAGGCTGGAATTTTACACACCATGCATGTCTCTTTAGGTAATCAACTAGCAGATATTATGACAAAACCAGTGGGAGCATCTCTATTTCATTCTCTACTGCGCAAGATGAATATGTGCAACATATACACTCCACCTTGAAGGGGGCTATTGAGATTACCAGAAGAAGCTGACGTGAAAGTGAGCTGAAGAATTAGTCAGATTAGTTGAAATTTTCAGTTAGTGTGCAGCTGTAAACAACTGTAATTAGTGCTGTATTTTCCATTCATATTTAAGAACCACATGACGTACAATTAGCGTGACTTTTATCTTCAATACACAGAAACTTTCCTATTCATTTTTGCTCCTTACTTTCTCTAAGAAGTAAGTTCTAAAAGCTACTGGGTTAATCTCAAGACTGCCCAGCACAGGCAGCGTATCTACGCCAACCAAGCAAACTAGTGTAGGTGGGCAACATGGCAGCACACCTGCGCCAACTAGGAAGCACAGGAGCACTTCCATGTTGCCCACCTACACTAGTTTACTTTGCAAACTGGCTCAAGTTTTTGTCCATTCCTACGTCTCTCGTTCTTGTCCCATCTTGATCAAGTACTTTTTGAATTGTATTTCCTTGATTTAATTTACCAATGTCTAAATGGCATTCTTTTGAAAATTACTCCAACAAAAGGTTAGAGACAGTGGCTGTAATTTACCCATTTATGTAAGTTTAACTTGTCTTTTTGGTCAATGCAGCTATCTATATGATAACAATCTCACTAGTGAGTTGCCGATTGAATTAAATAATCTAAAAATGTTGATAGTTCTGTAAGTATTTTACCACACATTTCTCAAAGTATAAAGTTTTTTAATCTAGAAAAGTGCAAACAGTTTTCTGCTATTTTAATGATAACATGTCTTTCGGGGCCAATGCAGTTGGCTAATCAGTAACAACTTCACTGGAAAATTACCTAATTTTCAGAGCTGGACAAACCTTAAGAGCTTGTAAGTCCTTTCCTGAATGAGCATTTTCCGAACTGCAATATTTACAGTTGCGACTTTTGTTTACGTGACATTATTAATTTATTTTCAACAGAGTGATAAAAGGCAATGGTTTTGAAGGACCCATACTTCCTAGTATTTCCATCTTAAAAAATTTAAGGGAACTGTGAGTTGAAACCTATTCAGTCAGATTTCAGTTTGTCAATACTTCAGTAACAATTTTATGTTCATTTACTATACATTGATGGTGAAGATGACAACTGATGTAATGTGATATCTCTGCAGAATTATTAGTGACTTGAATGGAGGTGCTTCAGAGTTCCCACTGCTAAAAGACATGAGAAACCTTACGTATTTGTGAGTAAATGTCACTAAATCAATAAAGAACTTAGAAGATTGTGATAATTTCTTTTAGAACCATATTATTTTATACATATGTTGCGTGCTAGCTGGACGTTAAGTAGCTGTAACATAACTGGAAGCATTCCTAATTACCTTACAGGCATTGGATCATTGAAGGCTATCTAAGTACTGATTCTAGTAGTAGTACCTCTTTTCTTCTTTTTACAATTACACTCCACATCATAATTGTTTCAATATTCTCGTGACTAAATGCCAACTCTATGAGTTACTTAAAAAGAATATACCTAGCAGCTCGCAGTCCTGGACTCCCTCTGGCATTTTAGTTGTTTTCTTTTCACATTTAGATGAGCTAATTTTTCATGAGATTTAAAGTTAAAGAATTGTATAAACTTTTAACACAACCACAGTTCTTATTTCCTCTTCTTTCATTCTAGAAATAACCATTTATTTGGGAGGCATTGGAAATTTCTGTCAGTGGAATATAAGGAAAGCTCATATATAAGGGAAGCCACCGTATTTAATAAGTTACCATTAATGGATAATTGTAAATGATAGCTAGAATATTTAGTTTTTATATATTTCAATATAACGAGAGAACCTCTTATATTGAGGGGCTTATTGATTATGATTGAGTATATTCGAATATCATATGGATTAGAACTCAATTCATCCTCAAGTGATTTCTCTATTCTTTCTCTCTAATTGCATCATCGACAATCGTCTCAACAGTGGCTGAAGGTAGAACAGCCAAAGCAATAGTGACCTGAAGATTGGGAGAGAGCACTTAACCCTAAGAAATATTTAGTTTAATTGTTTAGCACAGAAGAAATATGTTTTGCCGCTCCTATTGATACTCAGGCGTTCACAGTGAGGTAAAAGATGAATTGTGTGCTCACCACCAAACTAAGTTAAGTACTTCACCAAAGCAGTGAAGCAATTAATCTGCGAAGAGTTTCAAGCGATACAGAGAGAAAATTTAATTGGAAGAGAAAGGTTAGGACAAGTTTGCCCCCACTGCTGTGGACCCTATCCATATTCCTTGTGTTCGATCATGTAAATTGCTATGAACTGAACAGAACCAAGCATACTTGCTGCCGTTGCTGACATGTAAAGCATCGCCTCCAATCTGTCATAGGTAGTGGGATTTCAGGAACAATTGATTCTAGAAAAAATGGAAATTTCAGTCACCATTTTCGAGTCCAGTAGTCCACTAGACGACCCAGGGGCCGGATCTCTCAACGCAGAGAAATTGCTGAAGATGAGAGAGAGCTATTATTCGACCATGGAGCACCATATTGCTCGTTGAATGCTAGCAATTCTGAGGTGTAGAGGCTCGTCAATAATTGGGAATTCTGAGGTGGAGCACCAGCCAACATATCTTTATCATGAGAAGCAGAGAGAATTCTTATTGGAATTTGATTTTTATCCTAGACCCCATTACTTTTCTACAATCCTTTACACACCATCTCACACACAATCACACTTCTGTGAATGCAACTATGTTAATTTGTGCCTCCCAGAGCACATTCAAGTTGGCGGAACAATCACATTGGGGGGCTCTGGAACCAAGTGTGGGGAGTTCGATTCCTGGTTGGAGCAGCCAAGTGATGTAATAACCAGAGGAAGGGTTGGAGCAGCTTGGTGATGTAATAACCATGGAGGAGGGTCCCTTTGGGGAAGGAGTAAAAGCTATGTGGGAACCTGGGAACCAACAAGGGCACAACCTGCGATTTACCTCCACTAGTCACTGAGGGGCCGGGGGCTAGAAGTCCAGGATTTAGTCCGACTAAGCTGGGACACCTGGGTTATCAAAAAAAAAAAAAACTATGTTAATTTGCACATAAAATGCGTATCAGTTCAATCCAAGACTGTCAGATTAAAGAGAGGAAGTGTTACTATTGAGAGTAAAATTAATGGATTTTTGGCAGAGATCTGAAGATTCTTAAGCGAATGGGATAAAAAAAGACACTGAGTCATGGATTTGTAGGTGGGCCTGCTGCTTTATTGGTTTGGGCGTCATTATTATTTGATGAATGGGTTAGGTTTTGAAGACTTTAATGGATGATTATGGGCCTCAACAATTTTGAATAAGCAGTATTTTATTCTAGGCTTTGTAAATAGGTTAGGGATTTGATGAAAGTAGGCTTGGCTTTTGGACATGAGTGTATAACTTGATTAAAAATGGGCTAGGTAGTTATGGGTTGTGAGCAAATGGACTATAAATTGTGGTTTCTCTTTGTGGGCGACATGGATGTGGCTTGATTTGCTTCCAATAAGGAGCTTGGCAATCATATTGATGGGTCATTAGGATGAGAGAGACATGGGTGGAGCTTTAGTTGCTTGGGTGACGAGCAAGAATTTTGGGTTCTCAGATCATCTTTGTTTTTTTTTTTTTTTTTTTTTTTTGGGGGCGTTTTTTTTTTTTTTTTTTTTTTTTTTTTTTTTTTGTGCAGGCTGTTTTCTGATATTTCTTCCTACTATAGCGTCCTGGTCAGCGATATATTACTAGATTTTTGGCCGGTATATTGGCCATTAGAGATTTTGATGGAATACTAATTATGTGTTTGACTGAGTTCTCCCGATCTCATTGTGTGATCGGTACACTTCATGAATTTCTTTTTGAAATTCTTCTTGGGCTGTGAACTCTCTAGAGTGGTTTTGGAATATTCTTGAGGTAGTTTTTGGATGTTTCTGTACTATTTATTGTTCTTGCTCTCTCATTGTCACAATGTTCCGTAGATGATTACTTTGATTTGGATATCTTTTTCGTGGGCATGAGCATTGTCGCCACCATCAACTTATGATTGCAAATTAATAAGCATCAATTTGAGATTTGAGAGGGGATGTTAGTGAAATATAAGGACTACCATATTTAATAAGTTACCATTAATGAATAATTATAATTGATAGCTACCATATTTATTTGTGATTTTAATTTTATACACTAAGAGAACATCTCACATTGAAGGACATCGAGTATTATTGATTATCATTGAGTATATTTGACACTTATATTGTTACTTGTTGAAGATAGTGACCAAAAACACGAATTTGTTGCACAAAAACCTACTCCTTGTAATAAAATATGTACTTCTGGTGGAGACCTGGCTATGGAAAAATATGGAGGACGTACCATGTGCATTTTCAGATTGTGAAGTTTCGTACCATCCAAGAGCTTGCCACATTAGTTTTTCCCAATCTACATTAGAAAATCCTGTAATTTTTGTATGTTTTCCTATGCTTCCATTGCTTTTGTGCCCATCTTTTTTCTTTCTTTCTGGATATCGTACAAAATTTAGGTTTACTTTTCTATGTTAAGATAACTATGCACTGCCATATTGTTAAGCTGAGAAAATATGCGTTTGGTCGTAAGATGTTCGTGTGGTGTATTCACAGAGATCTGAGCTTTAACAACTTAAAAGGAGAGGTTCCAGATTTTGATCGCCTACCAAGTCTAACGAACTTGTAAGTGAATTAGTATGATATTATTCAATTGATTTGTACAAAAGCTTTGCTCTGTTATTCACCTGTCATTGAAGCGTGATAATGGAAGACTTTGTTCATGTTCATATCCTAAATCCTACTTTTTATTTCCAAAACAAGTAATAAGGACCACTGTAACCAAACTTAAGGATGTCCAGTTCATATTCAATCCTTAGTGTTCAAGTGGCATTCATATACTCTACTAGGCCATACTTCTGTTCTTTCATGATGTTCTATCCTGTAATCTAAATGTCTAATTTTGATTTCATTTGGATTTTATGTTTGTGATTAGGTTTCTGACTAGTAACTTTCTCAGTGGGCAAATTCCAAAGTGGATCCAAAGCATAAGTGAAGAACTGTAAGTTCACTTGTATATTTCTTATTATTTAACGTCTATAAAATTATCTATGTGATTTAATAGTAGCATTGTCCATCATAAATGACGATGTCCTCAAATTTATACAGAAATGGAATTTTCCCATTTCTCTCAGGACCTCTATTGACATCTTTATATCTAGACATACAATTGTTGTTCAAGCTCACCTTAAGATACAGGACTAGTCTCATAAGTTCGAAAACAATCTCATTTTTACTTTAGTTACTACATACTGGTGGACATCTCTCACTATGTAATTTATGGGTTCTTTTCTTTCATTAATTTTAGAGGATTGAAATAAGTTCTTAAAGAGATATTAAATGCATTTGCAGCCACGTAGATCTTTCTTACAATAACTTCAATGAGACTTCTGATCCATCAATTTTGCAGGAACAATATGTAAGCCCCAATTTTTCTTCGTATGCTTTCTTTCTGTATGTTTTTCATAGCTTCAATTTGTTTTTTCCCTTTCTTTCTGCGTCAGAAACTTGTTCAGAAGCTTTAGTGGAGAAAACAGTTTTTAAGTTGCTTCTTATGTAGATAAGATTATTGTAATCTAAACATAACTTTGTATATCATATTATTCATTCTGCTCCCTTGCCATATGACTTGATACAGAGAACATAGGAAGTGCCTCACTCCTTGTTCAAAGGGTAAGTACTTCATTTTACAAGCTCAGTCTTGATTGTTTACTCGAATCTCATCATCCAAGCGTAGTATACCATCAAGTTTGCAATATCATTTTTTGTACTCAAGTTGAAAACTAAAAACAAAAAGAATACAGTAGTAATGTAATATATCATATATAGTTATAGCACTTTTGTCTGTTTTACACTCAAGAGCATATTCTACAATTTAGAGTGTTGGATTTTGACACTCAATGAATTTAGGGCTACAATGTAAACATCGGATTCAATTTCATAAGCATTGGTCAATGAGTGAATTATTATCAACAATCAAGTCCAAAGGCTTGATCCGAAAACAACATGGACAATTGGAAGTAGCTTAAAAATTAATGCTACTCACGATCTATATATATTATCTACTGAATAGCTTTGAATCTTGACCTATTTAACCCTTTATTGGGACAACTAAAGCCTAACATAACCCTATATATATGTTACTTTTTACTGTAGCCATTAGTATATGATTTGTGTATGAAAAAGAGGAAAAACATGGCTGCTTCTTCATGTAAAATCGGCTCCCATAGAGAGAGAAAATCGGTGCCTTCATCTTGTGTATTTTGGTCCCTTTTCTTGCTTTTTTCCATCATTTTTCCCATGCCTTTGTGGCCTACAAATCATCACCATTATCTTGTCATTT
>NC_036243.1:15087312-15098492 GCF_002742605.1 Olea europaea var. sylvestris | reverse complement strand
AGTTGTGAGTTATATATAATGAAGAGTAAAATGAAGTTTAAACAAATAAATTCGGGAAGAAATCAAGACAGTTGTGATTCAAGTGATGACTCGAGTGATGAGGGTGGTAAAAAAAAAGGTTAAAGGTTGGGATAAGTCTAGTAGTAACTAATGTTACAGCTTTGGTAAGTCTAAACACTTTGTGAGAGATTATCCCAAAAAAGGGAATAAGCAGAAGGGTAAGATGAGAGGTGAGGTAAATGTGGCTATAAGGTCGAGTGATAATCATAGTGAGGTTTATTAAGAGTAAATCTAGTTATTGCATGTGCAAATGTGTGTACTCCTTTCTGCATGTGTGATTGCTTAATTATGTTGCATAGTTATATGACATTTCTATGTGTTTAATATGTGCCATTGTATGAATTTGAGAGCAATGTGATTATTTGGTATAATTGTTTGCATGCATAGTGGGTTAGGATGTAATAGCAATAATTGTGTTGTGTGTCTATTGGTGAGGTGGAGTATAGATGACTAGGGGTACATTGGTGGTTTGTACCAGGAATGTGAGATGTGACATTTTGATCACGAGTGAAAATGTGATTAAATGTTGGAACTCTTTAACTGAGAAAATCATGATCATGTGGAGTGTAAGAGATACACGTCTATCACTTATGTTAGGTGGAGACTCATGTATCCACGTAGGTTGGAAAAATGATATGATGATATAGGATTATCCTACGAATTTAGGACCTATTGTGATTTATGAATTAGACATGAATTGAGTGATCAGTTTAGTAAACATGGTGGGCAATGAGAGGGAAACAAAAATGGGATAGGATAAGTGTGGTAAGATCTTTTCATGTGGTCATTTATGCATTTGTTGTATATATGTTAACCGTTTATTGATTAACTTGGTGTTAATCTTTTGTTCTGTGCGAACATGGGTTTGAAAAGATCTGTGTATTATCATATGTTATATCTTCATCGCATATTTATTTGCTCTTGATTGTTTACTATTATAATAAACTTCTACTTGGGTATTTCTTTAAGACTATAGCCCTGGTGAGTACGTAAAGTTGGTATGGTATGTGTTTCGGGTCCAAAACACGAGGTAAAGTCTGTGATCCCAATTTTATTAGCTACTTTGATTGTGTAAGTACTAACTTTGTATTTTGATTACTTGTAAGTTGATTGAGTATAAAGGTGAAGATTTGTTGAGTTTTGATACCTAATAAATCTTTGGCTATGATTATTAAATGTCAGATTGAATTTCATAGGTATTGGTCGATGAGTGAAATTGTTACCAACAGTTAAGTCTAAAAGCGCGACCTAAAAACAATATGGACTGTAGGAAGTAGCTTAAGAAATTAGAGCTACTCACAGCCCATATATATTACCTCTTAGATGGCTTTGAATTTTGGCCCATTTAACCCTTATTGGTCCAACTAAAACCTAACCTAACCCTATATATATGTTGCTTTTTCCCCTTGCCGTTAGTGTATGATTTGTTTATGAAAATGAGGAAAAATGTGGTTGCTTCTTCCTGGAAAAGTCAGTTGCCATATAGAGAGAAAATCAGTGCCTTCATCTTGTGTATTTTGGTCCATTCTCTTGCCTTTTTCGTTGTTTTTCCCATGCCTTTGTGGCCTATAAATCATCACCGTTACCTTATTCTTTGTGGGTGAGATTGAGGAGCAATCGAGATGAATATACTGGTTGTGGGTTGGAGTAGTGTAGATTGGTTGTTTGGTAGAAAAATATAACTAAAAACTGAGCCCGAAATTCACCATTTCTAAGATCTTCGAATGAGCTTCCGCAATAAAGAACATTTAAATTTAGGGAGTAAAAATTTTTAAGTACTTCAACAAGTTCTTTATATATAATACTTAATTTTACTACTTCAGAAAAATATTTATTGTTTTTTTCTTGTCTTTTACTTTCACTAGCTTTCCTCTAAATTATTATATTATTTTTCACTGAAAATTGAAATATTTTAAATGCATTAAATTATAAAGAGCGTGTTTGACTCTCTAAGTTTGGAGAGTCAAACTCTCTCTAAATTAAAATGTTAAATTAAATAGTCTCTTGAAGCATAACTTTAAGGCTTGATTCTTTAAAATAGAGAAATTTTATGTTTGAAGAGTCTTTTAGAGATGCTCTAGAAAACTTATTATGCTTTGGTTTTTCACAAATTGGTATTCCTTTTATGTAAATTGTGGTGGAGGGGAAGTTACTATTTTCAACAAAAAATTTGAAGCTAATGTACAAACAGGAGGTTCAGTACAATTTGTTCACTCAAAAGAGAACTGGGGAACTAGTAGTACAGGACATTTTCCTTGGTTCAAGAATCACTATAAAGCCTACAATGTATCTGTGCTGAAAATGAAGGACTCTGAACTCTATGCAGATGCTCGTCTATCTCCTTTATCTCTCACTTATTACGGGTGTTGCTTAGCAAATGGAAACTACACTGTGACACTTCACTTTGCAGAGATAATTTTTAGAGATAATAACTCTTTCCAGAGTCTTGGGAGACAGATGTTTGACATTTATATCCAGGTCAAGTAATAAATAAACAGTTTTTTTTAGTGCCATTTACTGTTGCAATTTGACTCAAACTTATTCAACGTAATATAGGACGAACTGAAATTGAAAGATTTTGATATTAAGAAGGATGCGAAAGGAGTTGATAACGCTGTGAAAAAACAATTTAATGCGACGGTTAAGAATAAAACTCTGGATATCCGATTTTACTATTCTGGGAAAGGATTAATAGCCATCCCTTTCGGAAGAGTATATGACCCTTTGATATCTGCCATTTCTGTGGAATCTGGTAAGATAGTTTGTGTAATACCATTAAATTTATCCTCAAAACACCTCTATCTCTCTTAAGATTTTTTTTTTATCTATTTATTTGAGAAAATATACATTTTATCTGCACAACCACATAATCTTTTGCAACTTAAGCAACATGACTCAGGTGTTGATGGCACTTAAATTAGTACTCGATTAATTAATCTATTATCGTTCTTTTTCACTTGTTATTGTTCTCAAATTTTCTATACCAATTCCTTTATGTAATTATTTTCTGGTGCTAGCTAGCAAACTGAACACCATGTAACAAATTATTCTTTATTTCTTTCATTATGTAGATTTTAAGCCTCCATCCGAAGGAAAGAATATTTTCATCCCAACAGAAGTAACAGCTTTGGCAATTTTTTTCATTCTCATTATTCTTATT
Organism: Olea europaea var. sylvestris; assembly: GCF_002742605.1. Lineage (NCBI taxonomy): Eukaryota > Viridiplantae > Streptophyta > Magnoliopsida > Lamiales > Oleaceae > Olea > Olea europaea. The sequence goes on along the minus strand of NC_036243.1, from coordinate 15,095,272 downwards.
TTTTCATGGTGGAAAGGCTATATAGGAGGCAGGATCTCAAGGGAAGAAGGTGAACAAATAGACCTTTCTTAGTATTTAAGCAAGAATGTAAATATTGAATTGTCGTATATAATTTTATGGATAGTCTTACAGTAGTAATGCATCAGCTGACAACTATGGAAGTTACTCTCAAATTTAGGATAAATATTTTTCTCGTGGTGATGTGACCATGGCCAAGCAATAGATCAAAGAAAAACTAAAACATATTCTAGTGTACTACATAGAGAAAAAGAGAGCTGACGAAATCCTTAACTATATAGCTTACAATGAATTCAACATCTAAAAATTGTTCTTTTCTAGAACTAAGGGGATTAGATTTGCGGACTGGCTTTTTTACTTTTAGACAAATCAAAGCCGCCACAAACAACTTTGATGCTGCAAATAAAATTGGGGAAGGTGGTTTTGGCTCTGTCTACAAGGTATGTAGAAATATTAACTTCCAACTTTTCTCTCTTATACTTTGTCTATACCTTCGCGCTTATATTTTTCTAACATTTCTATATGCGTGCATGTCTGTGATACTATAATGCTTCATTTGCAGGGTATACTGTTGGATGGTAGTGTAATTGCTGTCAAGTAGCTGTCTTCCAAATCAAAGCAAGGGAACGGTGAATTCGTGAATGAAATAGGCATGATTTCTGGTTTACAGCATCCAAATCTCGTAAAATTGTATAGATGTTGCATTGAGGGAAGCCATTTACTGCTGGTTTATGAATACATGGAGAACAATAGCCTTGCCCGCGCTTTATATGGTAATTGGAATTTGTACCTGCGTTATGCATTCTTTAAAATCTTGTCTAATATACAAATTTAGTATTTAAAATCCATGCACACACTTAATTGAATCGTATTATCAAGTACAGGACCAGAGGAAAGGCAATTAAAAATGGACTGGCCAACCAGACAATTTGTATTGGTATAGCAAGAGGCTTGGCTTTTCTGCATGAAGAATCCACGTTGAAAATTGTTCATAGAGACATAAAACCCAACAACATTCTTCTTGATAAAGACCTCAATCCAAGGATTTCCGATTTTGGTTTAGCCAAGCTCGATGAGGATGATAACTCCCACATCAGCACTAGAGTTGCAGGGACCATGTGAGATTTTTTTCTCTTGGTATAGCAAGAGGCTTGGCTTTTCTGCATGAAGAATCCACGTTGAAAATTGTTCATAGAGACATAAAACCCAACAACATTCTTCTTGATAAAGACCTCAATCCAAGGATTTCCGATTTTGGTTTAGCCAAGCTCGATGAGGATGATAACTCCCACATCAGCACTAGAGTTGCAGGGACCATGTGAGATTTTTTTTCTCTTCATCTCGCCATTTTTAGTTGACCAATAAAATAATTATTTATTGAAAAATCCACTTTATTTACTTACAATTGAACTTGTTATACAAACTTGAACAAGATGAAAGCGGTTTAAAGTCTTTTGGGAATATTTAGTATCACGACATTTGCAACACTAAATTATTATTCAAATCATCCACGTGCAACATTTGAAATTTGAACTTGCTTATTTGAGAAATGGGAGTGAAAGCTTGTGCTAATATGCATTTGATCATTTTCATTTTGTAGCGGGTATATGGCTCCAGAATATGCAATGTGGGGTTACTTAACCTACAAAGCAGACGTGTACAGTTTTGGCGTCGTTGCACTAGAAATTATTTCTGGAAAGAGCAACATGAAATATCGTCCCAGTGAAAGTTTCATTTGCCTTCTTGATTGGGTAAGATATTTGTATTTTCTCCAAATCAGATAATGAAGTTTTATCTCATTAACCTGTTTTTCGTTCTTATGTCCACGAAGTAAGGTCTCATGCAATGGCCTTTCGTCTCGGGCTACGATTTTGCAAAACGAAGGAAGGTTGATGGAGCTCATGGATCCAAGGTTGGGTTCAAATTTCAATATGGACAAGGCATAACGAATGATCAAAGTTGCTCTATTGTGCACCAATCCATCTCCGTCCCTAAGGCCTCCAATGTCCACGGTTTGTGGCATGCTTGAAGGATATATAAATGTTCAGGAATTTAAGATAGATCCAAGCATCTATGAAGATGAATTGAAGCTTCAATCACTCAGAGAGAAGCTTGAAGACTTGAAACCTAGTTCAAGTGAAACTCAGACCTTTTCTAATCCTTCTGATGCACGAGAAATCGGCTCGTCATTTACCTCTTCCAGAGATCTCTATCCACCCAACCTTATATCTATGTGACGATATTAATGGGCACACAGGATTGCAAAATTATTCTCTCAACAAATTGTCGTACTCTTGAAAGTTGTCAGAAAATATATCTTTGTGTCATACAGTATATACCCTAAATAAATATACGAAAAAAATGCATATTTTTATGGCTTGTTTAGTAAGGTTATATGTAAAATAACCGACAGAATTTAAAGAACAAATTTTTCGAGTTCTATATATAAACATGCACTTAATATTCTTTTCCTTTGCCCAAAACTACTCCAGCTTTATTTAACTTAGGTACTTTTTTATTCTTTTTATGATCATATGCCACATACGCTTTCACATTTAATTAAAAAGTTGATAAAAATTTAAGTTGAAATCAATACTTAATTTTAATCACACATTTTATGATACTCACAATTTTAATCAATTTTCAAACATGCATTCCATCAATTTTTATCAATCTGATTTTTAGCTAAATCAAATAGGGACTTAACATTGTAATAGAATATAGGAATTTAGATGATTAGTGAACATGCTACATGAAATCGTGTTTTACAGGTTGTACAAGGCTACACCCTATGTACTAATTATGCACTAGTTCTATTAATTTATCCATGTATAGCCAAATAAGCCCCTGTTTGGTAGGAATAAAATCTAGGTCAAAATAAACAATTAATTTTAACCGCATATTTCATGGAACCTACAATTTTTCAACTACATATTTCATCAACTTTTATCAAAATTTACTAAAAATTCGATTTTAATCTCTACCAAACAAGGGCTAACTTTTGTGTAACGGACAAACAAACCAATTTGTTTGTGTTGTTTTTATATTTGAACTAGTCAAAAATTACTAAACATAAAGGAAAAAGTTGAAGATTTGACCCCTTTTCAAACTATTTGCGTTCAAAGAATAAATCTTCTCTAACAGGCCTTTCAAAGGATAAATCTTCTCAAAAAAGGCCACAAACCCTGAAAAAATAGGGCTATGTGGCCCTGTTCATGTAGCACTGCCCGCTTTCAAATGGCCTTTTTCTTCCCTTTGACCATTTGTCATTTTATCATATTCTATTCAATCATCAATTGTCCATACCGAACACCAAAATCAATGTATACGAAGTATACAGTGCTAGTTTTTCTTCCTGGGTCCGCTATTATTGTTTTTCAGTAATTTTTGAAGTTCTTAGTGTGTCTTTAACTTTCAAAAAAGAATAAATGAACTCTTGACGTTCAATATAAATTCAAGTTTTCGTTAAGTTATTCCACAACTTTCTTAGAAATATGTTTGATTTCCAATTACCAATTCTCATTTTTTGCTATTTTGTTCAATCGTCAATTGTCATTTTATGTTATTTTGTTCAATCACCAATTGTTCATGCTGAACACCAAATTTAACGTATATGAGGTATAAAGTACTTATTTTTCTTTGTGGGGGTATGCTATTATTGTTCTAATTGTTGAAGTTCCTTGGTCAGTCTTTAACTTTCAAAAAAGAATAAATGAATTCTCAAACCTTTAAATTTAAAAACATGTTCAAGTTTTCATTAAATTATCTCACAACTTTCTAATAAATATTAAATATCTCATTTTCAATCACCGATTGTCATTTTATCTTATTCTGGTCAATCACCAACTATCTATACTAAACACCACAGTCAATGCATACGAGGTATAAAGTGCTTATTTTTCTTCTTGAGGCCCTCTATTTTTGTTCTAATTGTTGAAGTTCTTAAGCCATCTCCAACCCTAAATCAAAATTTAAGGTGAGTTTTGCACTATTTTGCCCAAAATCTTGTACCAAAATAAAATTCATCTCCAATCCATTACATCAAATCTTACACCAAATAAAAAGTATTTAACTATTTTCTTCATTTTTTTTTAATTCTCAACAATTTATTTACCTGAAAAATTATTTATTCATTTATTTTACAACTGCATAAATTACATTAAATTAATGAAAACATTGTATTCACTTGTTTTATGTAATGTTTTCCTTAAATAATTGTAGAATGATGTGTGTATATGGTTGTTGTGACATTTTCGTTTTAACTTTAAATAATCGTTTTTGTTATATTTTAAAACTTTTTAAGTGCTTTTATTTTAATTCATTTCTTCAATCATTACTAATTAAATAATTAAAATGTATTACAAAGGCACGTAGTAATAGTAGTAGCAGTAGTAAGAAGGAAATTGACTTGTAAATTTCTTAATGGGACCTTTTGGACAAGTCATAAAAAAGTGATATGCTTCTACAGATATGAACACTGTGGATTTCATTACTAGCCCACATAGTTGGAGAAAAAAAAATTTAGAATTTTTAATGTTTCAGCTTCTTGTTGTCGGTCCACTTTCAACAAAAATGTCTGGACGAGAATTCGAGCAAAACTCATACTTCAATCACTCGCTTTCTATCCAGATCACATCATGCGTTTATCTTGCCATTTGTGCTTGCCGGCAGTCATGTAGTATCACAAGCCATCAATTTATCCAGTGAACCATAAACTGTCTCTTTTTCATTTGGAAGTCCAGATATCTACCCGTTTCAATTTGCTTTGTGAAGCGAGCAATTACGTATATCTTTATTTAGGCGTCATGATGCAAAGAATGCAATTATAAAAATTCAATCATCCTCCCAGCAGAATCTCTTTTATTTATTCCATAAAGTGGCGTTCTTTCTTTCCGGCCTTGAAAATGTCTTCTTGCATTTTCGTAAATATTCAAGAGAAATGAAATAAAATCCTAGCAAAAACTAACACAAGTTTCATCCAAAACAACACATCAGCGTATATCACCATCGATTCACAACACAAAGAACCATCAAATATGAAATGTTTATATGGTCAAGGAGAAGAAAATCATCTATTGTCACCCGAATTAGATTTCAATAAATGTCGTTCGTTTGGAATATTTTCGCTTCGACTGCGGGCCGGCTTATAGCAGAGATGCCTGTTACCTAAGTAGCAAGAAAAAATTTCTTTAAGAATACTCAAAATATTCAGGGGCCATTAAACGAAAATTTTATTTGGAAAAAGAAAAAAAAAACACTTTATCCCAAATTCTTATAAGTTAGTCTAAATTTTTATTTTTATTCGATATGAGATTTTATTCTTTTACATAATAACGTGGGCCACATTCAGCCTTCAAAGGCAGTTGATTCAGGAATTGTTTATAATGCTTCTTATACTGACTATCATCTCTTCCTCTGTCCTAATAGCTGTAATTTGCTCGTTCCATCTTTCAAATGTCCCAATGTTATTCCTTCGCCGAGTAATCTCAACTATCTATCACTAGCAATTGCGAAGTGCCTAAGCTTAAAGTATCCATGATTGTCACTCGAACTGTTACAAATGTTGGTAGTAAGTCTTCATACTTGGTTACAATTAAAAAACATCCTGGTTACTCCATAGAAATATCTCCACCCACGTTACACTTCAACGCTAAAGCGGAAAAGTAGAGGCTTCAACATAACGGTTGTAGGGAAGAAGCCTATGCGGGAAAATAAGTTTGCATTTGGTTGTTATAGTTGGAGCGAATTGATTCATAAAGAAGTCCAATTGCATTATCCTTAGAGTAAATACCTCACGGTATTGGGTGAACAAGAAAATACTGTAAAATATTAAGAAAAAATAAATAAAATCTTATTCATTGTACTGGCTTGTCCAATATTAGGCGCAAACGTGTCCTAAAAGAATTAGACATAGACCTTACTCAATCAATATTAAGTGTGAATTCTCTGTTGTGTTTTTTCTTTTCTTTTCTTTTTGCCCCCCGGGGCATAGCTCAATCGTGCAAAGGATAGGAGTGAGATTATCTCACGCCTTGTTAGCAGTCGCAGTGTAAGGGTTCGATTCTTGAGACATGGAATTAAACTCTCTGTAGACGCAGTGTACAGGCAGCTCTTGTTCCCTTGCCTGCTTGGGCACATCCCGTAATTTACCTCCCTCATAAAACTCTAGGGGCGGGGCGGTGGAGACTCTCAAGGTTGGAGTTCAATGTTTTTTTTTCTCCATTGTGTTTTGCTTCATGCCAATAATAAAGTTGTTAATTATGTATTATGTACTTGTCCTGCACCTTCCAACGAGTATGGAACTGAGAAAATGTGCTTTTAGACTTTAAGCGATAATCTCACGTATTAGTACAATCATTTCTAGAACTCAAAAGTTAGCCGAACAACTCGATTAAAAATTTTGCAAAGAGGATTCTATTATAGTGGTGGAAAGTGTAAAGCTACTAACTCTGTCAAGATCAGTGGGACGCAAAATAATTTAAAATAAGAGCAAATGAAGATAACAAAAATAAATGCAAGTATGACACAATAATTTACATGGTTCGACAATCGTGCCTACGTCCACAAACTCACACAAATTTTTCACTATATCAACAAGAGAAGAAGAGCAATACAAAAATACATTCTGTGTATTTTATTTGCCACGCAGAGATAATCTCTCAATTTTGTCCCGCTTAACTCGCTGCACAATGCTATTCACGTATATCCATTCAGTGACTTTAATGCCATTCCCAATTGCATTTGAAATTTGAGAAGAAAACCATGCATGATAACCTCTGCATTAAATGCGAATGGAAAACTTTCTACCGATTAGTATCCACTATTCATGAACAGTGACCATCACTATTCAACAGAAACATGCTAGTTGAAAGGGGCATGCCCTATTCGAGAGACCGTGATTATTAACAAAAAAAAATATTTATTTAAAGACGTACTTTCGAAAAGGAATATGTACATATCTTGTAGTTTAACACCGGACGAATTTACTTAACCATGTGTTACGTTATTGTGCCACATGCTGGCAATTGACACATTATTGGAAGATTATGTTTCCAAGTCAAATCCTCATTAGAAAATATTATTTGTAAGTTGTTTATACATCACTGTCACATTTTCTAATAAAGTTTCAATATATTTTTATTGAATAATTTGACAATGACAAAACTGTCACACAAACGGTTGGCTCTGAGTACAACTTATAAATAACATTACTCAAAGTTGATTAATTGTTCTCTCCAAAAATAATATTCTTATTAAACCAAGACTTGAGAGGAGGCCCAAGCCCATACCTAGGTTAGTCCCAAGTCCTACTCTTCCTCTTCCAACTCAGTATATTGGAGAAAAAATTTAATATTCTAGAGTGTGAAATTCAGTAATTCATGTCACTATTTAATGGATATGTGCATGATTGAATCCTAATTAAATAGTGTATTCAAGTTAATTAACCTATGTTCGACCTTTTTTTCAAAAATTCGTTTTTTTCAAAATTCATTTTGCAACCACACATTCTTTTATAAAGCAATATTACATATAAATCAAAAGCTTTTCTTTATTTTTTTAACCACACATTCTCCAAAAAAATCATTATTCAAAACTCATTTTTCCCCAAATTTGTATTAAAATGGGCCTAAACAAGGGCTTAATATGAAAGTAAGTTTAACGATGACAAAGAGAGTACTGAATACTCTACCAAAGAAGTGCTAAAATTTCTTTTGAATATCTGATATCATATTGCCACCATAAATTTTCACGTTCATACTTGTAGTTAGTAATTGATTTACTTGGAACGTAATTTCTTGTTCGCCTCAAAAATAATTTTGCTTAATAATTAGAGTAGTCATTCGTCGTATCTTCAATTTTACTTATTATATATTTAGTATGAGTTGTGGATAAGTAGATAATACTTACAGGTCTATTGAAATTTATGATTGAAAATAAAATT
>NC_036243.1:15082344-15087148 GCF_002742605.1 Olea europaea var. sylvestris | reverse complement strand
TAAACACCAAATACCTAAATATTATAGTGTAGTTAATTAAGGAAAGTAACCAAGTGGATGAGGTTAAGGTCATTATCCTCAATAGAATATTTTATTCCCTCCATCTCATATAAGCTGACTTTTCATATTTTTTTGTCTCAATTATATAGTCTTGTTTCATTATTGAGAATTTTTTGTTTTATTTGTTTATTAATATATGTAATTTGTCAAGTTATAATCAATTTTTTTTTATTTAATCTTGAAATTGTACAAATATAAATAATGGTAAATTAGAAAAAATTTTGACAAAAATTATCCTTTCAGTAACATTAATAAAATTTCTTAATTCGTATGAAAAATAAAACAAATCTATATAAATAGAATGTGGAGAATATAAATGTCCACTAAGATTAATGCAAAAATGGGTAAGCTTCAGGAAGAAATTGACCGCCAAGCTTTGTTTGTCATTTTCTTCAAAAGACAAATAAGTAAAGTTATACTCAATCAAGTGTTGCACGTTTATATATTCTAAACTAACAAGTTACGGTTTAGTTTTGAGATGGTTTGACTAGCGTAGGCCTGACACGACTATGTTTTGCCTTGCTCATTTTAAATTATATATGATTGACGCATCTAAAATGGATAAGATTGTGCCTAATCTACGAGTATGTATTCTTATTTTGCATATTTTGTATTGGACTATACCAAGCCCCTACTAAGTCATTTGGCCAATTCAGCACCTTTTGATATCTCCATAAAACATATAAGAGTCATGTTAAAAATAAGTAATCGATTATTTCGAACTTTGGTTAATAAAAAATATCTTTAACTATTTAATTACTTATGACTAAACTTGCTTAGGGATGGCAGTTTGATCCATCAAAATCGAAAATTGCGGTTAACCGAACCGAATGGAGCGAAAAAAATCGAATTGGTGGTGCAATTGGTGGTGCAATCGAGTATGGTTTTGATTTTAATAAACCGGTTCATGGCGGAGTGAGTATGGTCCTTATGCCGTCGAACCGAAACCGAATCGATTGCCCACTAAAAAAAAAAAAAAATACACTCACACACACAATTGAATTGAATTGATTTGATTATTAGATTTTACACTACTTTTCTATTTAGCTCAAAACAAAATCCCCTCCATTACATCTACCTGACTCAGCCGACCAGTCCACTTACCATTAGCCCATAATATTAGTATTAGTATGACAGTATATAAATGCAAACACTACTCTCCACAAACCATAAACTCACGCACGGCTCATTTTATTATTAACTTTTTTCTATTATGTGTAGAAAATTATACTTTTTCATCATACTTTAGAGTTTGTACAACGTTTAGTGAGAAGGAAGTTGATGAAGATATACATTTTTTTAAATATTAGTTAAGAATATTCTGAATAGGTAGTATCGTTATATTCTCTACTTACATTTCTTATTTACTATATAGGAATCAACTTTGAGTGCTGATCTATGCTAGTAAGACTTGTGGAGAAGAATGAATCAAGTAACTTCAATGCACAACAATTAAGAATAAAGGAAAAGTTTAGTATTATTATATTTATAATATTGTTTGTTAAATTTGTATTTTACAATTGAAAATTGGGATAATGTTTTGTATTTTCGTTTGGAATATTGTTTGATAATGTTTGCATTTTCATCTGAAATACTGTGTTTTTGTTTTCATTGACTTTTTTCATAAATTATTTTATATCAATTTGACGGATGAATCTATAAAAAATAATTTATTTTCGTGGTTAATAGTCGAACCGAACCGTGCCGAACGGAGATACGAACCGAACCGATTTACGTGGTTATGGTGCGGTTATGGTATGGTCAAAAAATTGATGGTGCGGTTATGATTTTGGCTGAACGACCCATAACCGAACCGTTGCCAACCCTAAACTTGCTCGAAACTAAAATTTTAAAGCTAGCCAAAGATGTACTTCCTTTTGTTTCCTTGCAGCCTAATTGAACACTTTTATCTCTACTTAAAACGGCGAGGAAGCCGTCTGGCTGAGAATAATCCAGATGCCTTTCTTTGTAGAGCGTATGATTTCACAAATGTAACGTGTCAATTTATAAGTGGCTTGTCATTTTTTCAACCTTTTTTTTTTGGCATACCTGTATATCGATAACTCGGTGGACCTTGAATTCTTTGGGGTGAAATATGAGCCGTCGGATGTGCCGAGCTGCGCGAACGCTTTTAACTTACGACTGATCCGCCCATGTCTACTAATTTGCCAGAATACAGCTTTTGAAACTTAAGGTACACTCAAAAATGGATTTGGATTGCCCCTCGGGGCACAGCTCAACTGGTGGATCAATCAACATTGTCTTGTGTCCAGCGGCAGGGTGGAGAGTTCGATTCCTGGTGGGAACCTGTGGCCAAATATTTGGTATGGAGCAATCACTGTGAAGGAGGGTTTCTTGTGCGCAAAAGTGTACAGGTAATGGGGGGAACCTGTAATCCAGTTGAGGCATAACCCGCGATTTACCCCCTCCAAGATTTTAGAGGCAAGGGTTTTGGAGGTCCAGAATTTAGTCTGATGTAAGCTGGGATACCTGTATATAAAAAAAAAAATGGATTTGGATCGGCTGAGCTCCATTTTTTAGTATAAAATACTGAATTTCTCATAAAAGTGGGTCCATTCAGTGTTTTAAAATAATGAGTTTGTCCTTTTGTGGTAAAGGTAGTCTTTATTCCTTCTTTTCACCTTCTTTTGACTAGCGACAATTTTTTCATATACGTACAAAAATCTTTCAATAAATCTCTTGGACAGGGCAAACGGACGTCTAATTGGTAGAAAAAAAAATTTCGTGCATGTACAAAAATCTTTCAATAATTTTTTTTGAACAAGGTCTATGGACATCGGGCGCCAATTAAACGCCCTGGACGGTCAAGGCCACGTTTCATATATGTACAAAAATCTTTCAATAAATCTTCTTGGACAAGGCGAACAAACCTCTCATTGGTAGCGACAAATTTTTCATATATGTACAAAAATCCTTCAATAAATTTTCTTAGAGAAGGCCTATGGACATCTAATTGGCGCCCCCTTATTGGAGGGGGGAGGGGGCGCCAATTAAACTCCCTGGCGTGACCCTATTCGTCCAGCATAGTTCAAAGTTTTTTACATATTGTCAGTTAGCAAGTATTTATTGAATGTTGAATACAAAATAAAGTTAAATCAATCACTGCAGTGTTGTAATCTCATCACCAATAATGCTTCCCATAATTTTTATTTGTACAAACAACTTTATTCATTTTTTTATGGAACATTGTGATGTTTCTTATTTTATTTTTTTTATTACTTTTATTTATTTCATTTTTCGATTAACGTCTTCTATTTTATCTTCTTGTGGAGATCGAATGTATTTTTTTTTTTTTTATTCTGTTTAGAGAAAAGAGATTTCGTTAATCTATGTATAAGATTTTATATATTCGCATAATAATAAAGAATAAATTTTACGTGAATTTAGAAGCATACATCAAAATGACAACTAAATTTTATAATGTTAAATATCTATCGTAAACTTTATAATGCTTATAATATTAATTCTTGAAAATGATTTTGTCCTTAGAACTAACAACGTTACTGAATTATCATACTGTTTGCTTATATTGCTTTACCTTGAAATCGATTTCAGTACATAATTAGGTGATACATAAACATATCATAAGTATGATAAATCATTTTCATATTTAGTTTGAATGTATTTAGTTTGGATTTCAAAGATTAACAAAGTAAATATTATGAAGTTCACTAACTAAAAGTAAATATTGACCTATTAAAATTTAAAGAATATTGTTTTTGGGATTATTCCATATGTATCGAATGTAGGCTCTGCGTGAAATAAAAAATGTTGACATGTGATCCCCACCTCGTTATGAGTAGTAGGTAAAAGATTCGATAAAAAAATTCGTGTAGAGTTGTCCTTGTTTTTAATCTTAAGCTAATCGAAACTAAAGACCAACGAATGGAGTCATTAAACTGCACAAATTACAGGCCAAGCAAAAATAATAGGCAGAACAGAGCCGTGAGGCACAAGTAACAGCATCTTAGTCTTTGGAAAGCTTATTTTGGAGTTACTTCAAGAGTGAGAAAAACACATAAAACATAGACGCAGAAAGTTGGGTCCGCACTCAACGCCCTTTACAATGACGCCACTTCACCACCCCCAATCAAACTCTCTTCCTCTAATCAATCATTTTCGCCCTCTATAAATTTCCTTGCATTTCCCACCCTTTACCAATTCCTAAATACCATTTTAATTCGTACTTTTCTCTCATTTTCCATGGCAGAAGTATTTCAAGAATCTGAAGTTATTTTTCAAGACTATGCCGGAGATGAAGATGGCAACGAGGAGTACAATTTTCCGTGAAGAAATATCAAAACCAAGAGGAAGAAATTCAAGACCAAGAAGAATTCAGTTCCGGTAAATATCCCAGCAAACATAACTGGAAGTTTATGGACGGTTCAGTATGTAGATTCGGAAATTTTCGATGACGAAAACGACGGTGGAGAAATGGTACCACCCCACGTTATCGTTAGCCAGCGGGTCGCCGAGAAAATGATGGCGTTCTCCGTCTGCACCGGAAATGGAAGGACTCTTAAGGGCAGAAATTTGAGTGAAGTCAGGAATTCAATTCTCAAAATGACTGGATTTCTTGAAACATAACCCAGAAATGAAATTAATTAATATTTGCAAAGCCCTTTTCAAATTCCTTTAGACTTCTGGCTTATTTGGTAAGCTGAATAAGATAAGACTTGATGATGTTAAGGGGAAGGAAAAAAAAAACAAATAGTTAAAAAAA
>NC_036243.1:15079547-15082327 GCF_002742605.1 Olea europaea var. sylvestris | reverse complement strand
GGGGGACACTTAAATTTTAATTCTCTTGATCTTATTCAAGTCGACCACATTTGTCATTAGTTCTTATCAGAGATGTAAAATTATTTCCCTCTTCAGAAAAAGAAATGAAGATTTAGAATTTGATAAAGAAAAGTATTTAATGGGTTGTTATTTAAATTTTGTATGAAAAAATTATATTTTCTTGTTTGATTATTTGTAGTTAGATTGGTGTACATTTTACGAAATTCCAAGTTGGAGAATAAAAGGAATACTAGATTAGGTTAATGTTGGATTGTCTTATTAACAAGTACTACACATATCAAATAGAAATAAAATTAATATTATCATGAACCAATGCGTAACGATGATTTGAACCTTGGCGACAAAGGTTAAAATATTTGACAGCAAAGCCACGTGTGTTACCCAAATCGTCTGAATGCGACCGCGTATAATTATTTATGTAACAGGAATGTTCAATTTATATACAAATACGTGGCTAGTAGCAAACCCACAATTTTCTGCTCAAACTTTTGTCAATAACATAAAGGTAAATCTTATATCAATTTCGAAGAATAGAAAGCGTGTTAGGAAAATGCTATTTGAGTTCCACAAGTATAATCTAATTAATTGACAAAAAAAGTTGCAATCTTGAAAAAAAGGTTTTGACAAGCAAATCCCAAAATGGAGAATAGTCTAATATTCGAAAACGACATGAAACACTCAGAAAACCATAAGAATTTGAGTTCCCTATTGTCTACGCTATCAGAGCCTTCGATTACTTACAAATTAGTTACGAGCAAAAGCAAATAGCTTAATTTTATTACATATCTTGTCAAAGAGCTAGCCTGGACACCCAAAAAAAAAAAAAAAAAAAAAAAAAAAAAAAAAAAATCGATCAAACCAATCAAATCGAACCGACTCGAACCAATGGTTCGTGTCAGTTTCTCATAGGTATTTGGTTTGATTTGATTTACAAATCATGGTAAATCAATTCGGTTATCATTTTTAGCCTCAAACCGCTGGTTAATCGAACCAACCCAACCCATTTAATATTTACCATTTTATGTAAAGAAAAATAAAAATCAAAAGATAAGTCATAATCTTTTAACATATTTCAATTCCTTCCAATCTATAATGTTGTTGATAACTAAAAACACTAAGAATTTCTTTTCATATGCTCATTATGTTATACTTAGCCATTTTTTCCTACTCGGGGCAATCAGGTTAAATAATGTATTAAATAAATAAATAAATAAATAAGTAAAATTATTAAGTTTTCAGTTGATCCATCTCTATTAACCTAATTTTATTTATTAGTCAATAATTTTTATTATATAAACTTATATTAGTTCTTTTAATCTAAGCAGGCACAAAACTTAGACATTTTTGAAATTTAAAAAAAAAAAAAATCATTTTGGACTAAAAGTTAAAACCCACTAACCGAATCAAATTGAGCCGATTTGGTTTGGTTCCATTTGATTTAAGAGTTAGAGTGGATTGATTTGATTGAGATTCATCAAAACCGACTAATTTGATTTTGGTTTCGAGTTGGAGTCGAAACCAACCCAAACCAAATCGTGCGCAAGCTTATCTAAGAGTGAATCAATGTACTAAACTAATAAACTAATAATAAATTATTTCATCACGAAAGTGTAGCTTCTCCCTCAATACTTTTCGACAATAATCTAAGGGTCTGTTTGATAGCATTGAATTCCATGAAAAATGTTGCATCTGAGGAATTCGTTTTCTACTTTGTTTGTTTGATATGAAAGTAGAAAAGGGGTTCAAATTTCAAGGTACAAACACTTAAAACATGTTTTTGACCAATTGAATGGAACTCAAATTCCTATAGTTTTGGTAGTTTTTTCTTTTTCAACTTACATGGAATTGATTTTGTCTTTTTCCACATTTACAATCAAATGGACCAGAAAAGCTTAAACTAGTGCATATATAATTTTTAGACATGGCCTTTAATACGTATATCTTGTTGAATAGCCATTAATCCTAGATAAGATCCACGCTTTGATTGTTGAATGACAATAGTCATTACAAACTCATTATTGTTTTCCATCCCTCTTATTTTTATAGATTATGTAGGTTTGAAGAAGGAAGAATGAAAATATAATATAATATCCACATTGAATAATATCGGCCCATGTACTCTTTTTTTTTTTTTTTCAATCACATACTCTTTCAATAAAATAATTTTAGACATGGACCACAAATTCTCCAAAAAAAAAAAAACACTTTTCACAAAATCTGGTACCATGTTACTGAACGGCCATATCCGAACTGGATCATACTGAATGGCTGTTACAAAGAGGTAATCAATCAGTAACAGTAAGTATCAGATTTCGGCAAAAAAGTCCATATATGGAATCCTCAGAAATGTTCTCCGTACTAAATAAGACAAAATGAAAGCCAGCCACTGGTGACAGGATAGCCTACTGTTACGGACTTCCTAATTTCCTTCAAGAACCGTGCGGCCTTAGTGTCTTCAACTTCCGCCCCCGCGGTTATTACACTAAGCCAGCCTCCCGATTGGCGTTGATGTTTTAGAAAGGCACTAAGTAGAACACTTTAAGAAAGGGACAATGAAGGAACACAAGAGCTTACAAAGAAGGCTTTGTATTGAATAAAGAATACTCTTTACAATTTCACTCTCTTGATCCTTCAAATGAATCCTACCAAGCTATTTATAGTGGTAGCCTCCTCAAATGGATGGCTAGGATCTTTTCTATCCAACGGTCTAGATTACACATCTAGAATTATCTATACAAATATCTACATTAAAATATCTA
>NC_036243.1:15047786-15079208 GCF_002742605.1 Olea europaea var. sylvestris | reverse complement strand
TCACCGGGAACGGCCCTTCATATCTCCGTACCAAGCCTTTGTGTACACTTCGGTACGCCTTGAATTGTTGAGGTAATATTTTCACAAGGACTTGATCGCCAACTTTAAATTCCAAAGGCCGTCTCTTCTTATCGGCCCACTTCTTCATGCGCCTCTGGGCTTTGTTTAAACAAGATCGTGCTAAGTCGGCATGCTCTTCCCATGACTTAGCCATTTTGTATGCTCCGGGGTTTTTCCCTCCTTCAATAGAAGTGGACAAAGTGTAGGGTGTTAGTGGTTGTTGTCCTGTCACCAACTCGAATGGGCTCCGCCCCGTGGCTTCACTCCTTTGTAAATTGTAGGAAAATTGTGCAATATCCAGGAGCTTGGCCCAATCTCTTTGATTGGCACTTACAAAGTGCCGGAGATAGCACTCCAACAAAGCATTCACCCTTTCTGTTTGTCCATCCGTCTGAGGGTGAAAGCTTGTAGAGAAGTGTAGGTCCGAGCCTAGGAGTTTGAACAACTCCGTCCATAGCCGACCCGTGAATTGGGGATCACGATCACTTATTATGCTCCGCGGTAACCCCCAATACTTCACAACATTCTTGAAGAATAGCCTTGCGGCTTCCTCCGCTGTGCAATCCTTGGTGACAGGAATGAAGGTGCCATACTTGGAGAATCGATCAACCACCACCATTATTGACCCGAACCCTTCGAATTTAGGCAGGGCACTAATGAAGTCCATGGTGATAGAGTCCCATGGACGCTCCGGGACTGGTAGAGGCTCCAACAAACCCGCTGGTGACCTTGTTTCCACCTTGTCTTGTTGGCACACAAGACAAGTCTTTACATAGAGCTCCACCATGTCTTTCATTTGCGGCCAATAGTAAGCTCGTTCAAGTAGTGCCAATGTGTGTTTCTGCCTTGGATGACCAGCCCACTTTGTGTCATGACACTCCTTGATGATATCTCGCCGCAAATTGTTCCACTTAGGAACATAGATACGCTACCCCGTAGTGTAGAGTAAGCCGTCCTCGACCCAAAATCGTCACGTCTTTCCTACTTTCGAAATGCCGGATCCCACAACATCTTTTTCCGCCATGCCAACGATAGTAAGTGAGCAAACCTAGGCTCTGATACCAACTGTCACGGACTTGCTAATTTCCTTCAAGAACCGTGCGGCCTTAGTGTCTTCAACTTCCGCCCCCGCGGTTATTACACTAAGTCAGCCTCCCGATTGGCGTTGATGTTTTAGAAAGGCACTAAGTAGAACACTTTAAGAAAGGGACAATGAAGAAACACAAGAGCTTACAAAGAAGGCTTTGTATTGAATAAAAAATACTCTTTACAATTTCACTCTCTTGATCCTTCAAATGAATCCTACCAAGCTATTTATAGTGGTAGCCTCCTCAAATGGATGGCTAGGATCTTTTCTATCCAACGGTCTAGATTACACATCTAGAATTATCTATACAAATATCTACATTAAAATATCTATGGACTAAACTAGGATGATCTAGAATAATCTACCAAGTGAGGGGCTTGTAGGCTTCTAGAATGTCCCACCATATTCTAGCAATCTTCATGCACTTGTGGGAGTCTAGAATATTCCGGTTAGCCCCAACTCGTCAACATTTTAAATTTCTCGATCTTCTTGTGCCAAGATCGAGCGGGTCGTGACACTACGGTGGCATCAACCATTTCTTTTTATCTTTAATCGTGAAGCTACACTGAGTAGCGATTTTTGGCAGTTTTGTCAAGCTTCCTGGCATCGTCCTGCATTACAACAGCCGGTCAGCTACTGAAGCCCAGGGTAAGGTATTGTTTGGATTAAGCTAAATTAAATAGGTGATAATGAACACATTTTAGTGCTTACATGCAGTAGGAGCTTTCTTGACTAAAAAACAGTTTTTGGATATGAATTAATATGCTGATAAACATGAAGATATATCCTTATAAGCTATAAATAAAATAAATTACCAAAAGATATTAAATATGAGTAAATATCATTTTTAATGTTGAAGAATAATTCATATTTGAATTTCTACATACATATGAGATTCAAAATTACATATTCTATTTGGCACAACCACTTTTAAAAGAAAATCATGAATGCTTGCCTCCAATTTCATTCACCATACTATTATTCAATCACTTAAACTGTACTCACACTTAACATACCAGTTCACAAGCACCATGTATTTCAGCTCTCTATAAGTAAACTGGTGATAATTAAAAGGAATGTCCAAGAAATGACTATTTTTTCCCCTTTTCCCTTTCCTCCTCATACGTGCACACAGAGAAATTTTATTGACAGTAGAGAAAGATGGGAGGACAGGCTGGGGATGGTGGAGGAAGATGCGGAGTGAGGGATTGACGGGCTGGGTTGGGTTGGGTTAGGACTTAGGAAGGGAAGGGGTAACCCATGCAATTTTCACAACACTTCAAATGCGCTTCATCAGCTTGTAATCTATTCCTCCGTTTGGAAAGAATTTATAAACAGTTTAATTTATAAATAGATAGGAATGAGTGGTGAATAAATGGATACTTGTGGACCATTGGAATGTGGTTGAAGATGAAGTTCAACCGCTTTATAAATGATTTATAGATTCATCAAACAAAGCAAAAAAATCAGGCCATGTGAAAAAAGGGGAATCCTTACATGAAATATGAACCCCAATTGTGTCATTATAATCTAGAAACTCCTTCCATTGTCTTTCAATGATCAGCTGCAAAAAATAAAAATAAAAAATCGTAAAAAAGCCTCCTAAGACAGGAAGTAGAGATAGAGGCATAAGAAAGCAAAGTTTGCGGAGATACCCAAAAAAGCAAGAGTAAAATCAATTCCTTAAATACTTGTTTTAGTCGGTAATCCATTCAGATTCATGCTCTGGTAGATTAGTCAGTAGTCACTACTCAGCCGCCAATGTCAAAGGCCGAAGGATGCAGTCAAAATCAGAACAACCGTTTCACACTGGTAGGCATTGGTTTTTAATAACGAATGCCTTCCAGAATTTTTCTTCGCAAGAAAGTCAATAAAGTTCAAGAGATCGTCACAAAGAACTGAGATGTTTTTCTAGTGCAAGAACATTTAGGCTGTTAGGAAATTAGACCGTTACTAATTCCGCCAGGATCAGTGGGACACAAAATAATTTGAACTGAGAAGAAATAAATGTAGCAAAAAATAATAAGTGCAAATGACACAAGAATTTATGTGGTTCGGCAATCGTGCCTACGTCCACAAACCCACACCAATTCTTTTACTATATCAACAAGAGAAGAAAATGGATATAACAAATATACTCTCTGTATTTTATTTGCCTATACAAAGACAATCTCTCAATTTTTCTCTCGTTAATTTTCTGCACAAACTGAAGCCTAACTGCTTCTCACTTTTGTGCTTTGCTCACTCTCGTGTTTTCACTCAACACTTTTCTTGCACTTCTCTTTTCACTCATATCTTTTGCTTCTGCTTTGACCTCGTATTTATAGTAAAATTCTCACCTTCCTCATTAAATGCATGTCCATCAATTTTTCAACAAAGTTGCCTTGCATTAAATGCATGGCAAAAATTTCTTCCAAAAATACGGCTGTTGTTAGCAAGAGTTTCCATGCACATTCCTTTTTTTTCAACATTTGCTACAACTTTTGAAAAATGTGTCTGACACACATGAAAGAAATTGTGAAGCCTAAAATGTAGGCTCCAAAATTTCAACAATCTCCCACTTGGAGACTAATGTGGCTTCACCTTGAGACATCCTGCGAGCAGTTCCTTTTTAGTAAAATTGGTGTGGATCACCTTCCTCGTCTTCATTTTAGAAGGCCAACTGAAGCTGAACACAACTCCAGTTTTTCCGTAGTTACCGTCTTGGTTAACATGTCAGCTGGGTTTCTACTGCCCTGGATCTTTTCCAGTGTTAATACTCCATCCTCTAAGAGAAATCTGATGAAGTGATATGAAATGCTACATTCTTTGCCAGATGTATAGCACTCTGACTGTCACTGTACAAAACATTCTTTTCTTGCTTGAGACCAAATTCTGTCAACAGACCTTGTAACCAAATCATTTCTTTGCTAGCTTCGGTTACTGCCACGTACTCTGCTTATGTAGTGGATAAAGCAAAAATTTTTTGTTTTTGCGAAACCCAACTCACTGCAGTAGTACCAACTGTGAATACATAACCGGTGGTGCTTTTCCTGTGATCGACCTCGCCAGCAAAATCTGCATCTACAAAACCTTGTAGTGCCAACTCACCTCTTTTAAAACACAAACATTTATCAATAGTACCCTGTAGATATCTCAATATCCACTTCACTGCTTCCCAATGCTGTTTTCCTGGATTCGTCATGAATCTGCTCACAACTCCCACTGCATGAGCAATATCTGGTCTTGTACAGACCATGGCATACATTAAACTTCCAATGATTGAGGCGTATGGAATATTAGCCATGAAGTTTCTTTGTCTTCTGTTTTCGGAGATTGGTCGTTTGATAGACGGAAGTGATTAGCCAATGGCGTGCTAACTGCCTTTGCATTGTTCATGTTGAACCTCTGCAAAACTTGACTAATGTACTTGGCTTGGGATAACTTCAAAGTGCTTTTTTGCTTGTCCCTACAAATTCTCATCCCTAGAATTTGTTTAGCTGGACCCAAGTCCTTCATTTCGAATTCTGCTGACAGTTGCTTCTTTAATTTTTGGATTTCGTTCATGTCTGGTCCCGCTATTAACATGTCATCAACATAAAGTAGCAAAATAATGTAGCTGGACTCCAACCTTTTAAAATAGCAACAACGGTCAGCATTGCACTTGTAGTAGCCATTTTTCTGCATAAATCCGTCAAACTTCTTGTACCACTGTATCGGAGCTTGTTTTAAGCCATACAAACTTTTCTTCAATTTGCACACGAGCTTCTTTTTTTCTTTGATTGAGAAACCCTCTGGTTGCTGCATTTATATCTCCTCCTCTAAGTCACCATGGAGAAAGGCAGTTTTCACATCTAACTGCTCTAAGTGCAACCCCTCTGCTGCAACAATACTTAATACTAATCGAATTGTTATCAGCTTTACTACTGGAGAATAAATCTCTGTGTAGTCAATTCCTTCTTTCTGTTGAAAACCTTTGACCACCAATCTCGCCTTGTATCGCTTTGATCCGTCATGTTCCTCCTTAACTCGATAGACCCATTTATTTTGTATGGCTTTCTTTTCTGCAGGCAACTCAACTAGCTCCCATGTTTGATTAGAGATAAGAGACGTTATCTCATCTTTCATTGCAAGCTCCCACTTAATTGCATCATCTCCCCGACATGCCTCATCATAGCATTTAGGTTCACCGGCATCAGTAAGTAACAAATAATTTATGTACTTTCTATTTGGAACATGTGGTCGGGAAGATCTTCTAGGAATAGGGGTTGGAGTTAAAGTCTCCGCAACAGCTTCCTCTGGCTGAAGACTTCCATCTGTCTGCTTTGACATACTACTACTTGGAGTATCATCCAACTCAACATATGTTGGATTATCATGTATGTCACTTGACTACGCTGTATCTCTGTCCTTGTACATCACCCTTTCATTGAATATGACATCCCGACTTCTGATGACCTTTTTGTTCTTATCATCCTAAAAGCGATACCCGAACTCATCTCCACGATATCCAATGAAGGTACACTTTAGTGATTTGGGGTCAAGCTTACCCCTAGTTTGATCACTAATATGTACATATGCGACACAACCAAAAACTTTCAAATGAGAAAGTTTTATTTCTTTTCCGCTCCATACTTCCTCTGGTATCCTATACTCCAAAGGCACTGATGGCCCGCGATTGATTAAGTATGCTGCTGTGTTGATAGCTTCAACCCAAAATTGTTTAGGCAAGCCAGTATGTAACCGCATGCTTCTGGCTCTCTCTGTCAACGTCCGGTTCATTCGTTTGGCCACACCATTTTGTTGCGGTGTTCCTAGCAACGTCCTTTCCAGTTTGATACCATTCTGGTAACAAAACATTTTGAAATCAGTATGTTCGTATTCACTGCCATTATCTGATCTCAATTTCTTTACTGGCAAACTTGTTTCATTCTCCACCATAGCTTTCCACTTCTTGAACATCTCGAACACTTCGGATTTGTGTCTCAAGAAGTAGACCCATACTTTTCAGGAGTGATCATCGATGAAAGTCACAAAATAAGACTTTCCGCCAATAGACGGAACTACAACTGGTCCCCAGACATCTATGCGGACTAACTTTAGCTTTTCCTACTTCGAAGTTCTGCCACACTTGTTGAAACTCACTCGCCTCTGCTTCCCGAAAATGCAACTCTCACATAGGTCTGCATTAATAGATTGAAGTCCTGGTAGTTTCCCTTTGTCATGCATGTACTTGAGTCCATTCTGACTCATATGGCCCAATCTCTGGTGCCATAGATTCGGATCTTCATTCGAATCAGCAACTGCAATTATTCTGCAAGCACTCGTCGTGGTGTAAAGAGTACCACTTTTCTTGCCTCGTGCTATGGTCATTGCACCCCTGGAAACCTTCCAAATATCACCGTTGAAGGTTGTGACATAACCCTCATTTGATAGTTGGCCCACAGATATCAAGTTCTTCCTCAAGTCTGGAATATGTCTGACATCCTTCAATTTCCATACAGATCCATTAAGTTTGATTTGTACTTCACCTCTGCCGATTACGTCACAAGGTTGATCATCACCAAGATACACTTTTCCAAGATTACCCAGCTCATAACTCGTAAAGAGTTCTTTGTTTGATGTAGCGTGAAAAGATGCTCCAGAATTTATTACCCAGTATTCTGCTTTGCTGTCCAAAGAGCATATCAAAGCATCATCTGATTCTTCTGCTACAACATTGGCCTCGGTCTTGTTTTCATTTTCTTTCTTGGAAACTTGACACTGATTTTTGTAGTGTCCGATCTTGCCACAATTCCAACATTCAACAACTTTTGATTTGTTGGAATTCTTTGGATTTCTGGATTTTGATCTACCAAACCTTGACTTGCTCCTGTAATGCCCTTTACCTCTGTTCGAACTTCTGCCTCTGCTCTCCACGTTCAAAGCTGCTCCAGAAGTGAAAACACCTTCCGACTGTCTTCGTATTTCCTTGATTAGGATTATGCTCACGACATCTTCAAATTTCAATTTGGAATTTCCGACAGAGCTACTAATTGCTGTAACTGTGCCATTCCAACTCTCAAGCAGCTGCCCGAGAATCAATAAAGCTCGAACCTCATCACTGAATGTGATTTCGACTGTGTTTAACTGGTCCGTCACTTCATTGAACACATTTAAATGTTCTCCAGATCTTTCGCCTTCCGCCATTTTCATAGTAAATAGCTTTTTGATTAAATGGACTTTGTTTGCTGCAGATGGTTGTTCATACATGCTAGACAGGGCCGCCATGAGAGATGCCGTCGTCTTCTCATTTTTTATGTTGAAAGCGACTGATTTTGATAATGGCAGCCTTATTGCGCCGAGGGCCTTTCGATCAAGTAATTCCCACTCCTCGTCGATCATGTCCTCCGGCTTTACGTGAAGTGGTTTATACAGGTCCTTCTGGTACAAATAGTCCTCCATTTGCATCTTCCAAAATCCAAAGTTTGTGCTATCAAACTTATCGATTTTGGATATCTTCTCGTCTGTTGTCATTCCTCCCACTTAAATTCTGGAGCTCTGATACCAGTTGTTAGGAAATTAGACCGTTACTAATTCCGCCAGGATCAATGGGACACAAAATAATTTGAACTGAGAAGAAATAAATGTAGCAAAAAATAATAAGTGCAAGTGACACAAGAATTTACGTGGTTCAGCAATCGTGCCTACGTCCACAAACCCACACCAATTCTTTTACTATATCAACAAGAGAAGAAAATGAATACAACAAATATACTTTCTGTATTTTATTTGTCTATGTAAAGACAATCTCTCAATTTTTCTCTCGTTAATTTTCTGCACAATAAATTTTTCTCTCGTTAATTTCTGCACAAACTGAAGCCTAACTGCTTCTCACTTTTGTGCTTTGCTCACTCAACACTTTTCTTGCACTTCTCTTTTCACTCATATCTTTTGCTCCTGCTTTGGCCTCGTATTCATAGTAAAATTCTCACCTTCCTCATTAAATGCATGTCCATCAATTTTTCAACAAAGTTGCCTTGCATTAAATGCATGGCAAAAATTTCTTCCAAAAATACGGCTGTTGTTAGCAAGAGTTTCCATGCACATTCCTTTTTTTTCAACATTTGCTGCAACTTTTGAAAAATGTGTCTGACACACATGAAAGAAATTGTGAAGGCTAAAATGTAGGCTCCAAATAGATAGTACTAAACAATTTAGAGAACGTAAATAAGCTAAATATTGTTCACTATAGTGCCCAATTCCACATAATACTATGCAACAAACATGCTCAATTCAGCAACCTTTCTAAAACGGGGATCCCTTCAATGATTACACAGTGCGTTGCTTCCTCATAAGCACGTGTATTACAATTTAAAGAAATTATTAGCATAAAGCAGCATGTTCTTAAATTGTGATAGCGAAAAATCATTTTTGACAGCTATATATATAGAAAAACTCAGAAAGATTGTTAAAAGTTTAGGAGAGTGGTCACCGCCCTCTACTCTTCATCAAATCCAGTGTCACATGCATAGTTTCATTATTAATATCACGAAAACAAACCATAAAATGCCCAGAGAAACAAGTCTCGCATAAGAATTAAGGAAAGGAAAATGGTCTACTACATGTCACAAAATCTAGTAAGAACAGCTTCAGTTATTTGTTCAAACAAATTTCCTGAGCAGCTTCATTGCAGCATTCTTGGTCCATAAAGCAATTTTTTCCTGCCTCCCTCCGACATTGAACACTGCTCCACAGATTTCATCTCCATGATCAAATTGTTCTCCAATCATTGCCAGCAGCTAATATGAAATCAATATGGAAAATTAGTCGAAGCATAATATTAAGAGATTAACAAGTTGAACAGAATATGTTATAATGTACCGGGTAAAGCCAACACGTATCAGATTTACCCCTAGCACAGTCCACTTTCCTCCATTGGCAGCAAGTCAAGAGTGAAGAAAAACAATTTCCACAGAAAGATTTGCCACAACATAGGACACCATCCTGGAAAGTAATGATTGAGAAAGATCCTTGTCCCCAACAACCCAGAAGCCTATAATTAGGGTAGGAATTTTAGTTGGCGTAAGTGGCCCTTCCAAGTGTTCATTGGAGAAAATAATCAAATTGACCACTGCCAACAACTGTAATTTCTTTAATTTTTCGAGGAGATCTCCATCTGATTCCTAGATAATTACTTGATTGCAGTGGTGCAGCTTCTTGCATTATCAAATTATATCCAATACTACGTCTTGAACTCTTTTCTACTACTCCGCCGGCATTTCTCGTCTCCAGAACCACTTCGTAAATTCCCTAAAAATTGCTGCGACAGCCTTTGGATGACTTTTAGATTAGACAAGCCAACGATCAGA
Organism: Olea europaea var. sylvestris; assembly: GCF_002742605.1. Lineage (NCBI taxonomy): Eukaryota > Viridiplantae > Streptophyta > Magnoliopsida > Lamiales > Oleaceae > Olea > Olea europaea. The sequence continues at coordinate 15,069,731 of NC_036243.1, read as the reverse complement.
TAGTCGAAATCAACTGAAGACTGAAAGAAGAACAATTTCCACGAAAGATTTGCCAAGAAAAAAAAGACACCATTCTTGAACACGTAAATAAACTTAATGATTAAAAAGATCCTTATCCCCACGAACCCAGAAGACCATATAATATCACATTCATTTGATTGTCTGTGAATTGAAAAATCATAGCATTCCTTCCCTATTCAGAAAAAGTAAAATTCAAGAATTTGTTAATAAACGGCAATCACATGATCATTAGAACTGAGCAATACAGCTGAAGCGACCTCATGCAGCCGCCGGAGCTACCAGTACCGGAGGTAGCCAGAAACTCAAACGACGTCCAGCTCCAACACAGAGGAGACTTCCGGGAATTTAGGAGGGCCATTAATGTTAAATTGCAAGATTAACCGGAGAGAATCAACCAAGAAAAAGAGAGAGAAAGTAACTAGAAGAAGAAATTCATATTTTATTGATTAATTTCATTGATCAGATACAAGCCATATTTATAGTAAGAATTGAACTGCTGAAATAAAGCCATATTTATTTCATTGATAATAATATTTATACATTCTTTATGATAGAACGTGATTTGTTAAATTTAAATTAGATAATTTTTATTTTTAATTTTAATTATTTCAATTTAATTTAAAAATTTTATAATAATTTTTTTCTATGTTTGCCTGCAATTCCTTTTTTTTTTTTTTTTAATAATTGCAGTGAAATAGCATGTGAAAAAAAATGCTAAAGTGTGATTGAATGGAATAATTTATTGCTGTCAAATGAGTTTCAAACCAGTTTCATGTGAAAATCTATGTGACAAAAATGAATCGTAAACTTTATATTCTCTCTTTTAAGATAAGGAGGGATTATCTAATACTATTCAATCAACTTACCAATCGATCAAGTTACTATTAGAACAAAAATCGAATCAAACTATACAAATGTTTATATCAAAGATTACAACTCAAGACACAACCTAAGGCATCTCGAATACCCTTGTTTACAAACCAGAAACCTCAAACCTAAACCCTTAGTGGATCAGAAGACACTTCTTTTATGGACCAGAAGGTATTGAACTTGAAACTGCACCTTTCTCTCACCATCAACCATAGAAACTCAAATTTCACTCAGAAAACCACGAGAAACTATCCAACTAGAGGTTAAAGATGATCGAAAGAAGACAAAAGAAACAAACCAAACTTAGTGAGAATTCCAGAAAACACCAACAAATATCAGAGTACAAGTGAACTAGGGTAACAAAGTAAGATCCCATTTATACTTTACACCATCACCATTGATTTTGGATGATGATCAACAGTCGAGGGCAATTAGTGACTTCAGCATTAATTGGCAACTAAAATTGCTCTTCCAATATGCGATTTTCCATATATTGGGTATGGGTATTGGGCCTCCACGTTTGAAATACCGTGTAATGGATCAAATACCGAAAATGGGCCAAGCCCATGATACTATCATCGCCCCACTTACGGATGTGATGGCATTATAGCCCAACAATTATCAACCATAATTACATTCAGTACACCCTTGGACACATGCATGCATGCGCACGCGTGTGTATATATATAGATAAAAGAAATTGTTCAAACTGGTAATGGAGATTTGGAGGAAATAAATTTATTTTATCAACAAAATTTTCTTCTTTACGTAAAATTATAAAAAGGTTACTTATTACCTTCTGTGAATGTTATAAATTGTAAATTGTATTCAAAGTCGACGGAATATTAATACTGATTACAACACTTCAATTGAGTAGTCTATTCTCAAGCTAAAGTTCAAAACTTTCCAACTCAATGCCCATAAACACAGGTAAGATGTCGATATCAATTACTAAGCAATTTGCTATTTTGCAGGCCTAGATGTCAAGGGATAAAATTTCACATAAAATAAAGATAAAAATATAGTCCAACTTATAAGGATTTGAACTACTCTCCTTAACAATGGTGACATTTTAAGATGGAATCCCAAATCTTTACATGATATTAGAGTCTATTAAGCTCAAATGAGCGATTCAATCCTATTAAGGCTAAAAAAAATGAGTACATGGATTTCAAGATTGGTTCGACCATCTTACTCGGCATGTTAAGCGATAAAGTCACACATCGAATAAAGATATATAAACCAACTTATAAGGGTTTGGATTATTCCTTATAATAAAGTTGACCTTTTAAGAAGGAAATTCAAATCGTCTAGCCTCGCCACCCGACTCATGTGATTGATCGACGAGCTCCTGTAGTTCATCCGTAGCCAACTCAACTAGTTAATGGTGCGAAGGGAGTCAGCTCAATTCGTTAGTGAATCTTCAATCAGTCAGAGAGAAGTTCTAATACTTGAAACTTAATTCAAGTAAAACTCAATCCTCATTCATTTGTCTGATGCACCAGAAACTGGCTTATCCTCTACATCTGCTCGAGATTCCTTCTCAGACAACCTTCAATGAATTATGAATTAGAATTTATTTCTCTTTCTTAGTACTTTCCGTCCATTTATTCAAGGGCACGTACATTGAGAAATGCAAAGTAATATGTTGCGGTCAACTATAAAGATACGACAATTGCTAGCGAGAAAGGACTCTTTTGATCCATTTTCCTATGAATCATGCTACAGTAACATAATGGTTGACATAATTCTTGACATATGGTTACATGACATCATATTATTAGACTTTCTGAAACATTGTTAACTCTTTCATCCAATCATATTTTGCCGAAACATTTTTCTGTCAAGGTGGCTATACCCTTCCCCGATTCCTGTGTACTGCCAACTTGTGTCATTTATAACATTACTTGGATTTTATTAAATTTGTTGTTGCGTTACTTATATTGTCAAAAGTGATTTTCTATTTTGCTAAAAAACTTGCTGACTAGAAAAGTAACTTTTAAACAATATCAAACACATGCAAATGCAAACTTCATTCAGACATTGATGTAGAGCATCAAATTACTAAGGTTGAATTTAAAATACCTCTTGAAGTCGGGCTTACTTAACAAATCTTTATGAGTCCTAATTACAGCTTATGCGCACGTTCTAAAACAGTTTTACTGTTCTTTCTTGTTAAAAGTAAAATAAAATATTAAATAGAATACTTCATTTTGTCTATAAATATCTTGCAGAGGAGAGGAACTTGACCTCAGGTGTTTGGGAACCTAATAGGTTTAAACTCAAGATGCGCTAGCACAACTGAAAAAAATTCTAATAGGGATTTGAGGCCTATAAATTGTTAAAATTGACATGAAAATTTATTTGTATCACTAGCAAACCATGCCATTGACGTAGTGAGATGTTGACTGTGGAAATTTTATTTTGATTACATTAACAAGTACAACAATAATATAATTAGATATTCAATAAGGATAAAGTTAGCAGAGGAAGAAATTTGATGATATGCTACTTTAGTAGATTTATCAGTTATGTGCCAGAGATTACTGAAAACAAGAAGCCCGAAGCAGGTTTTCATTCATTTTTACTAATTTTTTACTTGTTTTATGCTTTGAAGAAATATTAGTGCTTCATAGTTTAATAAATTGGACCGTCCATTTTTAGTGCAAGAAGCATCCAAGAAAACTTTCTTTATCTTTAAGATAGGTGGGAGATTTTACCAGAAATTGGCAAAAACTGGAAACACCAGAACATGGGAATAGATTTAATACCAATACGGACTACCCATGAGACCACTTTGATTATGAGGATGCAAACATAGTGGCCATAAAATGCTTTCGGTGCTATTTATTTTAAAGTAAAAAAAAAAAAAAAAAAAGTTTCATTCTGAGACCACAAACCACTCTGGTCTATTTATTTTATTACATATAATGTAAGAGGCGAAACAACTAGATGATCAAAGATAATTGGCTAGAGTAGTTTTGGTATATCTCTACTTTTTCCAACTTGTTGTGCCACAATCACTTGCAAAATAATATTAGCCCCGATAAATATAATTTAAGAAAGTATGGATTTTATGGGCAACTGAGAGAGAGCTTGCAATCAAAACACATCAAATTGAGTCAATAGACATGCACAATATTATCTAGTTGGTGAATATTTTGATCAAAACTCCAATAAGGCAACGAAATCTAGGAAAATAGTGTTCAATATTGTGATTATCTCTACAATTTGAAAAGAAATATTTATTCAAGAATCAATAATTGATTCATAATAGTCTAGCTTTGTAATATTTGAACATGCATTTATGAAATTCTCTATTTATCTGAATGTGAATACAGATGAAAAAGTCTTAGTGATGCTTTAACCTTGCAAGTCTTTGCGAAGTCTCTGATTTCATTTTCAGGGTAATACAGACAGTCTACTACAGACAGTTTAATAGAAAATTCTACTGGTTAGCCCCATGCTTATGGAGTTATCTTTATCTGATAATGATAATTTATCTACTGATATTTTTTAGGTTCACTCGTTCACAAGAAGACGAACAAGCATAAAACAAGAGATTAATGCTGATGAAATGGAATAAGGAGGAGTCAATTGTACCGTGAGGTGAATAGACACGATAATGAAAAAAGCTATTTATTTGAATATTCAGATTAGGAGGTCAATGTTAAAGGTCTATTTCCCAAGATTCCATTAAGGTCCTTCTCAATCTACCTAGAAAGTTAATGCACTTACGTTTATCTTTTGCCAGGGAGGAAATAGAAAATATTTATGATGTCTTGTATTAAATGCCTTTTAACGAAAGAAAGTAAAATAAATGTTCGGGTCATGTTATCGTAGGCATAACATTGATAAAATTGGCATGAAAATTTTTTGCTACACCACAATAAATACCTAGGTAAAATGTCGATATCCATTTAATTGACTCGATCTGTCGTTTACTAATCTATTTGTATCACTAGCAAACCATGCTATTGATGTGGTGAAATGTTGATGGAAATGAAAATTTCATTTTGAATACATTAACAAGCACAACAATTATATAGGTAGATATTCAATAAGGATAAAGTTAGTCGAGGAAGAAATTTGACGAAATACTTCTTCTTTAATAGATTTTTCAGTTATGTACTAGATATTATTGAAAACAAGAAGCCCGAAGTGGGTTTTCATTCATTTTTATTAATCATTAGTTGTTTTATGCTTTGAAGAAATATTAGTGCTTCGTAGTTAATATATTGGACCGTCCTTCATTTTTAGTGCAAGAAGCATCCAAGAAAGCTTTCTTTATCTTAAAAATAGTTGGGAGATTTTACCAAAGAAATTGGCAAAAAATGGAAACACTAGAACATGGGAATAGATTTGATACCAATACGGACTATCCACAAGACCAATTTGATTATGAGGATGCAAAGATAGTGGCCATAAAATACCTTCTGTGCTATTTTAAAGTAGTAGTAGTAACAACTTCCATTCTGAGACCACGAATCACTCTGGTCTATTTATTTTATTACATCTAATATAAGAGGCAAAACAACTAGATGATCAAAGATAGTTGGCTGTTGAAGTTTTGGTATATCTCTATTTTTTACAATGTGATGTGCCGTGATCACTTGCAAAAAAATATTAGTGCCGATAGATATAATTTAAGAAAGTACGGATTTTATGGCTGACTTAGAGAGAGAGCTTGCAATCAGAATACTTCAAATTGAGTCAATGGACATGCACAGTATTATCTAGTTTGTCAATGTTTTGATCAAAACTCTAATAAGGCAACGAAATCTAGGAAAATGGTGTTTAATACTGTAAATATCTCTACAATTTTAAAAGAAATATTTATTCAAGAATCAACAATTGATTCATAATAGTCTAGCTTTGTAATATATGAACATGCATTTATAAATTTCTCTGTTATCTTAATGTAAATGCAGATGAAAAAGACTTAGTGATGGACTAACCTAGCAAATCTTTGCTAAGTCTCTACTAATCCTCTGATTTCATTTTCAGGTTACTACAGACAGTCTGATAGAAAATTGTACAAGTTAGCCCCATGCTCATGCAGCTCTCTTTATCTGATAATGATAATTTATCTACTGATATTTTTTAGGTTCACTCATTTAGAAGAAGAAGACGAACAAGCATAAAACAAGAGATTAATGTTGATGAAATGGAATAAGGAGGAGTCAATTGTACCGTGAGGTGAATAGACATGATAATGAAAAAGCTATTTATTTGAATATTCAGATTAGGAGGCCAATGTTGAATGTCTAATTCCCAAGTTTCCGTTAAGGTGCTTCTCAATCTACCTAGAAAGTTAATGCACTTACGTTTTTCTTTTGCCAGGGAGGAAATAGAAAATATTTATGATGTCCCGTATTAAATGCCTTTTGATGAAAGAAAGTAAAATAAATGTTCGGGTCATGTTATTGCGGGCATAACATTGATAAAATTGACATGAAATTTTTTTTTCTGCGCCACAATAAATACCTAGGTAAAATGTCAAAATCCATTTAATTGATTGGATCTGTCATTAACTAATCTATTTGTATCACTAGCCAACCATGCTATTGACATGGTGAGATGTTGATGGAAATGGAAATTTCATTTTGTTAGGAATTTTACGCTAATTTCCTTTGTTTCTATTTACCCTCAGAATCTATTGTTGTTCAAGAAAATATTAGCCAAAAGAAGAAGAAGAAGAAGAAGAATATAACGCACAAATTAAATGGACCGTCAAAGCCTTTCACTATATGAAAATTGTTATAACCATATAAAATTTCACTCATCAACCCAATTCTCAAGTATTACAAAGAACAATAATCTTGAGCTTTGCCATACCCACTTTTCTACTCTTTATATAAAACTCTCAAGATGCTAGGCTCACAATATTTATCTCTCGGATTAACTCTCAGGCCACACCTCCAAAATAATAAATACATCTACTATTTGTAGGATCGATAATTAAGTAGAAGAGTTTAATTTCAACTCAAACAAGGACTCCTTTATGTGCAAGACTCCAAAATCGGTTGTAAAATTGGAAACCAAATTCTTCGAGGATTCTGTTCTCAACTTTAATTATAAGTCTTCCATACAATTATTACCTTTTATTATTTGCAATAGAAGTCCTCCAACTTTTGACTTTTGAGGCAATTACCCAACACATTTTGAATACATTAACAAGAACAACAATTATATGGTTAGATATTCAATAAGGATAAAGTTAGTAGATGATGAAATTTGATGAAATACTTCTTCTTTAGTAAATTTATCAGTTATGTACCAGAGATTATTCAAAACAAGTAGCGTGAAGCGGGTTTTCATTCATTTTTACTAATTATTTACTAATTTTTTAGTTGTTTTATGCTTTGAAGAAATATTAGTGCTTCATAGTTAATAAATTGGATCGTCCTTCATTTTTAGTGTAAGAAGTGTCCAAGAAAGCTTTCTTTATCTTTAAGATAGGTGGGAGATTTTACCCAAGAAATTGGCAAAAAATGGAAACACCTGAAAATGAGAATAGATTTAATACGAATACGGACTACCCACAAGACCAATTTGATTACGAAGATGCAGACATAATGGCCTTAAAACACCTTCATTGCTATTTTAAAGTAAAAACAATAATAATAACTTCCATTCTGAGACCACGAACCACTCAGGTCTATTTATTTTATTACATCTAATAAGAGGCAAAACAACTAGATGATCAAAGATAATTGGTTGAAGTAGTTTTGTATATCTCTATTTTTTCCAATGTGTTGTGCCACAATCGCTTGCAAAAAAAATATTAGCGCCGATAAATATAATTTAAGAAAGCATGGATTTTATGGGCGACTTTGAGAGAGAGCTTGCTATGAGAACACTTCAAGTTGAGTCAATGGACATGCAAAGTATTATCTAGTTGGTCAATGTTTTGATCAAAACTCCAATAACGCAATGAAATCTAGGAAAATAGTGTTTAATATTGTGAATATCTCTACAATTTGAAAAGAAATATTTATTCAAGAATCATTAATTGATTCATAATAGTATAGCTTTGTAATATTTGAACATGCATTTATGAAAAATTCTTAGTGATTGACCAACCTAGCTAGTCTTTGCACAGTCTGATACAAAATTCTACTAATGAGCCCCACGCTGATGCAGTTATCTTTTTCACAATTTTTCTACTGGTATTTTTAGATTCACTCGTTCAAAAGATGAACAAGTATTGAACAAGAGATTAATGCTAATGAAATGGAATGAGGAGAAGTCAATTGTACTGTGAGCTGGATGTGATAGTGATCAGATCAGGAGGCCTATGTTGATTGTCTATTTCCTAACTTTACATTGTTGTCCTTTCAATCTACCTAGAAAGTTAATGCACTTATGTTTATCTTTTGCTAGGGAGGAAATACAAAATATTTATGATGTCCTGTCTTAAATGCCTTCTCATGAAAGAAAGTAAAATAAAGGGTATTTAGCACAAAATGTCCATACCTTTCATGATTTTTGTGGAAAACGTCCCTACATTTCCCTTTTTGGCGCATTTCATCCCTACCTTTACCTTTTCCTGTGGAAAACATTCTTTTCATCATTTTTCTCAATAAAAAGTTATAAAATGACTAATATACCCTTCTATTTAAATTAAAAAAAATAAAGAACTAATTGCAATCATAGTTCCATGTTATCACAGGCGTGACATTGAAGGTCCCACCTTGTTTAACATCTCATCGAATGCTAAAGTCGTTAACCGAAGTTCTAATCTCCTCTCTCTCATATATATACATGTACTTGTTTCGGCCTGATGAATATTAAACTGAGGCGCAAAGATGTCTAAAGCTATTCTCATCTTTATGTTCACCTTGACGATATTACTTCTCTTCAAAGCAACAATTATTTCTGCACGGAGTGGATATCTCCCTGATGAGGAAAGTAAGGATCGTTTTTTTATGTAAACCATTTCTTTCTTTCCATTCACGTGTTTAGCTCATTAGGTACTACACTTTTTAGCCTTCCATTAAACTTCAGGTTATCCTTAAAAGTTCACTTTGATCAACATGAAATCCGATCACATTTCTATTTTAGAATAGAATTCTGATTTTTGCAGAGAATGCTCTTCGTGAAATAGCTGATCAGTTGGGCAAAAAGGACTGGGACTTCAACCTGAATCCTTGTGATAATAACTCAAACTGGAATACACCGAAACGAGAAGATATACAATGGTACACCAATTCCATCATCTGCAATTGTAATTTCCCTGGTGGTGTGTGCCACGTAAAATCAATGTAGGTTTTCTTGCTGAAAACTTATCATCTTTATCATTAGTTTGAAACTGATTTAGAAATAGCCATTTGTGCTATTATATTGCAAGGAATCAAGAATCACAGAAAATATATTCTGCTTCTATTGATCTTGAAGCAGCCAAATATGGGGTTTTCAGTATCTGATTTTGAGGCGTGGAATACCATATAATGGTTGCAAATCTGTTTGTTGATTCTTAAAATGGTATTTTATGTGGGAATTATTGTACTTTTTTCCTGCTTAAACCTCAATAGAACTTATGGTGCCTAGTAATCAAACTTGACCTTTATGACTTATTTCATATGAATAATGTCATCTAAGACCAGTTTAAATGTCACAATACAATGGGCTAAATGAAAAGGTAGTGACTCATTTAATGACAATTGGTGCCACCAAAACTGGTATTATAACACTAATGGTACTAAATAGCATTACTCATTTTATATTGCTAGACTCTCTATCTTCATCATCTTTAACCAGGATTTGCACTTAAAATATGTATAGGAATAAGCTGTGTCAGTATTATAACCATAAAAAAATAAAAAATAAATAAGAAGTTCTTTTTTTCCATTCAGTCAAGCATGCAACTTTATTTCACCATGTCAGTGTTTCAAGTTACATTCTTGATGTTAAGTTAGAGTTGAAAATGAAATAGTATAACGTTTGTAGTGTGCTCGAGAAGCCACTCTAACAAGTTGTTTTACTTGAAACACTATACATTTAGCCCCTATTTGGTAGGACTAAAATCTAGATCTTAATCTAAATAAAAATCAACAATTAATTTTAGCTGCATATTTTATAGACCCAAAACTTTTCAACTATACATTTCATCAACTTTTATCAAAATTTGCTAAAAATAATCCCCACCAAACATGGGCTTAATCTATTGTATCGTTTCTTTCAAAATCCCTTCGGAATGATTTTTTTTTTTTTTTTTTGGCTTTGTTTCTTTCACCTGTCAAGAAACTTTAATTGTTGCACTTGTAAAATTTAGATGAAAACTTTTCAATTCAGAGTATGCTAAAGATAGCCTCTTTTTCTTTACAAACAGATTTCTAAAAGGACAGGATTTGGCAGGTGTCCTTCCGCCCTCACTGGCAAAGTTACCCTACCTCAAGACAATGTAGCAAGATGTTCCAAGTTTATTTTCAATTTATTAAATCTACTCAGCTTTTTGCTTCAAAAGGTTGAGACAATTTATTGGCTACATTGATCTCACTCTGAATCTGTTGGTTGCAGAGATCTTAGTGGCAACTACCTTAATGGTACAATACCCATGGAATGGGGAGCAACCAAATTGGAGTACATGTGAGCTTTACCTGTAGCTTTTAATTGAGTTTTGGCAATGATGCAATGTCTACATCCTCTGTTATATCGAAAAAGTATGTGTGATATAGGTGTCTTTTGGTGAACCGCCTATCTGGACCCATACCGAAATTCCTGGGAAACATTACCACGCTCGTATATTTGTGAGTTCTTATCTAGCTATCTCCCCATCTATATATCAAGGAAAATTCTAGATGTACATAATTTTTGTCCATAAGGGTATACATAATTTTTGTCCATAAGGGTATCAATGCCTCTCACATGGGGTGGGGCCTACAAAAGTGTGGACCCCACCCCATGTGAGAGGCATGGACACCTTGATGTACAAAAATTATATACATCAAGCAAAGTCCATATATCAATTGACCCATAGATCTCTCTCTCTACATATGGTCACTCCTACATAAAGAAGCAAACACCATGAATGTTTTGTTTGATAGTGGATATATTTTCTCGGAATTCTAATTGTAATTTTAAAAATCTATTCAACCTTCAGGGGCCTGGGGAGTAACAGGTTTAACGGGACCATTCCAGCAGAACTAGGGAAGCTGGTCAATTTAAAACATCTGTAAGACGTTTTCGATCATCCAGATTTTAACAAATTGACGGATTGAATTAGTTGAATTTATATAGGTAGATTACGAAAACGAGGTTCAAAGGTGTTGGTGAGATCAGTTTAGAGATGACGATTAGACGAAACTAGATGTTGGAATATCGCAAAAACTCGAACTTAAAACAATACCGGCTTCAAGGCATATAACAAATATCTCTTTCCTTAAGATGTTATTTGTTTCCACCATTCTGTGATGCACACGGAATGCAAATACGTCTATAGGATATAATGAAGCCCTTTAGTGTTGTTTGGGATTTCTTACGAAGACAACCCGAACAGTGGAAAATCTACTCAAAATTTCCACTTTATATCTGCAGTATGATAAATACAAACAATATTCAAGAAGATATGAATGCACTAAAGTTGGTATTTTGGATGCAAGAAAGTGTAGAAAATGGTAGAGTAAAAACGAATTAAAATTATATTACACATCTTCCCAAGAGTTACAACACTTCAAGATAATTATTAGAGTTTGAACTACATCAATACAAACTGAAAAAAATTGAATTCTAACCATCAAACATCAGTTAGGGACGAAAAGACACCATTGTTGTCGCTTGGCAGCACGGGTGCACTAGCCAACAGTTCACCTGCATCAACAAGGCAGAGTACCTACGCTTCAATTACTCAACTAGCGCAGGTGCACTAGCCTTGGGCGTACCTGTGCTAATTTATGTTGCAAACTAGTGCAAGTTTTGGTCCGTTTTGTCATCTCTTGTTCTTGTCCTATCTTGATCCAACGCTTCTTGAAGTATTTCCTTGATTTAAACTACCAATGTCTAAACGGCGTTTTTTTGAAAATTATTTCAACAATTCTCTACAATTTCCAAAATGAGTGATAGTTTTACAATCTATCATATAGACATCACAAACTCTATGCATAGACCAAATATTAACCAAAGCGATATGGTAGACAAGCTTTGAACCAACAACCCTATATGGCTAAGCGAAAAACTTCATATACAAGTTTTATATCCTCGTGTGTTCATATAAATCAACATGTAAATACGCCACGTGTCCCATATCCTTAATTTTCAAGAATATCTTAAGTAGCTAGTCAAGACACTTTGGAGATAAACCATCATCGACACTCATGGAGATAGACTTATTGTTATCAAACGAAGATGATACCGGATTAATCCAATACCAAACTATCGGGGAAAATAGGAGATTGTAGCCACAATATGAAGTAATTAATCACAAGACCAAAATAATTTGTAGAGAATGGAAATTTTATTATAATATGAAAAAATAATACAAAGATTTGTGTTTACAATGTTTCTAACTTCTTCTAAATCATAATGAAAAGCTAACTATATATAAGGAATAAATAGGGGCACGTTCAAATCCTAATAGTAGAGTTGTGGCTGAAGTAGAGAAAGAAAAATCACACCAGGTGAAACAAAGTAGGTAGCGTCGTGGTGCTGTGGATCCCACTCTCAGGTCCTTTACTTCAAAAACTTGATTTTCTTCATCACAATATTCTATTCAAGTTTAACACAAATTTCAATTCATAATGGGCTTTCAAGTAGAACTTTAACTAGAATTTGCCAAGTAAACTTGAATAGAATTCCACAAAACAGTCCAAAAAGAATTTTTCCTAATGTGCACTTTAATTAGAACTCTCAATTATCTTCAACAAAGAATTCGGGTCACAGCCAAATTCTAACAATCTCTATCTTGACACGAATTCCACTACAATGAATAAAACTTCAAAAGAAAAAAATTCTCCACTTGAAGACAAATTCCACTACAAGGAAAAAACTTCAAATATTCACTGAAGGACACAAACGAACTTCTCCATAAAAAAATTCAACCGAAACATTCTCCACCTCTACTACCTCAATTAAAGGAGAAAGTAAACTAATGACCACCAAACAAGGTTGAAACAAGCCCCTATAATAGAATTACAACTGAATACATTAAAAGAAGGATCTTGGCTAGAATCAACACCTTTAATCACATTCAAACCATCAACTAAATCAATAGAATTGTATCTATGTGAAATATTATGGCCAAAGATAGGTTTATTACAAGCAACTAAATACAATGACACCATCGATGATGGTGGTAAGGCGGATTTACCTATAACTTCTAAATTCAACTGAGATGTATTCTTAAAAAAAAAAAAAAAGCCTAAAATTAGGCTCCAACAATATAGAATCCAACTCCAAATCCACCTGAGTTCTTAAAATATGCTGATTGCTCAAAAATTCTATATAACACTGCAAGATATTTAAATGGAATTTTCTATATCCCTTTAACAAAACACATGCTGATTTACTAACTTTCAGGACTCCACCTTCAAAAGTATAACTGTACTCTTTTGAATCAAGAGTACTTAAGGAGATAAGATTTTTATTCAAATCTAGAACACACCTCACTGCATTAAGTGTTCTAACCTTCCCATCAAACATCTTTATTTTAATTCGACAATGTGTATTATTACCCATCATTACAATACCTTTTAAAACTTCTTCATATGTTGAAAACAAATCTCGATTAGGAGTCATATAAAAAGTGCAAGCAGCATAAAAAATCCAAGCCTCGTTAAATTTGGAGTTGTAGTTAGACATAAGTAAAAGCTCTCCATCATTGTTAGGATTTTTTTTGCAATACTTGTTTTTCCTAAAATTTCTGATTGTTTATTTGCAGTCAATTTTGATTTATTCTACAACTTATAACAATCATTTATCTAGTGCCCCCCTTTTTTGTAATAATTATAAAATTTGAAGTTAGATTTTTGACTTATCCTTTGAATGACCACCATCAACAATGAAGTCATCTCAAAGACTCTCATATGCAACAAGAGACTTCATCTTCTCCTTTGAATATAGAACATCATAGATTTCTTCGTTGGTGAGAATATCACAATTATATAAAATTGTGTCTCTAAAAGACATGTATGAAGTGGACAATGAACACAATAAAATCAATCACAAATCTTCTTCATTATATTTGACTTCCAAAGTCTCCAAATTAGCGATGATTTCCTTAAAGGTAGCTATAGCTGCTGCTATAGATTGGGACCTCTTACAATTGGATGTCAACAATGCTTTTTTACACGGTGATTTGAATGAGAAAATATACATGAAAATTCGGCAAAGGGCACAATATGGTATGCTGGCTGAACAAGTCTTTATACGGCTTAAAACTAGCCTCAAGGCAATGGTTCACTAAGTTCTCAGATTTTTCACTCTTTACCAGAAATAGAAATGGCTCTTTTGTTGCTCTTCTAGTATATGTGGATGACATTGTCTTGACAGGAAATGATTTGCAAGGCATGAATGATTTGAAGGCTTCTCTTGATATGAAATTCAAGATAAAGGATCTAGGGGCATTGAAATATTTCCTAGGACTGGAGGTGGCTAGGTCTAAGATGGGAATTTCTTTGTGTAAAAAAATATTTGCCATAGACATTTTAGAAGATGTTGGCTTCAGTGGTGCTAAACCAACAAACACACCAATGGAGTTGAACATTAAACTGGACAAAGAAAGTGAAGAATTATTGAATGATGCATCAATCTACAGGAGGCTGGTGGGACGGTTATTATACTTAACCATTACTAGGCCTGATTTGAGTTATGTGGTTCAAGTGTTAAGTCAGTTTATAAACCAACCAAGGAAACCTCATTTGAATGCAACTTATAGGGTATTGAGATATATCAAGAGCATGCCAGGACAGAGGATTTTCTTCCCTAAAGAAAATGACTTACGGTTGAAAATCTTTTCATATTCAGATTGGGCAAGTTGCCCTGATTTAAGGAGGTCTATAACTAGATATTGTTCCTTTTTAGGAAATGCTTTAATATCCTGGAAGTCTAATAAGCAAAGTATAGTTTTCAGATCTTCAGTAGAAGCTAAATACCGTGCTATGGCATTTGCTACATGCAAAGTTCAATGGCTTTTATACCTACTAGCTGACTTGGGAATCAAACATAAGAAGCTTGCATTGTTATATTGTGATAATCAAGCTGCATTACACATCGCTGTCAACCCTATATTTCACGAGATAACAAAACATATCGAACTAGATTGTCACTTAGTAAGGGACAAGATTAAGGCTGGAATTTTACACACCATGCATGTCTCTTTAGGTAATCAACTAGCAGATATTATGACAAAACCAGTGGGAGTATCTCTGTTTCATTCTCTACTGTGCAAGATGAATATGTGCAACATATACACTCCACCTTGAAGGGGGCTGTTGAGATTACCAGAAGAAGCTGACATGGAAGTGAGCTGAAGAATTAGATAGTTTAGTTGAAATTTTCAAAAAGTGTGCAGCTGTAAACAACTATAATTAGTGCTGCATTTTTCCATTCATATTTAAGGACCACATAACGTACAATTAGCGAGACTTTTATCTTCAATACACAGAAACTTTCCTATTCATTTTTGCTATTTACGTTCTCTAAAAATGTAAGTTCTTACAGCTGCTGGCTTAATCTCAAGGCTGCCCAGCACAAGCAGCGTATCTGCGCCAACCAAGCAAACTAGTGCAGGTGGACAACATGGTAGCGCACCTGCGCGAACCAGGAAGCACAAGAGCACTTCCATGTTGCCCACCTGCACTAGTTTGCTTTGCAAACTGGCTCAAGTTTTCGTCCGTTCCTACGTCTCTCGTTCTTGTCACATCTTGATCAAGTGCTTTTTGAATTGTATTTCCTTGATTTAATTTACCAATGTCTAAACGACATTCTTTTGAAAATTACTCCAACAAAAGGTTAGAAATAGTGGCTGTAATTTACCCATTTATGTACGTGTAACTTGTCTTTTTTGGTCACTGCAGCTATCTATATGATAACAATCTCACTGGTGAGTTGCCGATTGAATTAAATAATCTAAAAATGTTGACAGACCTGTAAGTATTTTACCACACATTTCTCAAAGCATAAAGTTTTTTAATCTGGAAAGGTGCAAACAGTTTTCTGCTATTTTAATGATAACATGTCTTTTGGGGCCAATGCAGTTGGCTAATCAGTAACAACTTCACTGGAAAATTACCTAATTTTCGGAGCTGGACAAACCTTAAGAGCTTGTAAGTCCTTTCCTGAATGAGCATTTTCCAAAATGCAATATTTACAGTTGCGACTTTTGTTTACGTGACATTATTAATTTATTATCAACAGAGTGATAAAAGGCAGTGGTTTTGAAGGACCCATACCTCCTAGTATTTCCATCTTAAAAAATTTAGAGGAACTGTGAGTTGAAACCTATTCAGTCAGATTTCAGTTTGTCAATACTTCAATAACAATATTTTGTTCATTTACTATACATTGATGGTAAAGATGACAACTGATGTAATGTGATATCTCTACAGAATTATTAGTAACTTGAATGGAGGTGCTTCAGAGTTCCCACTGCTAAAAGACATGAGAAACCTTACGTATTTGTGAGTAAATGTCACACTAAATCAATAAAGAACTTAGAAGATTGTGATAATTTCCTTTAGAACCATATTATTTTATACATATGTTGCGTGCTAGCAGGACGTTAAGTAGCTGTAACATAACTGGAAGCATTCCTAATTACCTTGCAGACATTGGATCAATGAAGGCTATGTAAGTACTGATTCTAGTAGTAGTACCTATTTTCTTCTTTTTACAATTACACTCCACATCATAATTGTTTCAATATTCTCGTGACTAAATGCCAACTCTATGAGTTACTTAAAAAGAATATACCCAGCAGCTCGTAGTCCTGGACTCCCTCTAGCATTTTAGTTGTTTTCTTTTCACATTTAGAAGAGCTAATTTTTTATGAGATTTAAAGTTAAAGAATTGTGTAAACTTTTAACACAACTACAGTTCTTATTTCATCTTCTTTCATTCTAGAAATAACCATTTATTTGGGAGGCATCGGAAATTTCTGTCAGTGGAATATAAGGAAAGCTCATATATAAGGAAGCTACCGTATTTCATAAGTTACCATTAATGATTAATTGTAATTGATAGCTAGAATATTTAGTTTTTTTTTTTATTTCAATATAACGAGAGAACCTCTTATATTGAGGGGCATTAAGCCTTACTGATTATGACTGAGTATATTCGAATATCATATAGATTAGAACTCAATTCATCCTCAAGTGATTTTTCTATTCTTTCTCCCTAATTACACCATCGACAACCGTCTCAACAGTGGGCGGAGGTAGAGCAGCCAAAGTAATAGCGACCTGAAGACTGGGAGAGAGCACTTAACCCTAAGAAATAATTAGTTCAATTGTTTAGCACAGAAGAAATAGGTTATGTCGCTCCTATTGATATTTAGGCATTCACGGTGAGATAAAAGATGAATTGTGTGCCTGCCACCAAACTAAGTTAAGTACTTCACCAAAGCAGTGGAGCAATTAATCTGCGAAGAGTTTCAAGCAATATATGTTGTCGAAAATTCGACTAACGCAATCAAAAGAAAAAATAAAATAAGCAGAAAAATAAACAGTAAATGAAGCGAGGTATGCTAATAAAGTAAGCAAATCTCCTTAAGACAGATTTCGCCTCCCAATAAAGTGCAAACGGGATTATGGACGTCTGTCTCCCAAGATACAACGCTCCTTCCAAAGTCGATACTGCACAATACCAACCTTGTCGGTCGAACCAATGAATGATCGTACTTGAACGGAATAACCACGAAAGTATAAGAGATTTTTTTTTTTTGGAGACGAATATGGAGAGAGAAGAATTTAGAAATCAATTGAATTCGTAATTGATTTGGTGTATCAAAAAACGAATCTGGGGGTCCCTATTTATAGAGATTGAAGTGTCTCATGGAACAGGTGTGTGACATTTCAGGAACTGGTGCACCACTTGGTTTGATTCGTCTTAGCCATTGGATCGCACTATTTTTATGTTCTGACGGCCCAAATTGAACCATGAAGTGAAGTGTCCATTCATCATGCCTATTCACCAATTTCTGAATAGTCACAGCCATGCGGATGCCACGCGTACATCTAACCGCCATGCAGGATGAAGGGACGCGACCTACCACTCGTGCGCCACCTAGAATGCTGACCACTCGTGCGCCACTAGAATGCCAACTCACCGAGCCTTGTGTTGCCACCTCATCGAACCACGAGTCCATTTCCGAAAACTATAAGGCTCCCCAGCTCCTCGCGACGATGCGTACGTGCCAAGTGCGCCTCTAAAGCGCCCAATGCGTACTTTGTGACGTGCGCGTATACGTGCCGGGACCGGGTCCGGGGAGCGGTGCTAGTGGTGCGAAGCACCACTCCAGTGGTGACTAGCCTTTGGCTAGTTTGCTAGCCTTTGGCTAGCTAAAGTTAGCCAAGTGGTAGGTAACATGTTAAATTATATATTATTCACACAACCCACTATATAAACAAGACTATTTTCTTGTAAACTTTCGATGTGGGACTCCTTTCCATATAAAAAACACTTAAAATGGGCTTATCAACATATGGGCCTATATTGGAGACTTTTCCAATTCACCCAAATTAATTGCAATGGCCCATATCATTAAATATTACATTTAATATTTTAAACCCAAATCAAACCCAAATCAAATTCAATTAATTCCAACAATCCCCCACATGAATGGAAGAAGTCGACTCAGATCAAGGAAGACGAAAGAAGAGTACTATCTGAAAGATAACGCATCAAGATAGGTAGCTTTCGCTTTGAACCTTCTTTAGTAAGAATCTATCGAACTCACTTGGCTAATCAGTGAACGTAACGTTTTGAACTGTCAGCCGTTATTGCAAGCTCAGACAACAGACCAAACACATTATCTCTCATATCAAACTTGGTTCTCTATTGTGTTCATTATTTCGGCCCTGAACTACTTGGGTTCTGCGAGTGCTTTAGAGAATTCGCCTAAGTAAATTCTCATAGAACCGGCCAAGTTCGCACTAACATAGGTGATGCACTATAAAGAGTATCCTACTGTAATTATTTGTACCATTTATAGTCATCATTAAAAGCAAAGCTTATCCTTAATACACTTCATAGCACTTTTTGCATCATAGAAATGGGAAGGAGTTAAACTCCTAAGTGCTTCTTATCGAGTCATTCATAATTAGTTTTCCTATTGAACCTAGTCCATGGGATCTCCAGTTGCCAGGTTAGGTTTCCACTAAGATGACTCATTGGGTTTTAGGCTTTAAACCCATTTCCCTCGATGCGCAGTCTATACGCTCTCTAGAAAATCCTTTAGTGAACGGATCCGCTAGGTTTTCTTTTGACTTAACAAAATCAATTGATATTGTTCCATTTGAGAGCAACTACCGAACGGTGTTATGTCTGCGACGTATATGTCTCGACTTACCGTTATACACAAAATTTTCAGCCCTGGCTATTGTGGCCTGGTTATCACAATGAATACAGATAGCCGGTACAGGCTTTAACCATATAGGAATATCTTCTATGAAATGTCTTAACCATTCTGCTTCTTCTCCTGCTTTGTCTAAAGCAATAAACTCAGATTCCATAGTAGATCGAGCTATACACGTTTGCTTAGAAAATTTCCATGATATAGCGCCACCACCGAGAGTAAATACATAGCCACTGGTAGATTTTGACTCGTCTGTATCTGATATCCAATTGGCATCACTATATCCTTCAATTACTGGAGGATATTTTCCATAATGTAATGAATACTCTCTGGTCCGTTTCAAGTATCCCAAAACTCTAAGTAATGCATCCCAATGTTGATTACTTGGATTATTTGTGTAACGACTCAGCTTACTTATCGAGTAAGCTATATCAGGTCTTGTACAATTCATCAGGTACATTAAACTACCAATAATTTGGGAATATTCTAACTGCTGTTTCCCATTTCCACTATTCTTGTGAAGAACTATATGTGGAAGAAATGGGTTACTCGTCTCTTTAATATTATGAGTCTTAAACCTCTCAATTATTTTATCAACATAATGGGTTTGAGATAAGACTATTCCATTTGATGTTCTAGATATCTTTATTCCTAGAATCACGTCTGCTTCACCCATATCTTTCATGTCAAAGTTATTGGTAAGTATATTCTTTGTTCTATTGATGACTTCAATATTAGTCCCTAATATAAGCATGTCATCAACATACAAGCAGACGAGTACGTAAGCCTTTTCGAATTTTTTCGAATATACGCATTTGTCACATCCATTTATGACGAATCCATTCCTAATCATGACGCTGTCAAACTTTTCGTGCCATTGTTTAGGAGCTTGCTTCAAACCGTATAAGGACTTAACTAGTTTGCAAACTTTGTTTTCTTGTCCTTTCACTATGAAACCTTCTGGCTGTTCCATATATACTTCTTCGTTTAAATCACCATTCAGGAATGCAGTCTTAACATCCATTTGATGTATTTGTAAGTTGTACAAGGCTGCAGTAGCAATTAAAACCCGAATAGAAGTAATTCTTGTTACTGGAGAATATGTGTCAAAGAAATCAATTCTTTCTTTCTGACGATATCCTTTTGCAACCAGTCGAGCCTTGTATTTGTCTATTGAACCATCAGATCTTAACTTTGTTTTAAAGATCCATTTGCATCCTATTGGTTTAGTTCCCTTAGGAAGATCAACCAATTGCCAAGTATTATTATTCATAATAGATTCAATTTCACTATTTATAGCTTCCTTCCAGAATACGGATTCTGGACTAGTCACAGCTTCTTTAAATGTTTGGGGCTCTTTCTCAATTACGAAAGAAATAAAGTCTGGACCAAAAGATTTAGCGACCTTTGCTCTTTTACTCCTTCTTGATTCAGGTTCTATATTGTTTTCAATAGCATTATCTCGTGTTCTCTTTAGAGTATTCTCACGAATATCTCTTTTATTAGGGAACACATCTTCAAAGAATTCAGCATCTCGAGATTCAAAAATTGTATTGACATGAATGTCACTTATATTAGATTTATGCACAAGAAATCTGTACGCACTACTATTTATTGCATATCCGATAAAAATGCAATCAATAGTTTTAGGACCTAACTTAATCCTTTTGGGAGGTGGAATAGCCACTTTAGCTAGGCACCCCCACACTTTTAAGTATTTATAGGAAGGCATTCTACCTTTCCATAACTCATAAGGTATTGAACCATTTTCTTATGGGAAACTCTATTCAGAATAAAGTTAGCAGTTAGCACTGCTTCCCCCCACAAGTTTTGTGGTAATCCAAAACTTATAAGCATAGCATTAACCATTTCTTTTAGAGTTCTATTTTTCCTCTCAGCAATCCCATTTTGCTGCGGAGTATACGGGGCTATTGTTTGGTGAATAATACCAAACTGAGCACATAATTCATCAAACATGGACGAATCATATTCACCACCTCTATCGGATCTTAATACCTTAATTGTTTTTCCAAGTTGATTTTCAACTTCTTTTTTGTAAGTAACAAATGCATTCAATGCTTCGTCTTTGCTACTTAATAAATAAACTTGGCAATATCTACTGTGATCATCTATAAATGTGATAAAGTATTTTTTACCACTTCGAGTCTGAACAAATTTTAGATCACAAATATCGCTATGTATTAAACACAACGGTTCACTACTCCTTTCAATTGTGTTAAAAGGTTTTTTTAGCAAATTTTGCTTCAACACAAATTTCACATTTATGTTTATTTTCGGAGTCAAGTTTAGGTATAAGACCTAAACCTACAAGTTTTCTTAAGGAAGCACGATTTACATGTCCTAATCTGCTATACCATAAATTTGAAGATTCAAGCAAGTAAACAGAAGCATTAGTTTTATTGATAACTTGTGGATACAGATATGTGGATTTTTTGTCCACTACAACAGCATTGGCCTTAAATAGACCATCAAGTAAATAACCCTTCCCAACATACATGCCCCCCTTAGTAAGTACAAATCTA
>NC_036243.1:14968866-15047620 GCF_002742605.1 Olea europaea var. sylvestris | reverse complement strand
CAACATCCGTAGAAATTTTATCCACTTCGGTTATATTGGCTTGGGGCGGTTTCCTTTTCTGCGTATCCTTCTTTTTGCTTCGACAGTCTTTAGCTTGATATCTCGGCTTCCCGCAAATATAACAGTTGCCTTTGAATCGTTTTGTATTGTTGACTTTTTCTTTGTCCATAGATGAGCCAGAACACTTCCTTTTCTTGTTCTTAGACCCCGAGTCTTCTACCATGTTAGTCTTTGCTTCCATGTTGCGGACATTATTCTTCTTTTCTGTAGCCCGATTGTCTTCTTCAATGCGAAGTCGAACAATTAGATCCTCCATCGTCATCTTTTTGCGTTTATGCTTGAGATAGTTTTTGAAATCTTTCCATAGTGGAGGTAGTTTCTCGATCATCGCAGCTATTTGGAAAGATTCACTTAAAGTCATACCTTCAGCTTCAATATCGTGAAGTAGAACTTGTATCTCTGGAACCTGACTCATAACTGTCTTTGAATCAGTCATCTTGAAATCTAGAAATTTGCCGACAATGAATTTCTTCATTCCGGCATCTTCAGTTTTGTATTTTTTGTTAAGAGACTCCCACAGTTCTTTAGTCGTCTTGTAATTACAATACGCACTATATAAAGTGTTATCTAATCCATTGAGAATGTAATTACGGCATAAGAAATCTGCATGTTTCCATGCTTCAATAGCTAACTGAGTATTTTTAGCAGTAGCATTCTCCGATGTTTGTGCAGGACATTCTTCACGCAGAAATTTTACTAAGTTCAATGTTGTCAAATAGAATAGCATCTTCTGTTGCCAACGTTTGAAATCCGTGCCATTGAACTTTTTCGGTTTCTCATATTGTGAAGCCGGCGGCATGACAAATTGATTGGAACCTGAATTTGGCGCAATCACCGCATTAGTATTGCTCTCAACAGTACCAATCACAGCGCTAGTATTATTATTTGATGTACTAGCCATTTTCTGTAAAACCACACTTACAGAAAATAATCAATAATAGAAATGTAGAAGAAATGAGAAAATAAAAAGTCTGTCTTAAGATTGTTGTCGAAAATTCGACGAACGCAATCAAAAGAAGAAATAAAATAAGTAGAAAAATAAACAGTAAATGAAGCGAGGTATGCTAATAAAGTGAGCAAATCTCCTTAAGACAGATTTCGCCTCACAATAAAGTGCAAACGGGATTATGAACGTCTGTCTCCCAAGATACAACGCTCCTTCCAAAGTCGATACTACACAATACCAACCTTGTCGGTCGAACCAATGAATGATCATACTTGAACGGAATAACCACGGAAGTATAAGAGATTTTTTTTTGGAGAAGAATATGGAGAGAGAAGAATTTAGAAATCAATTGAATTCGTAATTGATTTGGTGTATCAAAAAACGAATCTGGGGGTCCCTATTTATAGAGATTGAAGTGTCTCATGGAACAGGTGTGTGACATTTCAGGAACTGGTGCACCACTTGGTTTGATTCGTCTTAGCCATTGGATCGCACTATTTTTATGATCTGACGGCCCAGATTGAACCATGAAGTGAAGTGTCCATTCATCATGCCTATTCACCAATTTCTGAACAGTCACAGCCATGCGGATACCACACGTACATCTAACCGCCATGCAGGATGAAGGGACGCGACCTACCACTCGTGCGCTACCTAGAATGCCGACCACTAGTGCGCCACCTAGAATGCCAACTCACCGAGCCTTGTGCTGCCACCTCATCGAACCACGAGTCCATTTTTGAAAACTATAAGGCTCCCCAGCTCCTCCGACGATGCGTACGTGCCAAGTACCAAGTGCACCTCTAAAGTGCCCAATGCGTACTTTGCGACGTGCACGTGCGCGTGCCGGGACCGGGTCCGGGGAGCAGTGCTAGTGGTGCGAAGCACCACTCTAGTGGTGACTAGCCTTTGGCTAGTTTGCTAGCCTTTGGCTAGCTAAAGTTAGCCAAGTGGTAGGTAACATGTTAAATTATATATTATTCACACAACCCACTATATAAACAAGACTGTTTTCTTGTAAACTTTCGATGTGGGACTCCTTTCCATATAAAAAACACTTAAAATGGGCTTATCAACATATGGGCCTATATTGGAGACTTTTCCAATTCACCCAAATTAATTGCAATGGCCCATATCATTAAATATTACATTTAATATTTTAAACCCAAATCAAATTCAATTAATTCCAACAATATAGGGGGAAAAGTTAATTGGAAGAGAAAGATTAGGAAAAGTTTGCCCCCGCTGCTATGGACCCTATCCATATTCCTTGTGTTCGATCTTGTAAATTGCTATGAACTGAACAGAACCAAGCTTACTCGCAGCCGTTGCTGACATGTAAAGCGTCACCTCCAATTTGTCATAGGCAATGGGATTTCAGGAACAGTTGATTCTAGAAGAAATGGAAATTTTAGTCACCATTTTTGAGTCCAGTAGTCCACTAGACGACCCAAGGGTCGGATCTCTCAATGCAGAGAAATTGCTGAAGATGAGAGAGAGCTATTATTCGACCATGGAGCACCATATTTCTCGTTGAATGCTAGCAATTCTGAGGTGCAGAGGCTCATCAATGATTGGGAATTCTGAGGTGGAGCACCAGCCAACATATCTTTATCATCAGAAGCAGAGAGAATTCTTATTGGAATTTGATTTTTATCCTAGACCCCATTACTTTTCTACAATCCTTCACACGCCATTTCACACACAATCACACTTCTGTGAATGTGACTATGTAGATTTGCGCAAAAAATGTGTATCAGTTCAATCCAAGACTGTCAGATTAAAGAGAGGAAGTGTTACTATTGAGAGTAAAATTCATGGATTTTTAGCAGTGATCTGAAGATTCTTAAGTGAATGGGATAAAAAAAGACACTGAGTCATGGATTTGTAGGTGGGCCTGTTGCTTTGTTCGTTTGGACGTCGTTATTATTTGATGAATGGGTTAGGTTTTGAAGACTTTAATGGATGATTATGGGCCTCAACAATTTTGAATAAGGAGTATTTTATTCTAGGCTTTTTGAATAGGTTAGGGATTTGTTGAAAGTAGGCTCGACTTTTGGACGTGAGGGTATAACTTGATTAAAAATGGGCTAAGGTAATTACGGGTTGTGAGCAGTTGGGCTATAAATTGCGGTTTCTCTTTGTGGGCGACATGGATGTGGCTTGATTTGCTTCCAATAAGGAACTTGGCAATCATATTGATGGGTCATTGGGATGAGAGAGACATGGGAGGAGCTTCGGTTGCTCGAGTGACGAGCAAGAGTTTTGGGTTTTCAGATCATCTTTGGGGTTTTTTTTTGTGTAGGCTGTTTTCTGATATTTCTTCCAATTATAGCGTCCCGACAACGATATATTACTAATTTTTTGGCCGATATATTGTCCATTAGAGATTTTGATGGAATACTAATTATGTATTTGACTGAGTTCTCCCGATCTCATTATGTGATCGGTACACTTCATGAATTTCTTTTTGAAATTCTTCTTGGCCTGTGAACTCTCTAGAGTGGTTTTGGAATATTCTTGAGGTAGTTTTTGGATGTTTCTGTACTATTTATTGTTCTTGCTCTCTCGTTGTAACAATTTTTCGTAGATGATTACTTTGATTTGGATATCTTTTTCGTGGGCACGAGCAATGTCGCCACCGTCAACTTATGATTGCAAATTAATAAGCATCAATTTGAGATTTTAGAGGGGATGTCAGTGAAATATAAGGAAAACTACCATATTTAATAAGTTACCATTAATGAATAATTATAATTGATAACTACCATATTTATTTGTGAATTTAATTTTATATAATAAGAGAACATCTCACATTGAAGGACATCGAGTATTATTGATTATCATTGAGTATATTTGACTCTTATATTGATACTTGTTGAAGATAGTGACCAAAAACACGAATTTGTTGTACTCCATGCCACAAAAACCTACTGCTTGTAATAAAATATGTACTTGTGGTGGAGACCTAGCTATGGAAAAATATAGAGGACGTTCCATGTGCATTTTCAGATTGTGAAGTTTTGTACCATCCAAGAGCTTGCCACATTAGTTTTTCCCAAGACCTACATTACAAAATCCTGTAATTTTTGTTTGTTTTCCTATGCTTCCATTGCTTTTGTGCCCATCTTTTTTCTTTCTTTTTGGATATCATACAAAATTTAGGTATACTTTTCTATGTTATGATAACTATGCACTGCTATATTGTTAAGCTGAGAAAATATGCGTTTGGTCGTAAGATGTTCATGTGGTGTATTCACAGAGATCTGAGCTTTAACAACTTAAAAGGAGAGGTTCCAGATTTTGATCGCCTACCAATTCTAACGAACTTGTAAGTGAATTAGTATGATATTATTCAATTGATTTGTACAAAAGCTTTGGTCTGTCATTCACCTGTCATATATTGCAGCGTGATAATGGAAGACTTTGTTCGTGTTCATATCCTAAATCCTACTTTTTATTTCCAAAACAAGTAATAAGGACTACTGTAACCAAACTTAAGGATGTCCAGTTCATATTCAATCCTTAGTGTTCAAGCGTCATTCATATACTCTACTAGGCTATACTTCTGTTCTTTCATGATGTTTTGTTCTGTAATCTAAATGTATAATTTTGATTTCATTTGGATTTTATGTTTGTGATTAGGTTTCTGACTAGTAACTTTCTTAGTGGGCAAATTCTAAAGTGGATCCAAAGCATAAGTGAAGAACTGTAAGTTCACTTCTATATTTCTTATTATTTAACGTCTATAAAATTATCTATGTGATTTAATAGTAGCATTGTCCATCATAAATGACGATGTCCTCAAATTTATACAGAAATGAAATTTCTCCGTTTCTCTCAGAACCTCTATTGACATCTTTATAGCCAGATATACAATTGCCATCTTGTTGTTGAAGCTCACCTTAAGATATAGGACTAGTCTCATAAGTTCGAAAAGAATCTCATTTTTACTTTAGTTACTACATACTGTTGGACATCTATCACTATGTAATTTATGGGTTCTTTTCTTTCATTGATTTTAGAGGATTGAAATAAGTTCTTAAAGAGATATTAAATGCATTTGCAGCCACGTAGATCTTTCTTACAATAACTTCAATGAGACTTCTGATCCATCAATTTGCAGGAACAATATGTAAGCCCCAATTTTTCTTCGTTTTCTTTGTATGCTTTCTTTCTGTATATTTTTCATAGCTTCAATTTGTTTTTTCCCTTTCTTTCTGCATCAGAAACTTGTTCAGAAGCTTTAGTGGAGAAAACAGTTTGTAAGTTTTTAAGTTGCTTCTTATGTAGATAAGATTATTGTAATCTAAACATAACTTTGTATATCATATTATTCAATATGCTCCCTTGCCATATGACTTGATACAGAGAACATGGAAAGTGCCTCACTCCTTGTTCAAAGGGTAAGTACTTCGTTTTACAAGCTCAGCCTTGATTGTTTACTCGAATCTCATCATCCAAGCGTAGTATACCATCACGTTTGCAATATCATTTTTTGTACTCAAGTTGAAAACTAAAAACAAAAAGAATGCAATAGTAATGTTATATATCGTATATAGTTATAGCACTTTTGTCTTTTTACACTCAAGAGCATATTCTACAATTTAGAGTGTTGGATTTTGATACTCAATGAATTTAGGGCTACGATGTAAACATCGGATTCAATTTCATAGGCATTGGTCAATGAGTGAATTATTATCAACAATCAAGTCCAAAGGCTCAATCCGAAAACAACATGGACAATTGGAAGTAGCTTAAAAATTAATGCTACTCACGACCTATATATATTATCTATTGAATAGCTTTGAATCTTGACCTATTTAACCCTTTATTGGCACAACTAAAGCCTAACATAACCCTATATGTATGTTACTTTTTACCCTAGCCATTAGTATATGATTTGTGTATGAAAAAGAGGGAAAACATGGTTGCTTCTTCATGTAAAATAGGCTCCCATGGAGAGAGAAAACCGATGCCTTCATCTTGTGTATTTTGGTCCCTTCTCTTGCTTTCTTCCGTTATTTTTCCCGTGCCTTTGTGGCCTACAAATCATCACCGTTATCTTGTCATTTATGAGTGAGATTGAGGAGGAACCGAGTGCATAAATTGGTTGTGGGTTAGAGTGTGTGGATTGATTGGTAGTGAAAAGTAATGTAAAACTGAGCCCGAAAATCACTGTTTCGAAGATCTTGGAGAAAGCTTCCTCAAAAATTGGTATCAAAGCTTCAAGTAATAGATTTGGCTCGAAAATTTGACGGAAAATTGGCTGAAACGAAGCAGAAAATAGATTGGAAAACTGTCTAGAAAATTACACAAAAATTGAGGCTGTTTTCATGATTTCTGATCAAACCAGAATGAGTTTGGTGAAATGGAGACTACTAGTGTGACGTGCAAGTGAAGGCGCGCTAGAGTGGCTAGTGCATGAATCCCATGCACAGAGGCTGTTGGTGGCGCTTGAGGGCGCATGCGAAGGTTTCAGATAGAGGTCTCTTCAGGTAATTTAATCCTAACATTTTGATGTTATTAGTTTTCTGTTTCCGTTTATACAGTGGAATCTGGATAAATTTATCCTTCGTGTGTTCGGGATTCGATCATGGTTGATTGATTTCTGCGATTGATGGAGACTTTATGGCAAGTAGTGGTGGCCCAAAAGTGTAAATTCGCATCTCTCACTATTTATGGACTGAGATTGGTTCATTCTGATTTATTGGCTTATCCCAATTTAAATTTCTATTTCAGGATAGGGGTTACCATGTCGATAACCATTGATTGTGCTAGAAATTTAGGCATTACTTGCCATATTTGAAGTGTTGAATTGGATAGTAAGTTGATAATTATCCTTGTGCTCTAGTTGCCATTTAGTCACTGTGTGAGACTGGATTGTGTGAAAAACTAAATTTTTGTTGATATACCTTCGTGTTACATTGGTTATTCTGTTAGAATGCCTAGAATTAACCCATTTGAACATTTCCTTGATACGGAGATCTCAAGTCTCACGAAACCCTGGGAATCTATAATGATATATAGTGCGCCCTTATGATTACTTTGTGTGACATATTTGTGCACTTTAGTTGTTCTATTTTTCAAAATGTCATCACATTTCGAAGTTGAAATTTTCAATAAGAATGGGGAATTTTCTATTAGGCAACAAAAAATGAAGGAAAGTTTAGTTCAACAAAAAGTTTCAAAAGTCATAAATGACAAATTTTCAGCAAATTTGATGGAAGCACGAAAAGAAGAATAGGATAAATTTACTTACACATCAATTATTTTACACCTATCTGACACTATTTTGAGAAAAAATGAAAAACTTGATTCTACTAAAAAACTTTGAAAAAAGTTGGAGGATTTATATTTACTTAAGTCTACTCCTAATAAATTGTGTCTGCTCAAAAGATTTTTCAATTTTAAAATGAATCCTTGCCAAGCTCGTTCAATATATTTTTAGATGTTTTTAAGAAGCTCGTTCAATATAATTTTAACTGTGATAGGAGGTGTATGAAACGTATCAGGCCATTATTTTACTTAATTCAATACATGATTCATATAGAGAGGTTAAGAATGCAATTAAATATGGAAGGGACATCTTTACACCCGATATTGCCATAGATTCTCTTAACAATAAGAAAATAGAGATTAAGACTGAAAAGGAGGATAAGAGGAGTTGTGAGTTATATATAATGAAGAGTAAAATGAAGTTTAAACAAATAAATTTGGGAAGAAATCAAGACAGTTGTGATTCAAGTGGTGACTCGAGTGATGAGGGTGGTAAAAAAAAGGTTAAAGGTTCGGATAAGTCTAGTGGTAACCAATGTTACAGCTTTAGTAAGTCGGAACACTTTGTGAGAGATTGTCCCAAAAAAGGGATAAGCAAAAGGGTAAGATGAGAGGTGAGGTGAGGTGAATATGGCTATAAGGTCGAGTGATAATCGTAGTGAGGTTTATTGAGAGTAAACCTAGTTATTGCATGTGCATATGTGTGTAATCATTTCTGCATGTGTGTGTGATTGCTTAATTATGTTGCATAGTTATATGACATTTCTATGTGTTTAATATGTGCCATTGTATGAATTTGAGAGCAATGTGATTATTTGGTATAATTGTTTGCATGCATAGTGGGTTAGGATGTATTAGCAATAATTGTGTTGTGTGTCTATTGGTGAGGTGAAGTATAGATGACTAGGGGTGCATTGATGGTTTGTACCAGGAATGTGAGATGTGACATTTTGATCACGAGTGAAAATGTGATTAAATGTTGGAATTCTTTATCTGAGAAAATCATGATCATGTGGAGTGTAAAAGATACACTTCTATCACTTATGTTAGGTGGATACTCATTTATCCACCCCACGTAGGTTGGAAAAATGATATGGCGATATAGGATTATCCCACGAATTTATGACCTATTGTGATTTACTTGTTAGACATGAGTTGAATAATCAATTTAGTAAACATGGTGAGCAATGAGAGGGGAACAAAAATGGGATAGGATAAGTGTGGTAAGATCTTTTCATGTGGTCATTTATGCATTTGTTGTATATATGTTGATCGTTTGTTGATTAACTTGGTGTTAATCTTTTGTTCTGTGCGAATATGATTTTGAAAAGATCTGTGTATTATCTTATGTTATATCTTCATCGTATATTTATTTGCTCTTGATTGTTTACTGTTATTATATACTTCTACTTGGGTATTTGTTTAAGACCATAGCCCTGGCGAGTACATAAAGTTGGTATGGTATGTGTTTTGGGTCCAAAACACGAGGTAAAGCCTGTGATTCCAATTTTATTAGTTACTTTGATTGTGTAAGTACTAACTTTGTAATTTGATTACTTGTAAGTTGATTGGGTATAAAGGTGAAGATTTGTTGAGTTTTGCTACCTAATAAATCTTTGACTATGATGTAAATGTCAGATTGAATTTCATAGGTATTGGCCGATGAGTGAAATTGTTACCAACAATTAAGTCTAAAAGCGCGACCTAAAAACCATATGGACCGTAGGAAGTAGCTTAAGAAATTAAAGCTACTCACAGCCCATAGATATTACCTCTTGGATGACTTTGAATTTTGGCTCATTTAACCCTTATTGGTCTAACTAAAGCCTAACCTAACCCTATATATATGTTGCTTTTTCCCCTTGCCATTAGTGTATGATTTGTTTATGAAAATGAGGAAAAATATGGTTGCTTCTTCCTGGAAAAGTCAGCAGCCATATAGAGAGAAAATCAGTGCCTTCATCTTGTGTATTTTGGTCCATTCTCTTGCCTTTTTCGTTGTTTTTCCCATGCCTTCGTGGCCTACAAATCATCACCATTACCTTATTCTTTGTAGGTGAGACTGAGGAGAAATCGAGATGAATATACTGATTGTGGGTTGGAGTAGTGCAGATTGGTTGTTTGGTAGAGAAATATAATTAAAAACTGAGCCCGAAATTCACCATTTCTAAGATCATGGAATGAGCTCCAACGACAAAAAAACATTTAAATTTAGGGAGTAAAAATTTTTGAGTACTTCAACAAGTTTTTTATATATAATCAATAATTTTAAAACCGGACCTGACCGGTCGGTTCAACCCAAAAAATCATGAACCGCCCTCAAATCCGATCCGGTCACTACATATTAACCCTATTAACTAAAAACCGGTCAATAAACCTTCGAACCGTCCGGTTAACTGCAAAACGTAAAACCGGACACGATTTTACCGGTTCCTTTAAGCTGCACTTTATATATTTTATTATTCAAAAATTGATTTTAAGTTTGCTTAATGGGCCCAATTGCAATGGTAGCAGGCCTGTTTTATTGAACACAGCATGTTGCTACTTTTAAAAGTGAATCCTCTCGCACCTTTTCATTGTTCAACCGATGTGGGATAGAGTTAGGACTTGGGCCGTTGGATAAGTGGTCAGCTAGTTTCAAAAAATTCCATATTTTCTATGGTCAACTGTGAGATAAATTATAATTATAAAAGTTACAGGGTCTATGGCCAATTGAATTCTTAAAAAATGTTTAATTATCTACTTCATTCTACATTATATGAAAATCATGGTCCCCAAAGTACAAACAATTTCAATTGAACAAAGCAAATTATTTTGGACATATTAATAATTAGTTTTTGAAGTTTTAAAATAAATTATAAGATAATAAATCTAATTGACAAATGTGGATTTATATTTAGTTTGAATTAGTGATACTAATTTTGTTAACAAAATTGTTATAATATTTTTATTATTTAGGTGTATTTATTTACTTAGTTATAGCATACGCTTCAATCCCGGTTCGACCCCGGTTCAACCTTTCTACCCTTGACCCTTATTCTTTTCCGGGTCGATGTCCTGGCCAGTTTTCAAAACATTGTATATAATACTTAATTTTACTACTTCAAAAAAATATTTATTATTTTTTTCTTGTCTTTTATTTTCACTAGCTTTCCTCTAAATTATTATATTATTTTTCACTGAAAATTGAAATATTTTAAATGCATTAAATTATAAAGAGCGTGTTTGACTCTCTAAATTTGGAGAGTCAAACTCTCTATAAATTAAAATGTTAAATTAAAGAGTCTCTTGAAACATAACTTTAAGGCTTGATTCTTTAAAATAGAGAATATTTTATGTTTAAAGAATCTTTTGGAAATGTTCTAAAAAACTTAATATGCTTTGGTTTTTCACAGATTGGTATTCCTTTTATGTAAATTGTGGTGGAGGGGAAGTTACTGTTGGCAACAAAAGATTTGAAGCTGATGTACAAATAGGAGGTTCAGTTCAATTTGTTCACTCAAAAGAGAACTGGGGAGCTAGTAGTACAGGACAGTTTCCCTCGTTCAAGAATCACTATAATGCCAACAATGTATCTGTGCTGAAAATGAAGGACTCTGAACTCTATACAGATGCGCGTCTATCTCCTTTATCTCTCACTTATTACGGGCGTTGCTTAGCAAATGGAAACTACACTGTGACACTTCACTTTGCAGAGATAGTTTTCAGAGATGATAACTCTTTCCAGAGTCTTGGGAGACGGATGTTTGACGTTTATATCCAGGTCAAGTAATAAATAAACAGTTCTTTTTGGTGCTATTTACTATTGCGATTTGACTCAAACTTATTCAACATAATACAGGATGAACTGAAATTGAAAGATTTTGATATTAAGAAGGAAGCGAAAGGAGTTGCTAAAGCTGTGAAAAAACCATTTAATGCGACGGTTAAGAATATAACTTTGGATATCCGATTTTACTATTCTGGGAAAGGATCAATAGACATCCCTTTCAGAACAGTATATGGCCCTTTGATATCTGCCATTTCTGTGGAATCTGGTAAGATAGTCTGTGTAATACCATTAAATTTATCCTCAAAACACCTCTATCTCTCTTAAGATTTTTTTTTATCGATTTATTTGAGAAAATATACATTTTATCTGCACAACCACTAATCTTTTGCAACTTAAGCGACAAAACTCAGGTGTTGTTGGCACTTAAATTAGTACTCTATTAATTAATCTATTATCGTTCTTTTTCACTTGTTATTGTTCTCAAATTTCCTATACCAATTCCTTTATGTGATTTTTTCTGGTGCTAGCTAGCAAACTGAACACCATGTAACAATTATTCTTTATTTCTTTCATTATGTAGATTTTAAGCCTCCGTCCGGAGGAACGAATATTTTCATCCCAACAGGAGTAACAGCTTTGGCAATTTTTTTCATTCTCATTATTCTTATTTTTTCTTGGTGGAAAGGCTATATAGGAGGCAGGATCTCAAGGGAAGAAGGTAAACAAATAGACCTTTCTTAGTATTTAAGCAAGAATGTAAATATTGAATTGTCGTATATAATTTTATGGATAGTCTTACAGTAG
This sequence comes from Olea europaea var. sylvestris, assembly GCF_002742605.1. Taxonomy (NCBI): domain Eukaryota; kingdom Viridiplantae; phylum Streptophyta; class Magnoliopsida; order Lamiales; family Oleaceae; genus Olea; species Olea europaea. The sequence continues at coordinate 15,035,759 of NC_036243.1, read as the reverse complement.
TAATGCATCACATGACATCTATGGAAGTTACTCTCAAATTTTGGATAAATAATTTTCTCGTGGTGATGTGACCATGGACAAGCAATAGATCAAAGAAAAACTAGAACATATTCTAGTGTACTGTATAGAGAAAAAGAGAGATGGTGGAATCCTTAACTATATAGCTTACAATGAATTCAACATCTAAAAATTGTTCTTTTCCAGAACTAAGGGGATTAGATTTGCGGACTGGCTTTTTTACTTTTAGACAAATCAAAGCCGCCACAAACAACTTTGATGCTGCAAATAAAATTGGGGAAGGTGGTTTTGGATCTGTCTACAAGGTATGTAGAAATATTAACTTCCAACTTTTCTCTCTTATACTTTGTCTATACCTTCGCGCTTATATTTTTCTAACATTTCTATATGCGTGCATGTCTGTGATACTATAAATGCTTCATTTGCAGGGTATACTGTTGGATGGTAGTGTAATTGCTGTCAAGCAGCTGTCTTCCAAATCAAAGCAAGGGAACCGTGAATTCGTGAATGAAATAGGCATGATTTCTGGTTTACAGCATCCAAATCTCGTAAAATTGTATGGATGTTGCATTGAGGGAAGCCATTTAGTGCTGGTTTATGAATACATGGAAAACAATAGCCTTGCCCGCGCTTTATATGGTAATTGGAATTTGTACCTGCGTTATGCATTCTTTAAAATCTTGTCTAATATACAAATTTAGTATTTAAAATCCATGCACACACTTAATTGAATCGTATTATCAAGTACAGGACCAGAGGAAAGGCAATTAAAAATGGACTGGCCAACCAGACAAAGAATTTGTATCGGTATAGCAAGAGGCTTGGCTTTTTTGCATGAAGAATCCACATTGAAAATTGTTCATAGAGACATAAAACCTAACAACATTCTTCTTGATAAAGACCTCAATCCAAGGATTTCCGATTTTGGTTTAGCTAAGCTCGATGAGGATGATAACTCCCACATCAGCACTAGAGTTGCAGGGACCATGTGAGATTTTTTCTCTTTCTTCATCTCACCATTTTTAGTTGACCAATAAAATAATTATTTATTGAAAAATTCACTTTATTTACTTACAATTGAACTTTTTATACAAACTTGAACAAGATGAAAGCAGTTTAAAGTCTTTTGGAATATTTACTATCACAACATTTGCAACACTAAATTATTATTCAAATCATCCACGTGCAACATTTGAAATTTGAGCTTGTTTATTTGAGAAATAGGAGCGAAAGCTTGTGCTAATATGCATTTGATCATTTTCATTTTGTAGTGGGTATATGGCTCCAGAATATGCAATGTGGGGTTACTTAACCTACAAAGCAGACGTGTACAGTTTTGGCGTCGTTGCACTAGAAATTGTTTCTGGAAAGAGCAACATGAAATATCGACCCAGTGAAAGTTTCATTTGCCTTCTTGATTGGGTAAGATTTTTGTATTTTCTCCAAATCAGATAATGAAGTTTTATCTCATTAACCTATTTTTCGTTCTTATGTCCACGAAGAAAGGTCTCACGCAATAGCCTTTCGTCTCAAGCTACGATTTTGCAGAACGAAGGAAGGTTGATGGAGCTCGTGGATACAAGGTTGGGTTCAAATTTCAATATGGACGAGTCAAAACGAACGATCAAAGTTGCTCTATTGTGCACCAATCCATCTCCATCCCTAAGGCCTCCAATGTCCATGGTCTGTGGCATGCTTGAAGGATATATAAATGTTCAGGAATTTAAGATAGATCCAAGCATCTACGAAGATGAATTGAAGCTTCAATCACTCAGAGAGAAGTTTGAAGACTTGAAACCTAGTTCAAGTAAAACTCAGACCCTTTCTAATCCTTCTGATGCACTAGAAATTGGCTCTTCGTTTACCTCTTCCAGAGATCTCTATCCACCTAACCTTATATCTCTGTGACGATATTAACAGGTACATAGGATTGCAGAATTATTCTCTCAACAAATTGTCGTACTCTTGAAAGTTGTCAGAAAATATATCTTCGTGTCATACAGTATATACCCTAAATAAATATACGAAAAAGTGCATATTTTTATGGCTTGTTTAGTAAGGTTAAATGTAAAATAACAGACAAGATTTAAAGAAAAAATTTGTCGAGTTCTATGTATAAACATGCACTTAATGTTCTCTTTCTTTGCCCAAAACTACTCCGGCTGTATTTAACTTAGGTACTTTTTTATTCTTTTTATGATCATATGCCACATACGCTTTCACATTTAATTAAAAAAGTTGACAAAAATTTAAGTTGAAATCAATAATTAATTTTAATCACACATTTTATGATACTCACAATTTTAATCAATTTTTATCAATCTGATTTTTAGCTAAATCAAATAGGGACTTAACATTGTAATAGAATATAAGAATTCAGATGATTAGTGAACACGCTACATGAAATCGTGTTTTACAGGTTGTACAAGGCTATTCAGTACCCTACGTACTAATTATGCACTAGTTCTATTAATTTATCTATGTATAGCCAAATTTAACCGCATATTTCATGTAACCTACAATTTTTCAACTACATATTTCATCAACTTTTATCAAAATTTACTAAAAATTCGATTTTAATCTCTACCAAACAAGGGCTAACTTTTGTATAACGGACTGACAAACCAATTTGTTTGTGTTGTTTTTATATTTGAACTAGTAAAAAATTACTAAACATAAAGGAACAAGTTGAAGATTCGACCCCTTTTCAAACTATTTGCGCTCAAAGAATAAATCTTCTCAAACAGAGCCTTTCAAAGGATAAATCTTCTCAAACAAGGCCACAAACCCTGGAAAAACAGGGCTATGTGGCCATGTTCCGAACACCAAAATCAATGTATACGAAGTATACAGTGCTAGTTTTTCTTCTTGGGTCCGTTATTATTGTTTTTCACTAATTTTTGAAGGTCTTAGTGTGTCTTTAACTTTCAAAAAAGAATAAATGAACTCTTGACCTTCAATATAAATTCAAGTTTTCGTTAAGTTATTCCACAACTCTCTTAGAAATATGTTTGATTTCCAAATACCAATTCTCATTTTTTGTTATTCTGTTCAATCGTCAATTGTCATTTTATGTTATTTTGTTCAATCACCAATTGTTCATGCTGAACACCAAAGTTAACGTATATGAGGTATAAAGTACTTATTTTTCTTTGTGGGGTATGCTACTATTGTTCTAAGTGTTGAAGTTCCTTGGTCAGTCTTTAACTTTCAAAAAAGAATAAATGAATTCTCAAACCTTTCTATTTAAAAACATGTTCAAGTTCTCATTAAATTATCTCACAACTTTCTTAGAAATATTAAATATATCATTTTCAATCACCAATTGTCATTTTATCTTATTCTGGTCAATCACCAACTATCTATATTGAACACCACAATCAATGCATACGAGGTATAAAGTGCTTATTTTTCTTCGTGAGGTCCTCTATTTTTGTTCTAATTGTTGAAGTTCTTAGGCCATCTCCAACCCTAAATCAAAATTTAAGGTGAGTTTTGCACTATTTTGCCCAAAATCTTGTACCAAAATAAAATTCATCTCCAATCCACTACACCAAATAAACAGTATTTAACTATTTTCTTCATTTTTTTTTATTCTCAACAATTTATTAACCTGAAAAATTATTTAGTCATTTACTTTACAATTGCATAAATTACATTAAATTAATGAAAATATTGTATTCACTTGTTTTATGTAATGTTTTCCTTAAATAATTGTAGAATGACGTGTCTATATGGTTGTTGTGACATTTTCGTTTTAACTTTAAATAATCATTTTTTTTATATTTTAAAACTTCTTAAGTGATTTTATTTTAATTCATTTCTTCAATTATTACTAATTAAATAATTAAAATGTATTACAAAGGCACGTAGTAAGAGTAGTAGCAGTAGTAAGAAGGAAATTGGCTTGTAAATTTCTTCATGGGAACTTTTGGACTAAGTCATAAAAAAGTGATATGCTTCTACAGATATGAACACAGTGGATTTCATTACTAGCCCACATAAATGGAGAAAAAAAATTAGAATTTTTAATGTTTCAGCTTCTTGCCACCGGTTCGCCTTCAACAAAAATGTCTGGACGAGAATTCGAGCAAAACTCATACTTGGATCACTCGCTTCCTATCCAGATCACATCGTGCGTTTATCTTGCCATTTGTGCTTGCCGGCAGTCGCGTAGTGTCACAAGCTATCAATTTATCTAGTGAACCATAAACTGTCCAGATATCTGCCCGTTCCAATTTGCTTTGTGAGGCGAGCAATTACATATATATTTATTTAGGCGTCATGATGCAAAGAATGCAATTATAAAAATTCAATCATTCTCCCAGCAGAATCTCTTTTATTTATTCCATAAAGTGGTGTTCTTTCTTTTCGGCCTTTAAAATGTCTTCCTACATTTTCTTAAACATTCAAGAGAAATGAAATAAAATCCTAGCAAAAAATAACACAAGTTTCATCCAAAACAACACATCAGCGTATATCACCATCGATTCACAACACAAAAAACCATCAACTATGAAATGTTGATATGGTCAAGGAGAAGAAAATCACCTACTTGTTACCCGAATTAGATTTCAATAAATACTGTTCGTTTGGAATATTTTCGCTTCGACTACGGGCCGGCTTACAGCAGAGATGCCTGTTACCTAAGTAGCAAGAAAAAATTTCTTTAAGAGTACTCAAAATATTCAAGGGCCATTAAACAAAAATTTTATTTAGAAAAGAAAAAAAAAGACACTTTATCCCAAATTCTTATAAGTTAGTCTAAATTTTTATTTTTATGCGATATGAGATTTTATTCCTTTACATAATAACGTGGGCCACATTCAACCTTCAAAGGCAGTTGATTCAGGACTTGTTTATAATGCTTCTTATACTGACTATCATCTCTTCCTCTGTCCTAATAACTGTAATTTGCTCGTTCCATCTTTCAAGTGTCCCAATGTTATTCCTTCGCCAAGTAATCTCAACTATCCATGGCTAGCAATTGCTAAGCGCCTAAGCTTAAAGTATCCACGATTGTCACTCGAACTGTTACAAATGTTGGTAGTAAGTCTTCATACTTTGTCGCTCGAACTGTTACAAATGTTGGTAATAAGTCTTCTACTCAGTTACGATTAAAAAAAATCCTGGTTACTCCATAGAAATATCTCCATCCACATTACACTTCAACGCTAAAGCGGAAAAGTAGGGGCTTCAACATAACAGTTGTAGTGAAGAGGCCTATGCGGGAAAATGAGTTTGCATTTGGTTGTTATAGTTGGAGTGAAGGGATTCATGAAGAAGTCCTATTGCATTATCCTCAGAGTAAATACCTCACGGTATTGGGTGAACAAGAAAATACTGTAAAATATTAAGAAAAAATAAATAAAATCTTATTCATTGTACTGGCTTGTCCAATATTGGGCGCAAACATGTCCTAAAAGAATTAGACATAGACCTTACTCAATCAATATTATGTGTGAATTCTCCATTGTGTTTTTTTTTTTGCCCCCCCTCCCCCGAGGGCATAGCCTAGTGATGCAAAGGACAGGAGTGAGGTTATCTTACGCCTTGTTGGTAGCCACAGTGAGGGGGTTCGATTCCTGAGACATGAAATTGAACTCCTTGTAGGTGCAGTGTACAGACAGTTCTTGTTCCCTGGCCTGTTGGGGCACAACCCGCGATTTATCTCCCTCACAAAACTCTAGGGTCGGGGCGGGTGGGGGAGACTCTCAAGGTTGGGGTTCAACCTTTTTTTTTCCTCCATTGTGTTTTGCTTCATGCCTATAATAAAGTTGTTAATTATGTATCTTGTACTTGTCTTGCACCTTCCAACGGGTATGGAACTGAGAAAATGTGCTTTTAGACTTTAAGCGATAATCTCACGTATTAGTACAATCATTTCTAGTACTCAAAAGTTAGCCGAACAACTTGATTAAAAAATTTGCAAAGAGGATTCTATTATAGTGGTGGAAAGTGTAAAGCTACTAACTTTGTCAAGATCAGTGGGATGCAAAATAATTTAAAATGAGAACAAATGAAGATAACAAAAATAAATGCAAGTATGACACAATAATTTACGTGGTTCGAAAATCATGCCTACGTCCACAAACTCACACAAATTTTTCACTATATCAACAAGAGAAGAAGAGCAATGCAAAAATACATTCTCTGTATTTTATTTGCAACGTAGAGATAATCTTTCAATTTTGTCCCTCTTAACTCGCTGCAAAATGCTATTCACGCATATCCATTCAGTGACTTTAATGTCATTCCCAATTGCATTTGAAATTTGAGAAGAAACTCATGCATGATAACCTCTGCATTAAATGTGAATGGAAAACTTTCTACCAATTAATCTCCACTATGCATGAACAGTGGCCATCACTATTCAACAGAAACATGCTAGTTGCAAAGGCGCATGCCGTATTCGAGAGACCGTGATTATTAACAAAAAAATATTTATTTAAAGACGTACTTTCAAAAAGGAATATGTACATATCTTGTAGTTTAACACCGAACGAATTTAATTAACCATGTGTTACGTTATTGTGTCACATGCTGACAATTGACACATTATTGGAAGATTATGTTTCCAAGTCAAATCCTCATTAGAAGATATTATTTGTAAGTCGTTCATACATCACTGTCACAGTTCACTTTCCTCCATTGGCACAATCAGGATCTTCCCATTTTGGCTCAATTTTATCCTTGAAACAGTGGAAGTCCGCTCCAACTGTCAACTTGCTTGGATGGTTAATGTTATTGTATACGCTGCAAGCCTAGCAAAGTGAAGGTCTAACGAGTCAAATAAAAGCATACACTGATTACAACTGACGTGTGATACTACAAATTTTGCACGAAAAAACTATGTTCATAAAGGTTGGGGGTGGGGATTTATATGGCCAATTGTAAGACGTAGACAAGAAGTTCGTATTTCGACAATGAAGCTATGATAATATTTACAATAATAAAATCAAATATAAAGTTCGGGTTGTTTCAAAGAAATTGATAATATAACCGACAAAATTAGCTGGATATGGTAAAGTATGGTTTATAACTCTATTGATTACGAGTACAGATTCAGGGGGCAAGCTTTTCTGCGCTCACATCCCCAACCCCACAATTGGGGGAAATAAGCAGGGGGGAACTTGGCAACAATTTCTATATCTTGATTTCTCTAGAAATCAGCTACATTTTCCAACTTTTCCCCACCCCTGAGAAATGTAGCAATAAAATTAACAACTGCTGATCTGCATTCAAACTTCAATATCCCTGTAGATATCTATTACTCCTTTCACTTAATTTATCACATCTTTTATCAATTTTTTGCTGGTAGAGTACAGGGGAAAAATAAATTGACAAAATATGAAAATATATAAATCCAAGAAAGCCAGCCGGGAGAGGCACCATCAAATTCTCGAAAGGTACAAATACAGATATACAACACTCACAAATAAACTGACATTCAAATCCCTAAAAAATGAGCATACGATCAACTAAAAACACCAAATCGAAGGCCATTTTCACAAACACAAATCCGTATAATATCCCTAACAGACAGAAAGAAAAAGAGGACAACTCTACAACCCTAACCCTTTAAGATTAAACGGAAACGGAAACTGAAAAAAGAAAGTCGAGCAAGAAATAAATTCAATAAGTTACAAAAATACAATTCGTGTTGAATTGCAAGATTAACCGGAGAAAATTAACCAAAGAAAGAGAAAGAGAGAGAAAGGAACTTGAAGAAGGAATTCATATTTCATTGATGATTTACATTGGGCAGATACAAGCCATATTTTTATACTAGGAATTGAACTGAAATAATATTTATTTCATTGATCATAATATTTATCCATTCTTTTATGATAGAACGTTATTTGTTAAATTTAAATTAAATAATTTTTATTTTTAATTTAATTTAAAAAATTTATAATAATTTTTTTCTATATTTGCCCTCAATTCCTTTTTTTAATAATTGTAGTGAAATGACGTGTGAAAAAAATGCTACAGTGCCATTGAATGGTATAATTTACTGTTGTCAGCCTAATTTCAAACCAGTTTCATGTGAAAATCTATGGGACAAAAATGAACTGTAAGCCTTATATTCTCTCTTTTAAGATAAGGAGGGATTATCTAATATTATTCAATCTAACTTACCAATCGATCGAGTTACTATTAGAACAAAAATCGAACCAAACTATACAAAATTTTTATATCAAAGATTACAACTCAAGACACAACCTAAGGTATCTCGGATACCCTTGTTTACAAACCAGAAACCTCAAACCTAAACTGTTAGTGGATTAGAAGACACTTCTTTTATGGACCAGAAGGCATTGAACTTGAAACTACACTTTTCTCTCACTATCAACCACAGAAACTCAAATTTCACTCAGAAAACCACAAGAAACTTTCCAAATAGAGGTTAAAGATGATCGAAAGAAGACAAAAGAAACAAACCTAACTTAGTGAGAATTCCAGAAAACACCAAAAAATATCAAAGTACAAGTGAATTAGGGCAACAACGTAAGACCCCATTTATACTTTACACCATCACCATTGATTTTGGATGATGATCAATGGTCGAGGGCAATTAGTGACTTCAGCATTAATTGGCAACTAAAATTGCTCTTCCAAAATGTGATTTTCCATATATTGGGTATGGGTATTGGGCCTCCACATTTAAAATACCATGTAATGGATCAAATACCCAAAATGGGCCAAGCCCATGATACTATCATCGCCCCACTTACAGATGTGATGGCATTACAGCCCAACAATTATCAACCATAATTACATTCGGTACACCCTTGGACACATGCATGCATGTGTGTGTATACATACACTACCATAAAAGAAAGAATGAGGGTTTACTGTTCATTTTTTGTTCACTCGTTTTCACACTTAATCGGTTTGAGAACTAGTTTGGCAACAGGAAAAATTCTATTAAAAAATACTATAGGAATTTTGTCAGAAAAAATTCTATTCAAATATATAGTAGGAATTTTGTCAAACGCCATTGTCCACTGCAATATTTCTCCATTACTTTGAATTTGACACACCATGCTCTTTCTCCTAATTCTCACGCTATTAACTATCAACCATATCTTATATATTTAAATTTTTAAAATTATATTAATCAACAAAATTATTGTAAATAAAATATAAAAAAACATATTCACTCCGTGCATGGAGAAAAAAATTTACGTCATACCACATAATTTTTCTTGAGCAAAATGATGTATTGAGAAAATTGTAGCCAAAAAATAATAAATAGTAATAAAATAATTTTTTTTTTTTTTTTTAAGAAAAACGACTTATACACATATTTTAACACATACGTTTAATGTCCGTTTAACTATTTTCGATATTCATTTAGATCATTTGATGTATCTATGATATAGTTTTTGAAATGAATTTCAAGAGAATGTAAAACATTTATCGATTTGACTATCGTCCAATCGTCAATGAATTTTTAAAGTTAGTTTATTATCGAAAATTTTGAAATATAGTTTGAAAATGTTTATTTTGACGTCCCGTAACATTTGCTACGATTAGCCGTTTCACGCACCGTTAACGACGTACAATACTATGCCGCGAGTACTTCAAAATGATATTAAGAATATAATATTTTGACTTCGTTTGATATCCCGTAATGAGCCTAAAAATGAACACAAAAACATAAGTTTAAAAAAAAAAATTTAGCAATGCGTGCGGGGAGTTCAAGCACCAATATGCACTTTTTTTTTTTTTTTTTTACTTTTATTTGTAGTACATTTTTTATTAATATTTAATTAAAAAAATTAAATATATCTAAATATTTACTTAGAAATGTTGAAATTAATATTTTTTACCTATACGTAACCTTTACAATTATAATTTTTTTATTACTTTTAAATAACTTGAAGTGATTTGTTTACTTATAAGTAACTTTTTACATTCTAAATAGTTTAATCTTTTTATTAATATTTAATTTTAAAAAATAAATATATATAAATATTTATACTTAAAAAATTTTAAGTTCACATTTTTTTTATAAGTAGCTTTTGCAATTATAAGAGAATGAGGGATTAATATTTTTTTTACCTATCAGTAGCTTTTACAATTATAAGTTTTTTTTATTTTAAATAACTTCAAGTGATTTTTTTACTTATAAGTAATTTTTTATCTTTTAGATAGTGTAATCTCTTCTTTTACTTTTAAATAACTTAACCAGTTTGGGAACTGGTTTGGCAACAGAAAAATTTTTATTCAAAAACACTGTAGAAATTTTCTCACATGCCATTTGAGTGCAATATCACGTCTACTGCAATATTTCTCCTTTACTTTGAATCTAATACACCATGCTCTTTCTTTTAATTCTCACGTTATTAACTATCAATCATATCCTATATATTTAAATTTTTAAAATTATATTAATAAAAAAACTTATTGTAAATAAAATGTAAAAAAAAAATATTCACTCCGTGCATGAAAAAAAAAATTTACGTCATACCACATAATTTTTCTTGAACAAAATGATTTATTGAGAGAATTGTTGCGAAAAAATAATAAATAGTAATAAAATAATTGATTTCTTGAAGAAAAATGATTTATACGCATTTTTTAACACATACGTTTAATGTCCGTTTAACTATTTTTGATATTAACTTACATCATTCGATGTGTCTATGATATATTTTTCGAAATGAGTTTCGAGAGAATGTAAAACATTTATCGATTCGACTATCGTATAATGGTCGATGAATTTTTAGAGTTAGCTTATTATCGAAAATTTCGAAAAATAGTTTGAAAATGCCTATTTTGACGTCCAGTAACATTTGCTACGATTAGCTGTTTCACGCACCGTTAACGACGTGCAATACTATGTCGCGAGTACTTCAACATGATATTAAGAATGTAATATTTCGATTTCGTTTAATATCCCATAATGAGTTTAAAAATGAACACAAAAATATAAGTGAAAAAAAAAAAGACGCAACATGTAGTAAATCTCCGTCATGTCCTCCGTGCACGCACCAATCCGATTTTTACTGATCATTAACTTAGTTGGGCCTAGACAACGCCGTTTGGGAAAAGAAAGGACAAAATGCAAGACTCGGCATTTGGTTACCCATTTTCTCCGCCTCTTAACCCTAATTGTTCTCTCTCTCTCTCTCTCTCTCTCTATTTTTTCTCTCTCTCTCTCTCCCTCTCTCTCTCTCTCTCTCTCTCTCTCTCTCTCTCTCTCTCTCTCGCGATAGGCACCATTGTAGCAAGAAATTCAGGAAAACCTGAAGCAACTGAGACATATACCTGTAAGTATAATCTTCACTGCTACGATTTCTTTCTCTTATGTATATTGCTTCTAATTTGTCGAGTTGTATTGTTCAATATATGCTTAGTTTTCAATTTTTTTTATTTTTTATTTTTAGTTTGATCTTTGAAGAGTTCAAACCCAAATACGTAAAGTCATGTTTCAAGGGGTGGTTAGGTTTAGGATGTTGTGTATATATTTTTCAATTTATGTAGCTGTGGTGTTGAATATGAGATTTCTTGTCCAATTTGCATTTTTTTGTTCCCCCTTTTCCTTCTTCTGAGAGGTCGAACCCAAAATACCTAAAGTCTATCATTTTCATGTTGTTGTTATTATTATTATTATTATTTTTTTTTTGTATTTTTTGTTCAATTTCTTCGTGTTGTGTATAAGTTTTTTATTTCTGCAGCCGTCATATTGAATATGAGATTTTTTGTTCAATCTGTGTTTTTTTCCTCATTTTTTGTAAGAAACTGAACTGAAAAGACTTAAAATTTGTTCTTCCCATATTTGGCTCTTTGATTATATTTAACTTTAAGAAGGAGAACAAAATGTTTCAAGTCGGATAATTTATTAAATACCCAAATGCAAATTCCGAAAAAGGTTATCATTGCTTTTCACTTGCTACAATTGATACACATGAGCGCTTAATTTGACGTTTGTGATTGACAGATTTTGATGAATACTGTACTACCATGGGCTCCCATGTTTAAACCTGAATTTTGTCCTCAAGGTTTATTCTCCCACCATTGGTCATTTCTTAATTTTTGTATTTTTATTTGAAAGTTCTTATAGAAGTTAAGTTTGCCAATCTTGTTCAACAACATTCCCAAAATTGTTCCTTGTACTCCTGCTTCTTCCCCTTGGTATATATTTACAATATATGAAACCACCAATTATTTACTTTGATCCTTTTTTCTGTAGGCTGGAAGAAACCTATTTGTATTCGCAGAAATGCCTTTGGCAATCAATATTTTTCCATTGATTTAATCATAAAAGGATCTGAAAACCTTAGAATGGTATTTGTTCAGTTCACTTTTTTGTAGTTATTGGAAGAAAATTTAGCATATCTTTGGACAAACCATTCTTTACATGTTTCTTCTGCTCATTCTCTGTTCAGTCCCAGAGCCACAAAATGGGGAGAGACCCATGGAAGTACTGGATGTCTATGACTTTAAAGGATCTGGTGTTGCCCTGGCCATGTATAATGTTCATCAAGTTTGTCTTTACACAACTCGCTTGTATATTGAAATTTTTCTAATGGCACTTTTATATTCTTTTGCCTCATCATCTGGAATTTTTGTGAAAATTTTTCAGTCTATTCAAGCATTTGCAGAATCATCAATGGCAATGACATTGCAAAAAACGGCGTCTTTACTTGAGCACAAAGAGTACAACTCTTAAGAAGTATGATGGCTGTGATTTCTTTAGGAAAACCTTGGTCAATTGTTATAATATTAATAAAATGAAGTATGTCTGTATACTAACATTTACATTAATATTTCACTATTTCAGGTTCACAGATATATTTTAGGAGGTACATGAAGAGAAGTGGAAGGAATAATCTGAAGAACATTCACTAAGGTTGCTTTTATATCTTTGATGTATAGAACATTAACGTGCCCATTCACATTGTTTTCTAAAACATATATGTTTCCCCAAGACATGAGCATCAGTTGATCGATGACATGGTGCCGTACACCATGAAGAGTGATGTTGGATACATTTAGGCCTGTAAGAATTACAATGGAGATCCTATATAAATCAAGACATAAAAAAAATGGATTAATGTGACTACTTTTTATGTGTTTTTCAATATTTGAACTAATTCTGTAAGTCAGTAGTTTTTCTGTTGATAGTGTTTGAGTTTTCGTGTATATTTTATGGTTAAACCGCTATGCTCGAACTGTTCCAGATAAAAGAGGATGAAAAAATTGGATTTCCTGTTCAAAATTTGACCAAAGAGTATGTCACCTTCTATGAGGATGTCACCCAAATTTTGATCAAGGTAGCAAACAAGAGGGTGTGAAAGTTATATATTTTTAGTTTGCCTTCACTACTTGCATTGGTGTTTATGTTATGTGCCATATCAATATATGCTTTCAACAATTCTCCTCTATATTTTTTAGGATAACTTCAAATTACTTAATGCCATAGGGAGTGTCAAATATAAAGGTTGAAGCAACAATTATAAATTCAAAGAGCTCAAGATTCCACATTATATTCACATCCTTAATCGAGTCTTGATGCAAGGTAACATAAGCAAATGGCTATAGTTTCAGTTATTTCTAAAAAAATTTTAATTGTATTTAGTGTAGCAATCTTCCATTTTTTACCACATGGACAAACACACTTCTTTCACAGTTTTCTTCTTTTAGTCTAAAGTTTTCCTCTATATTCATGTCATTTAAGTTATATAATAAGGAAAACTACGTGAATATATTTTTAATATATTTTTTCTTTCATTCAAGGACAACAAACCTTTAAGGTATTATCTTTGAAGTGAAATCTCGAAAAATTATCAATTTTCTTTAATCGAAATCATTTTAGTCCTTGTTTGATTTCCACTATTTTTAAAATATATTTTTTGCTCTTTTTTTTTTCAACCACGTATTTTTCAATAAAATAATATTACACAACTCAAAACTTTTCTTTATTTTTTAACTACACATTCTCCATCAATCTACTATTTCAAAATCCATTATTAGCCAAAAATGGGGCTCAATCATGCACTTAGTCCTTATCTATTAGTTATCCACTGGTACTGAATTGTCAGCAACACTTCGTAGCATTCAGAACCCCATATTAAAAATGCATATTCCATTTTTTCATATAACCTCCAATGTTATGTTCTTTGCTCCCATGTAAGAAAAAGTTGCATTTATGAGACTTAAATTTCTTGGACTTGTTTTCCTTCGATGCTTCCATATCGCTTCCTCCAATCAAGCATTTCCTGTACTTAAATTTAATGCCAACTTCACTTTACCTGGCACAACCTAATTAAGTTCTTAAATGAGCAAAAGTCCATCAGTGAAAATCCGATCTCCAGGGAAAAGAAAGTTGTTGAACTTCTTCACCAGATTAAATGTGACCATTCTGCACTTGATGAAGTTATTTTAGTAGTTCAAATATCACTATAACAGTTATCTGACAAAGGAAAAGCTATTCTTTGTTCAATACCAGAAATCAACTTCCGTGTCTAAACAATGAAGACTCCAATTGGTCACTTGGAGTATGCGACATAGATATATTGAACATACTGATGTAGAAAAAACACATTGTCGATCATTCAAGATATTACAATTTCTCATCACAGCACAGCCCTAAATACATGCACTGAGTCAATCATTCAAATCGAATATTGAGTTCAGAGTGCCAATATTATATATGAATCTACTGCTTGTTACCTATTGAAAATGTCAGTTGCAACTATCATGCAAGTCGTGCAAAGAAGATAGTTATTGATTGTTACCCGAGTAGTAAATATTCTTACCAGAATATGAAGATGCTTAAAGCTTCTTTAATTGCGAAATGCATCCGTTCAAAAACTCTTCAATTCTTATATGAACAAATTATTAACACACGACTTATTGCTTTGATTTCAGGAAATATTGCTTGGTGGAGTCAATTTCAAATATTATAATCCTCACAAATGGATAGTGTTATGTCAAAGTTTTTACATATGCAGAAGAAAGCTTTGTCAATAAAACACTACAAGCATGGTGGACATTTCCTCGTGCTGAAAATAGTGTACCAAAATCAAGTATGATATCAAAACTTGAAATTGTAAAAAGAAAAAAAAAAGAAAAGAGAAAAGAGAAAAGATTGACAGAATCACATCCTTGTTAAACTCAAGTCTTAATACCTCATTTTTACAATTGGCATGAGTCTCACCAGAATAGTCAACGTTAGGAGGTAAAGTGGTCTAGAAAATCTATACATCAGGTCACAGAGGCTAGCTTTACAAGATTTCGGCATTGTTGATTCATGTAAAGAATTTAGGACAAATATCACCGAAATTTGTGCTGCTGTGATTATAAGAAATAAAAATTCAATAATGGAAGTGAAATTTTTAACATAAGAATATCTTATTGATAGCTAAACAATGTCAGAAATTATTAAATGGATGGATTTTATTCATTGATCTCATTAGGATGAGATTGCAATTTTTATTAATCCTGAATCTCATTGTCATGACATTTGCTCTCTCATAACACGATAGAACTTAAAAGTTGATGTGTGTTACTCTGTTCAAGTGGCTGGCATGTTGATAATGAAACTCTGTGTCTCTGCCAAGTCTACTTCTAAATAAATGGTAATTTCTTTCTTTTTCGTTTTTCGTTCTTTTTGTATTCTTTTGGTGGGTAGGGAGAAGCTTCTTTGGTTTTGCATGTACAGTTAGTAAGTAGCTACCCAGAAGTTCATTTGGCCTCATTTTACTTCATATTTTGGACCTGTATACATTAAACTTTGTTTTTAATAACATTTGACGTGCATGCTACAATTTGACTTACTAAGAGTATCGAGACTTTGGTGTTTCTTTTGTTACTTTCTTTTAGTACTACTCTGGGATTGAGCTGGTGTGACTGCAATGGTATAATTATTGCATGTTTAATTATTGTACATGCATGTATTAGCTAATAATATTTGCTTCCCCAGAAAATTCAAGTGAAGGGGATAAATTGGAAAAACTTTCTCATTGTCATTTGCATCATCTGCAATCAAGCGATAGCAAGCGCAATCATGCTTGGTGTACAATCATTTTTACAATATTGTTGACAACATGCAATGGGTCACGTTGTCATTGGATAATTTAAAAAACAATTTATATTTCCTACTAACACTTTTATGACATATACAACATCGTCAACAATGTTGTCAAAAGTCATTGTACAAATGGCATTATCCTAGCAAGAAACCCAAGGCATACGGTGATGCAAATAATGGGCATTAAGCCATTAGCATACGGAGAAAAACCAAACGTTCCTTTTGATATTTCCTTACTTGATAAGTTGTTGTCAGCTTTCTTCCCTTCGTTTTTCTTCCTAAAAAATAATTTGTTATTTGTACTCCTCATACATGTGGAATTCATGGATCTTAGGATAATCCCAACGCCTAAAATATTCGTTAATAACTTTTGCATTCCCTAGGATATTTTTCACTGGTTTTGTTGAAGATATCTATATATATGTAGATGAATAATACTATTTTTTCGAGTGTAGATGATTTCCTTACGACAGTAGAATTTGTTGCTCAATTCTACACAAATGGTCATTATTTGCTTTCTTTGCCATTTATGCTTGTTTTCTTATTTTATTTCATTTCGGGTTTAATTTTAATTTAGTGATATTATGGTACATGGTGTTTGGTATACTGTGGCTAAGTTCTCATATTTAGGTACATTTGGATTCATTAACATTCTTTTACATGGCCGTTCTTTAAAACTTAGCCAAAGATGATGTTGCATGGTTGAAGTGGCAAGGTTTTCATATTTAGGTAGAATCATTTTTGTAGCTAATACTAAGAGTTGTAACTAAAATGGTTAAAGTAGGACAAAAGCTTTTACTTAATGTTTCATTAGAATACATGGATCGAAATTTAGATCTATCTTATAACCTCTATAACTGCACATAATGTATGTATTAGATAGTTTTCTCTTATAATTAAATGTATATTAAATTCTTTTGTCAAAGCAATTAGTTACAAGGTGTAAGAAATATTAATTTTGTAACATAGAATGGAGTTAATTCGTGATGTTTATCAGTTATTAAGTACTATTATTTTACAACACGTTCATTTTAAGAGAGTTGATGTTATTAGAGAAATTGAAGGAATGCATTTATTGGGCCAAAAGGGGATAAAGAGTGAATAGACAGAGGTATTCTTTGACCTAACGAAAGAACTGAAAAAGACCATACATGGTGTTTAATTAATAAAGTGCTTTCTCTGTGTTATGATATATCTTATTGTCTGATGCAGGCAATAAGATCACTAGGGAAATGAGAGCTTTCCAAAATACCATAGAATCTTGAAAGAAATTCGAGTTTGATTACTTCAGGTATGTTAGTTTCTATTTTTTGTTGTCAATCTTCAAATTTTTTGTTTTCTCTTTTCAGAAAATTTAACAAACCGTTCCCAAAATACCAGAAAATTTCGACAAAAATTGGACTTCGAGGACCTCGAGTATCTTCCTTTATTATTTTTCTGTGTATTTTTTGTTGAATTATCTTCATATCTACTCTGAAGTTTTCGTTCTTTTTCATCTATGTTCGAAGTTCTTTGCAAGGAAAGAAAAGATTCACGTACAAATTGAAGAGTATCAAAATAAGGTATGTCGATTTCATATTTGCCTTT
Source organism: Olea europaea var. sylvestris (assembly GCF_002742605.1). NCBI lineage: Eukaryota > Viridiplantae > Streptophyta > Magnoliopsida > Lamiales > Oleaceae > Olea > Olea europaea. The sequence continues at coordinate 15,018,106 of NC_036243.1, read as the reverse complement.
TTTTTCTTTTTTGTTTTCAAATAACTCATTCTCGCTTTTTGTTATCTGTTTGTATTTTATTTGATTTCTCTATTTCATTTTATTGCTTTTTGTTGGTTGTTTAACTTGTTCGGCGTTCGTCTCAACTTGTACAAATAAACCATAACAAGAATATTGTACTAGTAAATAGGTAATATTATTTCATTTTTTAGTTAGTAATTATGAATAGGGAGAGGAGAAAGCGATGAAAGTGATTAAACTATTCACATTCTCCTCTGTGATCCCTAACAACAAAGGACTGATGACTCTATCGAGAAGCAAAAGTAGCAAATTCAGAAGGAAAGAATTGAATCAAATTGCCATTAATGTTTTTTTGGTAATAAATTAATTAAATTTCAGTTATTTTGTTGATTAATTTAGTGTTGATTGATTTTTTTTTTTTTGACCTTATTTTATCTTTAAATACATATGCAATCATTTGTGCCAAAAGCCAAAAGTGAAAATTGATGGTTTATTTTTTATTTTTTATTTTTTTTATTTTAAATGGGTTTGCATTGTGTTAGAAATGGGAAGGATTTTGACACCAAACCGTCTGATTATGAAGAAAAGATAAGAAGTTAAGAAAGAATGGGAAATTATTTAGAAATTTTCAAGTTTTTTCATATTATGTAGGAGATTGGATTTCTATTTTTCTGCCAGAATTTTCATCAATTGTCCAAATTCATCTGTCAATGAGGTAATTGCTATTTCATTACGCCACATACAAAGGATAGATTTTTGAATCAATTTTCGTCTAAGGATTTGGTTCTATGGTATCTCAAATCCATGCATTCGCTGCATAGTTCTAGCCAGTAATTCTTAGCCAAAGAGAATAAACATTCTATAACTGTTTATGATGAATATGAAACTCACTCATTTGCTTACAAGCTGCTGCATTATTTAGAAATAGATTTTTTTTTCCTCTCTCATTTTCCCTTCAAAACTCAATTTTCTCCCCTCTTTTCCTTTTTTTGGATGGAAATTTTTTTAATGTAATTATCCTTTTCAGACTTAGAATCTGATATAATCATTTTCTTATATCTTCGAAAGACAATCAGGTATGACTTTTAAATTTCCTTTTGTAAAAATCTTATGTTGCAATGCTATTGGAATTTCAATGAAAGAGAATTTTTCTAATACCCTTTTTTTCTTTTTTATGGAGATCTGTATATTCACCCAATGGCTATTCTTTCGATTATTTTTTAAATTTTTTTTGTGTTAAGGTTGCATTTTTTTTTCTTTTTTTTTTTTTCTTTTTTTTGCCCTTTTGGCCTTTCCTTTATCGGTTTTCTTTAGAATTTTTGAGAAATTTGGTTCAATTTTGTCAGTAAGGTGGTCAAGGAAGTCACTTAATGGGGTTGTCAGTCTCTTTTCTTGATTTAAATATCTCTCAGGACTTAATTTGAAGACATGCATTATGTGAGAACATGTGAAGGAAGTGATTATATTTTAATGTAGGGTTTTGAAGAAGTTCAAAAACAAGATATCTGAGTTCCAGGTAAATTAGATACACGATATAATGGAAAGGTTTGAATTTCTTCCAATTCTTCTTTCCATTTCTCATTATCTCTTAATAATAATTTTCTATAGGCTTTAAGACAAAACATCCATCGAGAGTATCGTGAAAGTTGTCGAGAGGCGTGTATTCACAGGTTTAACCCTTATTATATGAAATGAGCCTGTGCAACTCTGTGTAATAGGTTCCTTTCTCTTTGTTCAATTAACAATTTCCTTTTTCATGAACCTCGGTGACGGAAAGTCAAGCTAATGAAGAGGTAAAGCCTGCAACCATGTTTTTATTCTAATAATTTAGAATGTCATGGACAGGTTTCTCATTGCTCAAATGTTTTGCCGCAAACAATTGATAATTGATCAGGACTGGGGATAGTGAACAAATCCTTATGACATTATTGTTATGTGTTAATTGTCTCAATGGCATATTTCTATTTACATATCGATATTAAGGAAGTTAGGACTATTGGAATGCTACATGTCGCAACTTATAAGCTCAAATTAATAAGCAAGTATGAAAATAAAGCTTAATATCTCATGGCTGAAAATAATCGTTTATTAGATTCACGTATTATAATTTTCAGGATGTATTCATCTATTGTTTTGGTTCCATTAAGCATTTGACTTCGGGATTGCCTCCTCTGAAATTTGTTCACATCAAAGAGCATTCTATGTTTTATGGTTCTTTATTTTTGAAACTTCAACTAATTCAACTATGTAATTATGGCCCCTTCTGATCTATGTACAAGGTTGTAAGAAATTATATAATTGCAACTGTTGGATTGTCAAAAGCTTCCACATGTTGAGCTCGTTTTAATTTTTCAGTAGAATTTGAATTGTATAAATGTTGTCTTTAGCATTCCTCTCAAAACGTTTGTTTTTTTTTATGTTTCATGTGTTGCTTTTTCGTAAGAGTTCTTTTGTTTTACTAGCTTCTTTTGTAATACATTGGTCCTAAAATGGTTTTCTACAATTTCCTTTGTAACAGGTAAGCTTAGTTACTGGCACCACCATTTACCATGTCCCACCACAAAAGTAATTGTCAAAGTGATTAGGCGAGTGATGACCTGAGCATGAACACGAGGCAATGACTTTTGATTTCACAACAAAATTATGGTACATTGATTTGATTACATGTTAGCTGTTTCAAGTAACTGAAATAAAAATGAATGTTAGTTTCACTAGAATCCTGATTTCTATCTAATTGTATGGACCCCAAATTTACTTATAGACTGATAATTATGTTCTTTGTGAACTCTATTTAGTATTTTCTATGAACGTGTATATGGAAATTTTATAATATACATTTTCCCGTTAACCCTTAACATTCGATACACTAACATTATCTTCAAAATTACAAAGCCCATGCATTGCAGGGGCGTAAGACTAGTATATATATATTTTTCAAACTGGTAATGAAGATTTGGAGGAAATAAATTTATTTTATCGACAAAACTTTCTTCTTTACGTAAAATTATAAAAAAGGTTACATATTACCTTCTGTGAATGTTATAAATTGTAAATTGTATTCAAAGTCGACGGAATATTAATACTGATTACAACACTTCAATTGAGTAGTCTATTCTCAAGCTAAAGTTCAAAGCATTCCAACTCAATGCCCATAAACAAAGGTAAGATGTTGATATCTATTTAATTGATCGGGTCCATCATTTACTAAGCAATTTGCTATTTTGCAAGCTTAGATGTTAAGGGATAAAATTTCACATAGAATAAAGATAAGAATATAATACAATTTATAAGAGTTTGAACTACCTCTATTAACAATGTTGACCTTTTAAGATGGAATTTCAAATCTTTACATGATATTAGAGTCTATTAAGCTCAAATGAGCGATTCGATCCTATTAAGACTAAAAAAAATGAGCACATGAATTTCAAGATTGGTTCGACCATCTTACTCGGCATGTTAAGTGATAAAATCACACATCGAATAAAGATATATAAACCAACCTATAAGGGTTTGGATTATTCCTTCTAACAAGGTTGACATTTTAAGATGGAAATCCAAATCATCTAGTCTCGCGATCCGACTCATGTGATTGATCGACTCGCTCCTACAGTTCATCCGTAGCCAACTCAACTAGTTAATGGGGCGGAGGGAGTCAGCTCAACTCGTTAGTGAATCTTCAATTAGTCAGAGAGAAGTTCTAATACTTGAAACTTAATTCAAGTAAAACTCAATCCTCATTCATTTGTCTGATGCGCCAGAAACTGGCTTATCCTCTACATCTGCTCGAGTTTCCTTCTCAGACAACCTTCAATGAATTATGAATTAGAATTTATTTCTCTTTCTTAGTACTTTCAGTCCATTTATTCAAGGGCATGTACATTGAGAAATACCGAGTAATATGTTGTCAACTATAAAGATACGACAATTGCTAGCGAGAAAAGATTCTCCTAACCCATTTCCCTATGAATCATGCTACAGTAATATAATGGTTGACATAATTCTTAACATATGGTTACATTATATCATTCAGACATTGATGTAGAGCATCAAATTACTAAGGTTGAATTTAAAATACCTCTTGACGTCGGGCTTACTTAACAAATCTTTATTAGTCCTAATTATAGCTTATGCGCACGTTCTAAAACAGTTTTACCGTTCTTTCTTGTTAAAAGTAAAATAAAATATTAAATAGAATACTTCATTTTGTCTATAAATATCTTGCAGAGGAGAGGAACTTGACCTCAGGTGTTTGGGAACCTAATAGGTTTAAACTCAAGATGCTCCAGCACAACTGAAAGAAATTCTAATAGGGATTTGAGGCCTATAAATTGTTAAAATTGACATGAAAATTTATTTGTATCACTAGCAAACCATGTCATTGACGTAGTGAGATGTTCACTGTGGAAATTTTATTTTGAATACATTAACAAATACAACAATTATATAATTAGATATTCAATAAGGATAAGGTTAGCAGAGGAAGAAATTTGATGATATGCTACTTTAGTAGATTTATCAGTTATGTATCGGAGATTACTGAAAACAAGAAGCCCAAAGCAGGTTTTCATTCATTTTTACTAATTTTTTAGTTGTTTTATGCTTTGAAGAAATATTAGTGCTTCATAGTTTAATAAATTGGACTGTCCATTTTTCGTGCAAGAAGCATCCAAGAAAACTTTCTTTATCTTTAAGATAGTTGGGAGATTTTACCCAAGAAATTGGCAAAAACTGGAAACACCAGAACATGGGAATAGATTTAATGCCAATACAGACTACCCACGAGATCACTTAGATTATGAGGATGCAAACATAGTGGCCATAAAATACCTTCTGTGCTATTTTAAAGTGAAGGAAAAAAACACACACACACACACTTCCATTCTGAGACCGCGAACCACTCGGGTCTATTTATTTTATTACATCTAATATAAGAGGCGAAACAACTAGATGATCAAAGATAATTGGCTATAGTAGTTTTGGTTTATCTCTACTTTTTCCAACGTGCTGTGCCGCAATCGCTTGCAAAAAAAATATTGGCGCCAATAAACATAATTTAAGAAAGTATGGATTTTATTGGCGACTGGGAGAGAGCTTACAATCAAAACACTTCAAATTGAGTCAATGGACATGCACAATATTATCTAGTTGGTCAATGTTTTGATCAAAACTCTAATAAGGCAACGAAATCTAGGAAAATAGTGTTGATATTGTAAATATCTCTACAATTGGAAAAGAAATATTTATTCAAGAAACAATAATTGATTCATAATAGTCTAGCTTTGTAATATTTGAACATGCATTTATAAAATTCTCTTTTTATCTTAATGTAAATACAGATGAAAAAGACTTCGCGATGGACTAACCTAGCAAGTCTTTGCTAAGTCTCTGATTTCATTTTCAGGTTACTAAAAGACAGCCTGATAGAAAATTCTACAGGTTAGCCCTGTGCTCATGCAGTTATCTTTATCTGATTTAGGTTCACTCGTTCAGAAAAAGAAGATGAACATGCATTAAACAAGTGATTAATGCTGATGAAATGGAATACGGAGGAGTCAATTGTACTGTGAGGTGCATAGACATGATAATGAAAGAAATATTTATTTGAATATTCAGATTAGGTGGCCCATGTTGAAGGTCTAATTCCCAAGTTTCCATTAAGGACCTAGAAAGTTAATGCACTTATGTTTATCTTTTGCCAGGGAGGAAATAGAAAATATTTATGATGTCCCGAAATAAATGTCTTTTGATGAAAGAAAGTAAAATAAATGATCAGGGTCATGTTATTGCGGGCATAGCATTGATAAAATTGACATGATATTTTTTTGCCGCACCACAATAAATATCTAGGTAAAATGTCGATATCCATTTAATTGAATAGATATGTCATTTACTAATCTATTTGTATCACTAGCAGACCTTCAAAGCCTTTCACTATATGAAAATTGTTACAACCATATAAAATTTTACTCACCAACCCAATTCTTAAGTATTACAAAGAAAAATAATCTTGAGCTTTACCATACCCACTTTTCTACTCTTTATATGAAAACTCTCAAGATATTAGGCTCACAATATTTATCTCTCGGATCAACTCTCAGGCCACACCCATGAAATAATAAATACATCCACTATTTGTAGGATCGATAATTAAGTAAAAGAGTTCAATTTCAACTCAAACAAGGACTCCTTTATATGCAAGACTTCAAAAGCGGATGTAAAATTGGAAATCAAATTCTGCGAGGATTTTTCTCTCAACTTTAACTAGAAGTCTTCCATACAATTATTACCTTTTATTATTTGCAATAGAAGTACTCCAACTTTTGACTTCTGAGGCAATTATCCAACACATTTTGAATATATTAACAAGCACAACAATTATATAGTTAGATATGCAATAAGGATAAAGTTAGTAGATGATGATGAAATACTTCTTCTTTAGTAAATTTATCAGTTATGTACCAGAGATTATTGAAAACAAGTAGCCTGAAGCGGTTTTCATTCATTTTTACTAATTTTTTAGTTGTTTTATGCTTCGAAGAAATATTAGTGCTTCATAGTTAATAAATTGGATCGTCCTTCATTTTTAGTGCAAGAAGTATCCAAGAAAGCTTTCTTTATCTTTAAGATAGGTGGGAGATTTTACCCAAGAAATTGGCAAAAAATGGAAATACCTGAAAATGGGAATAGATTTAATACAAACACGGACTACCCACAAGACTAATTTGATTACGAAGATGCAAACATAGTGGCCTTAAAACACCTTCTGTGCTATTTTAAAGTAAAAATGATAATAATAACTTTCATTTTGAGACCACGAACCACTCTGGTCTATTTATTTTATTACATCTAATATAAGAGGCAAAACAACTAGATGATCAAAGATAATTGGCTGTAGTAGTTTTGTATATCTCTATTTTTTCCAATGTGTTATGCCACGATCGCTAGTCATTGCACATGTAAACCATTTATTTCTTTTCCATTCACGTGTTTAGCTCATTAGGGACTACACTTTTTAGCCTTCCATTAAACTCCTTAAAAGTTCACTTTGATCAACATGAATCCGATCACATTTATATTTTAGAATAGAGTTCTGATTTTTGCAGAGAATGCTCTTCGTGAAATAGCTGATCAGTTGGGCAAAAAGGACTGGGACTTCAACCTGAATCCTTGTGATAATAACTCAAACTGGAATACACCAAAACGAGAAGATATTCAATGGTACAGCAATTCCATCATCTGCCATTGTAATTTCCCTGGTGGTGTGTGCCACGTAAAATTAATGTAGGTTTTCTTGCTGAAAACTTATCATCTTTATCATTAGTTTGAAACTGATTTCGAAATAGCCATTTGTGCTATTACGTTGCAAGGAATCAGGAATCACAGAAAATATATTCTGCTTCTATTGATCCTTCAAGCAGCTAAATATGGGGTTTTCAGTATTTGATTTTGAGGCATGGAATACCATATAATGGTTGGAAATCTGTTTGTCGATTCTTAAAATGGTATTTTAAGTGGGAATTATTGTACTTTTTTCATGCTTAGACCTCAATAGAACTTATGGTGCCTAGTAATCAAACTTGACCTTTATGACTTATTTCATATGAATAATGTCATCGAAGACCAGTATAACTGTCGCCATGCAATGGGCTAAATGAAAGGTAGTGACTCATTTAATGACACTTTGTGTCACCAAAACTGGTATTATAACACCAGTGGTGCTAAATAGCATTATTCATTTTATATTGCTAGACTCTCTATCTTCATCATCTTTCACCACGATTTGCACTTAACATATGTATAGAAGTTTCTGCAATAAGCTGTGTTAGTATTATAACCATAAAAAAATAAAAAATAAATATAGTTCTTTTTTTCCATTCAGTCAAGCATACAACTTTATTTCACCATGTTTTCAAGTTACATTCTTGATTGTTAAGTTAGAGTTGAAAATGAAATCGTATAACGTTTGTAGTGTGTTCTAGAAGCCACTCTAACAAGTTGTTTTACTTGAAACACTCTATACATTTAGCCCCTATTTCCTAGGACTAAAATATAGATCTTAATCTAAATAAACATCAACAATTAATTTTAGCCTCATATTTTATAGACCCAAAACTTTTCAACTATACATTTCATCAACTTTTATCAAAATTTGCTAAAAATAATCCCCCACCAAACATGGGCTTAATATATTGTATTGTTTCCTTCAAAATCCCTTCGGAATGATTTATTTATTTATTTTATTATTATTTTTTTTTTTTTGGCTTTGTTTCTTTCACTTCTCAAGAAATTTTAATTGTCGCACTTGTAAAATTTAGATGAAAACTTTTCAATTCAGAGTATGCTAAAGATTGTCGCTTTTCTTTACAAACAGATTTCTAAATGGACAGTATTTGGCAGGTGTCCTTCCGCCCTCACAGGCAAAGTTACCATACCTCAAGACAATGTAGCAAGATGTTCCAAGTTTATTTTCAATTTATTAAATCTACTCAGCTTTTTGCTTCGAAAGGTTGAGACAATTTATTGGCCACATTGATCTCACTCTGAATCTATTGGCTACAGAGATCTTAGTGGCAACTACCTTAATGGTACAATACCCATGGAATGGGAAGCAACCAAATTGGAGTCCATGTGAGCCTTGCCTGTAGCTTTTAATTGAGTTTTGGCAATGATGTAATGTCTACATCCTTTGTTATATCGAAAAAGTACGTGTGATATAGAAGTCTTTTGGTGAACCGCCTATTTGGACCCATACCGAAATTCCTGGGAAACATTACTACGTATTTGTGAGTTCCTATCTAGCTATCTCCCCCTCTACATATCAACTGACCCATAGATCTCTCTCTCTACATATGGTCACTCCTACATAAACAAGCAAACACCATGAATGTTTTGTTTGATAGTGGATATATTTTCCCGAAATTCTAATTGTAATTTTGAAAATCTATTCAACTTTCAGGGGCTTGGGGAGTAACAGGTTAAACGGGACCATTCCAGCAGAACTAGGGAAGCTGGTCAATTTAAAACATCTGTAAGACCTTTTCGATCATCCAAATTTTAACAAATTGACGGATTGAATTAGATGAATATATATAGGTAGATTACTGAAACGAGGTTCGAAGGTGTAGGTGAGATCAGTTTAGAGATGACAATTAGACGAAACTAGATGTTGGAATATCGCAAAAACTCGAACTTAAAACAATACCGGCTTCAAGGCATATAACAAATATCTCTTTCCTTAAGATGATATTTGTTTCCACCAATCTATGATGCACATGGAATGCAAATACGTCTATAGGATATAATGAAGCCCTTTAGTGTTGTTTGGGATTTCTCACGAAGACAACACGAACAATGGAAAGTCCACTCAAAATTTCCACTTTATATCTGCAGTATGATAAATACAAACAATACTCAAGAAGATAAGAATGCACTAAAGTTGGTATTTTGGATGCAAGAAAGTGTAGAAAATGGTAGAGTAAAAACGAATTAAAATTATTTTACACATCTTCCCAAGAGTTACAACACTTCAAGATAATTATTAGAGTTTGAACTACATCAATACAAACTGAAAAAAAATTGAATTCTAACTATCAAACATCAGTTAGGAACGAAAAGACACCATTGTTGTCGCTTGGCAGCGCGGGTGCACTAGCCAACAGGTCACTTGCATCAACAAGGCAGAGTACCTGTGCTTCAATTACTCAACTAGCGTAGGTGCACTAGCCTTGGGCGTACTTGCGCCAATTTATGTTGCAAACTAGTGCAAGTTTTGGTCCGTTTGGTCATCTCTTGTTCTTGTCCTATCTTGATCCAACGCTTCTTGAAGTATTTCCTTGATTTAAACTACCAATGTCTAAACGACATTTTTTTGGAAATTATTCCAACAATTCTCTACAATTTCCAAAATGAGTGATAGTTTTACAATCTACCATATAGACATCACAAACTTTATGCATAGACGAAGGTGCTTTTGGACTTCAACCTTCACGTAGTGAAGTTGTTGCAAATATTTGTTGGGACCGGGTGGAAACGAAACGCAAGAATTGAGATTTAATGGACACCAATTTGAAGTATAATACAGGATCGCAAAATACCACGAACAAGATTAAAGTAAAAGATGAATTAAGCAGAGGAACGATGAATTTTATTAATATGGAGAGAATTACAATTGGACAGCAATGATGCTTCAACAATACTGAAAGAGGAGGCTCATATTTATACCACAAGAGTCTAGCTCTAAAAGAGTCCTAAAAAGGTAAGAATTATAGGTTCAACGGGAAAAAAACGAGACAAGGACTTTGTTTCCTTATTTTTCGGATACTATTTGATTCTCCAAATCCATCACGCATCTTCAAGATTTCCTTTCCAATTTGAATCACCAACTCTAACAATCTCCACCTTGACTCAAATTTCGGTGCAACGAACGAAACTCCAAAATTTCTCCACCTTGAGAAATAATCCATTTGCATCAGAATAACCAATCTCTTCAACACAGTAACCAAAACTCTCCACGATAACACATTACCCCGCCCAGCTTCCACAAGCGACACCCGAACCCAAAACTTGGGTTCTCAAAATTCCTCTTGGAATTAACAATCACTGGACAGGGTCGAAGCACACCCTGTAGCAGAAACCACACCAAATGCACAATCAGAAGGTCCCTTGCCAATATTGTCACCTTCAATGATTTCTAAAGCACTATAGACATCTCCAAAACTATACCTACGCTCCATGAGTCCATTGGCATTACAAGAACACAGTGTACCCGCTAAAATTGGTGGCAAAGCAGAATCACCAATATTCCCTTGAGCAAAGTTCTTAACTAACTCAGAGCCAAACCCGAGAGGTACTGTACCAAATTGAATGTCCACCACGGTACTGAACTTGTCCAAATGTCTCTGAACTGGTTCTGTGCTCCCCTGCAAGATGTACACTGGGATTTCCTCCGTCCCTCCAGTACAACCCAGACACCCCTTCAAACCTTCAAGACTCTACCTCCACCAGAAAATTTGTACCTTTTTTCATCCCAGGTACTCAGTGATATGAGATTCTTTGTCAAGTCTGGAACATGACGAACCTGATCAAGTGTCCTCACTGTTCCATCCTGTAGCCTCAATCTGACCCGACCGATTCCTGCAACCTAGCAAGATTGGTTGTTTTCCATGACAACCCCACCTTGCTTCACCGTCTCATATGTTTGAAACAAAGCCCTATTGGGACATATATGATACGAACAAGCAGAATCCAAAATCCACTCCTCAGGTTTAGATTCCCTGTTAGATACAGCCAACATCACATCTCCATCATCACAAAAATTTTCAGCAATATTAGTCTCGTTTGAATTACCTGATTGTCCCACATGATTTACATGTAAATCACCTTTACCCTGCAACTTGTCGCAATCTTTCTTGATGTGTCCTTTCCTCTTGCAGTAATAACATTACACATTGTTGTACCTCACCTTCGATCTACCCTTCCGTCGATCAACATGAGTAACCAGAGCATTCCCACTCCTAGATGTAGGATCTCCAACCAATAACTCCATCTTCTCTTTTGAGAATAGGGCGTCGTATACCTCCTCAATGGACAATGTGTCACGATGATACAATATAGTATCACGAAAAGACGAAAAAGAATTGGGTAGCGAACACAATAGGACAAAGGCTAGATCCTCTTCATCATATTTTACCACCAACGTCTCCAAATCTGCAACGATCTCCTTGAACACAGCAAGGTGGTCCTATAGTGACCCTCCTTCCACCATACGATGAGAATACAATCTTTGCTTTAGAGTCAGTTTGCTCGTCAAACTCTTTGTCATGCACAACTGCTCCAGCTTGAGCCACAAAGCAGCCGCTGTCTTCTCCTTCAAAACATCTTGCAGCAAATTGTTGGATAAATGAAGTTGGACTTGCGCTAAAACCTTTCGATCCTTTCGTTGTTTCTCCTCCATAGACAAGTTTGCTGACATCCTATCAAAACCCAGCAAAGCATCATCAAGATCCATCTGCGTCAACACAGCTCTCACCTTTACTTACCACAGCGAAAATCTTGTATTGTGATCCAATAGCAGAATTTCATACTTCAACGAATTCGTTCTTGAAAAATCTCAACCAAATCACAAAGAGCCTGCAACTTGCAACATCCAAAACTGAAAACTTCGGAACGTACAAGGGGCAAAACAGTCCAGAACCACAATTTTGCCCAAAACTGAAATTGGACACCACCACAAGGTCTGTCTCGTCGTTCGGAGAAAACTGCCTGAAGACACCATCGTCGAAAATCACCGCACGCCCCACCATTCTCTCGTCAAAGTTCCCACCGCCGGCGACTAACCAGAAACGCGCCGACGACCTGTGACCCTTTCTGGACCGTCTCTGCTTGCTGAGTCCACTGGTGGTGTTCGTTTCTCCAAAAGGTAAGTAGTTTTATCGAAAAATGCACAAATAGATCCAGTAGAAAATCGAAAAAAACTGGACAGATTCATTTTCTGATTTTCTGGTAATTTTCAGACCAATTTTTGATTAGTTTCAGGCCAGAAATCCACCAACAACCTCGCTCTGATATCACTTGTTGGGACCGGGTGGAAATGAAACGCAAGAATTGAGATTTAATGGACACCAATTTGAAGTATAATACAAGATTGCAAAATACCACGAACAAGATTAAAGTAAAAGATGAATTAAGCATAGGAACGACGAATTTTATTAATATGAAGAGAATTACAACTGGACAGTAATGATGTTTCAACAATACTAAAAGATGAGACTCATATTTATACCACAAGAGTGTAGCACTAAAAGAGTCATAAAAAGGTAAGAATTCTAGGTTAAACGTGAAAAAGAAAAAAAAAACGAGACAAAAACTTTGTTTCTTTATTTTTCAAATACTATTTGATTCTCCAAATCAATCACGCATCTTCAAGATTTCCTTTCCAATTTGAGTCACCAACTCTAACAATATTAACCAAAGCGATATGGTAGACAAGCTTTGAACCAAAAACCCTATATGGCTAAGCGAAAAACTTCATATACAAGTTTCATATCCTCCCGTGTTCATATAAATCAACATGTGAATACTCCACGTGTCCCATATCCTTAATTTTCAAGAATGTCTTAAGTAGCGAGTCGAGACACTTTGGAGATAAACCATCATCGACGCTCATGGAGATAGACTTATTGTTATCAAACGAAGATGATACCGGATTAATCCAATACCAAACTGTTGGGGAAAATAAGAGATTGTAGCCATAATATGAAGTAATTAATCACAAGAACAAAATAATTTGTAGAGAATGGAAATTTTATTATAATATGAAAAAATAATACAAAGATTTGTGTTTACAATGTTTCTAACTTCTTCTAAATCATAATGAAAAGCTAACTATATATAAAGAATAAATAGGGGCACGTCCAAAACCTAATAGTAGAGTTGTGGTTGAAGTAGAATGCAAAATGGAGTAGAGAAAGAAAAATCACACTGGACGAAACAGAGTAGGTAGCGTCGTGGTGCTGTGGTTTCCACTCTCAGGTCCTTTACCTCAAAAACTTGATTTTCTTCATCACAATATTCTATTCAAGTTTAACACAAATTTCAATTCCTAATGGGCTACCAAGTAGAACTTCAACTAGAACTCGCCAAGTAAACTTGAATAGAATTCCACAATAACAGTCCAAATAGAATTTTTCCTAATGTGCACTTTAATTATAACTTTCAATTATCTTCAACAAAGAATTCAGGTCACAACCAAATTCTAACAATCTCTACCTTGACACGAATTCCACTAAAATGAATAAAACTTCAAAAGAAAAAATTCTCCACTTGAAGACAAATTCCACTACATGGAAAAAAAACTTGAAATCTTCACTAAAGGACACAAACGAACTTATCCATAAAAAAATTCAACCGAAACATTCTCCACCTCTACTACCTCAATTAAAGGAAAAAGTGATCTAATGACCACCAAACAAAGTTGAAACAAGCCCTATAATAGAATTACAACTGAATACATTAAAAGAAGGATCTTGGCTAGAATCAACACCTTTAATCACATTCAAACTATCAACTAAATCAGCATAATTGTATCTATGTGAAATATTATGGCCAAAAATAGGTTTATTACAAGCAACTAAATACAATGACACCATCGATGATGGTGGTAAGCCGGATTTACCTATAACTTCTAAATTTACTGAGATGTATTCTTTTTTACAAAAAAAAAAATAAATAAATAAAAATAAAAATCCCTAAAATTAGGCTCCAACAATATAGAATCCAACTCCAAATCCACTTGAGTTCTTAAAATATGCTGATTGCTCAAAAATTCTTTATAACACTGCAAGATATATAAATGGAATTTTCTATATCCCTTTAACAAAACACATGCTGATTTACTAACTTTCAGGACTCCACCTTTAACAATATAATTGTACTCTTTTGAATCAAAAGTACTTGAAGAGATAAGATTTTTCTTCGAATCTGGAACGCACCTCACTGCATTAAGTGTTCTAACCTTCCCATCAAACATCTTTATTTTAATTCGACAAATACAAGCTATTTGACAATGTGTATTATTACCTATCATTACAATACCTTTTAAAACTTCTTCATATGTTGAGAATAAATCTCGATTAGGAGTCATATAAAAAGTGCAAGCAGCATAAAAAATCCAAGCCTTGTCAAATTTGGAGTTATAGTTGGACATAAGTAAAAGCTCTCCATCATTGTTAGGATTTTTTTTGCAATACTTGTTTTTCCTAAAATTTCTGATTGTTTATTTGCAGTCAATTTTGATTTATTCTACAACTTGTAACAATCATTTATCTAGTGCCCCCCTTTTTTGTAATAATTATAAAATTTGAAGTTAGATTTTTGACTTATCCTTTGAATGACCACCATCAACAATGAAGCCATCTCAAAGACTCTCAAATGCAACAAGATACTTCATCTTCTCCTCTGAATATAGAACATCATAGAGTTCTTTGATGGTCAGAATATCACAATTATATAAAATTGTGTCTCTAAAAGACATGTATGAAGTGGACAATGAACACAATAAAATCAATCACAAATTTTCTTCATTATATTTGACTTCCAAGGTCTCCAAATTAGCGATAATTTCCTTAAAAATAGCTAGGTGATCCTCAATAAATATACCTTCTGTCATATGATGAGAATATATATGTTGCTTCAAATGCAATTTGCTAATAGGACTTTTCGTCATGCATAATTGTTCTGATTTTAACAATAATGCAGTAGCTAACTTCTCCTTCAAAACATCCCAAAGAATAATATTTGAAAGATGAAGTTGTATATAAGATAGGATCTTTCGGTCCATCTGATGTTTCTCCTCTGGAGTTCAAGTTGTAGGCATCTTGTCAAATTCTAATAACTTTCGTCATCCGAATCCATCTGATCGATTACTGCTCCCATCTTTATTTGTCATAAAGATAATCTTGTATTGCGATTTAATAGCAGAATATCATACTTCATTGTTTCCATGATGAAAGATCAAGTTGAGCTATTAACTTGATCAAAACCTCAATATTCCCAAGAATTTAAACACCAAACACTCTGATACCCGTTTATTGTGAAATGAAAATAATTCGGATTAATTTTATACCAAATTGTTGGAGAAAAATAAGATATTATAGCCATAATATGAAATAATTGATTAATATAACGCAAAAACAAGATAATTTGCAAAGAATGGAAATATGGAGAAAGAATACAAAAATTTGTGTTTACGATGTTTATAACTTCTTCTAAGTCATAATGAAGAGCCAACTATATATTTAACTAGTAGTGAATGTCCACACCCTAATAGTAGAGTTGTAGTTGAAGTTGAATGCAAAAAAGAGAGAGTCCAAAATGGAGTAGAGTAGGAAAAAATCGCTTAGGGAGAAACAGACAATGTGCACCTCGACGCCGAACCAAAAACTTCTTGGCATTGTGATGCCCATTCTCCAGTCCTTTACTTCAAAAACTTGATTTTCTTCATCCCAATATCCCATTTAAGTCCAATACAAATTTAAACTCCCAATTGGACTTCTAAGTAAAACTTCAACTAGAATTCGTCAAGTAAACTTGAATAGAATTGCATAATAGCATTCCAAAAAGGATTATTCTTAATGTGCACTTTAATTAGAACTCACAATTATCTTTGAAAAAAAAAAAATTGGATCACACCCAAATTCTGACACTTATCAATAATACTAACGTAACTAGAGTATTCTATATAAATCTATTAAAAGTGCCCTTCGGGGGCATAATCCAGTAGTGCAAAGTACAGAAGTGAGGTAGTCTCAGCCTTGCTGGCAGCCGCAGTGTGAGGGTTCGATTCCTGAGATATGAAATTAGACTTTTTGTAGGCACCAGTATATGGATAATCTCTTGTTCTCTGGCCTGCTAGGGCATATCCTGCGATTTTCCTCCCTCACGATGCTCCATGGACGGGACGGTAGGGGTCCTCAAGGTTGGAGTTCAACCTTTTTTTAAATCTATTAAAAGCTCAATAACTGATCTTTTCCCTTATTGTTAAGTGTACTAAGCACACTTACATGGGAAAAAATGAATATTTCCTATGATCACCTATTTGAAATACTTTACTCTTTGAACCTAAGAACTTGATGTTTCAAGTGTTAGATCGACTTTTCATCATTGGTGATTAGTTGTATTTCCCGTCTCAATCCCGTGACATTTAACGAGTCAAGGCCTTATGTAAATTTTAACATGCCATAGTCATAGACTAATTCAATCCATTGATCTTGTATAATCAATTACTTAAACCAAGATCATTTAGTTAAGTCATATCTACTTTGTCAATTATAATAAGGACATTTAATCACTTAATTGACAAATCAATATTTTATTCTTTTAATGGAAGAATAGAGATTTGCAACACCTTTGAATTAATCAATCCATTTAATTTCCTTTACTTTATTGGACTCGAGTTTTACATTTCGTTGAAGATCAACTAGGTCCCAAACCAATGGATTTATTTTGCTAGTTCCTTTTCCAAAACCGAAGCCTTTGGGGAAGATATATACTGACACTTATGTTAAACAATTCGATGTTATATCATATGAAGATTATATGGTATACTAGTTAAGCACAAAACTAATTTCATGTTTAAAAGTATAGAAGCTTATTTCAAAATTTGTATATATATATATATTATTACAAGTAACTTGACAAAAAATATCTTTAAATTTCCTTATTAACTATAGCAAACATTCATGATAATAATTAGAAAATACATGCCCCTCATTGGGTGGCAGAGTAGTGGAGTAAGTGAGTGCGGTGGTCTTTAGTCACGAGTTCGATTCTCTCTACTAATACTTTCTCGATCGAGACTATCGCACAGGGCTTGTCTAGTGTGGTTTACCAGGCTGGCGTGCTTTGCGACTACGGGTTCCCCTGTCATTAAAAAAAATAATAATAATAAATTAGAAAATACGTATGATACTAGCTCAATATAATAGCAAGTTACTTATTCTAACGTATTTATATCAAAGTAATCTTCAAGCATCTCGTAAGCAAATATGAAATCAAATAATAAATCAACCTATAACAATAATTTATTTAATTATAAACACGCACACAAACAAAAATATTTTTCCAAAAAATACCACTCTTTGGCAATACATATTCAAAAATCTCAAAACAAACTTGAAAGCATACTTAAAACAAATTCAAATTACAAAGTTATCCATGTCATCTTGCTTCTTCAAATGGCGACACTTTCACATTTTGCTACAATTGTAACAAGACCTACTCTGTTTCTTGGAACCCTCGTCTTTTGAATCGTGCTTCCTCTTCATGTTGTTTTTGTTGTTTTGTTAATTTGCATCATCTTCTTTTCATCGATCCTTCCTTATCCTGAACCACATGAACTTTAGAAGATTGGACACTATGCTCCTAAAAAATTAATCATTTTGAACTCTTTCTCCATTCAGAGATTACGACCCAATACTTCAATAGGGATATCTTATTTATGGTGTTTTAGACTTCTATTATAATCTTTCCAAGATGCAGGTAGTTTGTCAATGGACACATCCATATTGATGTGGTATTGAAGAAATTGGTTATGTATATGAGTGGTTTTATGAAATTGCTCAATTATCTTCACGTTGTCCACCATTCGATATTGAAAGAATTAGATACAATTAATTTCTTACTTGTAATATCCTCCAACATGCATTTGGCTTCCAATGCTTCCCATATTTCCTTGGCGATTTTCTTCTTGTGGTACTGATCAAAAAGAGAATTATGAGACATTGCATGTTAAATGTGACCCTCGCATATGTAATCATCTTGATCTCATTTTTGTCTAGGTCTTGTATCTCCAATGGTTCATTTTTTGTCTCTTCTGGCTTTGGAGTTGTAAGCTATTACACCATGTTGAGGATTGTGAGAAGGAAGTGAAGTTTTTTTTGCCATAACTTAAAGAGGTTTTCAAAAACAAATGGACCTCGTATCTTTCAACTGAGGAAGGGGATCGCCTCTTTAACACAAAATCAGTGTTCAGTAAGTGCCTAATTCACCAAACTGAAGACGTTTTTGGGATGAACTTGGACGTTATAGACGTGTTCCAGCCTCCTTGATGAAGTTTCAGCAGGAGGATTATATCATGTAATTTCTGATGGGGCTGAATGAGAGTTACTCTCAGACTCGAGGTCAAATACTATTGATTGATCCATTACCAGCAATTAACAAAGTTTTCTCTCTAGTTGCACAAGAGGAAAAGCAAAGAGAAATAACTGCTAGAATCACACATAATCTAGATTCCGTAGCTATGGTTGCTAAAAATTTCAATAGGAATCAATATACTAACGAGGGAATAAACAACTACACTGGACCGAACAATAAAAAGGAGTGTCGTCAGTGCAGCCACCATGGTCTTCTTGGCCACAAAATTGACAAATGCTACAAAGTACACGGATATCCACCAAGATATAAGTTCAAGAACAAGAATCCTGTGGTCCATGGAGTTACAAATCAAGTAGAATTTGTTCCTAATATCACCACTGATCTTTCAAAATTCCCCTTCACTAAAGATCAATATGAATAGCTGCTGGCTTTGATTTAACCTATCGATGAAACGTCTTTGCCATTCACAAGTACCCGTACTATTAACCTTCAGAATGCAAGCATCTCTGGTTCCCAGAAGCATGCCTTAGCAAATCTGGCAGGTATATCAAGTTATTTGCCTCCACAATGCATCAGTATTTAGTCAATGTTTTTCGTGTAAGTCAATATCTAAGTCATTTGAAAGTCCTGAAACTTTGAATATGAATTATAAATGGATTTTAGACACCGGTGCTACAGATCACATGGTGTGTTCAGTCCATTCACTCACTGAAATCACAGCTTCAGCATCTCGGTTTGTTAAGCTTCCAAATGGTACTTTAACAGAGGTTACACATGTTGGATCAATTAGACTTTCAGACTCTTATCATTTTGAAGAATGTTCTATGCGTGCCGTCTTTTGCATTCAATCTAATTTCAATCAGTTGCTTAAAATAGTTAGATGTAATCTCATCTTATTGTCTGGTGTGTGCTTTATACAGGACCTACGTTTATAGAAGATGATTGGTCTGGCTAAAGAGAGAAACGGCCTGTTCTATATGCTGAACATCACTCCTACACAACACAAACACTTTGCCAATTCTATAACATCCACAGTTTCTAATTTGTGGCATCTTAGGTTAGGGCATCCATCTTTGCAGCGCCTACAATGTTGCAATCTACCATTTTAGATTTGAATGTAAATACTATACATCAGTGTGATGTTTGCCCTACTGCTAAATTACACAGATTACCCTATGTTTCCAGTGAAATAAATAGTTCAACCCCATTTGATCTAATACATGCTGATCTATGGGGTCCTTTATCTACTACTGCTATTGATGGTTCAAAATACTTTCTAACTCTTGTCGATGACTTTACTCGATGTACATGGACTTGATTACTAAATTCTAAAAATCAAACGCAATCTGTCGTTCCAACTTTCTTCACTTTAATTGAGACACAATTTAATCTCAAGATAAAGTGCATTCATTCGTATAATGGTCCAAAATTTCACCTTAGAGATTTTTTTACGTCTAAGGGTGTTATACATCAAAAGACTTGTGTTGAGTCACCTTAACAAAATAGAGTAGTCGAAAGAAAGCACCAACATCTATTAAATGTTGCTAGAGTCATTTGTTTTCAATCTAATTTACCCCTTAGTTTCTGGGATGAATGTATACAAACTGCCACTTACATAATCAACAGACTTTCCACTCCCTTGCCCCCATGGCATATCCCAGTGGTGCAAAGGACAGGAGTGAGGTAGTCTTAGCCTTGCTGGCAGCTGCAGTGTGAGGCTTCAATTCCTGAGATATGGAATTGGACTCTTTGTAGGCACCAGTGTACAGCAAGCTCTTGTTCCCTGGCCTACTGAGGCATATTCAACGATTTACCTCCCTCACGATACTCCAGGGGTGGGGCGGTGGGGGCCTTAAGGTTGGAATTCAACCTTTTTAACAAACTTCCCACTCCCTTACTTCATGGAAAATCTCCCTTTGAAGTTCTTTTCTCCCAAAAACTAGACTATACTCATTTCAGGATTTTTAATTGCTTATATTTTGCTTACACGCTCACTAAAAATCGATCAAAATTTGATTCTAGAGCAACTAAATGTATCTTTCTTGGCTATCCATATTCTATCAAAGGCTATATTCATTTCAAGAAATGTCATATTCTATGAAAACATCTTTCCATACAAACAATTTCCTTTAAATCATAATAATCCATTTGTTTTACCCAATCCAATTCCAGAGTCTTCCTTTCCCATATTTCCTTCCCATGTGTCTCCTATAGCTGAAAATGTTTCACCATGTACTTTACCAGATCACCAATCACCAGATTTCCAAAATACCACTATCCTTCGACCAGTAGGGATGTCCATTTGTTTTACCCAATCCAATTCCAGAGTCTTCATTTCCCATATTTCCTTCCCATGTGTCTTCTATAGCTGAAACTATTTCACCATGTACTTTACCAGATCACCAATCACCAGATCTCCAAAATACCACTATCCTTCTACCAGTAAGGACGGCAACGGTTAGGTTTTGATTTGGTTCAGCCAAAACCATCACTGAACCGTCAAATTTTTTGCCTTACCATAACCGTACCATAACCATGTAAATCGGTTCAGTTAGATTAATAACCTCGAAAATAAATTATTTTATATAGGTTCATCCGTCAAATTGATATAAAACAATTTATGAAAAGAGAGCCAATGAAAATAAAAACACAATATTCCAAACAAAAATGCAAACATTATCCCAAATTCTAATTGCAAAATAAAAATTTAACAAACAATATTATGAATATAACAATACTAAACTTTTCATTCATTCTTAATTCTTGTGCATTGTAGTTATTTGATTCATGCTCAATAATTCAAAAGCTTCAACCTTAAATCATATTCAATCTTCATTCTTTCCCACAACTTTTATTAGTATAGGTCAGCACTCAAAATTGATTCCTATATAGTGAATAAGAAATGTAAGTAGAGAATACAACGATACTACCTAATCCAGAATGGATTTAACTAAGATTTAAATAAAAAAATGTACATCTTCGTCAACTTCCTCCTCACTAAACCTTGTCATCCCTAATAAAAGAATGATTTTTTAAGTGGGTAATCAGTTCCACTGCATAAATACCATACCTGCACTGCCACGAACCAATTCATTAAGATCAAATACCACATCCGTCCTATTACACCATCGGTTCGGTTTTTTCGCCTCATTCAGTTCAGTTAACCGCAATTTTCAATTTTAATGGTTTAAATTGCCATCTCTATCCACCAAAAAATCATACAACTACATAGAACATAAATCCTCCTCTGAGAAGATCCACAAGAATTAAAAAACCCCTTCTTATCTTCAGCAATATCATTGTCATTTGGCTCAAAACTCTCTTACCAGATCTGATCAGTCCATAAGTAAAGTCCTTTCAAGCTTAAGCTCCAGCTGTGATATCCAAAATTATCTTGCTTATGATAGGCTCTCATCTTCCCATCGAGCATATGTTTTTACTATCACAAATATGACTGAGCCTCGGTCTTTTGATCAAGCTGTCAAGGACCCTAACTGGTGTGAAGCAATAACTAAGGAAATTAAGGCACTTGAGGATAAACACAAATGGACGATCACTAGTTTACCTCATGGAAAAATTCCTATTGACTGTAAATGGGTATTCAAAGTAAAATTGAAAGCTGATGGGTCCCTGGAAAGGTATAAAGCCAGATTAGTGGCTAAAGGCTATACTCAAAAGGAAGGTTTTGATTATCTCGAAACTTTTTCTCTTATGGCGAAGCTTACATCTGTGAGAGTTTTATTGGCTATAGCTGCTGCTATGGTTTGGAATATCTTACAATTGGATGTCAACAATGTTTTTTTACACAGTGATTTAAATGAGAAAATATACATGAAAATTCGGCAAAGGGCACAATATGGTATGCTGGCTCAACAAGTCTTTATACGGCTTAAAAAAAGCCTTAAGGCAATGGTTCACTAAGTTCTCAGATTTTCCATTCTTTACCAGAAATAGAAATGGCTCTTTTGTTGCTCTTCTAGTATATGTGGATGACATTGTCTTGACAGGAAATGATTTGCAAGGCATGAATGATTTGAAGGCTTCTCTTGATATGAAATTCAAGATAAAGGATTTAGGAGTATTGAAATATATCCTAGGACTGGAGGTGACTCGGTCTAAGAAAGGAATTTCTTTGTGTCAAAAAATATTTGCCATAGACATTTTAGAAGATGCTGGCTTCAGTAGTGCTAAACCAGCAAACACACCAACGGAGCTGAACATTAAACTGGACAAAGAGAGTGGAGAATTATTGAATGATGCATCAATCTACAGGAGGCTGGTGGGACGATTATTATACTTAACCATTACTAGGCCTGATTTGAGTTATGTGGTTCAAGTGTTAAGTCAGTTTATAAACCAACCAAGGGAACCTCATTTGAATGCAGCTTATAGGGTATTGAGATATATCAAGAGCATGCCAGGACAGAGGATTTTCTTCCCTAAAGAAAATGACTTACGATTGAAGATCTTTTCATATTCAGATTGGCAAGTTGCCCTGATTTAAGGAGGTCTATAACTAGATATTGTTCTTTTTCAGGAAATGCTTTAATATCCTAGAAGTCTAAGAAGCAAAGAACAGTTTCCAAATCTTCAGCAGAAGCTGAATACCGTGCTATGGCATTTGCTACATGCGAAGTTCATGTTAGTGCGGAAACGAAGTGTTGAAGAAAAACTTGAATTTTTATTGATAGTTTTTGAGTTGCTACAGCACACTCAATAATGTTTTCTTCTTCTTTTTTTCTTACAATGAGACTACAAAAATGACCTCTATTTATAGGACCACATGGATAACTCTAGAGACATGGGAATATAAATGGACACCTAATAATTCATGAATTTGCATCATGTATTTTCCTGATACATTTTCTTCAAGTGCATCATGTATTTTCCTGATACATTTTCTTCAAGTGCATGTAACCTTATTTATTTCCTAAGATTACAAATTAATGCCACATTTAACACCCCCTCTTAATTTGTAATCTTGAGTTTTTCCTTGATCTTGTCGAACTTGTCAAATGTGACTGCCTTTGTTAAAATGTCTGCTGGCTGATCATTTGTGTTGATAAATTCCATGCAAATTTCTTCTCGACTTACCAAATCTCGAATGAAGTGATGACGTAGTTCAATATGCTTCGATCTGGCATGAAAAATTGGATTTTTTGTCATAGCAATTGCTGACATATTGTCGCAATGTATTGTTGTTGGCTCTTGTTGTTCAAACATCAAGTCGTTTAGAATTCTTCTAAGCCAAACTACTTCACAAACGGCATCCGCAGCTGCAATGTATTCCGCTTCTGCAGAAGATAGTGCTATAGACCTTTGCTTTCTCGAACTCCATGAAATAATATTTGTTCCAAGACAAAAGATGTAGCCCGATGTACTTTTGCGGTCAACAAGTGAGCCTGCCCAATCACTGTCAGTGTAGCCAACAAGGTTGAAGTTATTTTCCTTTTTGAACTCAATGCCTTGATTTTTTGTACCTTTAAGGTATCTCAAAATTCTTTTTGCAGCCGTAAAGTGATTCTTGCTTGGTTCATTCATGAACCTGGAAAGTAAACTCACTGATTGAGTGATATCCGGCCTTGTGTTGAGGTAGATGAGTGAACCAATTAACTTTCGGTAGAGTGTAGCATCTACTTTTTCAGCATCATCATTGACTTGGAATTTTTCATTCGGCCCCATTGGAGTAGAGACTAGCTTGCATTGGTTCATGCTGAATTTTTCTAGAAGATCATCAATATACTTCTCTTGAGATAAAAAAATTCTTCCCGGGCTTTGTTTGACTTGGATGCCAAGAAAGTATTTCATTTGACCCAAGTCACTCATCTCAAAGTCTCTCATCATCTTTTTCTTGAATTCTTCCACCATGCTTTTACTTGTACCAAAGTATAGAAGATCATCCACATAAAGACATACTACAAGAAAGTCTCTTCCAAGACTATTGACATATAGAGATGATTTACTCGTGCTTCGATTGAATCCATTTTGGATGAAATAGCTATTGATTTTGCTATTCCATGCTCGCGGCGCTTGCTTTAAACCATAAAGTGCCTTGTATAAACGATAGACTTTTCCTTCTTGTCCTTTGATTTCAAATCCTTCAGGTTGCTCGACATAAACTTCTTCTTGAATTTCACCATTTAAGAATGCCGATTTTACATCAAGTTGATAAACACATACCTCCAATTGAGCTGCCAGTGCCAAAACAGTACGAATCGTCTCCATTATTGCAACCGGAGCATATGTTTCAGTGTAATCAATTTCGGGCTGTTGAGAATACCCTTTTGCAACAAGACGTGCTTTGTGCTTTTGGATCGACCCATCTTCATTGTATTTTATTTTATAGACCCACTTGAGTCCAATGATTTTCTTCCCTTCTGGCAAGGCAACAAGCTTCCAAGTTTTGTTTTTCTCGATTGTGGACATTTCTTCATTCATGGCTTTTGTCCAACATACTTCTTTTGAGGCTTCTTCAAATGATTGTGGTTCACTAGAGAACAACCCAAGTTCACATGACTCATATATGTCTTGTAGTGAACGTGTCTTTCTTGGAGGGCTTTCTGGATCAGATTCTTCCTCACTTCTTGGAGTAGGGTTTGGATTATGCTCTAAATTTCCAACTTGTGACGGACCTGCTTGAAATGTTAATGGATCAACAAAATGGTATGGTGTCTGGTCCACAACTTCTTTCCCTTTCCAATCCCAAGATGCAGCTTCATAAAAAACAACGTCTCGTGAAACTGTAATTTTGTTTGTAGTTGGATCTAATAACCGATATCCTTTAGATTCATCACTATATCCAACAAAGACAAGTTTTTGTCCTTTCTCGTCAAATTTCTCCCGATTTTGAGAAGGGATAAGAGCATAAGCAATGCTGCCAAATATTTTGAAGTGATCAACCATTGGCTTCTTTTTGTTCCAAGCTTCGTATGGAGTTTTATTCCGTACAGCCTTTGTTGGAGACCGATTGAGAATGTATACTGCCGTATTTACAGCTTCTGCCCAATACAGATTTGGAAGTCCTTTGCCCTTTAGCATGCTTCTTGCCATTTCAACAATTGTACGATTTTTTCTTTCGGCCACGCCGTTTTGTTGCGGAGTTCGACTCACAGTTAATTGTCTTTTGATGCCATTTTTTCTGCAATATTCCATGAAAGAATTATAGAGATATTCACCTCTACGATCGGTCCTTAAAGTTTTTATCAAAAAACCACTTTGCCTTTCTGCTTGAGCTTTGAATTGAAGAAATGTGGAATATGCCTCAGATTTTTGACTGAGGAAGAAAACCCATATCATTCTTGTGAAGTCATCAACAAAGAGAATAAAATATCTCTTGTTTCCAAAAGTGGAAGTTTGCATTGGCCCACAAATATCCGAGTGCACAAGCTCAAGTAGTGCTTTCGTTCTCCATGAAGTTTTTGGAAACGACAACTTGTGCAATTTCCCATAGATGCATCCTTCGCACATTTTGTCTATGTGTTGGATGTTAGGAAGTCCCGTCACCATGTTTTTCATTTGGAGTAAACGAAGGCCTCTTTCATGAAGATGACCATATCGTAAATGCCACAAATACGCCAAATCTTCGTCTCTTGCCTTGAGTGCACAATTCTCATTTAGTGGCATCATAAGAGGAAATATCTTGTTCTTCATTTCAATATTTGCCACACAAATATTTTTCTTTTTGTCAAAAACTTCTTTAATTTGGACAGCAATGGTGCCTTTTCCTACCGCATCTCTACATGTTCCATCGCCAAGAATTACTTGTGAAGTAATATTTGGATTAAGGTCCACAAAGATGTCGCGATTCCCCGTCATGTGATTGCTACAACCGCTATCCAAATACCAAGGGCTTTGAGCTCCATTTTCATAATTTTGAGAATAAAACAGAATTTCCTTTTCATTCTCTTGAGAAAAGTTTGCTGCACTTTTTCTTTCTGTCATCTCTTTATTTTGAAACCAACAATCCCTTTGAGAATGATTGGGGATCTTGCACCTTTTGCATCTAAAGTAGCACTCCTTTGATTCATGATTCATTTTTTTGCAAATTATGCAAGTTGGATTGTTACCACCAGAAATTTGTGTTTGCTTGCCTTTCCATTTGCTTTGTTTGTCACCCTTCTTCCAATGGCTATCTTTTTGTTTTGTTTGATTTGAGCCTCTGTTGTGTTCTCCATAGTTGTTCGATCCTCCTTTTGATGTTTGCTTTGATTTGGAAAGCTTGTTCGGTAGTGGATTGGTTACTCGAACGATTGATCCTTTGCTCATGGGCAAGAAATGACCCGGTTAACTCATAAATGGTCATTTTGGACAAGTCTTTCAATTCTTCAATTGCGGCTGCAACATGGTCAAACTTTGGAGGAAGGCATCTTAACATTTTCTCCACGACTCTTTTATCTGTAATTGTGTCACCACAGCTTTTGATTTGATTTACTGTCTCGGCTACTCGTGAAGAAAAAACACGAACCGATTCTCGTTCTTCCATTTGGAGATTATCAAAGTCTCTCCATAAGGATTGAAGTTTCAAGGCGATCGTTTTCTCCGCTCCTTGAAATTCTTGCATCAATATTTCCCAAGCATCTTTGGCTTTTTTAACACCAAAGATACGAGGGAAAATTGATTTTCCGACTCCTTGTTGAATATAGCGGAGAGCCATTGCATCTTTTCTTTTAAATTCTTTTTGCAATTTTTCGTAATCTTCATTGTCTTCGGATGGTTCTTCGTATTCCTCATCGTCAATGACATCCCAAAGATCTAAGGAGATGAAGAAAGTTTGCATTTGGATGCTCCAGTATTCATAATGCTCGCCTTCGAAGATTGGGACTTGACTGGAAGAATATGTAAACAACGAAACTGTTTGTATGAAAGCCATGAAAAAATGCAATCACAAGTTATGGCTCTGATACCAAATTTGTTAGTGCGGAAACGAAGTGTTGAAGAAAAACTTGAATTTTTATTGATAGTTTTTGAGTTGCTACAGCACACTCAATAATGTTTTCTTCTTTTTTTTCTTACAATGAGACTACAAAAATGACCTCTATTTATAGGACCACATGGATAACTCTAGAGACATGGGAATATAAATGGACACCTAATAATTCATGAATTTGCATCATGTATTTTCCTGATACATTTTCTTCAAGTGCATCATGTATTTTCCTGATACATTTTCTTCAAGTGCATGTAACCTTATTTATTTCCTAAGATTACAAATTAATGCCACATTTAACAGTTCAATGGCTTTTATACCTACTAGCTGACTTGGGAATCAAACATGAGAAGTCTGCATTGTTATATTGTGATAATCAAGCTGCATTACACATTGCTGTCAACCCTATATTTCATGAGATAATAAAACATATCGAACTAGATTGTCACTTAGTAAGGGACAAGATTAAGGCTGGAATTTTACACACCATGCATGTCTCTTCAGGTAATCAACTAGCAGATATTATGACAAAACCAGTGGGAGCATCTCTATTTCATTCTCTACTGCGCAATATGAATATGTGCAACATATACACTCCACCTTGAAGGGGGCTATTGAGATTACCAGAAGAAGCTGACGTGGAAGTGAGCTGAAGAATTAGTCAGATTAGTTGAAATTTTCAGTTAGTGTGCAGCTGTAAACAACTGTAATTAGTGCTGTCTTTTCCATTCATATTTAAGAACCACATGACGTACAATTAGCGTGACTTTTATCTTCAATACACAGAAACTTTCCTATTCATTTTTGCTCCTTACGTTCTCTAAGAAGTAAGTTCTAAAAGCTACTGGGTTAATCTCAAGACTACCCAGCACAGGTAGCGTATCTACGCCAACCAAGCAAACTAGTGTAGGTGGGCAACATGGCAGCACACCTGCGCCAACTAGGAAGCACAGGAGCACTTCCATGTTGCCCACCTACACTAGTTTACTTTGCAAACTGGCTCAAGTTTTTGTCCATTCCTACATCTCTCGTTCTTGTCCCATCTTGATCAAGTACTTTTTGAATTGTATTTCCTTGATTTAATTTACCAATGTCTAAATGGCATTCTTTTGAAAATTACTCCAACAAAAGGTTAGAGACAGTGGCTGTAATTTACCCATTTATGTAAGTTTAACTTGTCTCTTTGGTCACTGTAGCTATCTATATGATAACAATCTCACTAGTGAGTTGCCGATTGAATTAAATAATCTAAAAATGTTGACAATTCTGTAAGTATTTCACCACACATTTCTCAAAGTATAAAGTTTTTTAATCTAGAAAAGTGCAAAAAGTTTTCTGCTATTTTAATGATAACATGTCTTTCGGGGCCAATGCAGTTGGCTAATCAGTAACAACTTCACTGGAAAATTACCTAATTTTCGGAGCTGGACAAACCTTACGAGCTTGTAAGTCCTTTCCTGAATGAGCATTTTCCAAACTGCAGTATTTACAGTTGCGACTTTTGTTTACGTGACATTATTAATTTATTATCAACAGAGAGATAAAAGGCAATGGTTTTGAAGGACCCATACCTCCTAGTATTTCCATCTTAAAAAATTTAAAGGAACTGTGAGTTGAAACCTATTCAGTCAGATTTCAGTTTGTCAATACTTCAATAACAATATTATGTTCATTTACTATACATTGATGGTAAAGATGACAACTGATGTAATGTGATATCTCTACAGAATTATTAGTAACTTGAATGGAGGTGCTTCAGAGTTCCCACTGCTAAAAGACATGAGAAACCTTACGTATTTGTGAGTAAATGTCACTAAATCAATAAAGAACTTAGAAGATTGTGATAATTTCCTTTAGAACCATATTATTTTATACATATGTTGCGTGCTAGCAGGACGTTAAGTAGCTGTAACATAACTGGAAGCATTCCTAATTACCTTACAGGCATTGGATCATTGAAGGCTATCTAAGTACTGATTCTAGTAGTAGTACCTCTTTTCTTCTTTTTACAATTACACTCCACATCATAATTGTTTCAATATTCTCGTGACTAAATGCCAACTCTATGAGTTACTTAAAAAGAATATACCTAGCAGCTCGCAGTCCTGGACTCCCTCTAGCATTTTAGTTGTTTTCTTTTCACATTTATATGAGCTAATTTTTCATGAGATTTAAAGTTAAAGAATTGTGTAAACTTTTAACACAACCACAGTTCTTATTTCCTCTTCTTTCATTCTAGAAATAACCATTTATTTGGGAGGCATTGGAAATTTCTATCAGTGGAATATAAGGAAAGCTCATATTTAAGGGAAGCTACCGTATTTAATAAGTTACCATTAATGGATAATTGTAAATGATAGCTAGAATATTTAGTTTTTTTATATTTCAATATAACGAGAGAACCTCTTATATTGAGGGGCTTATTGATTATGATTGAGTATATTCGAATATCATATGGATTAGAACTCAATTCATCCTCAAGTGATTTCTCTATTCTTTCTCTCTAATTGCATCATCGACAACCGTCTCAACAGTGGGCGGAGGTAGAACAGCCAAAGCAATAGTGACCTGAAGACTGAGAGAGAGCACTTAACCCTAAGAAATATTTAGTTCAATTGTTTAGCACAGAAGAAATAGGTTTTGTCGCTCCTATTGATACTCAGGCGTTCACAGTGAGGTAAAAGATGAATTGTGTGCTCACCACCAAACTAAGTTAAGTACTTCACCAAAGCAGTGAAGCAATTAATCTGCGAAGAGTTTCAAGCGATACAGAGAGAAAAGTTAATTGGAAGAGAAAGGTTAGGACAAGTTTGCCCCCGCTGCTGTGGACCCTATCCATATTCCTTGTGTTCGATCTTGTAAATTGCTATGAACTGAACAGAACCAAGCATACTTGCTGCCGTTGCTGACATGTAAAGCATCGCCTCCAATCTGTCATAGGCAGTGGGATTTCAGGAACAACCGATTCTAGAAAAAATGGAAATTTCAGTCACCATTTTCGAGTCCAGTAGTCCACTAGACGACCCAGGGGCCGGATCTCTCAACGCAGAGAAATTGCTGAAGATGAGAGAGAGCTATTAGTCGACCATGGATCACCATATTGCTCGTTGAATGCTAGCAATTCTGAGGTGTAGAGGCTCGTCAATGATTGGGAATTCTGAGGTGGAGTACCAGCCAACATATCTTTATCATGAGAAGTAGAGAGAATTCTTATTGGAATTTGATTTTTATCCTAGACCCCATTACTTTTCTACAATCCTTTACACGCCATCTCACACACAATCACACTTCTGTGAATGCGACTATGTTAATTTGCGCATAAAATGTGTATCAGTTCAATCCAAGACCGTCAGATTAAAGAGAGGAAGTGTTACTAGTGAGAGTAAAATTAATGGATTTTTGGCAGAGATCTGAAGATTCTTAAGCGAATGGGATAAAAAAAGACACTGAGTCATGGATTTGTAGGTGGGCCTGCTGCTTTATTGGTTTGGGCGTCGTTATTATTTGATGAACGGGTTAGGTTTTGAAGACTTTAATGGATGATTATGGGCCTCAACAATTTTGAATAAGTAGTATTTTATTCTAGGCTTTGTGAATAGGTTAGGGATTTGTTGAAAGTAGGCTTGGCTTTTGGACATGAGTGTATAACTTGATTAAAAATGGGCTAGGTAGTTACGGGTTGTGAGCAATTGGACTATAAATTGTGGTTTCTCTTTGTGGGCGACATGGATGTGGCTTGATTTGCTTCCAATAAGGAGCTTGGCAATCATATTGATTGGTCATTGGGATGAGAGAGACATGGGTGGAGCTTTGGTTGCTTGGGTGACGAGCAAGAATTTTGGGTTCTCAGATCATCTTTGTTTTTTTTTTTTTTTGTGTGCAGGCTGTTTTCTGATATTTCTTCCAACTATAGCGTCCTGGTCAGTGATATATTACTAGATTTTTGGCTGGTATATTGGCCATTAGAGATTTTGATGGAATACTAATTATGTGTTTGACTGAGTTCTCCCGATCTCATTGTGTGATCGGTACACTTCAAGAATTTCTTTTTGAAATTCTTCTTGGGCTGTGAACTCTCTAGAGTGGTTTTGGAATATTCTTGAGGTAGTTTTTGGATGTTTCTGTACTATTTATTGTTCTTGCTCTCTCGTTGTCACAATGTTCCGTAGATGATTACTTTGATTTGGATATCTTTTTCGTGCGCACGAGCAATGTCGCCACCGTCAACTTATGATTGCAAATTAATAAGCATCAATTTGAGATTTGAGAGGGGATGTTAGTGAAAAATAAGGACTACCATATTTAATAAGTTACCATTAATGAATAATTATAATTGATAGCTACCATATTTATTTGTGATTTTAATTTTATACACTAAGAGAACATCTCACATTGAAGGACATCGAGTATTATTGATTATCATTGAGTATATTTGACACTTATATTGTTACTTGTTGAAGATAGTGACCAAAAACACGAATTTGTTGTACTCCATGCCACAAAAACCTACTGCTTGTAATAAAATATGTACTTGTGGTGGAGACCTGGCTATGGAAAAATATGGAGGACGTACCATGTGCATTTTCAGATTGTGAAGTTTCGTACCATCCAAGAGCTTGCCACATTAGTTTTTCCCAATCTACATTAGAAAATCCTGTAATTTTTGTTTGTTTTCCTATGCTTCCATTGCTTTTGTGCCGATCTTTTTTCTTTCTTTCTGGATATCATACAAAATTTAGGTTTACTTTTCTATGTTAAGATAACTATGCACTGCCATATTGTTAAGCTGAGAAAATATGCGTTTGGTCGTAAGATGTTCGTGTGGTGTATTCACAGAGATCTGAGCTTTAACAACTTAAAAGGAGAGGTTCCAGATTTTGATCGCCTACCAAGTCTAACGAACTTGTAAGTGAATTAGTATGATATTATTCAATTGATTTGTACAAAAGCTTTGCTCTGTTATTCACCTGTCATTGAAGCGTGATAATGGAAGACTTTGTTCATGTTCATATCCTAAATCCTACTTTTTATTTCCAAAACAAGTAATAAGGACCACTGTAACCAAACATAAGGATGTCCAGTTCATATTCAATCCTTAGTGTTCAAGTGTCATTCATATACTCTACTAGGCCATACTTTTGTTCTTTCATGATGTTCTGTCCTGTCATCTAAATGTATAATTTTGATTTCATTTGGATTTTATGTTTGTGATTAGGTTTCTGACTAGTAACTTTCTCAGTGGGTGATTACGCCCAAAGAATAATGCGGTTATTGTAGTACAACTTTGGGGTGTCGTATCCACAGGGAGATGGAAAATTTCTCAAAAGATCAAACAAACTAGGGTTTTCGTAATTAAATGTGGGAATGATTTGTCACTTGGAATAAAAATTAATTATCAATATGCGAATTAGTGAAGCGTCGGAGTTCCCCCATTGGATTGGATCAATCAGCATCAATAATTCATGTATTTTTACTCAATTAGAGGTTTTCTTCCAAACTCTCTAATTGGAAGATTTAACAGTGAAGTCCAATTTTATTCCAATTATATTTCTAGAATCTAGATTTTCTATAACACATTCGCACATTTTTATTGGAACAAGATCAAAAATCGACCATATACGTCAGGCATAAGGCAGTAATCAATCCGCCAATAAAGTGATATTAAGATTAAAATTCAACAATTATTTCAATCATTCGATAGAAAGAGCATGGCTAGATCTATGAAGGATTTGATAAAAGTTAAAATAATCTCAACAATAAGTAATTTAAATTGAAACTCAACAAATAGTTTAATTTAACAATGGAAAAAACATGACTGAATCCATGAGAAATTTATTAAAAGTTAAACAAATTTCAATACTAATTCATAACGAGAAGATTCAAATCTAGAAATTATTAAGCAAAGAGAGTTCGAATCACATGAAATTATGACGTGAAATCTCCAAATCCAATGAGTTCCTTCGTTGCTTCACCGAGTTCCTTAGTTTTCCATGGAGTTTCTTGAGCACCAAGATGAAAGAAATAGGTCTGGTGGCGTCTCCCTTCGTTCTGGATGGTTTTGGGCATTTATATCCCGTGAAAATTAGGTTACCATAAGAGATTCAATCGTATAAGGAAACTGAGATTCGGCCGCCAAAAAAACACTATGCGACCGCATGGTTATTGTCATTACGGTCGCATGGTTATGCACTTTCAGCCTCTTGAATTCTCGGTATAGGTGTATGCGACCGCATAGTAGAAAGGCATGCGGCCGCAAGGTTCCGCCAGACAGCTTTCAGTGTTTTAATCATACCTTTCTTTTCCGATATCCAATTGAGGTGATTCAAGTTGCATTGGATAGCTAACTCAAAGGGCCACAATTTTTATTCAGAAGTCATCTCCCAATTCTATCATCTTCCATGTCAAAAATGGGTCCCAACATGAGACTAAAAACTGGTGTGTTAGTTTTCGATTGGAAATTGATGTATTGATCAAACTTTGATGTTATTTCATCCCTTTGACTTCTTTTCTCATCCACTTGACCTCTAAAACTTTCGAATCTTCATCATAATCTTGGACACAAGTTTGGATCATTTGCACTTTAGTCCTCGAACTTTCGTTCTCTTCTACTCTGTTCATTTTTCACTTGTATCTTCCGAATTTCATCTTTTTCACCAAAATGCAACCTAAACCAAAATATAAGAGTAATGAATGCATTTTGGCAGAATATAATCACATGAATGCAATAGTTAAGAGGGGAAAATATGGTATTTTACACTCTTATCAGTGGGCAAATTCCAAAGTGGATCCAAAGCATAAGTGAAGAGCTGTAAGTTCACTTCTATATTTCTTATTATTTAGCGTCTATAAGATTATCTATGTGATTTAATAGTAGCATTGTCCATCATAAATGACGATGTCCTCAAATTTATACAGAAATGGAATTTTCCCATTTCTCTCAGGACCTCTATTGACATCTTTATATCCAGACATACAATTGTTGTTCAAGCTCACCTTAAGATACAGGACTAGTCTCATAAGTTCGAAAACAATCTCATTTTTACTTTAGTTACTACATACTGGTGGACATCTATCACTATGTAATTTATGGATTCTTTTCTTTCATTAATTTTAGAGGATTGAAATAAGTTCTTAAAGAGATATTAAATGCATTTGCAGCCACGTAAATCATTCTTACAATAACTTCAATGAGACTCTGATCCATCAATTTGCAGGAACAATATGTAAGCCCCAATTTTTCTTCGTATGCTGTCTTTCTGTATGTTTTTCATAACTTCAATTTGTTTTTTCCCTTTCTTTCTGCGTCAGAAACTTGTTCAGAAGCTTTAGTGGAGAAAACAGTTTTTAAGTTGCTTCTTATGTAGATAAGATTATTGTAATCTAAACATAACTTTGTATATCATATTATTCATTCTGCTCCCTTGCCATATGACTTCATATAGAGAACAGGGGAAGTGCCTCACTCCTTGTTGAAAGGGTAAGTACTTCATTTTACAAGCTCAGCCTTGATTGTTTACACGAATCTCATCATCCAAGCGTAGTATACCAACAAGTTTGCAATATCATTTTTTGTGCTCAAGTTGAAAACTAAAAACAAAAAGAATACAGTAGTAATGTAATATATCGTATATAGTTATAGCACTTTTATCTGTTTTACACTCAAGAGCATATTCTACAATTTAGAGTGTTGGATTTTGATACTCAATGAATTTAGGGCTGCGATGTAAACATCGGATTCAATTTCATAGGCATTGGTCAATGAGTGAATTATTATCAACAATCAAGTCCAAAGGCTTGATCCGAAAACAACATGGACAATTGGAAGTAGCTTAAAAATTAATGCTACTCACGATCTATATATATTATCTACTGAATAGCTTTGAATCTTGACCTATTTAACCCTTTATTGGGACAACTAAAGCCTAACATAACCCTATATATATGTTACTTTTTACTGTAGCCATTAGTATATGATTTGTGTATGAAAAAGAGGAAAAACATGGCTGCTTCTTCATGTAAAATCGGCTCCCATAGAGAGAGAAAATCGGTGCCTTCATCTTGTGTATTTTGGTCCATTCTCTTGCTTTTTTCCGTCAATTTTCCCGTGCCTTAGTGGCCTACAAATCATCACCATTATCTTGTCATTTGTGAGTGAGATTGAGGAGGAACCGAGTGAATATATTGGTTGTAGGTTGGACTGTGTGGATTGATCTGTAGTGAAAAGTAACGTAAAACTGAGCTTGAAAATCACCGTTTCGAAGATCTTGGAGAAAGCTTCCATGACAATTGGTATCAAAGCTTCAAGTAATAGATTTGGCTCGAAAAATTGACAGAAAATTGGCTTTCAACGAAGCAAAAAATAGATTGCAAAATTGTCTAGAAAATTACACAAAAATCGAGGATGTTTTCATGATTTCTGATCAAACAAAAATGATTTTGGTGAAATGGAGACTACTAGTGTGACGTGCACGTGAAGGCGCACCAGAGTGGCCGGTGCGTGAATCCCATGCACAAAGGCTGTTGGTGGCGCTTGAGGGCGCATGCGAAGGTTTTAGATAGAGGTCTTTTCAGGTAATTTGATCCTGACATTTTGATGTTATTAGTTTTCTGTTTAAATTTATACAGTGGAATTTGGATAAATTTATCCTTCGTGTGTTCGGGATTCGATCATGGTTGATTGATTTCTGCGATTGATGGAAACTTTATGGCAAGTAGTGGTGGCCCAAAAGTGTAAGTTCGCATCTCTCATTATTTATGG
This sequence comes from Olea europaea var. sylvestris, assembly GCF_002742605.1. NCBI lineage: Eukaryota > Viridiplantae > Streptophyta > Magnoliopsida > Lamiales > Oleaceae > Olea > Olea europaea. Next base: position 14,981,771 of record NC_036243.1, on the reverse strand, counting down.
ACTGAGATTGGTTCACTCTGATTTATTGGCTTATCCCAATTTAAATTTCTACTTCAGGATTGGCGTTACCATGTAGGTAACCATTGATTGTGCTAGAAATTTAGGCATTACTTACCATATTTGAAGTGTTGAATTGGACAGTAAGTTGATAATTATCCTTGTGCTCTAGTTGCCATTTAGTCACTGTGTGAGACTGGATTGTGTGAAAAACTAAATTTTTGTTGATATACCTTCGTGTTACATTGGTTATTCTGTTAGAACACCTAGTATTAACCCATTTGAACATTTCCTTGATACTGAGATCTCAAGTCTCACGAAACCCTGGGAATCTATAATGATATATATTGCGTCCTTATGATTACTTTGTGTGACATATTTGTGCACTTTAGTTGTTCTGTTTTTCAAAATGTCATCACATTTTGAAGTTGAAATTCTCAATAAGAAAGGGGAATTTTCTATTAGGTAACAAAAAATGAAAAGATTTTAGTTCAACAAAAAGTTTCAAAAGTCATAAATAGCAAATTTCCAGCAAATTTGACGGAAGCACGAAAAGAAGAATAGGATAAATTTACTTACACTTTAATTATTTTACACCTATCAGACACTATTTTGAGAAAAAATGAAAAACTTGATTCTACTAAAAAAACTTTGAAAAAAGTTGGAGGGTTTATATTTGCTTAAGTCTACTCCTAATAAATTGCGTCTGCTCAATAGATTTTTCAATTTTAAAATGAATCCTTGCCAAGCTCGTTCAATATATTTTTAGATGTTTTTAACAAGCTGGTTCAATATAATTTTAACTGTGATAGGAGGTGTATGAAACGTATCATGCCATTATTTTGCTTAATTCAATACATGATTCATATAGAGAGGTTAAGAATGCAATTAAATATAGTAGTGACATCTTAACACCCGATATTGCCATAGATTCTCTTAACAATAAGAAAATGGAGATTAAGGCTGAAAAGGAGGATAAGAGGAGTTGTAAGTTATATATAATGAAGAGTAGAATGAAGTTTAAAAATATAAATTTGGGAAGAAATCAAGATAGTTGTGATTTAAGTGGTGACTCGAGTGTTGACGGTGGTTAAAAAAAAAAAAAAAAGGTTAAAGGTTGGGATAAGTCTAGTGGTAACTAATGTTACAGCTTTGGTAAGTCTAAACACTTTGTGAGAGGTTGTCCCAAAAAAGGGGATAAGCAGAAGGGTAAGATGAGAGGTGAGGTGAATATGGCTATAAGGTCGAGTGATAATCATAGTGAGGTTTATTGAGAGTAAACCTAGTTATTGCATGTGCAAATGTGTGTACTCCTTTCTGCATGTATGATTGCTTAATTATGTTGCATAGTTATATGATATTTCTATGTGTCATTGTATGAATTTGAGAGCAATGTGATTATTTGGTATAATTGTTTGCATACATAGTGGATTAGGATGTAATAGCAATAATTGTGTTGTGTGTCTATTGGTGAGGTGGAGTATAGATGACTAGGGGTACATTGGTGGTTTGTACCAGGAATGTGAGATGTGACATTTTGATCACGAGTGAAAATGTGATTAAATGTTGGAACTCTTTAACTGAGAAAATCATGATCATGTGGAGTGTAAGAGATATACTTCTATCACTTATGTTAGGTGGAGAATCATTTATCCACGTAGGTTGGAAATATGGTGATATAGGATTATCCTATGAATTTAGGACCTATTTTGATTTATGAGTTAGACATGAATTGAGTGATCAGTTTAGTAAACATGGTGGGCAATGAGAGGGGAACAAAAATGGGATAGGATAAGTGTGGTAAGATCTTTTCATGTGGTCATTTATGCATTTGTTGTATATATGTTAACCGTTTGTTGATTAGCTTGGTGTTAATCTTTTGTTCTGTGCGAACATGGGTTTGAAAAGATCTGTGGGTATTTCTTTAAGACTATAGCCCTGGTGAGTACGTAAAGTTGGTATGGTATGTGTTTCGGGTCCAAAACACGAGGTAAAGTCTGTGATCCTAATTTTATTAGCTACTTTGATTGTGTAAGTACTAACTTTGTATTTTGATTACTTGTAAGTTGATTGGGTATAAAGGTGAAGATTTGTTGAGTTTTGATACCCAATAAATCTTTGGCTATGATTATTAAATGTTAGATTGAGTTTCATAGGTATTGGTCAATGAGTGAAATTGTTACCAACAATTAAGTCTAAAAGCGCGACCTAAAAACAATATGGACTGTAGGAAGTAGCTTAAGAAATTAGAGCTACTCACAGCACATATATATTGCCTCTTAGATAGCTTTGAATTTTGGCCCATTTAACCCTTATTGGTCCAACTAAAACCTAACCTAACCCTATATATATGTTGCTTTTTCCCCTTGCCGTTAGTGTATGATTTGTTTATGAAAATGAGGAAAAATGTGGTTGCTTCTTCCTGGAAAGGCCAGTTGCCATATAGAGAGAAAATCAGTGCCTTCATCTTGTGTATTTTGGTCCATTCTCTTGCCTTTTTCGTTGTTTTTCTCATGCCTTTGTGGCCTATAAATCATCACTGTTACCTTATTCTTTGTGGGTGAGATTGAGGAGCAATCGAGATAAATATACTGATTGTGGGTTGGAGTAGTGTAAATTGGTTGTTTGGTAGAGAAATATAACTAAAAACTGAGCCCGAAATTCACCATTTCTAAGATCTTCGAACGAGCTTCCGCGACAAAGAACATTTAAATTTAGGGAGTAAAAATTTTTAAGTACTTCAACAAGTTCTTTATATATAATAATTAATTTTACTACTTCAGAAAAATATTTATTGTTTTTTTCTTGTCTTTTATTTTCACTAGCTTTCCTCTAAATTATTATATTATTTTTCACTGAAAATTGAAATATTTTAAATGCATTAAATTATAAAGAGCGTGTTTGACTCTCTAAATTTGGAGAGTCAAACTCTCTCTAAATTAAAATGTTAAATTAAATAGTCTCTTGAAGCATAACTTTAAGGCTTGATTCTTTAAAATAGAGAAATTTTATGTTTGAAGAGTCTTTTGGAGATGTTCTAGAAAACTTAATATGCTTTGGTTTTTCATAGATTGGTATTCCTTTTATGTAAACTGTGGTGGAGGGGAAGTTACTATTGGCAACAAAAAAATTGAAGATGATGTACAAACAGGAGGTTCAGTACAATTTGTTCACTCAAAAGAGAACTGGGGAACTAGTAGTACAGGACATTTTCCTTGGTTCAAGAATCACTATAAAGCCTACAATGTATCTGTGCTAAAAATGAAGGACTCTGAACTCTATGCAGATGCTCGTCTATCTCCTTTATCTCTCACTTATTACGGGCGTTGCTTAGTAAATGGAAACTACACTGTGACACTTCACTTTGCAGAGATAATTTTTAGAGATAATAACTCTTTCCAGAGTCTTGGGAGACGGATGTTTGACGTTTATATCCAGGTCAAGTAATAAATAAACAGTTCTTTTTAGTGCCATTTACTGTTGCAATTTGACTCAAACTTATTCAACGTAATATAGGATGAACTGAAATTGAAAGATTTTGATATTAAGAAGGATGCGAAAGGAGTTGATAAAGCTGTGAAAAAACAATTTAATGCGATAGTTAAGAATAAAACTCTGGATATCTGATTTTACTATTTTGGGAAAGGATCAATAGCCATCCCTTTCGGAAGAGTATATGGCCCTTTGATATCTGCCATTTCTGTGGAATCTGGTAAGATTGTTTGTGTAATACCATTAAATTTATCCTCAAAACACCTCTATCTCTCTTAAGATTTTTTTTTTATCTATTTATTTGAGAAAATATACATCTTATCTGCACAACCACATAATCTTTTGCAACTTAAGCAACATGACTCAGGTGTTGATGGCACTTAAATTAGTACTCGATTAATTAATCTATTATCGTTCTTTTTCACTTGTTATTGTTCTCAAATTCCCTATACCAATTCCTTTATGTAATTTTTTTCTGGTGCTAGCTAGCAAACTGAACACCATGTAACAAATTATTCTTTATTTCTTTCATTATGTAGATTTTAAGTCTCCATCCGAAGGAAAGAATATTTTCATCCCAACAGGAGTAACAGCTTTGGTAATTTTTTTCATTCTCATTATTCTTATTTTTTCATGGTGGAAAGGCTATATAGGAGGCAGGATCTCAAGGGAAGAAGGTGAACAAATAGACCTTTCTTAGTATTTAAGCAAGAATGTAAATATTGAATTGTCATATATAATGTTATGGATAGTCTTACAGTAGTAATGCATCAGATGACAACTATGGAAGTTACTCTCAAATTTAGGATAAATAACTTTTTCGTGGTGATGTGACCATGGCCAAGCAATAGATCAAAGAAAAACTAAAATATATTCTAGTGTACTGCATAGAGAAAAAGAGAGATGACGAAATCCTTAACTATATAGCTTACAATGAATTCAACATCTAAAAATTGTTCTTTTCTAGAACTAAGGAGATTAGATTTGCGGACTGGCTTTTTTACTTTTAGACAAATCAAAGCCACCACAAACAACTTTGATGCTGTAAATAAAATTGGGGAAGGTGGTTTTGGATCTATCTACAAGGTATGTAGAAATATTAACTTCCAACTTTTCTCTCTTATACTTTGTCTATACCTTCGCGCTTATATTTTTCTAACATTTCTATATGCGTGCATGTCTGTGGTACTATAATGCTTCATTTGCAGGGTATACTATTGGAAGGTAGTGTAATTGCTGTCAAGCAGCTATCTTCCAAATCAAATCAAGGGAACCGTGAATTCGTGAATGAAATAGGCATGATTTCTAGTTTACAGCATCCAAATCTCGTAAAATTGTATGGACGTTGCATTGAGGGAAGCCATTTAGTGCTGGTTTATGAATACATGGAGAACAATAGCCTTGCCCGCGCTTTATATGGTAATTGAAATTTATGCCTGCGTTGTGCATTCTTTAAAATCTTGTCTAATATACAAATTTAGTATTTAAAATCAATGCACACACTTAATTGAATCGTATTATCAGGAACAGGACCAGAGGAAAGGCAATTAAAAATGGACTGGCAAACCAGACAAAGAATTTGTATTGGTATAGCAAGAGGCTTGGCTTTTCTGCATGAAGAATCCACGTTGAAAATTGTTCATAGAGACATAAAACCCAACAACATTCTTCTTGATAAAGACCTCAATCCAAGGATTTCCGATTTTGGTTTAGCCAAGCTCGATGAGGATGATAACTCCCACATCAGCACTAGAGTTGCAGGGACCATGTGAGATTTTTTCTCTTTCTTCATCTCGCCATTTTTAGTTGACCAATAAAATAATTATTTATTAAAAAATCCACTTTATTTACTTACAATTGAACTTTTTATACAAACTTGAACAAGATGAAAGCGGTTTAAAGTCTTTTGGGAATATTTAGTATCACGACATTTGCAACACTAAATTATTATTCAAATCATCCACGTGCAACATTTGAATAATTTTTTTAACTCAAAGAGAAGCTTGAAGACTTGAAACCTAGTTCAAGTGAAACTTAGACCTTTTCTAATCCTTCTGATGCACGAGAAATCGGCTCGTCGTTTACCTCTTCCAGAGATCACTATCCACCTGACCTTATATCTCTGTGACGATATTAACGGGTACACAGGATTGCAAAATTATTCTCTCAACAAATTGCCGTACTCTTGAAAGTTGTCAGAAAATATATCTTTGTGTCATACAGTATATACCCTAAATAAATATACGAAAAAAATGCATATTTTTATGGCTTGTTTAGTAAGGTTATATGTAAAATAACAGACAGAATTTAAAGAACAAATTTGTCGAGTTCTATGTATAAACATGCACTTAATGTTCTTTTTCTTTGCCCAAAACTACTCCAGCTTTATTTAACTTAGGCACTTTTTTATTCTTTTTGTGATCATATGCCACATACGCTTTCACATTTAATTAAAAAAGATGATAAAAATTTAAGTTGAAATCAATACTTAATTTTAATCACACATTTCATGATACTCACAATTTTAATCAATTTTCAAACATGCATTCCATCAATTTTATCACTATGATTTTTTGCTAAATCAAATAGGGACTTAACATTGTAATAGAATATAGGAATTTAGATGATTAGTGAACATGCTACATGAAATCGTGTTTTACAGGTTGTACAAGGCTATTCAGCACCCTACGTACTAATTATGCACTAGTTCTATTAATTTATCCATGTATAGCCAAATAAGCCCTTGTTTGGTAGGAATAAAAATCTAGGTCAAAATAAACAATTAATTTTAACCGCATATTTCATGGAACCTACAATTTTTCAACTACAATTTCATCAACTTTTATCAAAATTTCTAAAAATTCGATTTTAATCTCTACCAAACAAGGGCTAACTTTTGTATAACGGACAAACAAACCAATTTGTTTGTGTTGTTTTTATATTTGAACTAGTCAAAAATTACTAAACATAAAGGAAAAAGTTGAAGATTCGACCCCTTTTCAAACTATTTGCGTTCAAAGAATAAATCTTCTCAAACAGGGCCTTTCAAGGATAAATCTTCTCAAACAAGGCCACAAACCTTGGAAAAATAGGGCTATGTGGCCTTGTTCATATAGCACTGCCCGCTTTCAAATGGCCTTTTTCTTCCAACCTTTGACCATTTGTCATTTTATCATGTTCTATTCAATCATCAATTGTCCATACCGAACACCAAAATCAATGTATACGAAGTATACAGTGCTAGTTTTTCTTCCTGGGTCCGCTATTATTGTTTTTCAGTAATTTTTGAAGTTCTTAGTGTGTATTTAACTTTCAAAAAAGAATAAATGAACTCTTGACCTTCAATATAAATTCAAGTTTTCGTTAAGTTATTCCACAACTCTCTTAGAAATATGTTTGATTTCCAATTACCAATTCTCATTTTTTGCTATTCTGTTCAATTATCAATTGTCATTTTATGTTATTTTGTTCAATCACCAATTGTTCATGCTGAACACCAAATTTAACATATACGAGATATAAAGTACTTATTTTTCTTTGTGGGGGTATGCTATTATTGTTCTAATTGTTGAAGTTCCTTGGCCAGTCTTTAACTTTCAAAAAAGAATAAATGAATTCTCAAACCTTTAAATTTAAAAACATGTTCAAGTTTTCATTAAATTATCTCACAACTTTCTTAGAAATATTAAATATCTCATTTTCAATCACCAATTGTCATTTTATCTTATTCTGGTCAATCACCAACTATCTATACTAAACACCACAGTCAATGCATACGAGGTATAAAGTGCTTATTTTTCTTCGTGAGGCCCTCTATTTTTGTTCTAATTGTTGAAGTTCTTAGGCCATCTCCAACCCTAAATCAAAATTTAAGGTGAGTTTTGCACTATTTTGCCCAAAAGTCATCTCCAATCCATTACATCAAATCTTACACCAAATAAAAAGTATTTAACTATTTTCTTCATTTTTTTTTAATTCTCCACAATTTATTTACCTGAAAAATTATTTATTCATTTATTTTACAACTGCATAAATTACATTAAATTAATGAAAACATTGTATTCACTTGTTTTATGTAATGTTTTCCTTCAATAATTGTAGAATGACGTGTGTATATGGTTGTTGTGACATTTTCGTTTTAACTTTAAATAATCGTTTTTTGTTATATTTTAAAACTTTTTAAGTGCTTTTATTTTAATTCATTTCTACAATCATTACTAATTAAATAATTAAAATGTATTACAAAGGCACGTAGTAATAGTAGTAGCAGTAGTAAGAAGGAAATTGGCTTGTAAATTTATTAATGGGAACTTTTGGACTAAGTCATAAAAAAGTGATATGCTTCTACAGATATGAACACAGTGGATTTCATTACTAGCCCACATAGTTGGAGAAAAAAAAAATTTACAATTTTTAATGTTTCAGCTTCTTGTTGTCGGTCCACTTTCAACAAAAATGTCTGGACGAGAATTCGAGCAAAACTCATACTTTGATCACTCGCTTTCTATCCAGATCACATCGTGCGTTTATCTTGCCATTTGTGCTTGCCGACAGTCACGCAGTATCCCAAGCCATCAATTTATCCAGTGAACCATAAACTATCTCTTTTTCATTTGGAAGTCCAGATATCTACCCGTTTCAATTTGCTTTGTGAAGCGAGCAATTACGTATATCTTTATTTAGGCGTCATGATGCAAAGAATGCAATTATAAAAATTCAATCATCCTCCCAGCAGAATCTTTTTTATTTATTCCATAAAGTGGTGTTCTTTCTTTCCGGCCTTGAAAATGTCTTCCTGCATTTTCGTAAATATTCAAGAGAAATGAAATAAAATCCTAGCAAAAACTAACACAAGTTTCATCCAAAACAACACATCAGCGTATATCACCATCGATTCACAACACAAAGAACCATCAAATATGAAATGTTTATATGGTCAAGGAGAAGAAAATCATCTACTTGTCACCCGAATTAGATTTCAATAAATGTCGTTCGTTTGGAATATTTTCGCTTCGACTACGGGTCGGCTTACAGCAGAGATGCCTGTTACCTAAGTAGCAAGAAAAAATTTCTTTAAGAATACTCAAAATATTCAGGGGCCATTAAACGAAAATTTTATTTGGAAAAGAAAAAAAAAAGACACTTTATCCCAAATTCTTATAGGTTAGTCTAAATTTTTATTTTTATTCGATATGAGATTTTATTCCTTTACATAATAACGTGGGCCACATTCAGCCTTCAAAGGCAGTTGATTCAGGACTTGTTTATAATGCTTCTTATACTGACTATCATCTCTTCCTCTGTCCTAATAGCTGTAATTTGCTCGTTCCATCTTTCAAGTGTCCCAATGTTATTCCTTCACCGAGTAATCTCAACTATCTATCACTAGCAATTGCGAAGTGCCTAAGCTTAAAGCATCCATGATTGTCACTCGAACTGTTACAAATGTTGGTAGTAAGTCTTCATACTTGGTTACAATTAAAAAAAACATCCTGGTTACTCCATAGAAATATCTCCACCCACGTTACACTTGAACGCTAAAGCGGAAAAGTAGAGGCTTCAACATAACAGTTGTAGGGAAGAGGCCTATGCGGGAAAATAAGTTTGCATTTGGTTGTTATAGTTGGAGCGAATTGATTCATGAAGAAGTCCTATTGCATTATCCTCAGAGTAAATACCTCACGGTATTGGGTGAACAAGAAAATATTGTAAAATATTAAGAAAAAATAAATAAAATCTTATTCATTGTACTGGCTTGTCCAATATTAGGCGCAAACATGTCCTAAAAGAATTAGACATAGACCTTACTCAATCAATATTAAGTGTGAATTCTCCATTGTGTTTTTTCTTTTCTTTTCTTTTTGTCCCCCGGGGCATAGCCCAGTCGTGCAAATGATAGGAGTGAGATTATCTCGCGCCTTGTTGGGAGTCGCAGTGTAGGGGTTCGATTCCTGAGACATGGAATTAAACTCTCTGTAGACGTAGTGTACAGGCAGCTCTTGTTCCCTTGCCTGCTGGGGCACATCCCGTAATTTACCTCCCTCACAAAGCTCTAGGGGCGGGGCGGTGGGGACTCTCAATGTTGAAGTTCAATGTTTTTTTTTTCTCCATTGTGTTTTGCTTCATGCCAATAATAAAGTTGTTAATTATGTATTATGTACTTGTCATGCACCTTCCAACGAGTATGGAACTGAGAAAATGTGCTTTTAGACTTTAAGCGATAATCTCATGTATTAGTACAATCATTTCTAGTACTCAAAAGTTAGCCGAACAACTTGATTAAAAAATTTGCAAAGAGGATTCTATTATAGTGGTGGAAAGTGTAAAGCTACTAACTCTGTCAAGATCAGTGGGACGCAAAATAATTTAAAATAAGAGCAAATGAAGATAACAAAAATAAATGCAAGTATGACACAATAATTTACATGGTTCGAAGTAGAGGCTTCAACATAACGGTTGTAGGGAAGAAGCCTATGCGGGAAAATAAGTTTGCATTTGGTTGTTATAGTTGGAGCGAATTGATTCATAAAGAAGTCCAATTGCATTATCCTTAGAGTAAATACCTCACGGTATTGGGTGAACAAGAAAATACTGTAAAATATTAAGAAAAAATAAATAAAATCTTATACGTTGTACTGACTTGTCCAATATTGGGTGCCAAACATGTCCTAAAAGAATTAGACATAGACCTTACTCAATCAATATTAAGTGTGAATTCTCTGTTGCGTTTTTTCTTTTCTTTTCTTTTTGCCCCCCGGGGCATAGCTCAATCGTGCAAAGGATAGGAGTGAGATTATCTCACGCCTTGTTAGCAGTCGCAGTGTAAGGGTTCGATTCTTGAGACATGGAATTAAACTCTCTGTAGACACAGTGTACAGGCAGCTCTTGTTCCCTTGCCTGCTTGGGCACATCCCGTAATTTACCTCCCTCATAAAACTCTAGGGGCGGGGCGGTGGAGACTCTCAAGGTTGGAGTTCAATGTTTTTTTTTCTCCATTGTGTTTTGCTTCATGCCAATAATAAAGTTGTTAATTATGTATTATGTACTTGTCCTGCACCTTCCAACGAGTATGGAACTGAGAAAATGTGCTTTTAGACTTTAAGCGATAATCTCACGTATTAGTACAATCATTTCTAGAACTCAAAAGTTAGCCGAACAACTCGATTAAAAATTTTGCAAAGAGGATTCTATTATAGTGGTGGAAAGTGTAAAGCTACTAACTCTGTCAAGATCAGTGGGACGCAAAATAATTTAAAATAAGAGCAAATGAAGATAACAAAAATAAATGCAAGTATGACACAATAATTTACATGGTTCGACAATCGTGCCTACGTCCACAAACTCACACAAATTTTTCACTATATCAACAAGAGAAGAAGAGCAATACAAAAATACATTCTGTGTATTTTATTTGCCACGCAGAGATAATCTCTCAATTTTGTCCCGCTTAACTCGCTGCACAATGCTATTCACGTATATCCATTCAGTGACTTTAATGCCATTCCCAATTGCATTTGAAATTTGAGAAGAAAACCATGCATGATAACCTCTGCATTAAATGCGAATGGAAAACTTTCTACCGATTAGTATCCACTATTCATGAACAGTGACCATCACTATTCAACAGAAACATGCTAGTTGAAAGGGGCATGCCCTATTCGAGAGACCGTGATTATTAACAAAAAAAATATTTATTTAAAGACGTACTTTCGAAAAGGAATATGTACATATCTTGTAGTTTAACACCGGACGAATTTACTTAACCATGTGTTACGTTATTGTGCCACATGCTGGCAATTGACACATTATTGGAAGATTATGTTTCCAAGTCAAATCCTCATTAGAAAATATTATTTGTAAGTTGTTTATACATCACTGTCACATTTTCTAATAAAGTTTCAATATATTTTTATTGAATAATTTGACAATGACAAAACTGTCACACAAACGGTTGGCTCTGAGTACAACTTATAAATAACATTACTCAAAGTTGATTAATTGTTCTCTCCAAAAATAATATTCTTATTAAACCAAGACTTGAGAGGAGGCCCAAGCCCATACCTAGGTTAGTCCCAAGTCCTACTCTTCCTCTTCCAACTCAGTATATTGGAGAAAAAATTTAATATTCTAGAGTGTGAAATTCAGTAATTCATGTCACTATTTAATGGATATGTGCATGATTGAATCCTAATTAAATAGTGTATTCAAGTTAATTAACCTATGTTCGACCTTTTTTTCAAAAATTCGTTTTTTTCAAAATTCATTTTGCAACCACACATTCTTTTATAAAGCAATATTACATATAAATCAAAAGCTTTTCTTTATTTTTTTAACCACACATTCTCCAAAAAAATCATTATTCAAAACTCATTTTTCCCCAAATTTGTATTAAAATGGGCCTAAACAAGGGCTTAATATGAAAGTAAGTTTAACGATGACAAAAAAGTACTGAATACTCCACCAAGGAAGTACTAAAATTTCTTTTGAATATCTGATATCATATTGCCACCATAAATTTTCACGTTCATACTTGTAGTTAGTAATTGATTTACTTGGAACGTAATTTCTTGTTCGCCTCAAAAATAATTTTGCTTAATAATTAGAGTAGTCATTCGTCGTATCTTCAATTTTACTTATTATATATTTAGTATGAATTGTGGATAAGTAAATAATACTTACAGATCTATTGAAATTTATGATTGAAAATAAAATTTGATTATTTATAAATTATGAGAAACGAAGACTGTATTTTTTCTCAAGGGAAAAGAAATTAAATAAAGTAGTAACATGAAATGAAGTTGTTTATTTATGTCACAGGTAACGAACAATAGTGGATAAGATGGCAGTCACAATCATTAGAAAAAGTTCCTTCTGAAATACAAGTACGTGTGCAAATTATGTACATTAATCAAATCCAAGTATTTCTAGAATCTTGTTGGACATGCATAAATGCCATGGCCCACGTAATCATCTACTTAATAAAAAAAAAAAAAATGGAATCTTAATAATATTTACCGTTCCTTTTGGAAGTGATGATTATTTTACGTGCTAAACACCAAATACCTAAATATTATAGTGTAGTTAATTAAGGAAAGTAACCAAGTGGATGAGGCTAAGGTCATTATCCTCAATAGAATATTTTATTCCCTCCATCCCATATAAGTTGACTTTCCTTATTTTTTTGTCTCAATTATATAGTCTTATTTCATTATTGAGAATGTTTTGTTTCGTTTTTTTTGTTTATTAATATATGTAATTTGTGAAGTTATAATCAATTTTTTTTCATTTAATCTTGAAATTTTACAAATATAAATAATGATAAATTAGAAACATTTTTGACAAAAATTATCCTTTCAGTAACATTAATAAAATTTCTTAATTCGTATAAAAAATAAAACAAATCTATATAAATAGAA
>NC_036243.1:14962544-14962986 GCF_002742605.1 Olea europaea var. sylvestris | reverse complement strand
TTCATCAGCTTGTAATCTATTCCTCCGTTTGGAAAGAATTTATAAACAGTTTAATTTATAAATAGATAGGAATGAGTGGTGAACAAATGGATAATACTTGTAGACCATTGGAATGTGGTTGAAGATGAAGTTTGACCGCTTTATAAATGATTTATAGATTCACCAAACAAAGCAAAAAAATCAGGCCATGTGAAAAAAGGGGAATCCTTACATGAAATATGAACCCCAATTGTGTCATTATAATCTAGAAACTCCTTCCATTGTCTTCCAATGATCAGCTGCAAAAAATAAAAATAAAAAATCGTAAAAAAAGTAAAAAAGTCTCCTAAGACAGGAAGTAGAGATAGAGGCATAAGAATGCAAAGTTTGCGGAGATACCCAAAAAAGCAAGAGTAAAATCAATTCCTTAAATACTTGTTTTAGTCGGTAATCCATTCAGATT
>NC_036243.1:14946263-14960335 GCF_002742605.1 Olea europaea var. sylvestris | reverse complement strand
TGTTAACCTATGAGCAACTACAATTGTGGTTCTGCTCATCCTTACTTTATCTAATGCTTTCGTGCTATATGTTCAAAATCTAGATATGAAGTTACGCACATTAGCGGCTTTTGTAGTTGCGGTGATTTCCTCTTCTATCACATCGCCTATTTTGCCATAAGCAGAGATGGATATGGGGGGATTGCACTGGGCTTAGTCCCTCCAAGGCCCAAGAAATTTATTTGTTTAATGCATTTTTCAATTTTTTTTTAAAATAGTTTTTGTGTGTAAAATTATTTTTTTCCCATATTAGTCAGGTTTGAAATTTTGTAATCCGGTCTTAAATCCAATTCTGGATCTGTCCCTAACCATAAGCAATGCTTTTCACATATGGTTTCGTTGAAGAGAATTGATTCTTACCTCACCAATCCCATTTGTTGTCTCAAGACTGATGTTGAATCTTCAGAATTTCCAATTGTTCAATAATATTTGGCTGAGTCTGAAGAGTAGAATCTCTCTTTTAGACTGATGATTGTTGATCTTCCGCTGCCACTCTCACAAACAAGAGCAACAAGCTGAAAAATTAAATTGAAGTTTAAAGCCAAGTAAGATAAAAACAAAGACAGGAATTGAGCATGTTTGGTATTTTATTATTTTTTATTGAAATCTACTAAAAATTTGAATTTTATTGAAACCAAGCAAGAACTTAGTTTGATTTCAAGATTTAGAATTTTTATTCAAATATTTCACCCACAAAATTAATAAAGAAGGGTATTTTACAGAATAACCTGGCAATTGTTCTATGCATATTTGCCATTTTTTTAATATTTAAATATTTTCAATTTAATATTGATCTAACTTTTTGGAAAGTAATAACGATATAAATTTTGCATGTATATAATTCAGTACAATAGTAAAAATTAATTTTATTGATGATAAAAAATGACAGGCATGATTAGATCAACTTATTTGTAGTTTATGGAATAACTGATAGGATTATTGCGCTAAATGGGATTTTCGCGAGGGATAGATTTTTGAGATAATGTTTTAACATGCTGGCTTAGATATCAAAACCAATGACAAGATCTTTACAAGGCAATGATGAACCTAGCGTTTATGGGAAATGTCGAGTTTTGTGAAGAACTGGATTTTGATGAGTTTACTAATAAGTTCTATAATGAAGTGCACATTGTTGGCTACTTGAAAGAGTTTTTGGTGATTTTTCCCCATGTTATCTGGAAGGACTGTCATCTGTAATATTATTGGATTAAGACTTGAGGGTGGTGTTCCTGTGTCAAGCAATGTTGCAACTGTAGTGGGCCTTTCATATTTTTTTTGGATAAAATGTTTTACTTCAATCATTGGTATTGCCTAGGAAAGATTTATGAGCTACATGTTAAATCATTCCTGCATACAGTCAGTGCAATATCATTACTTATCTTTATTTATAGCTTATTATACAAAAGTTGATCACCGTACATCAAACTACGATGTCGATTCTATATGTGTGTCACCATCCTAGTTGAAGAGAATTTTATTGGTTATTGATGTTGACAATTCAAGTAATTATTTCACAAATGACATAGTTGTTGTCTAAGTTATAATTATCTGTCACCTAGACAATCATTACTTTCTTTTGATTGGTAGAGTAAGAGAGCAAAATGAGATGTGACACTTGTTCGCTCATGATTGGTCATATGCGAGGTGGTGTCATCAATAGTGGAAAGCCTTTTTTGAGAGCAATAATATATTTTCAGTTAAGGCAAAGAGTGGCCTAGTTGAATGGAAAGGCTCTCAACCTAGCCTCAAATTGGGCTATTGCAATACTACTTTTAATCTTTTTGAAGTGAGATTGAAGTGGGTTTTGAGTTTGATCGCTAATAGATGTGATGTATTATTTGTAACACGTTAAACAATGCTGTAAAAAAATGGTGTGTGTACTATTTTCATTTTCAAGTTTCTCTTTAACTCCACTAGTATCACTTGTGTCATGGTTACAAACTACAATAACGATGATAAATCTTATTATGGACGACCACAATGTCATCCATCCCACATGGAGTAGACATGCATTTCCAAATTGAAAAGGGCAACAATTACTTCTATAACAAGCAATTTTTATTATTTGAAGTTAAAAAAGTAATCATGCCCTTTAATTTAAAAAAAAAAATGTTTTGAGTAGTATTTGTTTGAAAAATGTGTGGTTGAATAAAGGGAAAAGTTTTGAATTCACGTGTAAAATATATTTATTGTGTGAATATTTATTGTGTGAATATATAATTAAAAATGAGGAAGAAAAATAAATTAAAACAAACTAAATTAAAGGCACCAAACGTGGGCATAATCTCGTCTTCGCAGCAGCACGACATTAGCCTTCTGTCCCTTTTCCCAAGTAGTAGCCGTGATGACTCAAAATGACAACATTTCGCGCCATATTCAAAACATTCCAGCTTTTTCCCATATCACTCACCACTCAAACTGTGAATTTATCTGCCACTCTTACAAAGCAATCAAAATCCTTCATGGACATTGCAGAAAATTTTAAACGTAGTACCACATTCTCTGGTAATTACATTTCTGTCCTCTGTGATCACTTAAAGAACCAAAGATTGCAAGAAGCACGAGCCCTTTTTGATAAAATTCCGTTTTCTAATGTCCGTTTGTTGACAAAAATGATTTCTTGCTATGTAGAAAATTGTAGACTGGAAGAAGCATTGAAACTGTTCGATAAAATGCCTGATAAAGACACAGTCCTGTGGAATTTAATGATAAAGGGGTGCATAGATTGGGGGAATTTGGAGATGGGTTTGAGGCTTTTCAGTGAAATGCCTGAAAAGAATGTGGTTTCTTGTACTACAGTGATGAACGGCTTATTGAAGTTTGGGAGGGTCGAAGAGGCTAAGAGGTTGTTTGAGGAGATGCCGGTGAGGGATATAGCAGCATGGAATGCGATGATTCATGGATATTTTGAGAATGGGAGAGTGGAGGAGGCTTTGACGTTGTTTGATGGTATGCCTAATAGGAATGTGATCTCATGGACTTCAATAATTAGTGGGTTAGGTCAACATGGAAGGAATTGTGAGGCTTTATCAATTTTTTGGAAGATGGTGGGGTTGGGGATGAGGCCTACTTCAAGTACTTTTGCATGTGCAATAACAGCTTGTGCTAATATTGGGGAATTATGCCTAGGTAGTCAAGTTCATGGGCTTGTTATGAAGCTTGGTTGTGTTTTTGATGTGTATGTTATTGCTTCACTAATTACTCTTTATGCAAATTGCAAAGAGATGAATTATTCTTTTAAGGTTTTTGATGAGAAGTTGCACATGAATGTGGTTACATGGACATCTCTTTTGACGGGTTATAGCGTTAACGGTAAGCATGGAGATGCATTGAAAGTTTTTGGTGATATGATTAGAGTGGGAGTTATTCCTAACCAATCTTCCTTCACCAGTGCCTTGAACTCATGCTGTGAAATGAAGGCTGTTGCGTGGGGCAAGGAGATTCATGGTGCAGCCATCAAGCTAGGGTTTGAGAGAGACGTCTATGTGGGAAATACTCTTGTTCTTTTGTATACTGCTTGTGGAAATATCAGCAATGGATTGAGCAAATTCAATGAAATTGCTGAGAAGAATATTGTGTCCTGGAACACAATTATTGTTGGATGTGCGCAACACGGATATGGCAAGTGGGCACTGACACTCTTCAGCCAAATGGTAAAAGCAAGAGTTGATCCAGATGATATCACATTCACTGGGTTGCTCAATGCTTGTAGCCACTCTGGTATGTTACGAGAAGGAATATGCTTCTTTGAATATCTATGTCAATGTACAGCTATGGAGAAAAAGCTTGAGCACTTTGCATGCATGGTGGATGTCCTTTGCCGAAATGGGAAGCTTGATGAAGCAGAGGAGTTGGTGAAAACCATGCCTATAGAAGCAAATTTGTCGATATGGCTCGCTTTGCTTAATGGCTGCAGAATGCATTCAAATTTGGAAGTGGCAGAACGTGCTTGCAGCAACATTTTAGACATAGATCCACGTTGCAGTGCAGCGTATGTATTGTTGTCTAACACGTATGCATCTGCTGGTAGATGGGCTGATGTTTCAAGAATTAGAAAAAATATGAAAAATAGTGACAGTATAAAACAACCAGGCTGCAGTTGGGTTACTGAAAAGTGAGCTTGGCATTCATTTATATACGGGGATAAGTCCATCCTTGATGTAAGAAAATACACGAAAGCTGGATTGACTGGTTTTAAGGTCCAGCTTGAGGAACCTTTGTTCACAATTCAAAGTTATTGTTTCTTTGATTGGCTGGATGAAGTCTTATATGACGGTGAATGAGAGAGAGGTCTAAAGCAACTGAAACTACGGCCCATGATTGAGATTGGTTGAGAATCATCAGCAGCAACTTTCCATTGCATGACAGAGAGAACTGTTAAAAAATGAGGACTAAATACAAGGGTTGGCATCTCCTATGTTCTTTCATGTTGCTACAGAAAAAATGTTTCCATAATTCTGATCTCAAGTGGGCAATTGTAGGCATGGCATGATTTCTTTTCTCACCTGCATCAAATTAGGGCTTCAGTTGACAGATCAGAGAGATCTTTTGATTGAAAAAGCCTCCTATACTTGAAAAGGGCGTTAGAAATGTCACACAATTGACAACAAAAATGATGAGGATTAAACAAATGATAAGGAGACCAGAAAATCTTGGAGTGATAAGCTTGTTAAATTCAAATTAAAAGATAAATGCAAGTTGTTAATTTGTTATTTGATGTTTGTATAGACATTAGTTACAAAATAGTGGAGAGTTGTTACCATTATTTTATTATAAATAGGAATAAATATGTGCTAGGTGCTTAGGGCCTATTATCATCATTCAATAATGTTATAATCAGTCTTTTATTTATTTTTTTCACTTCCTTTTCGTATTTTCTTCTTGGTATTAGAGCCATTGTAAGCACTTGGCACGCTATAAGTCATTTCCTCCACTATCACTTTACTATTTGTAAATGTTGACAACTCCTTTACACACCTCTCATTAATTCTCATCTATCAAATACATCCCATCAAATTCAAACAAAACAACAGAAGCAACAAATTTCATACCAAAATTGACAAATGAGTTCAAAAACAGGTTGATCATTTTACCAATGAAAAACCTCATTCCCATCAAATACAACACATCGAATCCAAACAATAAAAAGAAAAAAAAAAGAAATTCACACCAAAATGAACAAATCCATTGCCTTGTGAAAGTCCGACCCCCTCATTCATGGTTGGATCATCTCAACAGTTTGAAGAAACCCTCAAACTAATTAAAGGCTTCAACACAACCCATGCAGTATGGGATGCATTTGAAATGCTTACATACACGACATATCTTCACAAGAATGAAGATAAAAATCATTGTTGGCTTCTTTACCAAACCAATGTCCATGGTAGCTTTCAAATTTTCAAAAACAAACCGTGCCTTCAGCCCGAGCACAGTTTGCGAGAGGATGTTAGAAATGTCACACAATTGGCAACAGAAATGATGAGGATCAAACAAGTGATAAGGAGACCAGAAAATCTTGGAGTGATAAGCTTGTTAAATTCAAATTAAAAGATAAATGCAAGTTGTTAATTTGTTATTTGATATTTGGATAGACATTAGTCACAAAATAGTGGGAGTTGTTACCCTTATTTTATTATAAATAGGAATAAATGTGTGTTAGGTGCTTATGGTCTATGGTCACCATTCAATAATGTTATAATCAGTGTTTTATTTATTTTTTTCACTTCCTTTTTGTATTTTCTTCTAAGGGGCAATCAATTGAGATGTGAAGAGACGGGCTTATTAGAAGTACAAGAATAAATGCTTGCAAATTCCCTCCCTCCATATTTTGCTATGTCTGTTAAATAATACTCTTCTTGGTTTGACTTTATTTAGTTGAAATGCTTAGAGGTAGGACACCAAAAGGAAGAGCGCTTTTGTTACCAGAGTCGATCCAGATGCCAAAATGTCTCAAATTGAGGAGGCCTTGGAGAAACTCTATGCCAGCAACCAACTTGCAAATCGCTTGGACCAACTTAGTTTTTTTGTAATGAAAGACAGGTAAAGTAGTGTGGTTACTTGATTAAGAGCTATGTAATTTTGAAAAGTACATCCAACGATTGAGATACAACCATGAATGACAAATTGATATAAATTATTGTCCAAGAGTACTTTTTAAGGGTCAAGATAACCTCCTATAAGGAAAGTTACACAGTTTGTACTTGAATGTAAAATTTCAGAAGTGTAAACTGGCAGATTAGTAATTGAAATGGTTGTGGAACAATACCCTTCTATCTGCTTGGTAGCATTCGGAATTTCGACTACTCCGTCAAGTGTGTGACCTGAAAAACGAAGGCGGGGCTTCATCCCCCGTTTTACCTCCGGCGTGAGAATTAGTTTTTAGACTTGGAAAAAATACAATTGGAATTCAGATGGCTAGAGAGAGAGAGAGAGAGAGAGAGCCCTTTACCTGTGTCACATCCGGGGGCATTTATAGATATTGGGAGCTGGATAACCACTGGGCGATTGTGGTGCCACGTGTCCCACGTTGGCATTTCCACTACCCCCACGTTCTGAGTAGAGGGTCTTTAACTTCCCGCCTGGAGGTTGTTCCCGTATTAACTGCCATAGAACCTAGTCAATTCACTAGAGGTTTTATGGCTAAGTGTTTGGATAGGCAATTTCATGCATGTTGAAGATTTCGTGTAGAGGTAGAGCGATTTCTAGGGGTAGTGGTAGAGCGCCCCCTGGGAGTTGTAGTAGAGCGCCCCTGGGAGGGGTCGACACCCTCGCGTAGTGGTAGAGCACCCCCTAGGGGTTGTGGTAGATTGCCCCTGGGGGGGTCAACAGCCTCACGTAGTAGTAGAACGCCCCCTGGGGGTTGTGGTAGAGCTCTCCATAGGGGGGTCGACGACCTCGTGTAGTGGTAGAGCGCCCCTAGGGGTTAATGGCCGTGCATGGTGGTCGAGCACCACTTGGGGATAGTGGTAGAGCACACCTTAAGTGTCGATGGCCTTGCATTGAAGTGCAATGATCCATCTTGTTTGTTATCGAGGGTGGCTTCCTCTACCAACCTATATCATTAGCCCCCTATCCCTTGTCGATGTTTTCGGCGAGGGGTAGCAATTTTCTTTATCTGGGTTGGTTTGAAATTTTTTTTTTTTTTATATCCTCGCGCTCTTCTACCTTGCGATCTTAATGGATTCTAACTTACATGTGTAGGGACAGAGCTTGATCTTGAAGGGATCATGGATTCAATGCCCGACTAGGGGTAGGGGGATGAGGCGGATCCATCACCTATCCCTTCAAAGAGAAAGAGGGCGGCCGACCAAGGGGGGAAGTCTCGGACGATCAACTAGAACTCCCAGCCTTTATATGAGCCTCGTGAGGTGGCTCCAGCTCTTAGGCCGGGTGCTTCCAGCCGTGCACGGTGTGAGCGCAAGGATTTACTTCCCAACTTCGAGTTTCCTCCTACCCGGGGCTATCATGAGATGGGGGTGCTCAAGTCTTTGGTGACACCCGCTCGTTCTAGAGTAATTGCAGGGCGCAGTGCAGACGACATTGAAAGGGCTGCGAGTGTTTATCTCCAGAGGGTGCGTTTCCAATTTCACATTTTCTTTTATGTTGGGTCTTTCCTTTTAAGCTTGGTTTTAACACTTGACTTTTATTCTACCCCCTCATTTCTTAGGTGGTAGCCCTCCAGACCGGACTCGCTGAATCGAATCGCATCCTAGTCTCGGAGTTGAAGACTCTTACTGAAGAAAAGAAAAAAGGAGGCTCATCACTACAAGAAAAAGATATCCCCCTTGAGGAAATCTCTAGAGATGTCGGATGCTCGGCTCACGAGCAAGAGACGGAGAACGACAACTTGCGTTCTATTTTGGCTCATGCTCCAGAGGAGGCGATTGAGAAGTATAAGGCCTCAGCTGAGTATGCCAGAGATCTTGAGATATCTGTGGAGCAATATAAGACGCCGACTGATTATGCTAAGGCTTTGAATTCTTATGGAGGGAAGGCGATGGCAGCGTCTATCAAACTTTCCAAGGAATGGATTATGGCCGAGCATCCTTCTATAGACCCTTCTAGTCTAGATAGGTTTCTTGCGCAGCGCAAGGGGAAGGAGAGTGGAGCACAGTTATCCAGGTCACTTGGACATTCATTACGAGGTGGTAGTGGGGATGTCTCCCCTTCGAGCTAAAGCATTTCTTAGTTGTTGTTTTCTTTGCTAGCTTTTCTTTTTTCGTGTTTACTTTTGTTTATCTCATTATCTCCTACTTGTCTGAGGTGTGGGCAAGAATTTCTCATATGTATAAATACATTTTTCGTTCGCTATTATTAGTGTTGAGTGCATTGTTCCTTAACTTGCTGTCTCTCGTGTCGTTCTTCTTCATTTTCTTTTCACTGTTTGATAGTGCGAGGGAGTGGCTGTCAGAGTTTAGTGGTCGATGGCCCTAGCCAATTTTAGCCTTGTGTTACCCCGTGCCTAGCCGTGTTGGCTATGTCGACCGTCGGGAGAGGGGTCTAGCGGTTAAGGGCCTTAGTCAATTTTGGCTTGTTAAGGTTTCCGCCTAACTGCGTAGGATATGTCGACCGTCGAGAGAGGGGTCTAGCGGTTAAGAGCCTTAGCCAATTTTTGGCTTAATAAGGCTCTCCGCCTAGTCGTGTAGGCTATGTCGATCGTCTGGAGAGGGGTCTAGCGGTTAAGGGCCTTAGCCAATTTTTGGCTTGTTAAGGCTCTCCGTCTAGCCGCGTATGCTATGTCGACCTTCAGGAAAGGAGTCTAGCGGTTAAGGGTCTTAGCTAATTTTTGTTTGTTAAGGCTCTCCACCTAGCCGCGTAGGCTATGTCGAACACTTTCTGCAGACATGTCACATGGTCAACGGCCTTAACACTTTTTACCACCATATCGTCGACGTAGGCTTCTATGACATTTCCAATCAACTCCTAGAAGACCCTATTCACCATCCTCTGGTAAGTTGCCCCTGCATTCGTTAGGTCAAAAGGCATGGCAGTGTAACAGTAGGTTCCAGAATCTGTGATGAACGATGTCTTCTCCTGGTCGCACTCAGCCATAGAGATTTGATGATACCCCGAGAAAACGTCTAGGAAGCGAGCCTCTCGTAACCCGATGTGGCGTCGACGAGGTGGTATATCCGTGGGAGCGGGTATGAGTCCTTAGGGCATGCCTTATTCAATCTGGTATAATCTACGCACATTCGCCACTTCCCATTTGACTTTTTTACTAGCACAATGTTGGCTAACCATTCGGGTACCGTACCTCTCGGATGAAACATGCTTGCATTAGCTTTTCCACTTCCGCCCTTACTATTTCTTACCTTTCGGGGGTGAGGTTCTTTTTCTTCTGCTTTACTGGTTTGGCTTCAGGTAGGACTCCGAGGCGATGCTGATCGAGTGCTGGGCTGACCCCAGTAATATCACTTGGGCTCCATGCAAAGACGTCTAGGTTGTCTGTCAGGCACCTCACCAGCTTTCCTTTTTCGTCAGAGTCCAACTTAGCCCCGATGCTGACCTCCCGGCCCTCCATTATGGAAATCTTTTCGATCTTAAGTGGCTCAATCCGCCCTCTCGGAGGTTCGACTTCAAACATCATGACTGATGGGGCTCTTCTAACTGATATACTGTTGACATAACATTTCCTGGATGCTTGCTGATCTCCCCGCACACACCTGACTCCCCTGTTGTCAGGAATTTCAGGACTGGTGATAGGTCGAGGGGATGGCCCCAGCTGCGTTGAGTAACGGCCGACCGTAGATTGCATTATAGGCCATGGGGGTCTTAAAAGACCAAAAAGCTTGCCACAATTACCACAGTGGTCGGATCTGTGCCTAGCGTGACCGGGAGCTCTACAGTACCTTCTGGGATCACCGTGGCTCCTCCATAGCCTTGCAAGGGGGTGTTCACGATTTTTAACTTGTCAAGTGGGACCTTCAGGCCTAAAAAAGTGTCCCAAGTGAGTACATTTGCGGCACTTCCCCCGTCGACCAATACTCTTTTGACATCAAAATCAGCTATGTCGCCTACTATTACTAGGGCATCATCATGGGGGTGTGCCACACCTACCAAGTCTTCCTCGCCAAAAGTGATGCTTTGGCTGAACCTTGCCTTCTTTTGGATGGAGCAAATCCTGAGAGAGCGCGCGTAGCTTTTCCTTGCTGAGTTTGAATCTCCCCCTCCTGCTAACCCTCATGTAATCATGTTTATCACTCCGGCCCTAGGTGGGGAACGATCCTCCATCTTTTGCTTCCCCCGGTTATCCTTCACATACTTGCCAAGAGACCCCGCCTTAGGTAGCGCTCGATCTCCTCCTTCAGTTGCAGGCACTCTTCAGTATCATGCCCGTGATCCTTGTGGAAATGACAATATCTACCCTGGTTTCTTTTGCCCGCTGGCGTTACCATGGGTCTCGGCCATTTTAGCTCTTTCATATCTCATATTTCCATCAATAGTTTGGCATGGGGGGTGTTTGAAGGGGTGAACGCCCTGGACTCCTCTCGTTTGTGCCTGGCTGGCCAGTCTTGGGCGGCCTCTTTCACCATCTGCTCACTCCTTGGCCTATTTTTGTTGGCAGGTCTTAGCTCGTCCCCGGCCTTGCGCTTGTGACTTTCTACTTCCCATCTCTCTCTGAGGTTCTTTGTGACCTTCTCCGCCTCCTCAACATCAACATACTTGTCTCCCTTTTTCAATAGGTCGTGCATTGATTCTGGGGGGGGTTCTTAGAAAGTGACATCTTGAAAGCTCGGTTCCGAGTTCCATTCATCAACGCAGTCACCACCGCCGACATCTGAAGGTCCTCTATTCCAAGGGTCGCACGGCTAAATCTAGCCAGATATTCCTACAGAGACTCATCTTTCTCCTGGACCACCTGCATCAGTCCAATGGTTGTCCTCCTCTTTCTTTTGCTACTCGGGAAGTAGGCTACAAAGCTCCTGGAAAGTTCATCAGATGCTCGGATAGATCGGGGGGGGCAAGTGTTGCCACCCAGTCTCTGGCTTCCTTCCTGAGAGTCGGGGGAAAAGACCAGCACATTACCCCATCGGGTGCTACATAGAGTCTCATCAGATCAACGAAGGTCCGCAGATGGTCAAGTGGATCTGTGACCCCATCGTAAGCCTCTATCATATGCTGCTTAAAGCCTTTAGGTAAAGGGACCGCCATGATCTCGGGCGCAAATGGTCCTCTTATAGGACAATCGGCCGCGCTTCTCTTTTCTTTTAGAAATTACGTCATCAATTTTCTTCGTCATGATCTCTTCCATTCTCCGCTCCAGATCTGCCGGGGAAGGGACGGACTGCAAGACCGTCATCCCTGGAGCCCCCGAGCCTGTGATCACCGATTGGATGGTACTGGGGTAGAGGCGGAGCCTCTACCAAATGTGGTGGAATGGCGGCTCTTTGCGTTTGATTCTGCAAGAGGGTCATCATGACCGCTAACTAGGTCTCTAGGGCGCTGAACTGGCTTTGCGTCACATACTACGACGGCGGCGGCAGATCGTGGCCTCCGACGATCGATTCTGATTCTGCCTCCGTCGTTGCTGCTCTTAGGCGAGTGTCACTTCGTGTTTGTCTTCTCGACATGACCTTTGTGTTCAGTGGAAGAAATTCCCACAGACGGCGCCAATGAAATGGTTGTGGAACAATACCCTTCTATCTGTCTGGTAGCGTTCGGCGTCCGACTACTCCGTCAAGTGTGTGACCTGAAAAACGAAGGCGGGGCTTTGTTCACGAAATAATTCTTTCGATTTAAAACTACCACAAGTGTACGGTTCGTAACAAGTAATAAAGTGAATTTTTAAAAGTCCGAATATCATCCCTCAGAGATTGAGTAGTTCAATTCTATATAATCTAGCCTTAAACGAATCTAATTGAGTGATAATATGGTCTAAATGCAAAAAACACTAATTTTAATTAAAAACTCTAATTTCTATTGAAAACCTTAATTTCGAAATTTCTCTAATTAAACGACTCAAACACTCAAATAAATGAAATTATGCAAATTCAAAAGTTAATTTAGGGAAATGAATCAAACTAAAGTCACTAGGGTCACGAATCCCCAATTGAAGTTATAAAAACCCTAATTTCATAAAATTAATGACCCGATGGAAATTTGCCAATTCAATGTTCCTAATTCTATCCAATATATTCTCTCAATATATATTAGACCTATTCTTGCACACCACCAGCCTATATCTCTATGGATGATGCAAATATACAAGAATGCATGTGGTTTTGTGAACAATTAAAGAATTACATACAACATAGAGGTATATCTCTATCCCCTATCGGACCCTATGTTAATTTACACCTTATCGAACCTATTCCACTTCTCTCGAATGTAAGAAATAAGTCATCAACACTCACACAATCATTGGCCACTATTTGTAAAAGAAAATTAATGCATGTAAACCAATCAAATTATCCAAACGAGTCTTTATATTAAATTCATGAAATATGGAATTAAAATAACAAACAACGATTCATCGAT
Organism: Olea europaea var. sylvestris; assembly: GCF_002742605.1. Taxonomy (NCBI): domain Eukaryota; kingdom Viridiplantae; phylum Streptophyta; class Magnoliopsida; order Lamiales; family Oleaceae; genus Olea; species Olea europaea. The sequence continues at coordinate 14,947,816 of NC_036243.1, read as the reverse complement.
CACCTAGTAATTGAAAACCTAGCCTAGAATATTCATAATTACAAAAAAAAAAATGAAATTAATAAATAGAAGGAATAGCACCCGTATGAAAATTCTTGAAATCTTGAATAAAACCTTGAAAACCCGTTTGAATTCTTGTGAAATTGCCTTCAAGTTCATGTTCCTTGCCTCCAAAAGTTGCATTTTTCTTCTCCCTGGAAGTTCTGCCCTATTTCTGATGAATTTTGGCTTTTATATCATGTCCTAGCGAAACCCCGAAAGAGTTTCAATTCATAACGGAAGTTCAGAATTTTCGTCAAATTTTCAAGCCATGCGGCCGCATGGTTCAAATTTTCTGCTCAACAAAATCCCTGCCTCCTCATGTGCGACCGCATGGTATAGTTACATGCGACCGCAAGGTTGTAACTTTACAACCTTGCTATCTTGGTCCCTGAACCCCGTTTTCTCTTTTCTTGATCTCTTTTCTTTCTTTCCTTTGTTTCATTATCAAATATTGACTCCTAATTGATGTTTGGGTCAATCAATTCCTTGATCACTTGCTCCGCTCATCTTTTGATTAATTATAATTTAGTCCTTCATCTTTCACTTTTCTTCAATTCAGTCCAATGTTATTTCTTTCTTCCTCCGATCATCTTGTATCGTCCTCAAACTCATACTTGATATATTTTCATTCTAGTTCTGCACTTTAGCTCAACTTTCCAATATTTGCACCTTTGGTCCCCGAACTATTATTTTGTTCCATTTTGGTCCCTTTTCGGCTCTTTTCTTCTGAATTTCATCTTTTCCATAGAAACACCTACATTGCATGAATTTAATGAGATTAAGTCACAATTCAATTACTTTGTCCATATTTAAGTCATATTTGTGAACTAAATAAGAGTGTAAGCACACTTATCAAATCCCCCAAATTTAAACTATTGTTTGTCCTCAATCAATGTAGTGACTTAATGCTAAACAAACATGGCTTAATAGCTTGCCGTGTCTGAGGATTGGACTTAGTAATAATAATAGAAACAATATCAAGAGTGCGAGAATTGAATCAACCTTTACTCATCAAATGCAATACTCAACGTGTGTGTGTGAGCTCATGCCAACATATCAAGCTTATGATTAGTTTATTCCCCACCCATAGTGGTCAAATTTATCCTTACGTCACTCGAGAGATACACAATCCCCAAATGTATTATTTTCACACAATTTCTCCGGGGTGTATTCTAAGGTTAGGAGTTTAAACAATTCTAATCCTTACCCTCTCTTAGTTTGGATAGATTTTACCATTACAAGTTCACATATCAACAAGTAGAGACTCTCCTTATTTTGATTGCTTCAGCCTTTAGGATTAAAATTAAGCTACTTGCCTCGCATTGAGGTTATAGTTCTATCAACCAAATGTCCAACGAGGGCTTTTATTTTTTAATTTTTTTTGTGTCATCTTCTCATTTGCTTTCTATATAACCCATGTAACGAGCTTTAGGCGATGACTCCCAAACCAGTTGGCTTTTTTTTTTTTTGTAAAGACATCCACACATCCTTAGTGACTTTTTAGGGTCCAC
>NC_036243.1:14917946-14945932 GCF_002742605.1 Olea europaea var. sylvestris | reverse complement strand
TATATATATATATATATATATTTTTTTTTTAATTAATTTTTTTAATTTTTTTTTTGTTATCTTCTCATTTGCTTTCTATATAACCCATGTAACGAGCTTTAGGCGATGACTCCCAAACCAGTTGGCTTTAGGGCACCGGGTTTTAAACCCTTGCAGTCTTATTCACTCGAGTTATAAAGGCTCGATAAGATGACTTTTTATCAATTCTCCTTTTTCTTGCTTTCTATATGACCCTTGTAACGAGCTTTAGGTCGATGACTCCCAAACTAGTTGGCATTAGGACATCAGGTTTTAAACCCTTACAGACTTACTTGCTCAAGTCATAAAGGCTTTTTGAGAGAAGTGATAATTTTCCACTTTTTACTTTATGCCCCTTCTTTGTTTTTCTAGACATTTGACTTCCAAAACCATCCTCACTTGAAACTTTCACCTATTTCTCACCTTTTGGGTTTAAACAATCCATACATTATAATTTCATGCACGGAGCCTCCACTTATCTCCATGTTCCCCTACAATGGCTCAATCATCTCCAAACTATCTTAAAGTGGTATTACGACTTAATGTTATAGAAGGTTATTCTAGGTTTCTCCTAATTTATTCTAAAATTCCAATCAATAACTTAACACGTGAAGCATGAGTGGCATGCAAAAGAATGTCAAGCAATGCATCAACAAGTATTAGCAGATTAAATCCTGCACTAAATCCACAGTTTCTAGCTTATACATGTCTAATAATAACATCATAGCCGGCAAGGCTACCAAACCCACACAAGCATGCAAACGTTCATCAAGATTCACTCATCAAGCATGCATCATGTAAAAACTTGTCAAAATTAACGATGGATTGTGAATATGCAGAATAATTACATGTCAAATACTTGTTTGAAATTATGCTACCATCTTCCAAACTTATACAATACATTGTCCTCAATGTAAAATGTAAAGTTAAAATGACAGAATTTAAAACATGTACACAACTTGGCAATAAGAGATTAACAAAACTCCCCTGATCAATTCGGTGGCTGTGGTATGAAGCTGGGACCCGCAGCATCATTTTCAGGAGGAGGTGGGAGGCGAGATAGGACTTGTCTCAGCAACTCGGACTGCTGTGCTTGCTTGACCTGAATGGCTTGAAGACTACTTTCCATATTTCCCAAGTGATCCCAAGTTTCGTTCACACGCCACTGTATGCCATCCATTCTCCCAGCGTACATGTTGAACCTACCATTCATAGTCTCTACTTCCCTTCTTGCAGCTGTGGCTTCATTCAAAGCACCTTTTGTGTAGTCTCAAGAGGAGTAGAAGTCTCTCTGTACTTTTTTAACAGTGGTGGTCATCGTCTCGAACCTCTGCTAGAGATTTTGTATATCCCTGCTAGTTCCAGTGGCTGTGACAAATATCTATCGAAGTAGCTGTGAATCCATCTCAACTGGTTGTGGTGGGGCTTGTGGTAAGTGTAAATCTTCAGCAGCTTGTCCTTCTTCCTACGCATTTTGTCTTTGCTGCTCAAGTCTGTCTTGTTCTCTCTTCCTTACCCTAGCTCGTTCCTGAGCTTCAAATGTAGTGAGCTTTATCAATGGGCTTGATTTCTCAGGCATCTCCCCTACCTCAACTATAACACCGGCGGTAAGACATATCCCGCTAATCAGACTAGGGAAGATCATCGAAGACCGCCTATCTCCCCAGGTTCCCAAATTTTGTATCTGGTCAAAGATAAGAGTAGCCAAATCAACTTTGCATCCTCAGACTAAATGATATATGAACCTAGCAGTTTGATCCGTGAAAGTTGTCCAATGTGATGTGGGTTGGATATTATGGCACATGAAGACCCAGAGGATGGCTATGGAAGGAGTAAGCTCAATTTGATGCCACTCTGCAATGGGTAGGGACCAAGCATTTTCCCTTCCCAAGAAAACCTCCGCCACTTCATTCCAATTGAATTGAGTGGGAATCGGGACCACATTGTCTAAATTAAGATTGTAGAAGTCATGAATGACGGCTGGGGAAAACATTATCCACTTACCTCACACCCACGTCTGGTGTAAGTGTTCAGAATCCGGAGTCTCAATTTCATTATTGAAGTTTGCATAAAATTTGCGGACTATACTTTCATAAACCGGGTGTGGCTTTTCTACAATCTTCTCCCATCCACAGATTCGTATCAGATTTGTCAACTCAAAACCACGGAAATCATCTAACCAGACCTGTCTCTCTGGTATCATGCCCCAATGGCGTATTATGTTCTCATATCAAGCTAATGTTTCTGCATCACAGAATCTTCACACACCTCCTATTAGCTCTCTGGTGTGGGCTGTGCTGGAGGAGGAACCAACTTTTTCTTTACCTTTTGATGTTCTCTTCGGCGGCATCTTAGACAAATAAGGAACAAAGTGTATCAAGTTCTTGAAGTAAGAAAACGATAAAGAATATCATTGTCATGCAAGAATCTCCCAAACTTTCTTCAAAATGTGTGCAATATTCAATGCATGGAAGTCAGTGTAACATCAATATTGCATTAATGAGAAAAACTCAAAACTATGGCTCTAACATGCACTTTTTGAAAATTCGACCCATGATTAAGTGACCAACTTCAGCCCCGAGCATCACAGAGAAATATGAAAATTTCCCCGGACAAGGTCCGGGCATATGAAAGTACTCATTGTGATCTAGCATATATCCAAATTTCACTACAATTGGAGGTCGTTTGGTTAGGAAAATACATGGACGAAGTTAGTGACGTGAGTTGACATGGCTTAGCAATTATGTGGTTATGTGCACAAATATGTGAGGCTAACGTTTTCTAACAAAATTCCATCAGATTTCTCATCTAGTACGCCTCACATTAACAATGTAAATCATCACACAAATGAAAAGTTCAAAATATCGAATCATATGTCTCATTGACATTTAATCGAACACGTTGTGTGCATTGGGAAATTCCTTCACTTTGTTTTTAATTTACACTTAGGGCTTGTCCACAATCAATGATGTGAATAATGATAAGTGTGTTGGAGATTGATTGTATGTGAAGGTAGATTAGGGGGGGGGAAATTGGGGTGTTCGTGTGAGAGTGATTTGGGGGTGGAACAAAGGAAAAAAAATGGGTTGTTTAGCAAGTGACGGGTTAATAACCCGTCAATTATACACCTTACGACACCATGTGACCGCATGGTGTAGGAAGTTTGGGGGATTAGATTTTCGATTATGGACCCCTTGTCCATGCGGCCGCATGGACCAAGCCAAATTTTATTTTTTTTAAACTAAAGCAAACTTACAATTATACCCCAAACACACCTTTGAAATTTAAAAATCCCTCGAAATTGATTTTCAATTTCAAAATTGACTTGACTCTACATATTTCGAAAATTATTATATATTTTTTTTAAATCTCGAAAAATAAAACGAACGACGTTGAACCACAAAATTCATTATTTCATACTCAAACACCCAAAATACTTTCTTTAACCCCGACTCATGCAACTATAACGTGTAGTGCCTAGACTATCATGCGTGAATGATCGATGACCTAATAAAACATACGAAATGTAAACAAATTCCTAAACAAATGCAATAAAATAAATTGAAGGATACAATGGGTTGCCTCCCACCCAACGCTAGTTTATAGTCGATAGCTCGACTTTCCTGTATCTTCTTCACGTTGGGTTGTTGAGTTGCACAGTGGACTTCTGCTTAGAGAAATTACAGCCCCAATAATGTTTCAGTCTTTGCCCATTAACGATGAAAGTGCCTTTGGTCTCGTGACTCACTTCAATAGCCCCATATTGCATCACATTAGTTATGGTATAGGGACCTGACCACCTTGTTCTTAGCTTTCCTGGGAAGAGTTTGAGTCTAGAATTGTACAATAACACTTTCTGCCCAATTTCAGACTCTCGCCTCTGAATGTTTAAATCATGCCATCTCTTGGTGCGCTCTTTGATCAATTTTGAGTTCTCGTAAACTTCCATTCTCATCTCATCCAATTCATTAAGTTGCAGCAGTCATTTTTCACCAGCAGCTTTGAGATCCATATTCAACTGTTTCATAGCCCAATATGCTCGATGCTCCAACTCCAATGGTAGATGACACGCTTTCCCAAAAACCAGGCGGTATGGAGACATTCCTATTGGTGTCTTAAACGGTGTTCTGTATGCCCACAGTGCATCGTCCAACTTCTTAGACCAATCTTTTCGGGATGAGTTCACTGTAACTTCCAGTATTCTCTTTAACTGCCTGTTCGAAATTTCAACTTGCCCATTGGTTTGTGGATGATATGGAGTTGCTACTTTATGTTTTACCCCATATTTGTTCAACAGCTGCTCTAATTGACGATTTATGAAGTGTTTGCCCCCATCACTTATTATTGCCCTCGGTGTGCCATATCTTGTAAATATGTACTTCTTCAAGAACTCTATCACCACTTTCGCGTCATTAGTAGGCAATGCAATAGCTTCCACCCACTTAGAAACATAGTCAACGGCCACCAGGATATATTGATTTGAGTACAATGGGGAAAAATGTCCCATGAAGTCTATTCCCCATACATCAAATATTTCAACCTTCAAGATGTAATTTAGTGGAATCTCATTTCTTCTTGAGATATTTCCAGTTCGTTGACATTTATCGCATCTCTTCACATACTCGAACTTGTCTCTGAATAAAGTAGGCCAATAGAAACCCGACTGTAGTATCTTTGCAGCCATCTTTGAAGCTCCAAAATGCCCAGCAGATGCAGAAGAGTGACAATGTTCTAGAATCTCAGGTACCTCATCTTTAGGAATACATTCTCTGATTATCTGATCTGTGCCTCTTCTGTACAGAATGGGTTCCTCCCAAAAGTAATACTTCAGCTTTGCGAAGAACTTCTTTTTTTGATGGCTAGAATACTCTGGTGGCGAGATGGACTTAACAAGGTAATTAACAATATCAGCGTACCATGAGACTATTTCTACTCCAAAAATTTGCTCATCTGGAAAGATTTCATTGATGTCTACTGACATCTCAGGTTCATTCCGTTCCAATCTTGATACGTGGTCAGCTACCACATTTTCACTGTCCTTCTTATCCTTGATCTCAATATCGAACTCTTGCAACAACAATATCCAACGGATCAATCTCGGCTTAGCATCCTTCTTTGTCATAAGATACTTCAGAGCGGCATGATCTGTGTAGACAATGACCTTAGACCCAACAAGATACAATCTGAACTTGTCGAATGCATAAACCACAGCTAACAATTCCTTCTCAGTCGTCACATAGTTGATTTGGGCATCGTTCAAAGTTCTACTTGCATAGTATATCACATGAAAGATTTTATTCTTTCTTTATCTCAATACCACACCAACTGCATGATCATTCGCATCACACATTAGCTCAAAGGGCAAATCCCAATCAGGTGACATAATCACATGTGCTGTTGTGAGTTTTTCCTTCAAAGTATTGAACGCTATCAAACATTCCTCATCAAACTCAAAAGATACCTCTTTCATTAGCAAGTTGCACAGAGGCTTGGTGATTTTGGAGAAGTCCTTTATAAACCTCCTGTAAAACCCTGTATGCCCAAGGAAACTTCGAACTCCTTTTACTGATGTAGGTGGTGGTAATTTCTCAATAACCTGAATTTTCGCCTTATCCACCTCTATTCCCTTTGCCGATACTCTATGTCCCAAGACTATTCACTCTTGAACCATGAAATGACATTTCTCCCAGTTCAATACTAAGTTCGTTTCTCTGCATCTTTGCAAAACCAGATTTAAGTGATCCAAACACTCATCAAATGAGGTCCCAAAGACCGAGAAGTCATCCATAAAGATTTCAATGAATTTCTCCACTATATCTGAGAAAATTGCCATCATGCATTGCTGAAATGTGGCAGGAGCATTGCAAAGTCCAAATGGCATTCTTCGGTATGCGAAGGTACCATAGGGGCATGTGAAGGTGGTCTTCTCCTGATCATCCGGTGCCACTGGTATCTAATTATAACATGAATACCCATCCAGAAAATAGTAATGGGAATGGCCTGCCAATCTCTCCAATATATGATCTATAAACGGAAGAGGGAAGTGATCTTTCCTTGTAGCGGTATTTAGTTTGCGATAATCAATGCAAACTCTCCACCCCGTTACCGTCCTTGTCAGAATCAACTCATTCTTTTCATTTTGAACTACTGTAATTCCTCCTTTCTTGGGCACAACTTGCACTGGACTAGTCCATTTACTATCTGATATCGGGTAGATTATTCTAGCATCTAGAAGTTTTATCACCTCAGCTCTTACTACCTCCTTCATGTTTGGGTTTAGCCTCATTTGACTTTCAACTGTTGGTCGAAAATTCTCCTCCATGAGAATTTTATGCATACATAAGGAAGGGCTGATCCCTTTGATATCAGCTATGGTCCACCCAATTGCTTGATTGTTATCTCGAAGCACCCTAAGCAGTTTTTCTTCCTCCACTTCACTAACCATGTTTGAAATTATCACTGAAAGTGTATTGGACTCCCCCAAATATGCATATCTTAAGTGTGGGAGCAGCTACTTAAGTTCCAACTTTGGTGGCTTCAGAATAGATGGCTGTGATTTCTCTGGCCCTGTCCCAAGCTCCTCAAAGTATCGTTTTCGCGTGTAAGGTGGGTTGGACTCCAAAAATCTTGCACACATTTCTATGTCCACAGAATCAGAATTTGTGGATTTAGAATGTGCAATGCAGGCCTCCAATGCATCTGATGGATTTTGCAGTGTAAATGACTCTTCAATCATTTTATCAATCATGTCAACCTTGAAACATCTGTCAGTCTCTATTGGCAGTTTCATGGCCTTGAAGACATTGAATGAAACCTGTTCTTCTCCCAATCTTAGTATCAACTGCCCATTCTGAATGTCGATCAAAGCTCTGCATGTGGCCAAGAATGGTCTGCCGAGTATTAAAGGAACATCTTTATCTTCTTCCATATCCAGAATCAGAAAGTTTGCTGGGAATATGAACTTCTCCACTTTAACTAATACGTCTTCAATTATTCCTCGTGGATGTGTCAATGATCTGTCAGCCAACTGTAAGGTCACCGTGGTAGCTTTAACTTCTCCCAATCCTAATTTCCTGAAACAGACAATGGCATTAAGTTAATACTTGCACCAAAATCACATAAAGCTTTATCAAAATAAAATTCACCAATGGTACAAGGGACAGTGAAACTCCCTGGATCTTTCAATTTTGACGGGAGCTTTCTCTGAATCCTGACACTGCACTCCTTTGTTAGCATAACTGTCTCATGATCTCCTAGCTTCCTTTTGTTTGATAGGATGTCTTTCAGGAATTTTGCATAGCTAGGCATCTGGACCAGTGCTTCAGCGAATGGGATGTTGATATGGAGCTTCTTGAAGACTTCGAGAAACTTTTTGTATTGATGTTCCATCTTTTGCTTCTTCAGCCTCTGTGGGAACGGTATGGGTGGCTCATAGGGGTTCACAGCTACAGTTTCTTTATCCCTTGAGTTTCCTTTATTTGCTCTCGGTGTTGGCTCTTCTGTATGTTCTTCTTGCTCCAAAATCTCTTCTACTTCAGGAGAGATCTCTTCTCTGTTTGTCACGGGATTATTCACTTGTCTCTCAGGTAATTCCACTCCACTTCTCGTTGTTATAGCCTTTGCATGCTCTTTCGGATTAACTTCTGTGTTACTTGGCAGGCTGCCTAGTGCTCTACCTGTTAATGCAACTGCCATCTGTCCCATCTGAGTTTCCAAATTCTTAATAGCTGTATTCTGGTCTTGAAGAGTGGCTTCTATCTTTTTCATGAATTTGTTGTTCGCCTCCATATATTGGTTGGTCTGTTCCACGAATTTACCGAACATTTCTTCCAATTGAGGCTTCTTCTCTTGCTGTTGATATTGCCCCTATGGCCTGTTCTGATTTTGGTTACTCCAAGAAAAGTTGGGGTGCTTTTTCCAGCTTGGGTTGAAGGTCTCTCCATACACGTTATTCTGCTGGCGTTGTCCCCATTGAGCAAAATCTGCTTGCTCTTTTCCTTGTGTCAAAATTGGGCATTCTGCTGTCACATGCTCAGCTCCACATTCCTCACAATTTGCCTTCTTTGTCTGCGCTACGTTAGCTGACTGGGTGATGTTTTCCACCTTGTGAAATAAGGAATCAATCTTAGCAAATAATGCTGAATATACATCCACTTCATAAACTCCTGGTGTTTTCTTTGGTACTGCTCATTCCCACATTGCTGAGGTTGTAGCCATTGTCTCATATAACTTCAATGCTTCATCAATTGTTTTTGTGGACAATGACCCATTTGCTGAAGAGTCGGCCATGCTCTTGAAAGCTAGAAGTAGCCCGGTATAGAAATATTGGACCTGAAGTCCCTTGCTTATCTCGTGGTGTGGACACTTTCTTAGTAGATTTTTGAATCTGTTCTAAGCCTCATCAAAATTCTCAGATTCACCTTGCCTGAAGATAGATATGTCGTGCTTTAGCTTTGCTATCTTGGCCGGTGGGAAGAACTTAGTACAGAACTTCTGAGCTAGGTCATTCCAGGTAGTAATGCTGGCTATCGGCTGAAAATCAAGCCATTCAATCGCTTTGTCCCGCAAAGTATGTGGAAACAGTCTTAATCTTATGGCGTCGTCAAAGATTCCTTGATATCTGAAGTGCTGGCACATTTCTAAGAAGTGTGAGATGTGCGTGTGTGGATTCTCTTCAATTCTTCCATAAAACTGATGTCCGTTCTGGAACAATTGTATCACATTTGTCTTCAACTGAAAATTTGGCTGCCCGAACGGTGGATATACAATGCTGGATTGGCTTTGAATGATTTGAGGGGTCATGAACTCTCCAACGAGCATGTTTCCTTCGTCTTCTTCCCCTCTTTCATTGGCTTGTACAACAGGATTGTGTTGTACGTTCTCATCTGATTTCTCGCTGCTCTGTTTTCTCTCTGCCTTCTTCTAAAGCTTCATTCGATCACTAGGTCGGCTGGAAGTAGATCTCCTTCAGCAGATCTTGACATGCACTTCTGCAATAGAATTCAATTTAAAGACTTAAGTAACTAAAATATGCACTTATGTAATAAAACTAACTACCAATAAAATGAACTAAAATAAATTAAAAATAAAAGTTCGAATTAGTGCTAATTGAATAAAATTAAACGAATACTCAATCCCCGGCAACGACGCCAAAAACTTGTTCACGAAATAATTCTTTCGATTTAAAACTACCGTAAGTGTACGGTTCATAACAAGTAATAAAGTGGATTTTTAAAAGTCCGAATATCGTCCCTCAGAGATTGAGTAGTTCAATTCTATATAATCTAGCCTTAACCGAATCTAATTGAGTGATAATATGGTCTAAATGCAAAAAACCCTAATTTCAATTAAAAACCCTAATTTCTATTAAAAACCCTAATTTCTCAATTAGAAACCCTAATTTCGAAATTTCTCTAATTAAACGACTCAAATACTCAAGTAAATGAAATTATGCAAATTCAAAAGTTAATTTAGGGAAATGAATCAAACTAAAGTCACTAGGGTCACGAATCCCCAATTGAAGTTATAAAAACCCTAATTTCATAAAATTAATGACCCGATGGAAATTTGCCAATTCAATGTTCCTAATTCTATCCAATATATTCTCTCAATATATATTAGACCTATTCTTGCACACCACCAGCCTATATCTCTATGGATGATGCAAATATACAAGAATGCATGTAGTTTTGTGAACAATTAAAGAATTACATACAGCATAGAGATATATCTCTATCCCCTATCGGACCCTATGTTAATTTACACGTTATCGAACCTATTCCACTTCTCTCGAATGTAAGAAATAAGTCATCAACACTCACACAATCATTGGCCACTAATTGCGAAAGAAAATTAATGCATGTAAACCAATCAAATTATCCAAACGAGTCTTTATATTAAATTCATGAAATATGGAATTAAAATAACAAACAACGATTCATCGATCACCTGGTAATTGAAAACCTAGCCTAGAATATTCATAATTACAAAAAAAAAATGAAATTAATAAATAGAAGGAATAGCACCCGTATGAAAATTCTTGAAATCTTGAATAAAACCTTGAAAATCCGTTTGAATTCTTGTGAAATCGGCTTCAAGTTCGTGTTCCTTGCCTCCAAAAGTTGCATTTTTCTTCTCCCTAGAAGTTCTGCCCTATTTTTGATGAATTTTGGCTTTTATATCATGTCCTCGCGAAGCCCCGAAAGAATTTCAATTTAAAACGGAAGTTCAGAATTTTCGTCAAATTTTCAAGCCATGCAGCCGCATAGTTCAAATTTTCTGCTCAACAAAATCCCTGCCTCCTCATGTGCGGCTGCATGGTATAGTTACATGCGGCCGCAAGGTTGTAACTTTACAACCTTGCTATCTTGGTCCCTGAACTCCGTTTTCTCTTTTCTTGATCTCCTTTGTTCCATTATCAAATATTGACTCCTAATTGATATTTGGATCAATCAATTCCTTGATCACTTGCTCCGCTCATCTTTTGATTAATTGCAATTTAGTCCTTCATCTTTCACTTTTCTTCAATTCAGTCCAATGTTATTTCTTTCTTCCTCCGATCGTCTTGTATCGTCCTCAATCTCATACTTGATATATTTTCATTCTAGTTCTACACTTTAGCTCAACTTTCCAATATTTGGACCTTTGGTCCCCGAACTATCGCTTTGTTTCGTTTTGGTCCTTTTTTAGCTCTTTTCTTCTGAATTCCATCTTTTCCATAGAAATACCTACATTGCATGAATTTAACGAGATTAAGTCACAATTCAACTACTTTATCCATGTTTAAGTCATGTTTGTGAGCTAAATAAGTGTGTAAAAACACACTTATCAGGCTTCATCCCCGTTTTACATCCGGCATGAGAATTAGTTTTTAGACTTGAAAAAAATGCAATTGGAATTCAGATGGCTAAAGAGAGAGAGAGAGAGCCCTTTACCTATGTCACATCCGGGGGTATTTATAGATATTGAGAGCTGGATAATCGCTGGGCGGTTGTGGTGCCACGTGTCCCACGTTGGCATTCCCACTACCCCCACATTCTGAGTGGGGGGTCTTTAACTTTCCGCCTGGAGGTTGTTCCCGTATTAACTGCCATGGAACCTAGTCGATTCACTAGAGGTTTTATGGCTAAGTGTTTGGATAGGCAATTTCATGCTCGTTGAAGACTTCGCGTAGAGGTAGAGTGATCTCTAGGGATAGTGGATAGAGCGTCCCCTGGGGGTTGTGGTAGAGCGCCCATGGGGGGTCGACGATCTCGCATAGTGGTAGAGCGCCCCTAGGGATTGTAGTAGAGATCCCTGGGGGGGTCGACGGCCTCATGTAGTGGTAGAGCGCCCCCTAAAATTTGTAGTAGAGCGCCCCTGGGAGGGGTAGACAGCATCGCGTAGTGGTAGAGCACCCCCTGGAGTTTGTGGTAGAGCGCCATCTCGTAGTGGTAGAGCACCCTTTGGGGGTTGTGGTAGAGCGCCCCTTGGGGGGTTGACGGCCTCGCGTAGTAGTAGAACACCCCCTGGGGTTGTGGTAGAGCACCCCTGGGGGGTCAACGGTCTCGCGTAGTGGTAGAGCGCCCCCTAAGGGTTGTGGTAGAGCTCCCCCTGAGTGGTCGACGACCTCGCGTAGTGGTAGAGCGCCCCTGGGAGTCGATAGCCGTGCATGGTGGTCGAGCACCACTTGGGGATAGCGGTAGAGCACCCCTTAAGTGTCGATGACCTTGCATCAAAGTGCAATGATCCATCTTATTTGTCATCGAGGGTGGCTTCCTCAGTAATAAATTCAATTATTAAGGCTAAAGCTCATTCATCCTCGTGGCCATACAGGCGTTCAATGAGAGAAAATCAACAATGAGAAAGTTGCGTCTTTGGCATATGCTTGATGAACAAATGGCCCTTTTGCCCATTTCCAGAATTCAAGTTTGATGAACAAAGACAAGCGCTGTAGGCCAATTCTGTTTAACTCATAAGGATCGGGATCAGGTATTGTAACATGTAGTACATTAGGAATTGCTAATATTAGAAATCTTGCACTACACAATCTTGCTAATATTAGAAATCTTGCACTAAGACACACTCAATAAATTTATCAATCTTTTGCATCACCAAGAAGATGGAGAAAACAAACTACTACTACTGATTCCAGCCATAGCCATGCCACAAGCTGCATCATCAAGAAGATGTGCTAGCTCTGGGATAGCCAGCATTGGCAAGACTACCTGTACTTAACTCGGTTGAGTCCACATGAGTTTCTAGTAGCCATTTTATAATATCCTTAAGTTGTACCTCAGTTGGAGTGACACCAAGCAACCTGTTGGGTTTTTGATACCCAATAAATCCCGGGCTATGATGTTAACGTGGGTTAATATTATTTCATAGGCATAGGCTGATGAATGAAATAAGTCCAACAACCAAGTCCATGAGCTACACCCGGCCCAATTGTATTCCTTATGGATGGCTTGAATCTTGGCCCGTTTACCCCTTTAATGGCCCAACTTAAAGCATAACCCTAGAGTATATATATGAATATAACCCTAGCCTCTTTGATATGATGATTGTGTGATTTTGAAAGAAGAAACTAGTGAATCCCGGCTGCCCCCCTTTTATGTGAGAAAAAGGTGTCCAGAAGTGTCCAGAACGCTTGTATAACGTGTGCAATTGGTGGTTCTTTCATAATATACCTTTGTGGTGTCTTCTCTTAACCTTTGTAGCGATAAATCATCATCCCTTCTTGTCCTACGTGGATAAGATTGTATAGCAACCAAGGTGAATCAATTGGTTGTGGTTTGGAGCCGTTTGGACTGGTTGTTGGTAGAGAAAGGTACGTTGAACTGAGCCTGGAAAACCACCGTTTGAAGATCCTTTTGAGAGAGCTTCCGAAACAATTGGTATCATAGCTTCAAGGTGAAGGTTTTGGCTCGTGAAATCTACCAGAAATCCTCCAGAAAATAGGCAGAAACACAGCAAAAATCAGATCGAAGAAGCTGTCCAAAAACTGTTTAAATCAGTCTCCGTTTTTCGCGTTTTCTGATCAATCCAGAAGAAGTTTGGGGAAACGGAGACCACTGCCGCGACGTACATGAGGAGGGGAACCCTTCAGGCCGGCGCGTGTTGGACGACGGCCGCGCGTGTGGAGGCACGTGAGGACCACGTACAGAGGCTTCTACAGGAGCGTGCGGGCGCGTGGACCATTTTTTGGCGATGGTCCCTTCAGGCAATTTGTTCCTCATATTATTTCTGACATTTTTCGTGTTGGAAGTTTTCTGTTTTAGGGTACACAGTAGAAACTGGACAGCATTTTTCTTCGGGCGTTCGGGACTTGATCGTGATTTTTGGTTGCTGCAGTTTCCAGAGACTTTAGGACAAATAGTGATAGTCCTAAAGTGGTGTATTTGCGTCTCTCGATATTTACAGACCTTCAGACGTGGTCCGCTCGGTATCGTGTTCTTTGTTTTTATTATTGCAGTTGAAATAAATGTGTAGAGTAATTTATTTTTTGCATTAGATGTCATCGTGTGGGGTGACATTAGGTTTGGGGTTAACATGAAGGGGTAACCATTGCCTGTTGCTAAACCTATGAATTATTTGCCTTAAATTCTTTGTGAATTTGTTGTCAATTTTTCTACATTATTAGAATTGCATGTGGCCTTAGGAAAATTACCCGGACTATTCTATGTGAATTATGTTCATACTTTACTTGTGGTCATTATTTGGCATTATTGGCAAATGTGGGTCTAAGGTAAATGCAAAAATAACATATATTTTAACTGTGGTGAAATTTGGACATAGTTGAAAGAGATTGTCCTAGGATGATAATAAAAGGAAAGATGAGGATAGAGACAAAGCGAATGTGACTTTAGGGTCAAATAGTGATCATAGTGAGGTTTATTGAGAGAATAAACCTGGTTCTTGCATTGCATCTATGTGTAATCTTTTCTGCATGTATGTGGTCACTTAATTCTGTTGCGATGTTGATTTTACACTTTCAATATGTTTGATATGTGTAATTGCATGAATTAGAGTGACTTATTACTTTGTGTAATATGTTTACATGCATAGTGGGTTAAGTTTTGTGGCATACTCTATTTGCTCTGTGAGTGGTGTGAGAGTGTGGTAGTGAGAAGAAAGTTGGGCAGCCGTTTCTCTCCTTTATCTTTGTGAGCCTGTGTGGTTTGTGAGATTATGTGAGGCAGCCATGTTAGGGTTATATTTTTCCTCTTTGTGAGCCTCCTTTGTGAGTGTTGTGAAGTAACCGACTCTTTCTTCGATTCTCTTTGAGAGTGCCACCTTCACTATTTTCTTTGTGAATTTTTTGGGAGCATTGGTGAGTGGATTAACCTTTGTGATCATCGAAAGGTGTTGTATTGCCATAGTGAGTTTGAGATGCATTAGCAGTGAGTTGGATGTCTTTTAGTAAGGTGGAGTATAGATGCCTAGAGGTGCATTGATGATATGCACGAGGGATGTAGAGTGTGACATTTGGATCACGAGTGGAGATGTGATCAAATGTCTAGGATCCTTTATCTGGAAAGAGACCCTGATCAGGTGGAGTGTGAGAGAGACACTTCTATCACTTTTGTTAGGTGGAGACCCATTATCCACGTAGGTTGGGAGAAGTGATGTGGAGATAGAGGATTATCCCGTAGACTTAGGATCTATTGTGACTCACCAGTTAGAAATGAGTTGAGTGATCTGTCTAGTGAGCGTGGTGGGCGATGAGAGGAGATATGTGTTCTCGAGGTGTAAGCAACACGGAATGGGATAGGATAAATGTGGTGGGACCTTTTCTTAGGGTCAGTTATGCATGTGTTGCATATGTGGTTGACCGTGGTTTGATTGACTTGGTGTTAATCTATGGTTCTATGTGAACATGTTTCTGAAAAGATCTGTGTGTATTATCCTATAGTATATCGTCGTCGCATGTGTATTTGCTCTTGATTGTTTATTGTTAAATATTTGCTTCTACTTGGGTGTTTTTTACCTTAGCCCCAGTAAGTACATGGAGTAGGTATGGTATATGTTTCAAGTTGGAAACACGAGGTAAGGTCTGTGATCCAATTTTATTGGCTACCTTGATTATGCAAGTGTTAACTGTGTGTTTTGATTGTTTGCAGATTTATTGGGGATCAAGGTGGAGATTTGTTGGGTTTTTGATACCCAATAAATCCCGGGCTATGATGTTAACGTGGGTTAATATTATTTCATAGGCATAGGCCGATGAATGAAATAAGTCCAACAACCAAGTCCATGAGCTACACCCGGCCCAATTGTATTCCTTATGGATGGCTTGAATCTTGGCCCGTTTACCCCTTTAATGGCCCAACTTAAAGCCTAATCCTAGAGTATATATATGAATATAACCCTAGCCTCTTTGATATGATGATTGTGTGATTTTAAAAGAAGAAACTAGTGAATCCCGACTGCCCCCCTTTTGTGTGAGAAAAAGGTGTCCAGAAGTGTCCAGAACGCTTGTATAACGTGTGCAATTGGTGGTTCTTTCATAGTATACCTTTGTGGTGTCTTCTCTTAACCTTTGTGGCGATAAATCATCATCCCTTCTTATCCTACGTGGATAAGATTGTATAGCAACCAAGGTGAATCAATTGGTTGTGGTTTGGAGCCGTTTGGACTGGTTGTTGGTAGAGAAAGGTACGTTGGACTGAGCCTGGAAAACCACCATTTGAAGATCCTTTTGAGAGAGCTTCCGCAACACAACCAATATTTCCCACCATAATATAATGCAGCACCGTCACACTTTACAAGATTAATGATACTAGGAGACTGAGTCACAATGCCCAAAGGAATATCCCAGAGAAGCATATCACATAATAGGATTTGTGTCCAGAGAATTTTCTTCTCTTCTTCTAGTGATGCCAATTGGAGCTCTATATAAAGTTGCAGCCCAAATACTTGCATTATGTGTAATTATGTGTTCGATTATATGATTATTATGGAAAATTCTTTTTACTATGATACATATGGAATTTCAAAGGTTTTATATTGTACATTTGTGATTTAGAATGTGAGACACATGTGATATTGAGACTGACAAGAAAAGTACTCATGATTATATACTTCTTCTACTTCATTGAGAGACCTTAGCCATATTCTAAATTATAGAGTTTGCCAATATGACTCATTTCATAGAGCATGTAGTTAGTGTTTTAGAGCACATGCTCATTTTTTGATGTGATTCTGCATCACGTGTAGATAGTTATGGGGCTCACTATATCTTTTGTATTCATATGAACATTTCGTGTTATTTTCATGGTAAAAGTTGAAATTTCGACTTATCTTTATTGTGTTGTGCTATTTTTGCGGTTTGTGTATAGTGAGTTATAGATCAGTTAGTCCTAATTCTAGGGGAGATAATGTTGAAATTCTGTTAAAATAATTCATAAAAGGGTGCATATTGTAATAACCTTGATGGTGGGTCCAACTTTGGGTTGGTATCTATCATCGACGTACATCACATTCCGGGTCCACTAGCGTTACTCGGAGTGGGGCGTGTCAAGCTTCTTCAGAAAGTTAGGCCAACTCCCTCTAAAACCACTTCTAACAAAACAAAGAATTTCTAAAAAATTATTTAAACATATTCGAAAGCAACTTCTTAGTTTTAGAAGCCGCTACTGGGTTTTCAAAAGCCTTTGGTAAACGAGCCATAAAATTTGATTTGTCACGTTTTGTCTAGTCGTATCTCCAATCTTAACTTAGTGCATGTATGGAGTGCTATATAGCTCAAAGACAGGATATTATAATAAACAAGATTATAGTATCTTTTTCTTGTTTGATACCATCTATTGTTATCTCACCGTCTTTGAATAAACATGCCATTAATCTACTTGATCATTAAGTAACAACCAGAATACTTCTTGTAGATCTAGTCCATAAATAGCATAATTTCCTAGGCTACATTATTATCAAACTTTTCAAATGGTCTAGCAAATAACAATTTACAAGGCCAACAGACAGCATAAACTTGATATTTTAAAATAGGTGAAGTGGTGAAGTATGTCTAGTATTGAAGGGTGTTAACTTCTGACTGGTTAGTACCTGGATATTTTACACGTCTCTTCCTAATATAGCCTTAAAACCAGATATTCTCGTCTGAAACACAAGTTAGGTTCACCGCATCAGACACTACTGAGGAGTATTAACGAAGAATAAGTAACTAAGCTCTTATGTGTTGTAATTTTTTACATTGTTGTGAATAATAGGTAACAAACATCTCTTATTGACTACAGAAGTAGAGCTATAAATAACATGTGCTTCACCACTATCCCCTGGCTACTTGATCTATAAGCTTGAGTATCAAGATGCAGTGGCGAAGGCCTTGAGATTTATTTCTATTGGCATCTCTCTGCCTCAAAATTTTGCGTAACATGGAGGCAGCCAAGGAATTGCAATCTCATTGCGGAGATGGTAACCATAAGTTCTCATCGAGTTGTTTATGAATAAATTGCTGCAATTGATAGTAGGACACACTTCATGGTAATGGTCAGCAGTAGGCTGTACGTTGTTGTCTTTGCTGAACTTGGGGTGCCTGTTGGTGACAAGCCATTATCGTAACCCGTTGGTTCTGTACCAGAGCCAGTTCCTCCACCAGGCATGTAAGGATTGACAGGGGAAGTTGTGCTGTAATAGCAATTATAAACGTATTACTTTACTGCCTTTATTGATGATGAAGTTATGAGACTGAAGTTTATTGGTACATTTACCTGGGTGGTGGTATTGGAGTTGTGGGCGTAGTTGGAGTTGTCGGCATCGTTGGAGTTGCAGGTGGTGTTGGGGTGGTAGTGGATGAAGCATAGTGGCAATTCCCACGACCTGTAGCAATGTGACAAAAGGTTCAGATTTCAGCGGTAATATCCGGTCCACTAGTGTATTACCAAACATGCCCCGATTGCTTTTCATTCAGTTTGAATTATTCATCCTTTACTTCCATTCTAATGTTTATGATGCAAACGTAAAGAATTTCAGTCAATCATGTCAATGGTCAGCACTAGCACATACTTCATAAGCACGAGGATCTGAACAGAATTTTCAAGCTCAGATAATGGAATATAATGTCTTACTTGGATCGGCGTCACTGAGTTGTGCTACTCCCCCGAAAGCACAACTGGTGGGAGCTGGGTTCTTCTGGTAGTAGCTATTGAAAGCATAAGAAGCATGGTCATGAACTGTATTCGGATCGTAGCAACTTGCACCTGATTGAATAGCCGAACAGTCCGTACCTCCATAGCCACAAGCATAATCTAGAGCAACCTGTAAAGCAGTTTCTGAAGCGGACGAACTCGCAATACACCAAGCACGGCCTGATGATGTCGGAGTAGTTGTGGTTGGTCCGGTGGTGGTTGGTGTTGTCGTGGTAGGTCCAGTGGCGGTTGGCGGAGTTATGGTAGGCCCAGTGATGGTTGGAGGTGTTATGGTGGGTCCGGTGGTGGTTGACGGCGTTATGGTTGGTGGAGTGGTGGTTGATGGCGGTGGGGTCGTTGGATTTACAATAGGAGATGTACCTGGTGTTGTTGGATTGACAATGGGGGTGTTTCCTGTAGTTGTATATCGCAGGGTGGTAGATGCTGAAGATGAAAAGATCATTTGGTTTTCTTGATAGTTGACTTTTTTGCCTTTTCTGATTGTTTCTGAGGGAGACTTCTCTGTAATGCTTGTATCTGAAGCCAAAAATCTGAGAGTTATAAGTCTGCTTCAACTTTTCTTCTTTTAAGAAAAAGAAAAAAAAAAAATACTTAAGTTTGCTTAGATTCTGTTATTTCAAATGTAATGCATATTTCTTTTTCCAGATTTTAACTGGACTGGAACGTCAGGCCACAGAAAATACAAAAACGCACTTGGAAAAGGATAAAGGAAACAGGAGAACCGTCGCATAGTTACCGGGAACGCGTATTTTTCGCTTGTAGTGATCAAGGTGGTTGAAGATGACGTTACTTTAGAGCGGATGAATATTTTGTGTTAATGTCTTGTTATCATTCATGTTTAAAAATTTGGCGCGTGACACGTTTCTGGTTAAAAAATGAATTCAGGCATGCGAGGGGTCATTGAAAATAAGTTGAAATAAATAAATTTGTTGTTCTTTATTAGTTTAGGTTTTAGACTATTTGGTTAAACAAGGGAACCAAAAAAAAAAAAAAAAAGGGAAAAAAAGGGCATTTGAGCCAATAATAATTCAAAATCAGAAGTTCAGCAAAGCATAAAATTACCCGAAATACAAAGAAAGCAGAAGAGAAAGAACGTTGTACGGGTAAGTAAATCTCCTGTGATAACTCTAGCTACTTCCATAATGAACCTTTGAAGTTTCTTCTATGCCTAGAACTTCAATATAATGAATAAGTTTTCTTAGACAGGAGAAGTAGGAATGGTTTCCCTGTGAAGAAGAGCATCGATTTTGCTGCATTGAGTTTATATACAAGTACGAAGAATCAAAGCTTTCTTGTATTGAAGAGAAAACAAAACAGAGACTGGTGCTGGGGAATAAAGAAAACTTGAGAGAGGAGGCATTTGAGTAGTTGGAAACTGCAAGCAATAAGAGGTGCCTAAATAGGGAAAAAGTTATCCGAAAAGGAAAATTAACACTTAGAGTCTGTTTGGGAGTGATTTTGAGAATTGATTTTTTGACCGTTAGGAGAAAAATTGAGTTTACTTATAAAAGAAGAAGTCAAATATGACGAATGGTTTATTGAAATAACGATCAAAAAATCAATTTTCAAGAGGAAAAAATCGCTCCCAAACAGACCCTTAAGCTTATGTGTTTCAGTTTTAAGTTTGAACGAGGAGGATAATCATCATGAAATTTGGTTTCATTTTATAATATGAATTTTAATACATACAAGTAGTTCTAGTAATGATTTATACATAGTGATGATATGAGATTTATACGATCGATCTTAAAATTATGAGAACGGAGATTAATGGTTTTTGAAGGTGGAAGGCAAAGAAAATGTCTATTTGGACTACAGAACATCCATCTAGCTAGCCCACGCTTGGCGTAGATTAAAATTGAATTTTTAGTATATTTTAATAAAAATTGATGGAATAAGCTGTTGAAGAATATCATGAAATATTGATCTGAGATTTTTATCGACTTTTAATTTACATCAAACAGAAGTAATATGACGGTGTTGTCAGATGTGGCATTCTCTTTTCTCTTCTGTGTAGCTTTTCGCTGTTACACAAGCGACAGGACTAAATCAAAAGCTAAAGGAAGGGGACAATATGAAAGAAAGATTTTATTCCTAGTACGTCTGGTGGCCTTAAAAAGTTTTTAACGTCTTACCCTTGTAACTAGGTAGTAGGCTCTTCAATCTAAAGAATTTGCATAGGTGCAAAGCTTTTGGCACACCTGAACAGATTTCGCGGAGTCGTATCGTGCTTTAAAGAAAATGACGTTTTGCCTTTAATTGTTTTTGGGGAAAATTGCAACGGCCGTCCATGATTTGTAATATTCCAAACATACGTACAATAAACGTAAGTTTTAAGATATTAGGATAACTTAAAGTGCGTTTGATTGTTTATATTTTTTATAGAAAATGTATTTTTTTCATTCAAATTACTATTTTTGTGCTGTTTGATTATCATTTTTTTTCCATGAAAAATATTTTCCCACTTTTGATCACGTGGCCATATTTTCCTCAAAATCAAGGAAAATATTTTCTTTAGGAAGAGTAGGATTTTATTTTCCACGGAATTCACTCTCTCTCTATCTCTCTTACTTATCCACTCTCTCTCATTAACCAACTAATAAAAAATAGACAAGTATAATATTTTCTAAGTTAAAAATTAAATCAATCAAACAAATTTAATTGATAATTTTCATACAAATAAATTCTAGGCAATTGAATTACCTAAAATTTATTTTCTTTCCATGAAAATTTCATACTTGCAATCAAACGCACCCTTAGTAACTTTACCATTCCTGAGATCTTGTGTTAATATTCCTAATAATTGAATTTATACGAGTTTTACACGAAATTAAATTTTAATATTATTTTTAATATCTATTAAATTATTATTGAATATCTAATATAAAAGTATTTAAATAAAATTTGAAATTTGCATATATTTGTAGTTAGAATTTTCTTAAATTCGAATTTCGTGATAAGTTTATTTGTTGAAAGATCAATCTAAATTTGAATTAAGAGTCATAATAAATTTTTAATTAGTTAATTATCCTTATCTAATCATGCCTATAAATATCATATTGTTGTTGTAATTCAATTCACACAAATTCGAAGAGGAAAAAAAGAAAAGGAGAGAGAAAGGAAAAAAGAAAAAAGGAAAAAAAAGTTTTGTGGCGTGTTCAAGACCTGTTTGCAAGAATTTTCAATCCTAAATAATTTAAGTACACAAAAAATTTAACGAATAAAGTATGAATTTCTTTAAATGTCAAGTGATTTTGTATTTTCACTTTTTTAATATTTTATAATAAAAGTATTTTATGTGTTATTATTTTATTCAAATTAAAGAAGGATTTTTTGGGTTATCATATGATATTATTATGTAATTTATGCAGAAACTAGTCATAAGACTAAATATCCTAAGTGGAAATTGAGAAATGATATGACCTAAGTAAGAATGAGATAGTCAAGTTTCTATCCTGCTATAAAATTTTGTTATGTGCGTATTTTACTTATTTTTTATAATAAATTATGAAAATATTGGGATGAAATCTATATTATGTGTATTCGTATGCTCATTCCATATTTAAAATATTTTTCGGATGCTTAATTGAGTTGAGTTGGAGGTTGAGACTACCGATAGAGTCTGTGTCGCTAAATCAAGAATTTTATTTTCTTTGAATATTTAGCATTTATTTAAAAATTATTTTACAATCAAAATTTTATTTTCAAAATCGATGAATTTATATTTCATTAATGGATTGAAATTATTTGACATATTTTGAGACAATAAAATAACTTAATTTATTCCATAAAGTTCTTCAAATTTTTTTTATATTACAATGTGTTAATCAACTTTTATAATGGTTAAATGAATTATTTGAGTAACTTTCGGGACATAAGTTTCAGGACGTTGCATGATCTTTGAGGGTCATTGCACCTTTTGTCCTTGACCTCTTATTGTAGTGTAATTTTGGCCATATTTCTTAAACATCAAATTGATGAGTGCTGATCATTTGTCAAAATCCTTTTCAATTTTACCCTCTAAAAAATAATTTTTTGAATCCAATATTTTCTTCAAAACTAACTTGTAAATAAAAAATATATTAACTAAAATTTTGGTTATAAGCAAAAAAATTAACTCAGAAACTAAAATTTTTGTTTATAAGTAAAGTATTGTTATTATTATAATATAAATAATTACTTATAAATGAAAAAATACTACTAGTAAAGAAAGAATTCACTTATAAAATATAAAAAGATGGTTTATAAGAGTGTGTGTGTGTGTGTGTATACACATAAAATTGTACAATTTATTTATAAGTAAAAAATTACTCATAACTTAAAATTTTAATTACAAGTGAATATTTCACTATAAAAAATTATAAATTTAGAAATTTACTAAGAGATATAGGGATATCAATGAATCGAGCCGAAACTCAAAATTCTTTGTGCAAGGGTGGGAGCAATTGTAAACTCAAAACTGCAAGGGTGGGAGCACGTAAATTCGTAGTTTCAACACAATTGGACAAAGTAACAACTCTACAACCATTGGGATGCAATGCATTGTGATTACACACGCCTCCGCGACCTCCTTTCTTGCAGCGGGATTGAATACGATCTGTCAATGGGCCAGATCGTTGCTTCTGAGGAATGGTGGACGAGAAAACTTCGAGTACGGCTACGATTTCTTTCATTTCATTTTTCATGTCTGCAATTTTTGGATTGAAACATTGTCCGAAGTTTATGAATTTCAGCACTGCCTTTACCCTGAAATCCTCCCCAAATGAAAATGTCGACTGGATTGCTCCAATATACCGGCCCCCTTAATGCTATAACCCAAATATTAGTACATCTCATGATGAAAATTAGTTTACGAACTTACACATGCTTTTCTCACGTATATTTGTTGCGTGACATATTGTATTTATCTTCAATCGGTGTTATGCTTCAGTGATTTGTTGAGTGCCATAGTGAGGACATATTATCGCGCACAGCACAATCGTGTTAGACAATTCCTGTTCACCAGAAATGGCCACATGTTCATGATGGAGGCCATGAGCAGGAACGATCTGATTTGCCATTAGGAGTTTCGAATGTACCCGCCAATGTTGCGACACTTTACACATGTCCTGCGAGACGAGTATGGCTTAACAAGTAGCTAGCAGGTGGATATTTATGAGAAAGTGGGCAAGTTTATGTGCAAACTTGCACATGGGAAGGGATACCGACAGGTGACAACAATCTTCAACCATTCTCTGTAAATCGTTTGTCAATTTGTTAAATAGGTGCTACATGTCGTCGTTGCACTTTTGGAACATACTATACAACCGACTCGAAACCACAATGATGGTGTCGAGCTACACAGGCTGGATCCAAACAAGCATCTGCTATTTCAGGATTTCATTGGGGCTATAGACGAAACACATGTGAGAGCTGTGCTACCGCTTCATGAGCGTGTGAACTTCTTTGGTGGGAGAGGCGTACCGACTCAAAATGTGTTGGCCGCATGTGACTTCAATTTATGTTTCACGTTCGTGCTTGCCAGGTACACCAGGAATACGCATGATGTACGTATCCTAGCGCGTGCCATATTCAGTCCGAAAATATATTTTTTGCATCTGGCACCGAGAAAGTGTTATTTGGTGGACTCCGATTTTACCCATCGATCGGGGTATATGACCCCGTATAAAGATTCAGATATACTGTACCACTTTCAATAGTCCTACAATGAACGAACAGGTCAGCGTCGTACGTTTCAGAATGCTCATGAGAGGTTCAACTTCAGACACTCTTCGTACAATAATTTCATTGAACATGCATTTGGTGTATCGAAGCAACGATGGAAATTCCTTGACCATATGCTTAGTTACTCGTTTGAAACACAAGTTGTAGTTGTCCTAGCCACAATGGGTATTCATAATTTTCTAAGTCGTGTTGGAGTTGTGGACGAGGCATTTGCTCGAGTGGAAACGGATGACGATGTAGCTGAGGTGGAGCTACCTAATGCTGAGGACGAAGTTCAGGCCGAAATGAATGCGTCGGAAATGCAACGAAGTGAGTGAGATAGACTCCTAATTACATGGCACAACAGCCGTGAGAATCGCATATCTGATTTGCATCATATACCGGGACGTGGGGGACTGATGGTGTGGTGCCCATCTTAACATTTTTCATCTTCCGGAGTATTAAAATTGCTAGGTTTGGGCATCGTTGTTGTGATGTGAGTTTTTTTTTTTTTGTGTTTGTACGGTGGGTATGGAAAAACGGAAAATGTCGCGTGCTTTTTTGTCCAAATTTGGGCGATTAATTGGTTCGTTATCGGATTAAGAGGGCGCATACCGGTTGGGTTCGTGGTTGTAATTGAAGTTTTTCTTCCGTTTTGTGTACCAATGTTATGTGATATTATTTGGAGTTGCAAAATGTGGATGGGGTGGTTGGGACTTATTTATTTGTCTCCTTTTGAATAATGGGGTTGTGTGGTAGCCTTTGGCTTGTATGGAAAGAAAATGCCATCCTTTACTCCACTTGCCTGAACTTGCACATGGGAGGGGCAGACTTGTAAATTTGCAATAATTTTACACCTTTGAAACAGCTGCTACTTTACTGTATGGGGGCCCACCTTGTATCTTTAAACGGTCGAAATTCTTATTTTTTTTAGGGCAAAAATGTGGCACAAACAGGATCTTCCAATTTAAAACCCAACCCTCAAAACTTTTGAACATATTGTCAGATATCGCAATTTCATTGAATATTGAATAAAAAATAATTTCAAATTATTCAATTTAATGTTATCGCCTCATCTTTCGTAAAAATTTCTTTAAAACAACCTGTACCCAAAAAAAAAAAAAAAAAAGGTTAAGATAAAAAAATGAACACTCTCACAAATTATTTCAAAGTTGACTACAAGTCTACAATTCAAAACCCTTGCCCAATTTTAAACTCTATAGATAATCACCATTATTTTCACAATTTCGCTTCCAAAATTCCAACCAAATATTAAAAAAATGAAAAGAGGAAAGAGAATTCTGAAAGGGAAGGGTTTTCAAAACTGCAACCCTTTGAATAATGCTATTAATTTCACTGGGTTACAACTTCAAGTGAAACTGAATGATAGATTAAATTAAAGGTGAAATTAAAATAATTACTTTAATTCTACTCATCATTCACACTGATTGCAATGAGTTGCATGGCTAAATAGCATTACTCTTTGTGCACATCTCCTCGTCGCAACGTCTTCTTCTATGAACTCCACTCAGTGCATGACTCGTGTGAGACAAAGTGAACATATAAAGGGATAAATTGTCTTTAAAAAATTATTAGGTTAGATCCAATTGAAAAAGATGAGGACGGGCAAGGGAAACAGTGGCAATGGACTACAAGCAATACCAGCGGGTTCAAGGAACACTGTCCAGAGCATAAAGGAGATAGTTAGCTGTTCCGATGCTGAAATCCACCCTTAAGGATTGCAATATGTGAGAAATTTTCCAGAATTAATTGTAAAGGGAAGTGGTATTTCCATTGAGTTTTCTTGCATAATATATACAGCAAGAGTTCCGAATCACATGCAGTTAATTACACGGCAATAAAAGGAAATTATTAGAGCTTTTAATTGCAATGATCCTAGCTGAGAATGCTTTCTAAAATCGTGCCATTGACCAACATTGTCACTGCCAAGAGTTATGTAATTGTGTTGCCATTACTTATTCCCTTCCTTAACAGAATGTGTTTGCCATTCTGTATTTCTTTACTCACTAGATTGCTTTGCCATTGTGTTGCCATCTTTTTAGCCATTTCCTAATCTTTCCTTAACAGTGCTTCTCTTAACATTCGTCTCAAGTTGGAGTGTGAAGATTTATGAACACCCAACTTGGATCGAAAAGTGTAGAAGCTATCTCTTGGTAAAGGCTTTGTAAATATGTCCGTCGGCTGAGTCGATGAGGGAATTTACCGAGTAATGAGAAAACCATGGCAACCTTCTCTCGAACAAAGTGATAATCAAGTTCAATATGCTTAGAACGAGCATGAAACATAGGATTAATGGACATATGGAGAGCACTGATATTATCAAAAATAACTGAGGTGGCTATGGAAGCAAAATACCAATATCTCGTAATAAGAAAGTGATCCAAGTGAGCTCAGCAGTGGTTGATGCCATAGAGCGATATTTAGCTTCAGAACTGGATCAAGAGATTGTTGGTTGCTTTTTTGAACACCAAGAGATATAATTCGCATCTAGAAATACACAAAATCCAGTTGTACTTCGACGAGTTGTTGGGCATCTTGCCCAGTCGGCATCACTAAAACCATAAAGAGAATGGAAGCTGTTGGAAAGATAGCGTAGACCATAGCTTTGCGTGCCTTCAAGGTACCTTAAAATTCTTTTTACAGTTTTCAAATGAGATAAGGTCAGATTGCTAAAAAATTGGCATACTCGATTGACGGCATGAGCAATGTCTGGTCTCGTGAATGTCAAGTATTGCAATGCTCCAACAATGCTGAGAAAGAGAAAAGGATCAATAGGATCATTGTTAGATTGAGTTGAGGATTCCTTTATTGCCATATGAGTTGCGATCTAAGTGTTGCTTCTAGAGTTTGAATTCACTCCTTCGAAAACAATCCGACAGAATTACCTGAATGCAAGAATTGATCAACAGGATCCGAAATTGTAATTCGAGCCCACCGACTTCACGATGTGTCCTTAAAACGAATTTGCTGCCTTCAATGGTGCTACAAGCGTCCAGCAATCGTTTCCCAAGATAGAACGAATTTTTCGTCTCCTACGGAAGCAGCACTGCAATCTGTAGGAGTTCCAACGAACTCAACGAAGTGTTTTTTGACTTCGAGACAATATCAGAACGAGAGAGAGGGAAATGAGATTCAAAGCACAGAAAGTTTGCAATGAAAATGGTGTAAATTTTTTGGTAGAAAGGCTGGCTATTTATAGACTTGTTCGTGGCCATTCGGACAGTCATCACCTTTCAGACAAGCCTCAAAAACCCGAACAGACATACTGTTCATAAAAGTCGTATCTGTTAAGTCGGCTAATAGTCGACTGTTTGGTCGGTAAACAGTCGACTGTTTGGTCGGTAAACAGTCGAAACAGTCGACTGTTAAAAAGAAAATAAAACACCCGAAATAAGCCAAAATTTAAATTTCATTTTGTACCCAAGAATTTGATTATTTACAATTTGGTCCAAAATTTTAAATAAATTTTGTCCAAAAAGTTAATATAGTGTAAAGGTCGACCCGGACCCGCACCCGCACCGAACCGGACTCGGGCACGGGCACATGCTCGTGCTCGTGCTCGTGCCGTGCCGAGCCGGCCGGTCGGACTGACGGCGGCGGCGGCGCGCGCGTGTGGGTTTATGACCGAACCCAATAGGATATAGGTCTTCCCCCTTCCAAAGACTATTGGTACCCCTTGGGGCCCAAACCCAATTCCAAACTTCCACCTTATAAACCACACCAAAGTTTTCTAATTTTTCTATGTGGGATAAGTGTTTGGCAAATAAAATTCTTCCATAATCCTTAGTTTATGTGGGTTACTTTAACACTTAATATTTCATTCAATTTTAAATGGTTTTCGATAAATAAATATATCACGTTAATCATCTCGTAGAGTAGAACGTGAATATGCTAGGTCCCGTATTATTTAAAAGGTGGGTCCCACTGAAATTTGGGCTCAAAGTTGACCCATTAAACCATTTTTTCCACAATCCCCCACATGAATGAAATATATTGGCCTTTATTCCAAACGATAACATCTGATATGTTTTTTCAAAGAAAAAATTGAAGAAGACTGCATCGGGATAAGTAGTCAATGACTTTGAACTTTCCCTAGTAAAA
>NC_036243.1:14916149-14916849 GCF_002742605.1 Olea europaea var. sylvestris | reverse complement strand
ATTCAAAAATGTCGTTTTAACATCCATTTGATGTATATCCAAACCATTCAATGCTGTTATTGCAATAAGCATACTTATGGAAGTGATTCTTATCACAGGAGAATAGGTATCGAAATAATCAAGATTTTCTTTTTGCTTGTAGCCTTTAGCGACAAGTCTTGCTTTATTTTTGTCAATTGATCCATCTGCTTTCATTTTCCTTTTGAAAATCCATTTACATCTCAAAAGCTTATTACCGGGAGGGAGGTCTATTAATTCCCAAGTATGATTTTGTAGTATGGATTCAATTTCACTATAAACAGCTTCTTTCCAATATGAAGCTTCGGTTGATGACATAGCCTCCTTAAAACTCTGAGGTTTATTTTCTAACAAATATGTTAGAAAATCGGGCCCAAAGGAGGTTGACATCCTAGCCCTCTTACTTCGTCTAGGTTGTTCATTTATAGATTCTTGATCTATGGTCTCTTCGTTTTCACGAGATCTCTTTTGTGAATTTGATTCACCTTATATGTTATAAGGAAAAGTATTTTTGAAAAATGTAGCATCCCTTGATTTAATAATTGTATTAACATGCATATCAGGTATTTCAGACTTATATACCATAAATCTGTACGCATTACTATGGTAGGCATAACCAATGAATACACAATCAATGGTTTTAGGTCCTATCTTAACCCTTTTAGGTTTAGGAACTACTACC
>NC_036243.1:14795918-14914985 GCF_002742605.1 Olea europaea var. sylvestris | reverse complement strand
TCATTTTCAGCACTATCTTCCCATGTCCTTCTACCTTGGAAGATGACGAGTTTCCCATGTAAAGATGTTCATCATGATCCATTGCTTTGTAGGTAGAGAACATCCCGCGGTTTGAGCATATGTGACGAGTAGCTCCAGTATCTACCCACTACTCCTTAGTGTTTCCAATTAAGTTGCATTCAGAGACGATCGCAGAAAGATTCATGTCTTGTACCTTATCAATGAGGTTCTCATGTTCTGTTACATTGGCCTGGTGAGTTTTTCCCTTCACATTCTTTGGCTTTCGACAATTTTTGGATCGATGTCCTGCCTTGCCACAATTGTAACAGTTACCTTTGAACTTTTTAGTAGTTTTTGAAGAACCAATTTGTCCTTCCTCATTGTGCTTCCTCTTTTTGCTAGTCTTGAAGCCTCCTTCTACGATGTTTGCTTTTGATTCCATCGAATGAGATGCACCATTCCTTTTTTCAATATTGCGATTGTCTTCTTCTATTCTCAATCGGATAATGATATCTTCAAGTTTCATTTCCTTCTGCTTGTGCTTTAGGCAATTTTTGAAATCCTTCCATGAAGGCGGTAATTTCTCAATCAGTACAGCGACTTAAAATGATTCACTTAGTTTTATTCTTTCGGCATGGATGTTGCTAAGTATGATTTGAAATTCTTGAACTTGGGATATGACAGTCCTGCTGTCAACCATTTTATAGTCCAAAAATCGACCGACAATAAATTTCTTCGTGCCGACGTCTTCGATTTTATACTTGGTGTCGAAAGATTCCTATAGTTCTTTTGTGGACTTCACATTGCAATACACATTATATAATGTGTTGTCCAATCCATTGAGTACATAATTTCTGCACAGAAAATCAGAATGCTTCCATGCATCAACCGCAGCCAATTTTTCAGCATCACTGTCTTGCTCGGTATATGAAGGCGCGTTTTCTTTGAGAAATTTAGCCAGATTTAATGTCGTCAGATAAAAAAGCATTTTTTGTTGCCAACGCTTGAAATCTGACCCATTAAACTTTTCTGGTTTTTCCCCGGTCGTATTCGGGAGTGTGGTACCAGAAGTTGCCATTTTTGAATGCAATCAGAAGATCAACGATAAGAAGGAGTAGAAACAGAAACAAATAATATTTGAAAAAACACAAATTCGTTTTAAGATTGTTGCTTCTAGAGTTTGAATTCACTCCTTCGAAAACAATCCGACAGAATTACCTGAATGCAAGAATTGATCAACAGGATCCGAAATTGTAATTCGAGCCCACCGACTTCACGATGTGTCCTTAAAACGAATTTGCTGCCTTCAATGGTGCTACAGGCGTCCAGCAATCGTTTCCCAGGATAGAACGAATTTTTCGTCTTCTACGGAAGCAGCACTGCAGTCTGTAGGAGTTCCAACGAACTCAACGAAGTTTTTTTTGACTTCGAGACAATATCAGAACGAGAGAGAGGGAAATGAGATTCAAAACACAGAAAGTTTGCAATGAAAATGGTGTAAATTTAAATTTTCTGTCGAAACAGTCGACTGTTAAAAAGAAAATAAAACACCCGGAATAAGCCAAAATTTAAATTTCATTTTGTACCCAAGAATTTGATTATTTACAATTTGGTCCAAAATTTTAAATAAATTTTGTCCAAAAAGTTAATATAGTGTAAAGGTCGACCCGGACCCGCACCGAACCGAACCGGACTCGGGCACGTGCTCGTGTCGTGCCGAGCCGAGCCGGCCAGTCGGACGGACGGCGGCGCACGCGTGTGGGTTTATGACCGAACCCAATAGGATATAGGTCTTCCCCTTCCAAAGACTATTGGTACCCCTTGGGGCCCAAACCCAATTCCAAACTCACCTTATAAACCACACCAAAGTTTCCTAACTTTCCTATGTGGGATAAGTGTTTGGTAAATCAAATTCTTCCATAATCCTTAGTTTATGTGGGTTACTTTAACACTTAATATTTCATTCAATTTTAAATGGTTTTCGATAAATAAATATATCACGTTAATCATCTCGCGGAGTAGAACGTGAATATGCTAGGTCCCGTATTATTTAAAAGGTGGGTCCCACTGAAATTTGGGCTCAAAGTTGATCCATTAAACCATTTTTTTCCAACACTAAGTACTTTGAAGCATTTGAGTTCGTTGAAGGAGGTTGTGAATGTATTTTTGTTGAGTAAGAAATAATCCACCGGGAAAAGATTTGATCTCTACTACAAGGAAGTAACTTAATGTCCCAAGTTCTTTAATAGCAAACTCATTACCAAGTTGATCAATGAGCTTTGTGATGAAATCATCATTATTCCCTGCCACAAGAATATCGTCTACATAAATGAGGAGAAGCATTGCGATAGTGTTTAAATGATACACAAATAATGATGAGTCTGCCTTGCTACATGAAAATCCAAGACGAAGAAGAAACTGCGACAAGCGATCGAACCAAGCTCGTGGACTTTGCTTTAAACCATATAAAGATTTTTTCAACAAACAAACATGATTAGGATGTGAATTGTCAATGAATCCTGGTGGTTGCTCCATATAGACGATTTCTTTAAGATGCCCATGCAAGAATGCATTCTTGACATCAAGCTGATGTATACTCCAATTAGAATAGATAGATAGGGCGATGACAAGCCGAATAGTAGTTGGTTTAAATACCGGGCTAAATGTTTCATCATAATCAATCCCTAAGACTTGAGTAAAGCCCTTGGCCAATAATCGAGCTTTAAAGCGATCAACTGATCCATTCTCTTTGTACTTGATTCGAAAAACCATATTGAGCCCACAACATTAACATCAGATGGTCTTGGGACCAAAACCCATGTATGGTTGTCATGGAGGGCTTTAATTTCCTCTTGCATTGCTTCTGTCCACCTAGAATCTTTGATGGCTGACTTCAACGTTTTTGGTTCAGCTAAGATAGAGGCAAGTGCAACATAGTCATCAAGGTAGGCTGGTGGATGTCGATCTCTTGTAGGACGAGAAGGCCTCAAATCTGAATTGTTTGGAGAAGAGATTTCTTGAACATCTTGCATTGATGAGGGAACTTCATCATTATTTGTGTTTGCATGATTTGGTCTTGCATCTTTGATGTTTTCATCTGTTGAACTAGATACCTTATGAATCTCATCCAAAGTAATGTAGCGGTCAACATTTTCATTGTTTTGCTCCTCATTTATTGCAACGTGTCTGTTAAAATTTGGGGAAGAACCTCCTTCGTTTGCTTCAATTTTGCTATTGTCTTCTTTTTCCTTTTTAATCCACTCATCTGAAGATGGAAATTCCGACAATTCCAAAGAATGAGAAATAAGAGTAACCGTAGAAGGCCGAAAAGGAAAATGTTCCTTATTAAAGATGACATGCCATGAAATGTAAACTCACTTTGTTGTTGGCTCTAGACATCGATAGTCCTTATGGACTGGACTAGACTGTACCCAAGAAAGACACATGGATATGTTTTCTTTATGAACTTTGAACCACCTTGATGTCGCAAGCTTGGAAAACATTGACATCCAAACACTCGCAAGCCGTTGTAATCAGGACGTCTTTTGTAAAGTCTATGATAAGGGATTTGATTCTATAACACTGAAGATGGAAAACGATTGTTAAATAGATGGCAGTAAAAAATGCTTCAACCCAATATGATAAAGGCATATTTACATGGAAGAACATCGTTAACGCTGTTTCGACGATATGGCGATACTTGCATTTTGCGACTTCATTTTGTTCTGGAGTTCTTGGACATGAAACATGTAGTTCAATTCCATTGTTAGCAATATGATCCAGAAATGCATTAGAGCTAAAATCACCTCCTCCATCACATTGGAAAATCTTAATTTTCCGATCAAATTGATTTTCAACCAATGCTTTGAATTTAAGAAAATGATCAAGGAATTCTGATTTCCTTTTTAACGGATATATCCACTTGTATCTTGAGAAATTGTCAACAAATATAGCATAAAATTGAAAATATTGCTTGGACTCCAAGGGAGCTGGTCCCCAAACATCACAATGTATCTTTGCAAGAGCATACTCAGATATTTTATTTGTTCGCCTGAAAGGCAGTTTACAACTCTTTCCTAATTGGCAACTAATACATATTGTAGACTTTGTTGTCCAATTTGTAACATCAATGATCTTCCTTTCCTTCAATCAAGATAGAATTTTTGGATTTGGATGACCCAATTGCTCATGCCATAAAACAGAGTTGGAGCTGCCATTCTTTATTGCACTAAAAGCCTCTTGATTATTTCATTCTAATGAGTAAAGATGTCCTTTCTTATGGCCCTTCACGATTGTCCGCTAGTTTAGGTCCATAACAATAAGGCCAGATGACGTGAATTCAAAAGTACACAAATTATCTGAAGTAAATTTTCGAATAGATAACAAAATTTTCTTCAATTTAGGGACCACTAACACATCTTTTAAAATCAGTTTTCCTTCATCAGTAACCACACATGCATCACCAGTGTAAGAAATAGGTAAAGTGTTTCCATTACCCACATAGATGACATCATTCCCATTATATGGTTTAATAAATGACAATTTACCCGCATCATTTGTTATGTGTGACATAGCTCCGGAGTCTACTATAAGTGAATGATCATTGGAGTCATTAAAGGAAAATGCAGCAAATGTTTGAGGGATGTCTTCAGACTGGTACGAGTAATCAAAGCGATACCAACATTCAATTGCAGAGTGATTTGCCTTTCCACATATCCGACAAATTACCTTATCAGTATCATTAGAGTTGTTTGATCGTGGTGGCTGCTGTCCAAGATTGCTGTCATTTCTTGGTTGTTGTTTGAAGTAGGTATTCATCTGTTTGAAATTTTTATTGTCATTTCCTTGAGTATTCATTTGTCCAAACTGTGCATTGTAATGGCCAGCAAGGATAAAACCTTTTCTTCTTGAATTGAAAAGTCTTCGTCCTCCACGACTGTTCTGACCACGTCCTCTTTGAACGAAAAAGGCATGTGTATTTTCAATGAATGTTTTCTCCTCCTCATTCTTTGATTTTAATGTTTGCTCATGTCCTTGCAGAGCTAATACAAACTGTCCAAATGAAGGATAAGGAGGTTTAGCAAGCATTGCAATGGAAAAAATCTCATACCTTGGTCCTAATCTTTGTGAGAATTGGAAGACTTTGTTAAGATCAGAAACTGGCTTTTTGATAGTAGCAAGGTTGTCACATATGGACTTAAAATCTCTGAGATATTCAACTAGAGATCTTGTTCCCTTTTTAATCTTCATTAACATACTTTTTAGGTGCCCTTCTTTCTCCCCCGTGATGAGAAGTAGTTGGGTTTGAAGAGATTTCCAAATCTCATAAGCAGATGCTATTTCAGCCTCAAAAATAAGACTTAATACATCCTACTTCATAGTGCCTAGAAGCCAAGAGGTAAAGCTGCCGTCATTATTGAGCCACAGGTGGTATTGTGGGTTTGGACTTTTCTTTCCCGATTCATCGTCGATTTCTTCATCAGGTTTTCCTTCATTGGTGAGATGATGAAGAATACCCAAGCTTCGAACCAATGGAAGAATTTGTGAACGCCATAATAGAAAATTTGATGTGTTTAGCTTAATCGAAATTAAGCTAGAACACTGGTGGAATTGCTAGATGTTCAACTGTGGTTCTTTTTTCAAAACATAAGATGAAGAAGACGTGGTTTCAGGCTTGTGAGTTTGTGGCTCTGATACCATGAGAAATTTTCCAGAATTATTTGTAAAGGGAAGTGTTATTTCAATAGAACACCTACTATTATCATAACGGTGAAAACACATCAAATTATGTTCATATGGAGTGTTCACGGTCTCTAAAGAAGGTAGCATGAATATTAGGACAATAAGGTTAGTTCTATTTGTTATAAAAGGGAACTTGAAGACAATGCAATGGTGACCCTAACAATAGGCTTAGTAGACAATCGCGCTAAGACCTCACTTTTATGAAGCTCTAAAAAGTTACATATAGTTCATAAAAATTACAAACAAAATAAAGTCTAAATGCAATCAACTATCCAATTAACAAATATACTAATTTTTAATTAAAATATAAACATTTCAATCTTTATTTGTACAAGTATTTAAAGCTTAATTATGTAGAACACTTGGTAGGAAGATGCAATGATCTTAAGTCATTTAGAGATATTAAAGTTTTATCTTTTTTGAAATTATAAATTTTGAGTTTTTGTTTGACATGATTATATGGTACAATATATATTAATTATTAATAGAGTAAGTGAAAATTTGTAAAGTGGGGATACGTCTATTGGTGTTGTTGAAATGAATTATTTTATTTTTTGAAATATATCGAGAAACTGAATTTGCATCCGATAAATTCATATAAAGAAGCACTTCGATGAAAATTTCAATGATGAGATAACACATTCACTTGAAGAATTTTAGAGTTTGTGATTTCTTATATATGTTGATCAAGCTCTTTCTTCACTCAAGGTTCGAACAATTTCAAAAAGTATGAAAATATGTTTGAATTTTTATTTGACTCTAAAAAGATTAAAGACTGAAAAATGTGACAAGTCTGAAGAATTTTGGAAGTAGAATAGAAATTCTGATATTATAGACGAGAGTTATTTTTTGAGCAGTAAACTTAAGAAATTGTTTGTTAGAAGCTATCAAAAAGACGAATGAAGTGCTTGATATATTAAAATTATGGACTGTTATTTTTTAAATGTGTGAATTGTTTATAGAATATTATTGACTATATTCTTTACAATTGCATTTGTCAAGAATAGCTTCTAGAAGTGAAGTTGATAAAATTCTAGATTTGGTTAACGATGTCATAAGAAATGTTGAATGGATTGGTCATGTTGTCTATTTTAAAAAGGTTCTAAAATAGTTCAATTGTAATGGTATAATTGTTGATTTTCTATTATGAAAATTTGGATATTTGAAAGTTTTATATTATTATTTTTATAATTTTGAATATTTTTATTCAATAAAAAATATTATTTATTACTATTATATATATTTTTAAAATATTTATAGATCCCATATTTGAAGTTGGCATAAGATCCCAAAAGTCTGAGGATCAGTCCTACGATAAAGATGTATTTTTAAAGTGAAAAGATGGTATACAGTTTCATCACGAACAAAGGCTTGTCAACGTCCAAATTGCCTAAAAAGACCATGATTTGTTAGTCTACTTGTTTGCTCCAAGTTTTAGAATGACTAAACATGCATGTGAATTGGATTGAGGTTGGAGTACATTATGGTGGTCATGACTGGAAAGAGAAGATGAACCTAGAAGGACTTAGATGCAGGATGTAACTCAAGGAGTAGCGAGATGAAACATCATATGAAGAAAACTAAAAGGTTGTAATGACATTATTTTTTTTGCAAAAAGAAGAGAAGACGATGGGAAGGATTTTTTTTTCTCATTTAACATTTTTTATATTATTTTATCTCTTATTTTAGGAGTGGATGTATGGTGTTCAATCTCACAATCTGGTTATTTCAAGAACCAGGACTACTCATCAAACTTTTGGTATATTGCAAATTGAACCATTCGGTTCCATGTAATTTTTGGAACCGATTAGAAACAAGTAGTTCGATTAAAAATGACCTCCCCTGATGAGCCTCGGGTGGTTTCTCTAGGCATTTCAAGAATCCAAACCATTTAATTTTCATGTAGATTTTGAAATCAATCTCGATAAATGCTCACCCCTGCTTATTTGTTAACTATTTCTATATTTCATTTTATTTGGTTTCCAATGCTCCTAAAAACTACTTTAAAACAAAGAAATTGAAATTTTTAATGGCACTTATTTATGACCACTATAAAAAAAGGTCTAACCCGTCACAAAATTTAAAGTTGAGGACCTATGTATGAAAAAATTAAAATGAGATCCTAAATTGACATTCAATAATAGTTGGGGTCAAAAGTGCAATTATCCCAATGGATAAGTGGATAAGAAGAAGAAAGTCCAGTGACCACCAAACGCTGGGAGCGAAGCGTGGATTACATGTCAATGTCTACTAAATGATCAGTGGAGTGCTTTAAATTTATAGAAATAATGTAAAAAAATTACAGCATTTTATTATCAATAATTTTTCATGAAAAATATATTTTTATCCAAAATACTACTTTTGTGCTGTTTGAATATTTTTCTACTTTTAATTATATGACTATATTTTTCTCAAAATCAAGATAAATATTTTCTTTATAGGGGGTAGGATTCTATTTTCCAGGAAATTCACTCTTCCTCATCTATTCATAATCTCTCATCTACCTAACAATAAAAATCGAACAAGTATGATATTTTTTAAATTGAAAACTAAATCAATCAAATACATTTAATTAATAATTTTCATGTAAATAAGTTTTAGACAATTGAATTGCCTAAAATTTATTTTCTTTCCTTGCAAATTTGATTCTTTCAATTGTAAAGATGAAATTTGGGTGGAAAAAAAAAAGAATTTCAAGAAATTGAATTGCCTAGAAATTATTTTCCTGGGAATTGTAAATTATTATGTTTGATTGCTATAATTTTTCACGCGAAAATATTGAAAAAAAAAAGTGTTTTTCTGTTCGTTTGACTTTGTTTTACATGAAAATTGTCAATTAAATGGATAGAATTTACTGATATTGGGGATGAAATTTATTTTAATTGTAAAAAAAAAAAAAAAAAAAAATCTATTTTTTAAAACTCAGTAGTGAGAACCCCTACCCTCTTCCGACTTTTTGGGGGGATGAAAAATGTGTGTATATATATATATATATATATGTTCCCGTTTGGCCCCCATTATTTGGATTTATAATGGGGTGAATAGTGTTTTTTGGCCCCCCATATATATACACGAAAATGATTTTCTAAGCATCGGTACTTAGCTTATATTAAGTATTGGTGACATGACACCTCATTTAATTAGTGAATCATTAAATACATGGAACCTACCATTAATTTATTTACCAATTAAATGATGTGTCATGTTACCGGTGCTT
Source organism: Olea europaea var. sylvestris (assembly GCF_002742605.1). Classification (NCBI taxonomy): domain Eukaryota; kingdom Viridiplantae; phylum Streptophyta; class Magnoliopsida; order Lamiales; family Oleaceae; genus Olea; species Olea europaea. Next base: position 14,906,026 of record NC_036243.1, on the reverse strand, counting down.
AACATAAGCTAAGCATCAGTGTTTAGAAGATCATTCATATATATATATATTGGGTGTGGAAGTGGAGAAGTTGGGAATCTAATAGGAGAATGTGTTGGTGTGCATGACAATGGTGCTACTGAGATGCTGAAGTAAAAGGCTAGAAGTTAAAAGGACGGTAGATTATGTTTTAGTGCACAACCTAATCTCAGACTCAAACTTATGATGTATTGTATCCCTGCAGGCTTTGAAGACTTCTAGTTTCCCATCCACACAGCCTACACCAGAGTCCCTCTTTGGAAAAAATGTTGCCACAGGACCTCCTCTGCCTCAACACCTTCCCGTACATCCATATTCTCAGCCTTCTATCCCATTAGGTCCATTTGCCAACATGATTGGTTATCCTTTCTTGCCTCAGAGTTTTACATACATGCCTTCAGCTTTCCAACAACAATTCGCTGGCAACAATACATACCATCAATCTTCGGCAGCAATACTTCCTCAATATAAAAACAGTGTTTCTGTCAGTAGTTTGCCTCAGTCTGCTGCTGTTGCTTCTGGATATGATGGCTTTGGAAGTACTACCACGATTCCAGGAAACTTTCTTATGAATATGCCCACTGCCCCTTCTGGAACGAACTTGAGTTATGATGATGTTTTGAGTTCTCGGTACAAGGATAGTAATCATTTGATCTCTCTTCAGCAAGTATATTTTCAATTCCATGGCATCTAAATATGATTCTTTACCTTGCACGCTTTTGATAATTTCTTGTGGTCATTATCTTCTAGAACTAAGCATTGCTCACACTAAATTTAAGGTCATGTGTTTGTTTAGACAATTTTATCCTTTTAATTGGCTGTAATCAAGTTTTGTTGCCAGAGAACCTTAATTACACATTTAAGTCTTTTGTAGTCTTCATCTGATCTTGAAGTTATTTTGTAAAAGTTTCGTTATCTCTCTTCATTTATGCATATTTTTTTTCTTGCCCCATTCTCTTAGAACGAGAACTCGGCCATGTGGCTTCACGGGACTAATCCCAAAACAGTGTCAGCTGTTCTAGCCAGCACGTATTACAATTATCAGGGGCAAAATCAGCAATCTGGTGGATTTAGGCAAGGCCAACAACCATCACAAGGTTATAGAGTTCTTGGTTACCCAAATTTCTAACATTCTCAGACTGGGATCTCGCATGATCATCAGCAACCAAATCCAAGAGATGGTTCGCTTGGGGGTCTCAAGGACAACCTAAGCAATCCCAACAGATATGAAAAAGCGGTTACTAATCATACCACCTCTCAATTTTTCAGGGTCTTGTAACGAGTGTGAAAGTGGCCCTTTCGTGCCATATTGAACGATGAATAATTTAGTTTTTATGATGTTCAAAATGATTTGAGTGGCTACTGCCTTGTGCCTTGAGGTTGTGTTTATGTATTTACTAACAGTTAAATGTAACGTAGGGACGTACGTACTAATTTGGCATTAGTCAAGATTGGATTTTGTCGCTTTTTCTTCTAAATCTTGGTTCAACTACTATTTGCTTGAGAAATAATGTTCTAGCCAAGCCTCGGTTTGGCAGGTATTAAAGTTCATATTTGAATTTAAGACAAAGTCAACAATAAATTTTAATTACATGTTTCATTCATTTTTATTAAAATTTACTAAAGATTTGATTTTAATTTTTATCAAATAAGGGCTAATGTGAATGTACATGGTGTCATAGTTAAGGGAAAGCCGTTTGTAGGGGTTTTTTTTTTTTTTTTGTCAAGCTGCCTACAATTGTTGCATTGGCAATTTTCATTTTATATTCTGAACATTGCTTTTTGTAGCATGGTATATAGCCTCTCACATAGAGGGTCATCATGAATAAACAAATTGTGAGCCCTCCTGTTATGAGGGAGTTATACACCATTTTGTAAAAAAGCATGGTGTACGCATAACAAGTCTCTTATGAGAAATGCCAAACAAGTGCTAAGTTAAAGAGAGAGAATTACATTTCTTATCTTTCTCTTATTTGTTTACAAATGCGGTAATACCTTGGAGAGGTTTTCATGCACGGTGACAACGCGCTTTTAAGAAATCGGATGCCGGACTTGTATTAAAGAAAAATAAATGGTAATACAGTAACTGGAATTGGAAAGAAAAACAGGGATGGGGGACCGGACAATATTCCAAATACTTTAAAGCGCTTTATTCAAACGATAGCTAATAATTCTATATATACTTGCAATTCCTTTCGAATGGTTCCTTCGTTCAACTTCAATTCCGCTCAGACTAATGGTAAGCAAGTTAACAATCGCTCTATTTGTATCTCTATGAATTTGTAATTTGTTTTAGTATAAATTAAGCCCTATGGTTTTAAATCCGTTTGTTCTACTTAGGGTTTTTTTTTTTTTTTTTTTAATGGAATTGCTGTGGCGTTTTACGATTTACAACTCGTTTTCTTGCTGGATGCTAAAATTTTCAATTATTTCTAAAATTCGAATTTGTAAATTCTTATGTGCTTACTGTGAAGAATGTGAATTTAGGAATTGAACTACCTCCGCGTTTATCTAACCATAAAATTTGTGAAAGATTAGTTTGTGCTCCTTCTCCTCACAGAGACGGCTAGAAGATAAAATTATGTTAAATTGAAATTTTGGGCTGAGGGTTATTTGCTCGACGCAAACTCACGAGGAAAGGGATGGGTTTGGAATGTGGCTAGAACCAAGAGTGAAGTGTGAATTGAATTGGTAATTATTATGCCTATATATAACCCTCATGAGGGTTATTTATATATCAAAATGAGTTGCTGATTCAAGAATTGGTCTTGATAGCTAACTCTAAAAATGAGCTTCTATTTTGTTTTATATAAGCTCATTCTATACCATTTAAGTTATCTCCAAATTTATTTTGAAGCAAACTTAAGCAAAATTCCACTTGGTGTCATCTAATATGCACATCTAGAGAGCAATCTAGAGTCAAAGTTGGAGGAACAGGTCTATACATACAGGGCCAGAGCATCTATTCACAAGTATTTGATATTGTCAAGCATGTGTCAAAAAGAGCTGTCTACCGGAGGCTTACTGGGATGAAAATTCTTTTTTCTGCTTATTGATTGCTGGATGACTTATTTTAGCCTCCATTTGGGAAGAATTATAAACCGTTTAATTTATAAATCAAATAAAAATGAGTGGTGGATAAGTGATAGTATTTGTGGGTCCATTGGAATAAGTAGTTATAAATGAAGTTTGACCATTTATAAATTTTGTCAAACATAGGCTTAATGTGAAGATGATAAAAGGTATAAACTAGGTCTCCCTCACTTCATCTCCACTTTCCTGGTAAAAAAAAAAGAATCAAATCAGATATGAAAGAAAGGGGAAAAGGAGCTTGTATCTAGTAATTGGTGATATCCATTTTTAAGTGTGTGAGAGGCTGATAACCGGTTTTGCGCCCAGTTTCCTTGAGAGGATATAATGGGAGGAAAATAATGTCCTCCCTATTTGTGCATGAGAATATAATTTGGATTGCAGACATATTTGGAGCTTTTATTCGGTGATCTGCCCACTACTGGATTTATGGTTACATGATTTTTCTTAATTTTTACTGTATTTCTAGGCTGACCCAGAATTAGAAGCCATCAGGCAAAGAAGAATGCAGGAGCTAATGGCTCAACATAGCATGGTAAATGATTGCCTCCTGGAGTGTATGTTGTTTTTCTATGATTTGACTTTTTGTGGTTCTTCTAACTGGACTATATTGGGAAATCCAGATTCTGAACAGCAGAAAAGCCAGGATGAAGCGAAGAGGTTAATCTATCTCTCATCCATTTTTTGGGATCATTTAAAGTCAAATGATTTATTATTGATTGATATATCTTGGCATTTGCCTTAGAAAGATTTTCTTGATTTGAACTTTCAAACTGATTGAATTAGGGAGGCAGATGAGCAAAGGCAAATGATGCTGAGTCAGATTTTGACTTCTGAAGCACGGGCGAGACGTAAGTTGAATTATGAAGTGAATAGTTGGAAATTATAATTATTATGGCAGGGATTTGCGTGGTTCCATTTTGTTTGTAGAGATATGTTTTCAGCTTTGAAGCATTTACCTTGTTTCAATTTGTCCGAGGATCCTTGCTAGGTCCCTAGGCTTATTTCCTATAGTGATATCTAAATTCTACATGGGAATATTGAATATAGCATGCATGTTTTGTTAAAATCTTTACTACTTTGAGTTCTCTAAATTTTGCTTGTGGCATTTTTTGTATTATCAGGTACATAGACAAACTCCTAATTAGACTTTTAAAATGAAACAAACTCTTAAAACATATATATTTTTAATAAAACTCCTAATCGAATTAAAACTCCTACTAGATGTAAAATAATAATAAATAAACATATATGATTTAATCAGGGGAGAAGGCCAAGGTCTTATATCCTGCCATTCATCTTTAGTTGTCTGCCATTGATATTTAGGTACAGGAGATTGTGTGCTTTGATTACGGATTCAAAGCGCATATCTCGTTAACCATGGTGAATTAGGTTCTGCATTGGTTTGGATATTTCTGCATAGAATTTAGTGCCATTACCATCAAAAAGTGGTCTCTACCTCTTGAGTGAAAGAGCTAGCTGATTTCTGAGTGTATTGTTTGTGAGAGCATACACCCTTCCTTCGCTTGTGTGTCTTATGATGGGAAAGGATCTGAAGAGCTGGTTTAAGGTAGTTGCTCACAGTAGGTGTCTAAAGAAGACAAGGATGGATCATAGGCATTTGTGGTCTCTTCTTGTACTATATATGTCTAATTTATTATTATCATTTCTTACATACCATGCACATTTTGTGTGTATTTTATGTGTACAGTTGCACGGATTGCTCTGGTGAAACCGGAAAAGGCCAGAGGAGTTGAGGATGTTATACTGAGAGCTGCTCAAATGGGTCAGATTGCTGAGAAGGTAGCTCTTTGTTGCTTGATTTTTCTATTGGTTGACTTTTGTCTTATGCACGCAAGTATGATCTAACCGTCAAAAGATGACACTACAAACGTTATATCCTGTTTGGGTTGTCAATTGCCAGTCATATTATTTTTCTCTGATATGTTCAATGCATAGGTTTCTGAGGAGAGGCTCATTTCATTGCTTGAACAATTCAACACCCAGACTACTAAAGAAACCAAAGTAACAGTAAGTCACTTCTCGTTCATCCCTTTGTTTGATACCAATCAATAGGATGTTATAAACTGTATTTCCGTTATTTCTCAGATTAGGAGGCGTCCAAGCGTTCTTGATAATGAGTAGTCTATACCAGGTTCTTGCTGCTACTGCTGCCTCATATTTGAGGGTATAGTACTCTGTAATTTATACTAGAGGTGTAATTGCCCTTTATAATTTCATCTACATGTTTTTATTACTCAAAACTCCTTCAAAGTTCCTTTTAGAAGTGTGTCAGTTATCCAGCCAGGTTGTCAACTTGTCATATGTGAAGCAAATTACAAAGATTACTATTAATAAGACCCCTCTTGTATGGACATCTGGTCGCACAAATTGCATAGTATCGTAAACAGCTACTCCAGGTATTACCCATCCGCCAGGAGAATTTATAAACAAATACAGATCTTGTCACTTTTGTGTCTTGCATTTTTTAATCTGCTTTATTGAGATTAAACTCGTGGGGTATCTATGAAGAGGATCGGTTGAGAGTGTAAATTCTATTCATCTCTTAATTATGTGGTTTGTAAACCGGAAGCCAAATTAGGTACGAGTGGGTTTGACAAGATTGATACACATTGAGTCGCTCTATTTAAAAGCTGAAGTTCAGTGAGGAGATAAATTCATATAATTAATTAACATTTGCATGGACATTTTTGTCGGCCATTAGCGATCAAGGACAAGCAATTGATTGATGACCAGTCACTAGCAGGTTCTCTTCATGTTTTCCTAAAATTCTAAACACTAGAAAGTAATTAATACTTTATAAAGTTACTTGTACAGAAAGGGGAACCTTTGCGCGAGAAACAAAATAAAATTGTCGACTAGCTTTCAACTTTCAATAAGATGCAACAACTGAGAAAAGAGATTGTCTTTTCTTCATGTGAAGAATTTATATGAAGAGATCTAGAGTGCATGTTATGAAGGCAGTTTCATCCTTTTTAAGTTTTAAAAAATTCTAAAATCAACGGATCTTCGATATTAAGCTGAATTTCCAGGCTTTTTTGCCACCTCTTGGAATTGGTTCAATTTTCTCTACCATTTTATACTCCATAGTAAGGATGTCAACGAGTAGATTCAATAGTAGGATTCAATTTTTAAACAGATTTTGATTTTTTTTAATAATTAGACAATTTATTCTGGGATCCGTCTGGGGATATCAAACGGGTCGAGTGACTCATTGTCTCATTAAAACTTGGCTCGTGGGCCCCTCGGGCTTGTCAAATGACGAGCTCGAGTTGAGCAGGGGGCTCAATATCCCACGAGCGGCTCGTGGGCCATTTTTGACAAGCCCATGGGCCGAGCTCGTCAAAAAATATGCAAATTTACCAAAAAAAAGTGCAAATTTACCAAAAAATAAATAATTAACTTAAAAAAAAATTTAAAAATCACGAGCTCGTGGGCTCAGCTCAGCCTCGAGCAACAAGCTGAGTTCGAGCTCGGCTCACCTTTCACGAGCCCTAGCCCAAGTCGAGCTTGTGGGTTATCCCCCCTCCCCCCCCCGGACACTAATGTCCGAATTTTTCGGTCCACTTTGTCAACCATATTATTATATAGATAATGGTGAAAGAAAATACATGACATTAGCCCCCGTTTGGCCCCCATTAATTTTCATCCCATTATATTTCATTTTTTCTTTCTTATTTTTAATCACACAATCTTCCACAAAATAATATTACATGTAAATCGAAAATTTTCCTTTTTTTCCAACCACTTATTTTTTGAAAAAAAATATTATTCCACCCATTTTCATCTACATGAAATGGGGGCCAAACGATAATTGACTATAGTGTCAAATAGTTTACGAAAGAAGGTCTTACATAAAAAGCAATGCATTTTAAATTAAAAAAATTAAAATTAAAACAGAAGCAATTTTTACTTTAATTTTTTTGTACGGATGTCATTTTAAAAAATTCCTCATTTTGTTTTCCCTAAACTTTTCACAGCATAATTCTGTTTTACCAGAGTTTAACCCTTAGATTGACAGTTTAAATGTGTAGAAAAAATGATTGAACTACGATATTGACAATTTTTTAAAGCATTTTGTCATCTAAGATATTAAAGAATCTGACAGCATATAACTTTTTGAATTATTCTTCTTGTGGTTGACAATATTATCATAGGAGAGGGATCACGATTTTTTTTATTCATCATGAACCCTCATGTCTAATTGTCAGTCCCAATTATGCATATATCACAGTTGTAACTTTTTATCCATTTCCTCTTTTCCTACACAGCAAACGTCCCCTCTATATTTCTCTTTCTTAATGCATGCTTACACAATTCCATCCATCGAACAGAGCATGTCTCTCCACAAAACTAACATTCACAATTGAAATTGTCTTACACCACCGCCCTCATCCGGTATACCGGCCAACCCAAAACTGGCTTTCCGTTAAAAACAGATGGAAAGAGAGCCACTCCTACCTTATATCAACCCTGGAGCCCTCAGCCATCGCCACCAACGCCATTCTCTCTTGCCTCTTTACCTAAAAAGATAGACTCTTTTTGGGTCCCCTTTATCGTCATCTTCCCCTTTGAAAGACTCTATCGCTACAACCCTTCTTGATGCGTTAACGTTAAGTGTGACCTTTCCTAAGCCTTAAAGCCTATAAAATTCAAATTTTAACAGCAAAAATCCAATCTTGATATGGAAATCCGGCAATCTTGGTTGATTGATCCTAACGATCCAGTGCTCAAGAGTAATCTCCACAGGTGCAAGACTGAACCAGCCATGGCTGTCATCAGGGAATTCCACCATTAATTGGTATCGAAGCCACCCCAGTTTCAGAAAACGTCAATTGTAAGAAAAGTTCTTGTCCTCTTGATCATATACTTGATTCTTGGTGTGGTTATATATTCTTTTAACTGCGATAATTTTAAGGGCACTGGAATCGTAATGTGGTTGATAGTTTGTATTTTTGCATTGCCACTACGTGTACAATTGGATATGGCGATATGCACTGCAACCATGTTGTTTTCCATCATGTTTGTGCTTGTGGAATTTGGTCTTTTTGATATTTTTTTTTTCTGGAATAATTAGTTATGTGCTTGATATGCAAGAGAACTATCTTTTGAGGACTATTAAGGGTAGGGGATCACACGACCTTAGATTTTATATAATTGATGCGAAGGAGAGAATGAGGATTCAGATTAAGGTGGCATCTGCATTGGGGGTTGTGGTTCTTTGTATTAGAATTGGAGTTGCTGTTATGCAATTTGTCGTGATGTCAAAGTTGGTGGTTTCATTCTACTTGTCAGTCATGTCGTTTACTACTATTGGATATGGAGACAGGGCATTCACCTCTTTGCCTGATGGGATTTTTGCATCCATTTGGTTGCTTGAGTCGACACTTGCTGTTGCTCGGGCATTTCTTTATTTGGCTGAATTAAGAGTTGGCGAACGACATAGAAGGATGGCCAAGTGAGTGCTCGGTCAGGACATAACTGCAGTTTCTTGCTGCCGATATTAGTTATAATGGTTTTGTGAGATAAATAACTTCGTTCACTCTAATTAACTTTCAAAGCTAATGTTTTGTTCTATTTACTTCATTTGAGTCATTTAAGCTCTAAAGGATAACAACACTTCAAATTGTGCTGGGTATATATACATTTTAAGAGTTTTCTTTGACAGAGTTTATGTTACATAAACTTCAAATTTGATAAATATGCTTTTCTGACAAGTTCTTTGATACAATCTAATGATGAATGTTGGTTCGAGTCCCCTCAGGGCTATTGATGTGAGTACCCGACTATAAATTTCAGGGTCTTGTGGGATTAGTCGGAGTGCACGTAAGCTGACCCGGATACCCACGGTCATTAAAAAAAAAAATCTAATGATGGATGTGCAAGATGAAATAATTTATGATATTTTGTTTCTCTTTGATGGATAATATGAACTATGAATAAGATATTTAGACTTGGTATATCACTTATACTTGATCAATATGAAAATGGAAGGGATTGACATTAATAAGATTATCATTAACTAGGCTTGGTGCAGGATATTGATTCATGTGTAGAAAACAGTTTGGGACTTTATGATTTCTAATTCCATTTGTTGGTTCAAAGAGACGATCTAAGCTTATCAAGTTATTGGTTAAACACATTATAAAGGTTATATCAAACAAAATAGGGTATATTGCGCGGTGACATGTAAGATCCTTTTCATAAAATTAGAGACTAACATGCAGTAGAGATGAGTGATCAGACCAAAAAATCCCAACAAAAAAATAAATAAATAAATAAATAAATAATAATAATAATAATAATAATAATAATAATAATAATAATAATAGCCCCGGGCTATGGAACGAAGGATTAACTTTATTAATCCTTTAATAAAGATGGTAAATAAAGGTATTAGTGTAGAAGTCCAACTAAATATAAGTGTTAACTTATTGTGTCTATGGAAGTTCATTGACATTCTGTAGTTGCTTAAGAATAATTTGTCTGTATCCCAAAATTAACAATTTTTTTGGACTAAATTGTGTGTTTATTTTTTCTTTGAAGACTAACTGGCAACTAAACCACTAGATGGATACGTACAATATCTCAGTATAGCAAATAACATATTCCTTTTAGTTCTTACAATATGTCATTTGTTTACTAGACAGGCAGTTAGTCCAGGTATTTTAAGTTTGATTTTGAGATAACATGGTTTCTCTTGGTCCACTTTGTAGTATTATTATTCAATCCAAAATATAAATTTAAAACTTCATTAGAGTTTCAACTAAAATTTCTTAGACTATAAAGAATAAAAAGCTCAACTAAATAAATAAAAATTTCATATCAGGTTTCCACTTCCCTGGAAAAATGGATTTCCTCTTAGTACTTACACTATGTAGAGATTGAGCATTTTAAATTGAGGCTATTCACCTGATGGATGAAAGTTGTTTGGTTTCTGTAAGGAAATGTACGCCAGAGAAACATATTAAGGGCTTGTTTGAGCCACATTATAGGGAAAAAATGCATTATTGATGTCAAATCAATGGAAAATGTGTGGTTAAAAATAAGGAAAAGTTTTAGATTTGTGTATAATATTATTTTATTGAAGAATGTGTGGTTGAAATGATGTCAAATCACTGTTGAAAAATGTATTTTTTTGAAAATAATGTGGCTCAAACAGGGGCTAAGTTCTGGTAAATGACGAGTTAGATCTGGTCAGTCATTAGGGATTAGTTATAGATGTTGTTTTCTTGTTCGTTTTTCATTTAGGTCAAGTCCTTCACATTCTTAAAAGGTTCGGTTGTTAAATGTGCCTCAAGTTCAGGATCATAGAATACTCTTGGATTAGAATAATCAAGTTTAGGTATATAAATGGAAATACTTTATATGGCGTTTAGTCAAATCAAATTTCTTTGAAACTTCTATTTTTGAATGGTTCAGCATCAATGTGTCACGAATTTGTTGAGATGATGAATATATTTATATTTTTTTCAGAAGAGTTGTATTAAAGTTCTCTCTTTAAATTTTGTTTCCCTTCCACTTGGTATACGCCAGTAAGTAAGATTACAATTTACGTTATTTACAAGCTCATGGAGATGGGTAAGGTTTCAGAGGAAGACATCTCACAGATATATATAAACAGTTTGAAAGGCTGGATACTGGTAACTGGGGAAAGATTACCCTTGCTGATCTTATGGAAAGTCGTCACTGAGTTTCGAGGACAGACGTCTGCATTGAATTGAAGCCAACAAGGACATTATTCATGGTAGTCGCAAACTATTTTGTCACATATGAGGCTGTACAAATTTTGTGATTACAACAATGACAAACATGCAGTTAGAAGCTCCAATCATGGGCATTTGTAGTAAAGAAACAATGACTCTTTGACTCAGGTCCCTCCAGAAACTGATAGACAGCCTTGGCAATCTTTCCAGCTCAAAGGCTCAAATCAATTTCTTCTTTCCAGCTCAAAGGCTCAAATCAATTTCTTCAGGGGTTAGTCCCGGTTTTAAACTAGGTAGAAATTTTTCTACCAAAAATTTTGGCGTGATGTTTGTCAAATGGCTAGATTGATTAGGAATTGCACTTATGTCATGTTTACTGGGGAGGATTGAATAGTGCTAGACAATATTAAAGAAGAAAAATAAGATTTTTGTAATGTCCTATCGAGGGACTAGAATTTCATGCTAGAGTACTTTATTACATTGAATATAGGAAACTTATTTCTAAAAATTCTTGAAGGTATACCTTGTTCTATGTTATCCATGGCTGAGGTCCAGCCAGCCCAGCTGTTCACGAAATTATACTAGCAGGCTGCTTCATTAAACAGTGGCAGTCTTAGATGTTTCCCTATACGTATTCTTTGTCATGTACATCAAGAACTAGTAAACTTTCAGTAGATTTGCCATTAAGGTCAATGTTTTGGTGTCATGCACTTGATTTTATTGCAAAAGAGTTGGTTTCTGGGCTTTATTATGTGCCACGTGATGACATGAATGAAGCGGAGTGTCAAAAAGAGATTCATAGGATACAGTCATCTAGATTAAGTGTTAAGATTGCTGTATTTAGATGGTGGTACTCTTGAGGAACTTTCTGCACATGGTAAAAGCTTCATGATGCATTGTCTTTCATAAACCAAAGGAGTTTCTCGCATGCACAGCTTTTCTCCCATTAAATGCTTAATTTTTTGCATTTTTATTTGGTAGAGGAAAAGATTAGTACATGGCAAGTAGCATCCTCATGAAATTTTATAAAAGGGCACGGTGTGTGATTTGCTTTGTAGATGACATGATAACAAGAAAGAAGACAACTTGTACTTCTTGATTGTTTCATTGGCACCTTATCTAAGATTGATCTCACAATTCTTCTATAGGAGAAATATATTTTCCAAATATTCATGATAACTTAGTGGTTCAAACGGGTTGAGCCAGTCTGATGCCAAGCTAATACAGGGCAGGGCCGCCATGGCCATGGGGACCAGATCATTTTCACACTATTGAGTATATTTGGGGAAAATTTCAAGTGATGCTGTGTATTTGCTCCGGTCTCACACCTTTCTTTTCAGGTTTTCATTCCTTATTTGTATCACCTCTCTCTCTCTCTCTCTCTCTCTCTCTCTTCTCTCTCTCTCTCTCTCTCTCTCTCTCTCTCTCTCTCTCTCTCTCGCATTCTTTGTGTATTTGATTAGGAAGGAGTCATTCAATGACCTTGACTGATGAACTAACACAATTACTTGAAAGATACCAAACAAAATGACAGAAAAAGAGAACATTGCTATATGACCCCGTCAACCCCCTACTTTTGTAGATTCTTCAATGAATGATTGCCCATTACTTTTCTTAGCTTGTGCTAAATGATGATCCATCAACGTAATAATCTAATACTCAAGTGAAGAAAGATCTTTCATTTTCTGTAGTAAAATAGTCATTTTAGTCATGCACGTTGAACTGACTAGTGACTAGTTTTATAATATATGTTGGGTCGGGCCAAGGATTGCCTCTATAATCCGGCTGTGCTGAGCTCGCCCGAGGCCATGCGTGGTGCCGATGGAGTCTAGATAATTTTAGATACGTAGGGTCAAGGACGACCTGAAATGGATGAGTTCAAAATTAGATCGTTCTTGTTCGGCACAATTTGATTTTGACATGATAAATGTGTCCTTGCACGAGCTGCGTCAATAGCTTGTTCAAGGACCATGTAATTTTAGACTTGTCAAATCAAAATAGAAATAGTTGATACGAATAGTTTCAAAATAGAATCGTGTTAGTCTTAGCACAACCCAATTCGCACTTCATGACAAATGGTGTCAAGAGTTTATTAAAACATATTGCACATAGAATGCTTAAGTTCTAACAATACAGTTCAACAATTTCTGACTGATGACATAATCTAACACTGAGTAGTTTTCACATTGGAAGCTTGATTCAGTTTCAAACCAAGCCACTAGAGAGACTATATGAAGAATAAATTGCTTTGATTATTGTTGTTTTGTTTACAAGTTTGTGGAATGAATTATAAAATAATGATGTTTTAAAAAATGGAAAAGTTGACAAACTCAAAACATTCTAAGTGGAGCAGTATGATAGATGAAAACCTTTTTGAATAACCTCTCAGTTTATTTAACTTTTAATAGATCACTAACTTGAACAACTCAGATTTAAATATTGTACCCAGAGATTTAAGAATGTAAATCAAGTGATTCAAGTTTTCAGTAAGTGTGAGTTCAACATTTACGCTCCATTTCGTACACATTAATGTAAAAATGAGAATGAAAAATATAGCTGCTACGGGCCCCAAACAAGAGATAGAAAGTCAAATATGGTAGCTTGACGTGATGGATAACGATCATATTTTTCATTTTAATGGGCAAAAGATTGGAAACAAACGGGGGCTTAATTTTGTGCTTTTTGAATTCCATTGCTAGTAATTTTAGGACGATGTTGCGTTATATATATTTTATTCTTGTTTAGGCTTGTTTGGTACAGCTTAAAAGTCAATTAAAATCAATTTTTTTACAGTTATTTCACTATTTCAACCGTCATTTTTGAATTATTCTTTTACAGATAGGATTCACTTTATTTTTAACGGTTAAAAAATCAATTATCAAAATTTCTGCCAAACAAGCACTTAGTAATGATCGAGTGACATGATTTCCTTAGTCCAATCCACAAAAATTGTAATGATGTCAAAGGCAACTAACAAATTGCTAAATTGAAACCTTTGAACCAGTCTTTTTTTGGTCTTTGTGTGCCTACCTTTATAGCATACGTCTATTTTGCATCATATGATATAATAAATTGGAAAGGGCCTTTTTAAATAATATACACTATTTTTTATTAATTCGGAATTATCTTGTAATTTAAAAAAAAAAAAATGTCAACATCTAAAGATTCTTTAAATTTTTTCAGCATACGCACCTAACCGATAACCTGCCCGATTGATAAAACTTCCAATAACAATGCCAAAATACCATAATTTTATGTCACATGTTAATGGACCCAATTGTACTGAGTCAACAATCTCATGCTATTTCTTTATTCTGTAAACATTCAAAAGTCCAATCCTGTTACGTGTATTATTCAGTATCTTAATGTATCCCGTACCATCAAAAGCAATTATTTGACTTATAAGCAAGAAAATATTTTTTACCTGTTTAATAATTGCATAAAGTTGTTTTTTCTTTTTTCCTTTTTTTTTTTCGAGAAAAGTTGGATGAGTGATACTATCGAAGTAAGTAAAATTGGAATAATAAAATAATCTAAAAAGCTTTAATAATTTGATAAGATTTCTCTCAATATTTATAATTTAAATTTTTGACTTTGTACTGCTCCAGTTAGAATATGTTTTTTAGTGTCTTCAAAAGGTCAATATTCCGGTTCTAATTTAAAATATTTTTCATGTAATTTCAAATACTAAAAATGTAAAAAAAAAATTAATAAAGTAAGAATTTAACAACACGATTATTAATTAATTTAAAACATAAGGATATTGTATTTTAATATAAATACGGATTTACCTAATCCTGAAATTGAATATAATATAATTTACCTAAATCTATATTTTTTATATTAGAACTTACAAGTAAAAAAATAAAAAATGAAAAAAATCATATTTTTAATGACATTCATGACGTGCAAGAGTATAATTTGTGCTACATTTTTAAAATCAAAATGAATTTCTATTATTTTCATGATTCTCAAAATTTTCATTTTTCCTATTGTCCTGATATTGTCTTCATCTAACAAGTTGCACCTCTCAGTAGAAATGTATATTTTATTAAGATTTGAGATTTCATCTTAAAATGTCAATCTCGTTAAAAAAAGTAGCTTAAATCCTTATACATTGATTGATATTTTTATAATTAATCGATGTGGAATTATACCTTTTAACGTATATAAATCATTTTAGGCATTTGTGTGGAGTCTTCTAGCTCGAACAGACTCACAACCTTGGATCAACTTTCCAGTGAAAATGTCATGTCCTATTTGTCTCAGACGGCCCTAATTGTTGCGATTGAGCTTCCTCATATACTAATGTAATGTTAGTGTTTTTGACAAATTTTGAATTATCAATTCGACGTCAACCTGCGTGCTTGTATGTTTATTCTAGTTTTTAATTTGTTTTCCCATGTTTCAAAAGTAGGGATATGATTTTAGTTTTAAAAAAAATATTGATAGATACCATTGAAAAATATGTTTGGCACGTTATCTGAATTTGGCGATTGCCAATTAGTGTATGTGACATTTGATTTAATCTTTCTAAAACTCAGCAAGCAAAGCCCATTCATTGGTGATTTGATGCCTAATTTTGTTGCTTAGCAACTCCATAAAGTAGAAATAAAGTCATGTAATATGACCAGACTAAAATGAACCAATAATTATGAATAAGGGCATAAATTATTGATTAATAAAACCATTAGAGCCATTCTATTGACAAAACGAGGGTATAATACAATATCTAAGACTAGTTCATTTCTCTTTACTATTCTAAGTTGTCCAATCTTGTTAGGTCAGGTCACATGCTCCTTCCATAAATTTGTATTCTATTTTTTACGAATAAAATAATCTCGTGACTATTTGACCTTTTTTTTTTTTAATGACCGTGGATATCCGGACTAATTTATGCACACTTCGACTAATTCCACGAGACTCTGAAGTTTACAATCAAGTACTCACCTCAATGACTCTGGGGGGACTCAAACTGGTGATCAGTAGAGAGCATACCCAATACGTAACCACTGAGTTATCCCGCAGGGTTCTCGTGATTTGATTTCAAAAAATAAAACAAAAAAAAAATGGAGAAAATACTAGACTTTTCATTTTCCTCCAGGACTCCTAAGGCAAGTTGTATCGTTTTAGTGTATTTTTGGTAATTTGTATATCTGTTATAATGTTCTAATATTTCTTCATATATAAAGAGACATTAGGACGGCGTTCTTTTTTGATGAGTGGGAAAAAAAAGGGGGCTTATTAGTGAGTTTAAAAATATATTGTAATTTGGAGCTCTGTAGCGGGAACGAAGCACTTTTAAGTATCTGTTTGTCTTTCATTCTTGCAGAAATTATTTATTTATTATATGCTTATTTTCAACCATATATTCACAGAATAAAATATTTTATATGTAATGACGAATTTTTCAGAAAAAATTGTGTCTTCCACAATGGAATCTGATAAGTGAGATTTCGAGTAAGTGTTTACATAGTCTTCTTCTGTCTGAAGAAATGATTTATCGAATTTCACTATTTAAAGCAATATTTTTCGCCACCAAAGAAGGGTTAAATCGTATGTTTTTGTTTGCTTTCAATTTCTGATTTTTGTAATTATCTTTGGCGATTCTATTCTCCCTTCTTTGTCTGAAAGTGTTGAAAGACAACTTGAATTTAAATTTGATCCTAATTCTTTACCAAATTAATTGATGAAAGTTGATAAATCAACAATTTCGGTTGATAATTATTATTATTATTTTTTTCTAAAATCAATCTATTTTCTATTCAAATATTTGGTAATTAGTATCAAGAAAGCACTATGGGTTTAATCCATTATTGGTGTCAAGCAAAATGAGGATTGGAGAAAGGTATGTTTCACACTAATAGTACAATGTCAATTCAAAATCTAATCTATAGTATATGTAACATTCGTTGCGTTCATTGTTACTTAATGGACTAAAAGACTTCGCCTAACTTCGGCCACATTATTTGTCTCTATAGACATTTTTATAACGCTGTATAGTACATATCATACGTGGGATAATATGAATGTTAAAAACTGTCGAGTTAAATTCAAAAACCCATATTGATTGCGTAAAGAAACAAAAACCAGTTCAACTCTATTGAGGTAGATACGTACAAGCATTTTCAAGCATTGCATAGCATTTAGATTCTCGACATGTCAAATTATGTCTTGTTTTGAATTCTAATATTTCAATTGTCAACTTGTGCATATTATCGATCGTCAATTCGAGTATTTTATTAAGTGTAGATACGAACATGCATTTTAAGTATTGTATAGAATTTATATGTAGGAAAATCAAATTTTGTCTAGTTTTGAATTATGTTGTTTCTATCGCCCACTTGTACATACTCTCAATTGTCAATTCAAATTATATTATTTCAGTCATCAACTTGTGTACACTCTCAACCCTTGAATCAAGTCTTCTAAGAAAAAAAACATAAACATGTTCAATTTAGAGATCTAATTCCAATGCACCATTTTGGTCGGGTTTAGATGTTTATCATGCTTGTATTTTGGCTTATGTTTATGAATTGTTTATGAATATTTTAAATTAATTTTTATTTACACATTTCGATAGATTTACAAGCATCATCCACTTAAATTAAACGTCGAGTAACTGAATTGGATTCGGTTCGGCCTGTCCAGAGTTCGACCCGACGAGCAGGCTTGCCGGTTTATCCAAAAAAATGAAAATAATTTTGATGGGGACAGCGAAAATGAGATTGGTGCCCAATAGGGAAGACAGCTATAGAGGAAGCAGGTGAGCCATAGGGAATCTCGCACGTGGCGAGTCATGGTCAAAAGCCGGTGCCAATGGGGACACGTGTAAAGCTAATCCGTCCAAGTAGCCAAAGTTTGAAACATTGACTGCTGCTCAAATAAGGACCTTTGTGACTTAACCCACATTAGTCATCGCTGACTTTTCCTCTCTCCCCAACAACTCATCCTTTTACCTCAAAAACACTCATTTCAAAAACTAATTAAAGTTTTCACCTTATTCTTATAAAATGGTATGTAATTTAGCTTAAACTAAAGATTTTGGTCAATTAATACAATCAATTTATAATTTTTATAAAGAAATTGTATTCTAGGTTGTCTCGATTTTTGAATAGTTTTGCGACCTATGCAAAACATTGCACTTCGTCCAATTTTACTAAAATACATTGAATTTTTTATGAATGTATTAGCTTAGAGTTTGGTGCCCTCTGGTATTCAAAATAGAACAGTGATAAAATTGCCCCAACTATAATATCAATTATCAGCTGATACTTTTTTAGCAATCTGTTCATTTATTTAAACTATATCTTCAACAAACCTCTACATGTATATGTCGATATATTATTATTACATGTATAAAACATGGATAATTTTCAAGTAACATCAAAACTTGAAATTAGATCTTTTGCCCTTTACTATGCCAAATTTGATCGAACTTTTTGGCAAACCACATCAAACTTAAAATAGTTTCTTTGGAAAAGTAATATTTTACCAAAGTTGAATAATTCAAATGTTTTACAACAAAGAAATTAGAGCAAAGATGTTATCCAAGAAAGGTTTAGTGGCAAATGACACCATCCCCTTATGAAAATTTGTCAAACTTCATTTATACTGCGGGGTCCCCAGCTTTACAACAATGTTTATTATATATATATGAAAATAATATAAAAATAGTAGACCCTCAATCAGAACCTTGTTAGTAAAGCTCCTGTCAAAACCTATCATTCTTTTTCTTCTACTGATTCTCCTCCTCCGTCCATGGCTGAAGAACACAGAGATCTGTACTACCACCTGCCATATTACAACGATCGGCATGGCTCCGGCACGGCCGGGTTTACATTCTCCGGCAGCAGTTCTTCTGCATATACTCCCCTTGCAGCAGATTCTTCATTTCACAATCTACAAATGCTTGATCCTTCGTACATGAGCTTCACCGAGATGTTGCATGGATCAAATGATAATAACACTCTTGCGGGAGCTTTTGGTTTGTCGAGGACATCGTCTTCTGAGGCATTTTCTAGAGTGAAGGATGAGAAGAAATCAATAGTAGTGGGAACTCGAGATTTTGTGGGTGTTAGCGAAACTCCAGCTACACCTAATTCTTCAATATCCGACTCCTCTACAGAGGCAGTTGGCAATGAAAATTCGAGCAAGAACCAGAGAGAAAACCCAATGAAAGAAGCAATTGAAGATGGAGAAGACATCTCCAAGAAAGAGTAGGGTTATAAATTGCATTTCTATGACCAATTTCGAGAATAAAATTTCCCACAATTTCTTTTGTGTTTAGTTGAATTATTATTGCGACTCCCTTATATCTAGAGTCTAATCTCATTAACATAAAATTTTTTGTCCATCACCTATATTAGACTTTGCTTGTTATATGCATATCAGGACTAAAACCAAGAACAAAGGAGAGAAGAAGGAAAAACAGCCGCGATTTGCTTTCATGACAAAGAGCGAGGTCGATCATCTAGAAGATGGATATAGATGGAGAAAATATGGACAGAAGGCTGTGAAAAATAGCCCTTATCCAAGGTTCTATTAGTTAATTGATTCTACTTGCAGTATTAATGCTCTTCTAGCTAGTCAAATTTAAAGATTTAATGTATACCTACTAGTATTTAACTTTTTCCGGTCTAACTTGCTTCTTCTTCAATGTAAATGCAATGTAATGATCTGTCAATTGACACCAAGAAAGGGGTTTTATACAAGAGTTTTTCATTAAAAAAAATTTGTTTCATATTCAGATTCAAATTTGTGAGACCCTAATATAATTTTAGGGTTATGGTCTTTCACTGGGAAAAAGGGATTAAAAAAAAATTATGGGGAGAAGAATAATAAATCATACTCCAAGAATTTTCTAATTTATCAATTGCAAGAATTTTTTTTTCTGGAAAAAATTATGAAGTTTCTGGGTGTGGAGAATTAAGATGAATGAAAACCTAAATATGGTCACTATATTTCATGAATTATCATTGTTTCCCTTTCTGGCTAGTTTTCTTGCCTAAAACAACATGGAATATGATTACTGAAAGAAACTTATATCCCAATATTGCAGGAGCTATTACCGGTGCACGACTCAAAAATGCCCGGTGAAGAAACGCGTTGAGAGGTCATTTCTAGATCCTTCAGTCGTGATCACGACATATGAAGGACAACATAATCATCATGTTCCGGCCACTCTCCGAGGAAATGTAGCTGGAATGCTGTCTCCTTCAATGCTTACACCATCACTGTCAATGCAAGAAGGACCTATATTTCCTCAAGAATTTTTACTTCAGATCCCTCACATGTACAACTATGGAGCTGCTGGAAGTACAAGTGGTTTGTATCAGCAAAATTTAACACCATTTGAGCAGCTTCAAATTCCTGACTACGGGTTATTACAAGACATTATTCCGTCTGCGTTTCCCAAGCAAGAGACCTGAAAATCTCTGATTGAATTCTAACTTCTCTTGATCCTTATATATGAATAGCTTTAGCAGACTATCTTTATCTTTCTTTCTACCCTATGCGTCTCTTTTACTTCGAATAGTATTGATTCAAGTTATGAATCTGTGATTTCGTAGTTTTTCCTTAAGAGAAGGCTTTTTATCTTTTCAGTCTGTATAATATTAACATTTGCATGCAAATTAATTGTTAAAACTCCCAATTCAGGCATCTTTTCCATCATTAATCTTCCCGTCTATTTTCGAGTGTGAGAATACGAAGAAGTGCGTAGGGAACTTGATTACTTCCCAGAATTTTCAAAGCAAGAATGGAAAATCAAGATTCTTTCCATTTACTAAAGCTTTTTCTTGTTTTTAATATTTTTATTTAGAGTATAATACAAGGAACTAAAATAATTTTCTAATATTTTCCTCAAAGAAAATCTTACAAATAGAAATTATTCTAGCCATCTTAAAAGGAGTTTCTGCTTACAAGTTGTCACAAAATTCAACTCAATACTCCCCAGCGAGAGCACATTTGTCGAAGATATGACACCTTCTTACTTGAGAACAAGAGATGATACCAGCGATGTTTTGGACTTTGA
The DNA here is from genome assembly GCF_002742605.1 of Olea europaea var. sylvestris. NCBI lineage: Eukaryota > Viridiplantae > Streptophyta > Magnoliopsida > Lamiales > Oleaceae > Olea > Olea europaea. Next base: position 14,885,155 of record NC_036243.1, on the reverse strand, counting down.
GGAAGCTATAAATTTTTTGAATTTAGAGTATAATGATAAATTCATACAATCGATCCTTCAAGTAGCTAGTATGAAACTCGCCATGAACTAGAGAAGTGGCGTATGATGATGAGGAGTATGACTAAAAATAATGAAGTTCAGTTAATTTTCTATTACACTTCTGTCTCCAAACGTATTCCTATTGCATAATATATATATATTTTTTAATTATGATAAACATGCTTCCTAAAAATTCAAACATGAGGCTTCTTCCTAATTTTCCAAATACAATGACATATTTAATAGCAATTATAGTTTACCATTCATTATATAACAAAATTCCAATTTTCATGTATCCTCTAAAGCTTAGTTACACATCCAGGCTTGTTTATTGGGCCATGCATACATCCAAGTCCATCTACAAATATGTTTCAACAAAAAAAAAAAAATGAGAGAGAGAGAGAGAGAGAGAATATGTACTCAAATAATAATAATAATAATTTCCAAAGTTTTATGTTGCTTGAACGTTGATTAAACTTAATTAAACCAAAATCTATACTAACGTATCATTCATTCGATGCTCAATTTCTTGGGACCATAAAGTGTTTTTTTTTTTTTAATATGTCAATTAATTCTCCGGATGAAAAAACATTAGGCATTCCAATCATTTGTCTATGGTCGGTCCCCCATTCATTAATGCAATTATATGATCCCCATAAATCCATCGAGTAATATTACTAGTTATTCATCTACTAATGAGCAATTTTACGTGTCTATATTTCAAACAAGTTATCTTGTTTAATTCAATGTTAATATTCTTAAACGAGTCAACTCATTGAGATAAATCTTAAATCTTTTAGCATAATTGTCGTCAACGCATACTAGGGATCAACTGCAAAATTCTTGTCGATCCTTCGCTAAATAAACAAAATTTTCCTTTTTTTTTTTTTATTACACATCACGAAGTAGAAAATAAATGTTGCAAGTAGTCCCCAAAAAAATAAAATAAAATTCCCATTTAGATTAAAAAAATTAAAACATTTTAAATTCAATTTATTTTGTTCAACAAAATTAATAGGAAATAACAACTAGAAAAGTACCACAAACCAAACTGCAACCACCATTGACGGTTGGTATGTGTAAATAGACATCTCTACTGAATTACGTGTTATCTTGAAGCAAACGACGATCTTGAAGCAAACGACGACGTCGCATTCTTGCTTTAGATCTCGTATTTCATATTCCATTTTTGGGCTCATTCTTTCTTATATATTCCCGCCCTGTCCCTATTTCCCTCCAGTTCGATTCTATATGCGTGAATATATGCACTTCATAGGTGCTTATTCAAGGTGCTTATTCAGTCGATCTATGAGAATTCTTTAGATTCACATTTTTTGGATCGTTGATTTATTGGATTTGAGGTTATGGCGGTGGCCCCCGGACCTGTGACCCCTGGACAGGTTCGGTTTCTGCTTATATTTTCCATTTAAGTGTTTTTTTTTTTTAATTTACGGATTTTTTGTTGCAATGCGGATGAAAGTGAAGTTGTTGGGGGCACTGATTTTCTGTTTACTTGATTATTTGATACAATTTTCCTTTAGATCTTTGGAGTTGAATTCTTGAAAATCAATTTTGTTTCTGGCTTGAATTTGATTAGTCTTTATTTAAATTGTAATGAGATGTCTATTGGGTGTCTATCATGTAATAATTGAAATGAAAGCAGTGAAAGCTGAGTTTATAGTTGATCGGTGTTGTTTTGATTAGCTAACTATTGAATCGAGTTAGTGATAATTGTGATTATTTTGGCTGAACTATAATTGATTGCTTACCGTTTGTTGGTACATTCTATTTATCAGCTATTTTTACCTGGTGCATGTCGTTTAAATGGTTCTTAAAGGATGAAATTTGACCTTGAGTTTATCACAGCATTGCCTCAAATAGAACAGCTAAAAACCGAGGAACTTGGGTGGATGAAGAGAGAACTAGTACTCTAGAGGAATTAGTTGTGCAACGAATCTTGTACAAATCATATTCTGTTTTTTAGTAATCGGCCTGCTCTTAAGACGTTCCAACTGAAAATTAGTTTAAAATATAAGAAACTAAATTTAAGTATAATTTCCAATTAAAGAATCTATGATGTATTTCACTTAGAAGTAATTAATGATTAGAACCTTCGGGCTACATCACTGACCTAGGAAGTTGCTATCTTTGCTCACATTTCTGAAAAAAGTTCTGATTGAATGGGTACTTAATTCCCGGAGAAGGATACCTTATTTAAGTTGAGAATGTATCCAAATGTTAATAGAAAAAGCATAAGTTAAGGCCAATCTAGTAAACAAGCCATCTGATTTCGGACAACACAGTAAAGTTCTCTTTAATATATTTATCTCCCAAATTTTAGTTGTAAATGAGGTTTTGGTAGGTAGTTACAATAGGACTTCTAAATCAACAGATTTTGTCTCTAATGTTGACTTCCCCAGTGAAATGCAAATAAGGCCCTGTTTGGCACCCATTTTTATCAAAATGCATTTTTCTCTCTCTTCTTTTCAACCACACATTCTTTATTAAAATAATATTACACGTAAATCAAAAACTTTTTCTTATTTTTCAACCACACATTTCCCATAAATTTACTATTCAAAAATGCATTTTCACATAAAAATTCCTACCAAACACCCTCTAAATATAAAATCTATTAAATCATCTAATATGAGCGCTTGTTATTATACCAAAAAGAGCTATGGATCACCATGACCATGGGCTTAGTTCTTTTGCTTTATTAGCCTCTTGTAGATGTCTTAATGTTTATATGTTGGATGGAAATTTCATTCCAAACAGGAAAGAAAATGGAAAAGGTTAACTGAATCCTTGGCTTCCAAAAGTCCTCTGTGATAAAATGTCTTTTGCAAGATCCGTAAAGTGCACCAGCAATATATTACCTTTGTCATTTTCTACAGTGTCTGCTTATTTAGTTTATTTTCTTTTCATCTTTTATACCCTGCTTACATATCATTATTATTTTCTTAAACTACATGCAGTATACATACGGTGAAACCTTTTCTTTTCATGCCCAGGTGTCATTTCTGCTTGGAATCATTCCAGTCATTGTTGCGTGGATTTACTCTGAGTGGTTGGAATATAAGAAGTCACCATCCCCGTCTAAAGTGTGAGCGTCACCCGGCCGTTCCCATGCCTCTTTACCCCTTTCATTATGTCCCAAAAGCACTCAAGATAATGTGAAATTACAAGATTATAAATTATACATCACCTTACTCTATGCTTTACTTTTCTGGGCTGCAGTCATTCAGATAATAATTTGGATGAGATGGAGAATGAAGCAATCAAAAAAGATGATAGGACAGTGTTGTTAGAAGGAGGTCTTGTAAAATCAGCATCTGCGAAGTTGTCCACTCCATCCGTTAAAACCAACTTAATTAGGTTGATGTGCTGTTAAACTTATAGCATCTATCTATTGATTTCTTTTTGACTTGTGTTTTTATGATATTTCTTACTTTATACTCTTCTTGACTTCTAGGTTTCTTACAATGGAGGACTCATTTTTACTCGAAAATCGAGCACTATTAAGAGCTATGTGAGTTTATGATATTATTTATTGTAGTTTCTTAAAGATTCTATTTTATTCTTTTTATAACTGACATCACGATTTTGTGTAGGTCCGAAATAGGGGTTATTCTGTTCTATTTCTACACATGTGACCGTACAAATTTTTTTGAAGATTCCACCAAGGTGCTCTTTCTCTTTCTTAGTTCTTTATAAAGTCAGAATTTATGAACCTTTCCGTAGAAAATTCACTGTGAAATACTTTTCTTCATATCTATATTCAAGACCTACACGTTGCAATAGCAATGCATGTAACTAGTTAGCATTTGGTGGATTATCTTTTTGCCAATGATATATCTAAATACTGGTCTTTGTGTTAGAAGTATAACTAAGCCCATGTTTGTCTCCCTTTAAAACAAAACTGTTTAACTCTCATACTCATTTTCAACTACAAATTCAAACAATAAAATATTTTGCACGTAAAAGCAAATTTTTCCCGCTATTTAACCACACGGAGTCCAATTGTTTCTTTCTTTTTTCTGTAAGATTTATTTTTCAATCTCATGCCTAACAGATATTGTCTAATTTTTATTATTATATGAGTTTCAAATGCTTTATACTAATTTATTTTGTGGCTTTTTTCCCTCTTGAGCAGAGCTACAATCGTGATCTTTTCCTTTTCCTATACATTCTTCTTATCATAGCTTCAGCAATGACTTCTCTCAAGAAACACAATGACAAGTCAGCCTTTTCTGGAAAAGCCATATTGTATCTTAATCGCCATCAGACAGAAGAGTGGAAAGGATGGATGCAGGCAAGGCATTTTTTCATAAAGCATTTCTGTATTATGTTAATGCTTAGGATATAGGTAGGAGAAGAATTTTAATACTGATGCTTCTTTCGTAGCATCCTTCCCCATTCCACTCAACAGGACAAAGGAAAAATGTATACACATGCCTTCGTTGCCTATTTGTGTACTCTTGTTTGTTTGCTCTAAGTTATCTCATGACCTGTTATGACATTCTTTTTATGGGTGGAAGTTAGGATTCTTTTCGGCATTTTCTGTTGTTTTGCTTTCCCTCAGCTGATACTGAATATCTGCAGTTGATAATATATTGCCCATATTGGCTACTGCCCAGTGTTTTCTCTCTACCGGCAAAGTTTCTGAGATTGTATGCTTTTCTTTCCATGTTCCCATCAGGTTCTATTTTTGATGTATCATTACTTTGCTGCAACTGAGATGTACAATGCAATTCGTATTTTTATTGCTGCATATGTCTGGATGACTGGTTTTGGAAATTTCTCCTATTATTACATCAGGAAGGATTTTAGTCTTGCTCGATTTACTCAGGTGAGTCTAAATATTTCATCATTTTGTTTTTCTTTGTCCCCCAAACAACAGAATCTGGATGTACATTTCACATGTTTTAATCTCTATCAGGATTCTGAGTCTAGATTGTTTCCTTTTTGCAGATGATGTGGAGGCTTAACTTTTTTGTGGCCTTCTGTTGTATTGTTCTTAACAATGACTACATGCTGTACTATATCTGCCCAATGCACACGCTCTTCACACTCATGGTGTACGGGGCCCTTGGTATTGGCCACAACTATAACGAGATAAAATCAGTGATGGCTTTGAAATTTTTTATGTGCTTTATTGTGGTTATCTTGATATGGGAAATCCCTGGAGTCTTTGAACTTGTCTGGAGTCCTTTCACATTTTTCTTAGGTAAGAAATGTAGCCTTATTACATTCCTGAAATCTTATTTATTTGCCACTTTTAACTTGGTAGACTAAGGAACTGATAGAACCTACTCAAAAATAATCTGGTCTTATCCTTAACACAACAGCAAGGTGTAAAACTTAAGTGCCTCTTTATTCTTTCCTAACCAACATGACACATGCATAACTAACTCCCTCCCCAAATGACCCACTAGATCCAATTGATTAAAAAAAATAACAATTCCTAGTCAGCTCCTCTCTTGTGACGCCTCTCATATGTGAAACGTATGGGTGGCTTATCAGGAACTTAGAGTGAACACTCTTCTTTTGTCTTTTTGTTTCTCTGCCTTCTGTGGGTGGATTGTACTTTTACACCATAGTTAGCCTTGGAATCAGTTAGGTATCATTAGAAACATCCAAAATAAAATTTGATTACTCACTTCAATTTATATAAATGCTAACGTACACCCCTTCTCTTCCTTTCGTGAGGAGCCGTGAAGTTGTTGTGGAACTTCAAGACTGTAGAAACATTCTCTCTGTGAGTGTGAGTGTGTGTGTGTGTGAGAGAGAGAGAGAGAGAGAGAGTCGACTTGTTTATTTCTATAAATATTTTATCTTTAAATGCCTCACATTTTTTCACGGCTACAGGGTATACTGATCCCGCAAAGCCAGATATTCCTCGACTGCATGAATGGCATTTTAGATCTGGGCTTGATCGTTACATATGGATCATAGGAATGATCTATGCCTATTTCCACCCCACAGTACTATCTCTAACTTTTGAACCTTTGCAGTTATGTCTGGTGCACTGAATATTAAAATTTGAGAGATTGTCATTGCAGGTTGAAAAGTGGATGGAGAAACTGGAGGAGTCTGAAACCAAGCGTAGGCGCACAATCAAAACATCCATTGTTGCGGTTGCCTTGATTGTAAGTTAAACTATAAAGTTGTTGGTTAACTGATATCTGCTTGTACAGAAATCATAAAACAATAGCTTATTAATTTCTTATTTGATTTCTTGCTATTCTTTCTTAGGTTGGCTATTTGTGGTACGAAGGTATATACAAGATGGACAAGGTTACATACAACAAGTTTCATCCCTACACATCATGGATACCCATTACGTGTGTACTGAAATTGAGTCTTGATTTAATTTAACCCAAGTTCTTCATTTCCGTTGTTTTATTTCCAATGTCATCTTTTTTCTAATTGGGGATGGAAATTTCTATTAGAAAGTCATAACAGTGTTTCAAGTCAGTGCTTCCCAAAGTTTTTATCTAATATGTCTCCTTTCTTATTTGCCTTCTTTCTGCTACAGCGTTTATATTTGTTTGAGGAATTTTAGTCAGCATATCAGGAATTTTTCTTTGACCCTTTTCGCGTAAGTTTTTGTTTGGTTTCTTCATTTAAGTAATTTAAATTAAATTTCTCGTTCAGTTGCATGAATTGTTTATTTTTTGTGAAGATTCATGGAATATTATTTTCATGTTACTTTAATAGTACAAATGCTCTGTGCTATCAGGTGGCTTGGCAAAGTTACTTTGGAAACATATATTTCCCAGTTCCACATCTGGTTGAGGTGGGTGCACCTCTTTTTTCTGTTTTGGCTGTTTATACTAGTTTTTGAAACGCTGATGTCATTTTACCTGTAATGCTTGCATATGTCAACCATCTGTATGTGCATGTAGGCTTAGAGCTTATCTGCAGAGATTTTTCCAAGTGAAAAATGTTTTTTTGGAGAATGTGTGATTAAAAAATAGGAAACGGTTATAAGTCCTATAAAATGTGTGGTTGAAAATAAGTGTGGGGAAAAAATATTTTTTTAAAAATCATTCCCTAACAGGCTTTTAATCTAAATACACTTCCTGGGGATGCATATTTCATCAATCATCTCCATTTGTGTATGAATTGAAAACTCAGACGCGTCTTATATTTATCTGGATGATATTGTAAGGTGAATGTGAGAATCCGTAAAATTTTAAACTATTAGACATGTTCATGATTGTCTGACCGATATGAAAATACAATTAAAGCTAATTTGACTTGAGCCATCTCATGTGCACAGATCAAATATGCCTAATGGACAACCCAAATGGCTACTCTCTTTCATCCCAGAGTATCCTCTGCTCAATTTCATGCTCACGACTTCCATTTACATCTTGGTGAGTAAATCTGTCTGTCCATCTTTGAAATGAAGTTTACTGAGTAATTTATTTATTTTTTCTGCAATTCATCTGTTATCCTCTTTTAACATTGCAGATATCATATCGGATTTTTGAACTGACCAACACGTTGAAGTCAGCTTTCATACCCACTAGAGACAATCGAAAACTACTTAACAATTTTGTTGCCGGAGCAGCCATTTCTGCATGTTTATATTGCATTTCGTTCATTCTTCTTCAGATTCCTTATTAATCAGTAAGTTCTTTAATGCCATTTACTTTAAACTGCACACGCAGCACAATTCGCTGATTTTAGAAGCCAGAAGTGCGACATTGATATTTTAATAGTGTGTTCTATTCTATTTTCGGATAAATTCCTTCTCTTAATGTCGATAATGCTTTATACTACATGGCTTTTAATTCTGAAAAGAACAATTTGGTTTCTCCAGGGATGGAATATCAGAAGTGATAGTCGTCGGTAAAAATATTTCTTGATGGACATAAGAGTGGAATATACGTGGACAATATAGGACAGGATGGTCTTGCTTTCAGACATAAGTTCGTGTGGCTAATGTTTCAAACAATTTTGTGGAATACCCCTTACAATTCCTGCAATTCAGTCACAGAATGTGTCCAGATTTTGACAGAGAAAAAGAATAGTCACATAAGAGGGTAACATTTGTAAGACTGTGGACTTCCAAGCTTAATTCGTTTTTTACCCCTCCCTTTGCAAATTCTCCCCCCCAAATCCCTTCTATGTTGTGAATCAAGGATTAGGAGAAAATGTAGAAACAATTACATTTTAGTTGCTAAAACATTTTTTTTTTTTTTTTATAACACAGGTGTCCAAGCTTTGCTTGAATATTCTTGAGGAGTGGCGGCCTTCTCCCCTGGTTCGCCACCCTGCTAAAACATTTTTTGTTATATATAAAGTGAGTCATTAGTTAATTTTCTGGAACCTGGGTCACTTGTTCTCACAGCATTTCATTTGTAGAATTTACAAGGTTCAATCAAGATATATACATAAGTGTTAAGGTTTAATATCCCACGTCGATTAAAGATGATGACAATATTCAATATATACCTACTTGAGCTATTCTTGTTAATAAGATTGACATTTTAAGATGTCTAAACTCCATGTTAATACCTTGTGTTGGGAACTGAAGAAGCACACCAAAGAAGAAGGATATTTCAGGGAAATTTTGGTAATATCAGTAATTAAATTAACAATTTGAGAAATAACAAAATATTGCAGACTTTGCACAAATCAGGTCAACAACAAAAAAAGGTACGGAGATTGCTCCAAGGACTACCCAAACTTCTGTTTCAAAGTATTATATATCTTTATTAGATGAGTCAATAACTTCTGGAAAATAATTAATACTTTCCATGGGTAAAATATTATGCTATGATATAGATAATAGGAGCTAGCTTGACAAGCGTAACAGCGGGTGCATAAAAGAAACCAGTTCACATAAGACGGCCCACGTAATTAGTTCGAGGGTACTTCGATTTTAGTTGCGGCCATTGCACAAACAACTGATCAGCCAATTGTAGTTTGTAAAGAAGCAATCCACTCAAAGATAGCCTCTTCACTCTAGCTATGCTCTCAACATAGAAGACTGATGACCACCTAATCCCGAAAACCTGAAAGAGGCATTTTAAATTGAGTTGTAAATAAAATTCATCATGAGCTGTTCCCAACATTGAGGGAGTCGATGTGAGAATTAAATTTTGCAATGTGCAATAGCCTCTTTAAGAAATAAGGAGTAAAATGGACAGTCCAAACCTTTAAAAGAAATGAAATTGCACATAGGGGTATACAAGTTCCAGGGCCATTGCACAAAATCTGGGAAAAGAATGTAGCAGTGAGCATTGATATAGATAAGAAATAAAATTTGAAACAAAAAAGGACAGTACAATACCACTTGGGGCTGCATCCTAACCATTAGCCACAATGCATGCGCTATAGCAATCAAGGTTGTTCCAATAGAAGTTATGTACGATTGACCAACCTCTCGGCTCCTATATATTTGCATGAAATGAGCAGTTCCTACTACGTCAATGCCTGCCTAAAACAAGAAACCCATTTTTAGAATACATAAAATTCAGGTCCAATTGACAATTATTTCAAGGAAACAAAGTGCAAGTTCTTTCTTGCAACTTCTCCCCACTAGAGAAATTTTTCCATTTCCAGTTTCTTGTTTTCTTTTTCTTATTACTTGTTCAATGTGTCATTTGCCTAAAGGAAATGGAGAACCTTTCTATTTCCAGCAATTTGACATAAAGGAAACATCAATTAATTCCTAAGCATCTACAAATTGAAAGCAAACTTAACACTTCAAAGCTGAAGGGGGATATGAAATCATGTGCACTTGCCAAAAGTAATCAATGCAACTCTATACATGGTCCCCATGTACAGTACAACATGACACTCATCGCAGCCACAGATCCCTAAGATGCAAACATGACTTCCCAATACATGAGTTATTAAGATAAAATCAAAACTAATTAACAAAAAACAAGATGTGCACTGAAAATGCTAGTTCTGACATCTCGACATAAAACTCATGCGAAGATGTACAATAAAGGTTCATTCTTTTCTGTTGCATTTAAAGTCCTGACCTTGAAAGGCTGCTAACCGTAAGGTGGAAAACAGAGAGCATTTGTACTTCCATTGTAATTCACTCGTGAGAATCAATAAAGAATAGCAAAGTTTTTCTCTAAAGAGCTTAGTATCATAGAATCTTAAATAGGAAGTCCAGTGCACCTCGTGGATGGATCCTTTGTGATCAAACCATTTTACTCTGACTTGAGTTCTTTAAGTGCGAAAATTTCTGTGATTATTTTTCGTTCAAGATCCAAGGATAGATTAATCTCCGTTTCTTGGATTCCATAAACCAGAAGAAGAAATCGCGATTTTTGCAAATAATCCATCCACTGACCTATAATACCTTTTTCCAGTTTAAAAAAAATTACTTTTTTGATATAGAACTATTTTCGCTTTTTCCATTATCAAATTTTTGTTGAACAACTTTAGGCATCCTAATAATAGCATGCAAATTCCATAAATTCCCTGCCCAGACATCCATTACTGACTCCTAAGTTTTAATTCTCACAACTCTGAGACTCCTAGATCCACACAGTATCAGAGTCCAAGAAATATAGAACGCGATATACCTCATCCACCAAGGAATCCTCGAAAAAGCGAGCCTTTTGAAGACTCATATTATCAGTTGCAGCAGCAACATAATATCGTGGCTTAAACCTTTCTTTCTGTAAAACCGCTAACAAATTTAGCATCTCTGCAGTATGCCCACCTACATTATTAGGATCAAATAAGGCCAAAATTTATGATGGAATAAAAAAACTTCAAAAAGAAACTCTCAGATTCAGTCTCCAGTTGCCTAGAATTGGGGCCTCTGAACTGAATTGGAAGATAAGTGAACAAATTTAATTGTTCAACCAACTTCTATTTGAAGACTGGAATCAAACTTTAAACATGAAAAATAAAGAAACAAGCGAATTTCCATACCTGAGCCCAGAATAATAAGTGTACTGAGGGGTCCTGGTGACCTAGAATAAACCGGTTTGCTGCTTCGGTATATAATGTAAATAACCCGAAGTATAATTAATGTGATGGTACCAACAACCAGTAGGGGGAAAACAATTGGAAAATCCATACTGGACAAGAAACGGCCATTGCTATAATCCATTGCAAGAAGTTTTTAGTAGTTCAGCCTCCTATGTTACATGACACAAATCATTAGCAAAAACCAAATGACATAAGCCCTAATAGGAGCTGATTATCAATTTGAATATCGATTTTTTTAATGGTCCAGCCTTTCTACAAATATCTTAAAACAAGAATTTACAAGTACATATTGATAATCATAAAATTGAGTTGAGTTGATATATACTTTTGATTCTAATATGATATGGATCTTAGATCCATTGCTTCCCCCTTGAAACACTGCGAACTTCCTTCAATTTGATTCAAAACTCGACAAGTCTTTGATATCATCTGGGTTAAAAAAAAAAAAAAAATACAGATTTATTATCAAGAAAGAGGAAAACGTGTCTTCAGTTTCCTTTGTGCAACCGCTTTTACCAGTAAAAAGCGTGTATAAGTGGGTTGTAGGGTTGACAGGTGCAACCCAATTCCGTATATGGGAAAATTGAGTGAAAATAAGGATACTGTCTAGCAGGCCATTTCGATCTTTTGGGCCAGAGCAGGCTGCTATATAGGAAGGCCTTTTCAATTCTTTCTAATGGAAGTGCTATGAAAGCACGAGATATCGCTGCATTTGATTTGATTAAAAATCAGATTTTTAGTATATTTTGATAAAAATTGTACGTCAACTGATGATTTCAAATTGTTCATAAATGATAAAACTAACTTTTTTATCGACACACTTTGAGGATCCACATATAATACTCACTATTCATCTTAATTTAAATAGTTTATAAATTCTACCAAACTTTTCCACGGGAACAAGTTCAAAAATTACAAATGAAAGTCCTTAATTAGCAGTATGCCCAATTCATTTTATTTTTGATGAATATTTATGTTACAAGGATACTATCGGGGGCACGGATCTAAGAATTAAGATTCCATTTGGTACCCATTTTTTTCAAAATGTATTTTTCTCTCTTCTTTTCAACCACACATTCTTCATTAAAATAATATTATACATAAATCAAAAACTTTTCTTTATTTTTCAACCATAAATTTTCCATCAATTTACTATTCAAAAATATATTTTACATAAAAATATCTCCCAAACACCCTCTAAGAATGCAAGGGCTAAAATTTATGAAAAGCCTCTTCACTTTAATGTTTAACAGCGTGCAAAGACACAAATATTGGAAATGTATAAACCAGTTCCCATAGAAAGCGAGTTTTAAGCACAGTAAAACAAACTCGTCCAAGAGTGTAGTTTCAAATTCCAAATGAAAAGGTTGCAATTTCACCATATAATCAATCCATAGAATGGAAATTGTATGTATACTCTCTCTCTCTCTCTCTCTCTCTCTCTCTGTGCTGATAGCTCATTCTCATACTCAAGTTCATTTGCCACTATACAGAAGCTTTTGAAACGTTATGAGAAAGCCTGGACTGGGTCATTTTTGCATGCGTGTTGTGTCAAATATAGCTGTTTATAAAAAGTAAGGCCATAAAGCAAGGAAAGAGAAAACACAATTACTCAACTATTTTTAGAGTTCGACATAGATTAAATACAAACCAAGTAAGAAACTGGAGATAGTACACAAATGGAAACAGATTAAGACTAATACTAATTAACTATAGTACATAATACCCGGGGGGACATTTGCCATTCATTCTGTTCACCTACAAAGAAGACCATTGAGGCCAGAATGTCCACGGGAACCTAGCACTATTGAACTTTTACTACAAACAGACATGCAGATACAAGATAACTTCTTGTAACAAACTTGGAGAGAGTGAGAGAGAGGGAGGCGGAGAGAGGGAGGCTTCAGGAGGATCTACGAGCTCCCAAACTTTGTCAGGTACATCATCTCAAAGTTCAAGGCTTTACGAAACTGACAATGGATAACTGATCTGGTGAACTACAATCTTTGTTGCTGTAGGGGATACTTTTCAAGCATATTTTGTCAAATTTCCAACTCCCGTCTCCTGCACTTCTACCCTGAGAGACTTCAGGTACCTAACAGCTTCATCAAGAACAGCTACAGTACTCATCTGGTTGGCACCCGGAACAATACCTCTCAATGCCTTCACCATTTTCCTCATTTTCTGACGTTTCTTGTCCTCAGAAGACTTCTCGGAAGGAGGTGACCTCCTCTTTCTAGACAGAGATTCGTAATTAGAACATGAATCCAAGGATTCGCTTCCATAGTTTGCATCGGTTCGTCCTGTGCTCAGCTTATCTTCATCATACTCCTCATTTTCATATTCTGTGCTCAATAGAGCATCAATATCATATGAATCTTCTGTGAAAGAAGTTATTTCTCTGTCTTCCTTGTCCTTCCAACCAATATTGTCTAGGCAGTTAGACATGCCAACACCATAATCAGGATGAGGATACTTTGAACCAATCTCAGGATGGAACATGATTTGGCTTCTATTTTTTGTTTTGTCAAAGATTACGAAATTCCTCGGGCATGCATCAGAGGTCAGAAAGTCAACAACATGGAAGGGCCTAGAAGGTTTTATACCCGAGGGCAGAATTGTTCCACCAAAAATGGATTGAATATGAGCTTTGCTCATGTAGTAACTGCCCACTTGATTGGGAAGAGGAAGGACAGGATTTTGAGGGAAATATTTTCCGTCACTATGCATTGGGAACAGAAAACAACTTCAGTGATATACAAATCTGCAGCTTTCAAAAGGGTTCTCTTCGATTTCAAATTGCCAAAAGTTTTAGGGGAATAAACTAACAAAAAAGATGTTTGTGGTACACCTAAGGCGTATACGGCTTAGTGAAAGAGAGCTGTCTAGTCCAATCAATAGTTTTTGCGTTCAATGCCACTTCAAAAAATTTCAACACAGAGAAAGGAAAAGGCCACCAATTCCAGTCTTACAAGCTTATCACCGTACAGGACTACGTAACAGGTTTAAGCAACTGACGGAAATATTCAGCCTGTAAAGCAAAATAAGTCAATGAACTAGCTAACCATTATTATCTTTAAACTAAAACAGCCAAATAAGAGAGATACACACTACCCCATGAATCCATCCAAAAAATCAGATGTAATGTAGCTTATGAAAAAAGAAAAGAAATCAAATTTCCAAATTTATAGAAGAAAGAATCTGAGTTAAAAATAAATAAATAAATAAATAAAAGGGGCCAAATGACTTGAGATAAGTTCAGCATTACTGAAATTAATTAGATACTATGTAACACGGATACTCTAACTAGAGTAACGTATCTGTGTCCGACACGCGTCGATACCGACACTCTCCGAACACTTTACAATAATCATTTTTCTTTCTTACTACTGCTATTATATATTTTTAACTCAAAATTATTAGTAAATAACAAATAAGCACTCATATTTAAAAGATTTCAACAAGAAAAATTAATAATAAGTATAAAACTAAATTTATATTATATAAATGAAAAATTTTAAAGAATTTAATCAACGTGATGACGACGTGTCGTGTCGGTACTTTTTTGAAAAATCACGAATCGACGTATCCGACACGTATCGTGTCGGACACATGTGTCCGTATCGATGCTTCATAGATTAGATATCAGACTGAAGATTAAAGCAAGCTAATTGTACAACATAATTACTGCATATAAGAAGCACACTCACCTGACAAACTTGCATCAATTGGTAGAAAGCAATAGCTCCAACAGTCATTTCAAATTTTCCAACTTCCTTTACTTTACGATGTTTCTTTTGGGAAATTGCAATGTACATTCTTGCTACTCCTTCCAATTTTAGATAAAAACACGAAATAAATCAATGGAAATTTTACCACTGGACAAGATGCACCTGCAAAATGTTCCCAATCTTAGAATAGTTTTTGAGACATTTAAAGGGGAAAAAACATAGAATTTTAAAATCCAGCCTCCAGTTAATGCGAAAAATCAAAGTAATAGGAATTTATTTCAACATAAAATATCATGTTGTAGGACTTCAACTCAATCACAATGAAAATTTCATTTATTATTTTTTTTTTTCCCTAATTTCCCAAAAATTGTCAGGTTACATTCAGAAGCATGAAATTGGAGCCTTGGAATTGAATTTGGAAACAATTTCCTCCAAATTTCAATTGATCTTTGATGAATACAAAATCTAAATACATGAAGACAGCTATACATGAGCGTGTAATCTTGCACAAACTTGTGTCTTTACCTAACTCTTGAAACATTTTTTCATTAGGATAACGTTAGTTTGTAGTTGGTGAGTAGTTACAAAGGATTTTGTATGGAAAATATGTTGTTATTATCAATATCCAAATTTTTCCAAGAAAATACTCAAATGAATAGTGATATAAACATTGGAATAAACCATTTGTACCGAGGGGGTGTACCGAACCGTTTACACCCCCCTCACAAACATGTGGGCCCCATGTGTTATTTAATAATCCGAACCGAGGTCCTACCCAAATAATGTGAATAGTAGGTAAATGGTTAGGTTAACCAATATGTACGTATAGCACGGTCCTATATACATTCATACACAAAAAGAGTGATTTACATATAGAGAGAGGAGGAGGGAGAAATCTCACCAAATGAAATCAAATTACAGGATAACCCAAAAGAATGCTACCAATCGCACACACTTTCCACAATAACGAGAAGCCCAAGACATGTTTATCACTTCTTCAGCCCAAATTTGTATAAGATTCAACCTAAACCTATTCTGAAGAGAAAAAATTGGAAACCACAAATTAATATTTGCACAAAGAAATATCAGAAACCAAATAGCTAGCCTTTTGGAATGAAAAAAAAAATACTTACTACAAAGGCTACATACATACACACAGAATAATCTTAGAATAAGTTAATTCTCAAGGCAACATCAAAACAGATTTCGGGGAAATACGGAACTCATAAACCAAGAAATGCAGATAATAAAATTTCAATCACAAAGATATTTATTCAAAAAAAAATGACAGATCGAGAATACTAACAAAAATCTCAAACCATGAATTTATAATAATGCACGGACATTTACATATCAGAAACTCTCCATGTAAAATCAAACGCAAAACCCACAAAAATAAGCACCAATATTCACATATCAGCAATAAAAACTATCAAAACCTGTTCGTTTTCTTCAATAACAAACTAAAATAACCCTCGTACATAAATCTCAGCAGCGTAATGTTCATGGTCAATAGAGGTTCATAATTTTTTTAGCACACAAACTCTCAGATACAGTAGACATGTTTAAATTCGCAATCACATCAAAAGAAAACGATACCCATAAAGAAAATTTACAAGAAATCAATAAAAAACAAAAAGCTTGAGATTGGCAGAAAAAAAAAAGGAAGAATGCAATAAAATCAAATCAAAAAATAATCTTCTCAGCAAGAAAAAATAAAGTAACCCACACGCATAAATATCAACAGTATAATATTCAATAATCATCCAAGATTCATAATTTTGTACACACACAAATACGCTGGGAAATTCAGAATCACGTTCCATAAGAAAAATCATATCCATAAAATAAATATAAACGATAAAATAGAGAAATTTGAAGATACCCAAAAGAAAAGAAACTGAAGTATTAACTAATATGTCTCTTGTGAGAAGCTTCAGGATGAGGAAGAACTTTTGTTTTCTTGAAAAATAAAACAACAAAGAGGGTGAAATAAATGGTAGAGTCGATTTAACGCAGTAACAGCGTGGGTTAATAGGGGGAAATGTGCGGGTAGTCAAAGGCGGGGAATTAGAACCGTTGGATTGGGGATAGGAGGACACTTTCCGGGAAATGCGGATGGGTTCTTGGCCGTTGAATGAGAGACCACGCGTGAAGAAAAAAATAGGTAAGTTTGACAAAATGCGTATCTACTGTTGGAAATCGTAATCTTTCTCTTGGGTAAATGCACTTTTCAGAATTTTTATTTTATTTATTTTACTACTTTATTAATGTCAGTCCAATCTTTTCAGTTAAAAAATTCCTACGCTGTTTACTAGTATGTTTGGGAGCGATTTTTTTCATTCAAAAAATTAATTTTTTGACCGTTATTTCATTATTTCAGTCGTCATATTTGATTTTTTCTCTCACTGGTGGACCCCACTTTTTTCCTAACAGTCAAAAAATAAATTCTCAAAATCACTCCCAAACAGACCTAATTAACAATATTCATTTTTTAATTAATTATTGGGCATCTTATCTTACTCTTATCCAATGTTATTTTGACATTAATATTATATAGTTTTAGAACCTAGAAACTCTAGAAAGACTTTATAGTCTCTCAAAACTCGAAGTCAATAGTTAAGACTTTAGAGGCATCCCACAATTTATGAAACTTCAATATATGAAAAATGTCATTTTTTTTGTAATTAGATATATTTTTTTCGCGAAAAGTCGAAATTTAGAGGATCTAAAAATATGATGCAAAGCCGATTAATGCAATGCAAACTAAACAACACATTCAAAGCCCCTATTTAAAAGTGCTATGAAAATATTATTCCCAAAAGGTCAAGCTAAAACCGTACACATCTCAAACGAGGACGTAATACTTTTCAAAATTGAGTTAAGAGGTACTTTAATGTCATTTTTTTTTATTTTTTTTTTGTGGAAATTTCAATTGATGGAGTGTGCGAGATAATGAATTACACGTAAATGTAGAGAAATAATTTAATTATGTGGACTAAGAGTTTAAAATTTTCATTGTATGTATTGAGCAAAGATAAAATTTATAGCAAAGTAATTCAATAGCATTTTGAAAGGTTGCAACATCATGCTTTTCTTATTTAATGTTATAATGTTGAATTTTAAAAAAATAAAATGGAAAATGGTATATAGTTTTCCCTTGGTATTGTAATAATGAAAACATTGTAAAACTATTAAGTTCTCGATCCATCACATTGATTCATGCTTCTGTAATCTATTTGAATGATATCTTCATTAGTCAATTTCTTTAAAATAAGTCCTACATTAGGATAATGTGTATTTATCAAAAGTCAATGACCTAGCTACCTACGCACTCCAGTAGTGCTACATTTTAGCTCTTGTTTGACCTATATTAAAATTATAATTCATTTTTTTATTTTTTTTTATCAATCACACATTTTTCAATAGAACAATAATACACATAAACTCAAAAGTTTTCTTTTTCTTTTTTTACCATATATTCTCTAAAAAATTACTATTCAAAAATACATTTTCTCAAATCCTTACTATAACGAGGGTCAAACAAGAGCTTAAGCTGCTCAACAAATATTTATAAACTAACCGAACAACACCTGCAATCTACTACTACTACTACTAATAATAATAATAACTTTGTGATGTTACCAAAAATTGATAAAAGTTTATGGATCTTATGAAATGTATGCTGAAAAAATAAATAAAATGTGTGATTAAAATAAAGCTTGATAATCTTTTTAACCAAAAAATAATAATAAAATTACCGAATCAGCACTAAATTAGTGATCATTTAATTAATTATCAATCCAATTTGATTTTTGTCAACATTTCAAAAACCGATATGAAAATCGACTTAGAGAAGGTAAAAAAGTGTACACCAAACAGAACAGTAAAAAAAGAAAAAAAAATCTTCTTCCATGGACTGGCCTATTTCTCAGATTGAGGTCATTTCATATACAAAATTTTACATGTAACTCGATCAAATTTCACATTTTTATTTTTATTTTTTCAATTGAACAATCAATCCTCAAACGTACTATACTTAGATGTGACAACATGTCTTAATTAAAATAAGATAAAACGATTTAGCCCTCGGGACGTAGTCTAGTGGTGCAAAGGACAGGAATGAGGTTATCTCACGCCTTGATGGCAGCCACAGTGTGGAGATTCGATTCTTGAGACATGGAATTGGACTCCTTGTAGGTGCAGTATACAGGCAGCTTTTGTTTCCTGACTTGTTGGGGCACATCCCGCGATTTACCTCTTTCACAAAGCTCTAGGGACAGAACGGTGAGGACCCTCAAGTTGAGGTTCAACCTTTATTTTTATTTTTAAGATAAAACAATTCGTTCCAATAATAAGTTATATATTGACTGTGACAAGTGATTACCTTCATGCAATAAGGAACATTTTAATGGGGACCGTGGAATTATATTTCGTGCAATGTGACTGGCTTAAAAATTAAATTTAATGCATCCCCTTTTTTCTTTGCAATACAATCTTTTTCAAATATGCTGTCCTGTCCTTCGTGTTTTGAAGTGGCTCTGATGCGCGTGCCCAAAAGCACGCTTGTGAGTTGTGACAGCACCACTCCAAATCAGCCTTCTCATGTTCAAGGGAACATTATCTCTTATAAACAGCATTTTTTCTTTTGTTTTTTTATTGTACGACTTCTTCTTTTTTTAGGATTATTATATTAGTACACAATTAAGAATCCCAAAAAATAATTAGCTTGTTCAAAGTTGATAGCAACTGCGAATGACAGCAAAGTATCTCCTATCACAATACTGTGTCCACCAGATGGTATCCTCTGTGGTTAACAAGCCCCAAACTCTTGCAGCATTCAATTAAAAGTCACTTTTGGTTCCTCCTGCAGGCACAAAACCTTCTGGAACCAAAGTAACTGCTCAATGGGACCATCTAGTATTCCCTTTGCCGAACGACTTTGCTATTTGTACATCAAAAATATATATAAAGGATTACATAATATGATGTAGAAAAAAAAAATTGAATAAAAAAGTGGATTGTATTTTAAATTTGCAAATAATAGAATGTCACGTAACATTATGTAACATTTAATGCACATGTTGCAAGATCCTTTGGAGAAACCCAGTACAATATTAAAACTTCAATGTTGTCAACTGTTCAGTTATTTGACACCTCGACCTCGAATGCTAGGTTGTTGCAAGTCTTGTGTTAGGATTGCTGGATATGGGGCTTTGAAAGTGGCATCAGTTTAGTTCAACAGTGCTGGAACTCGTCAATTGTATGCTCAACAATTTGTCCCAACATCTCTGTCTTTTCACACACACTGTTGCGTGTTGTCATACTTGGCCAACCTATTTGGGCCAATGACCCACTCAAGGCGAACCATGTGGCACTCCAACCAAGGGCTATGGCCGAAGCCCTTCAAGCCGAAGCCCGTTAGCCGAGGCTCCTTTTACCGAGGCCTGTGAATATAACCGAGGTCCACATGCTGAGGCCTACGAGTCGAAGCCATGATACTGAAGTTGGTTGAAGTTAGCTGAAGCCCTCAAGTGGAAGTATTGTATGAAATGGCCGAAACCCCGA
This sequence comes from Olea europaea var. sylvestris, assembly GCF_002742605.1. Lineage (NCBI taxonomy): Eukaryota > Viridiplantae > Streptophyta > Magnoliopsida > Lamiales > Oleaceae > Olea > Olea europaea. Next base: position 14,864,837 of record NC_036243.1, on the reverse strand, counting down.
AACTGATACAGGAGCCTCGAAACCACAAGGGAGCATCCTCCATGGTCACTTCTCCCAAGAGATCGTCTGTACAAAGATCTTATTCGAATGATTGATAGAACGTTTGTTATAAGCATAAAGGTCAAGTCTTGTCACTAGTATGGAGGCTCTGCACAAGTAATAAATGCGCAGCAAGTTAGCAAGTCAAGCCCCATGCCTAGGATAAGATGTTTGAATCAAAGAGATGAGGCCACTTGCCACCTCATCCAAGGGCTCCCATTTCACATGTATCACTATAAATACTTCCCTTGTATAACATCAAAAGGCTAATGCAAGAATCAATACAAAGAACTACACTTTACTCAACCCTCTCTCATTTACTTGCAATACACAAATCAAGTTTATACACATTTACATATACATTTATGAACATCGGTTGATAATTATTGTACAATCGGATCACGAACAACCCGCCAGATTCCGAACCTCACCGTCCCGTGTCGTTGGGCTACTCCCACGCCCTTTGAACCGCTCGTTTTAGACCGTCCACATGTCTAGACGTGTTGGACATTCGTCCACGTGTGCACGGGTGGGACCGACATTTGTTGGCAACACTTTTTGGGGTCAACACACACATTTTGGGTTTTTGGAAAGTCTCCCACTTGACTTGTTCAGCTATCTTCACACATAAATGAGAAAAAGATTGAACGTAAGTACAAATAATACGCAAGAAGTTTAGTTTACCTGCAAATTGTAATGGATGCGATCAATTCCAAGCCAATTATCGACATCATAAGCCGCATATTGCTTGGAGTTAGGATCATCATTCATCGGTAATTTCTATCGCTTCAACACCCTACAAACCTCTAACATAGTGGGCTGCATATGTTCCAACAGCAAATGGATCTTCACCAATTGTCTCTAAAGCTAGTCCCAATCGAGGATCTCGATTACATTAATGTTAGGAACCCAGAATATCAGTTCAATATTTCCTAGATTGTACATTGCTCTTGCTTCGGTCGACACAGCCTACAAATTTAGAAAATATTACTCTATCAAGTCTACATAATGAATTTAGAATTGTAAGATGATATCTAATCCTATGAGTCAAGGGTTGTGCTTAACATGAGTGTATGAACACCCTTATGTACACCAAACTTTATCCATGTATCAAACATAATCTCAAATTACCTGGTCGGTGTTATTCCGCTATGACTGATTAAGGCTACAATGGTTGTCATTTTGCTATTCCACTGGCCCACGTTTGAGATGCCATGCAACGCCTCTGACCACCCCCCACATACTTAGCAGAGTTGTGCTATGTGTACATCGAAATTGACACTTCAGTATCAACCCCAGTGTACAAATAACATTTTCCATAAACCATTGTGGAGTACAAATGTTTGGGTAAGTTTTGTTAAGATTGGATGGTAAATTATTTATTGTAGCAACCTCACTAAATATGGCCTAAACAAAAAGTACACATAACAGAGAATAAAGCAAAATTTGGCCATTTTTGATAGTTACAATATGTATAGCATAGAATGGCTTACTTACAGGATTTGGGAACTTATCCATTTTAGTTAGGATGATATTATCTGAAATTATTCGTCTGAAATTCTGTTAAATTCAATATCCATATGGCTTGACCTTGACATTGTGTTGAATTCGAAAATCCTAAAATACAAAATTTTACGATATTAGTTGGATCACATGTTTACATCTTATTTGTAGACAGTACCATTAACCTCAACAGGCAATCACATGTGGTGCTTATCAAGCTGACATCATTTTTAACATCTTAAACTTTTAAATACAAAATTGTAACATTATTTTATTCAATTTATTATAGTATAAATGCTTTTAAATTGCATGGCTTATCTCTCTAACAATTAATTGTGCCATTGTGGAATTGATTCACAATATCGTGCCAAAGCCCACAGGAATGCATCCATATTAGGCAGAATGGGTGAACATACTCGTAAAGGAAATAATCTTTACATGAAAATGAAAAAATCAATTCAAATGTTGAAATTTCAAATTGAGAGACCTTAAGAATTTTCGGTGTTTCTTAAATTCATAAACCCAATTCAATTTAGAGTGATCTTTCATTCATATTTTTCTCCCACCAAAATTATTTATTCAATGCTCGCCATACCTTGGACGTGTACTTTTCCTAATGTATGCTTATGCATGTTGGCATCTACTTATATTTTTTTAATGAAAATCTCAATGTCATTCACTATTAAAGGAAATTGCACCTCGAATTAAGATGAAAAAAATATATAACAAAGAAGTGCTTGAACTACTCTATCTTCACAACGTTGTCATTTTTAATTGAAATCACAAGGTTTAATATTATCAAAATTCATTAAACTCAAACAATCAATCAGATTTGAAGACCGGTGTTTTTAAATAAGTCACTATCTTACAATGACACTCAAATAAAAATGAAATAACTATACAGTATATAAGTGTTTAAACTTTGAATTGCCAATCTTAACCAAAATTAATCTTTTAAAATAGAACCCAAGGTCATAGTTATTAAAATCAGACCAGACCGGCCGATTCGGATTGGAAATCGTCGAACCGAATAGTGCTCCAATCCGAGTTCATTAATCAAACAAGCGAATGAACCAGACAAGAACCGGATGAATCGCTTGAGAACCGGCCGGTTCAAACGGGTTTAAGTTTCTCTTAACCCGGTTCAATGTTGTTCACAATTATAACATATAATTTTTTTTCTCCAATTTGGATAAGGAGTGACTCGAACCTTGGCATTCAAGTAGGAGTATTTGATCCTTAACCACTATGGAAATGGCTAGTCTTTACTCTTTTTTGTGAGCCAAATTTATATATTCAGATTTAAAGGAATGGTAACCATAATACAATGTAAAAGTTGTACTCTATTTGCAATGGCAATGATTCAAACCATGGCTTCCAAAGTTATATCTCACTTCCTTGACCATTTGGGAAACCTGTAAACCTTGGTTATATATTGCGAATCAGACATAAATATTTAGATTTATCAAAATTATTTTCTTTTTAGTTCAAAAATATATTTTAACTAAAATTACGATCTAACAATGGAATAGCCCACCGGTTCAACCACCGAGTCATCGGTTGAACCACTGACTCAATAACCCGATGATTTTTCCGGGTCGACTAACAGTTCGGGTTTAATAACTATGCCCAAAGTTTCAATATTTATTTATCAATTGACTACGTTTAAATAATTTTAGCAGCAATAACTTTTCGTTTCCTTCACTTAACCAACTAAAATTTAGATGAACAACCCAATATTTAGACAACATAGTTGGATTGACATTTGACAACAATTACAGCATAGGGAGGAACAAGAATTAGTAGTTGGGATCATGGCTTGTTGGAGACAAAAGACTCACGCACCCAAACATTGACCATGAAAAAATGAGCCTGCATTAAATTCCTCGAAGAATTTGAATATTTCTTTTATGGTTAACAAAGTATTTCCCATAAGACAATTATACAAATTTCATTATTTCTAAGTTCGTCTCTAAATTATCTCAACTTTATAGTTAGCAACGATTGTAGTCGACACTCAACATTCTTATTGACAATCGTTTCTTGTCATCCTAAGAAATTTATTTAAATTATTTTTACTAGTTTCAAATTATTAGCGTTCACCATAGATAAATAGATAAATGGATATTTGAGGTTGTCTAATTGTAGACAAATATCCAACTCATATTTGTCCAAATCTCAATTAAAAGGTTGGCAATGATTGTACAATACACTTTGTAGACCAAGCAAAGTGATTATTGAAAACGTTACGGACAGTTTCTTGAATGACAAATTTGATTTATATACAGATTTATGCATTCATTGAAAAATGTGTGGATTGAAACTTGTTAAACGTTGAATTAGTAGTTCTTGCTGGTCAAATGAGTGAATTAAGAAATCGAAACTTGCTTTCGTCCAAATTTAATCGGAATTCGTTTGGCGTCAACAAGCGTACTTCTATTAGTCACGTGGAACTAGACATTATTTAAAATGGTCATAACTACAAAGAAATAGTCAAATTGATGCAAAAATGTAAATTAGATGATCAAATTGAAACAAATCAAAGTCGGATAGCTAGCATGTAACAAACTCGTGAGTTGAGTGACATCGAGTAAAATTTTCCCTCTAACAAAAATAGCACAATAAATATGAATTATATAAGTAGCCACATAGAAAAACAAATACAAACAAACAAACAAATACAAAAACGCAAAAAGGAGAGAAAAATATTAAGGGCCACATCCAAGTAAATTCAGTGGCATCTTCTGTATACTAAGCCCATGTTCGGCTATTATTTATGAACGATCAAATTATTGTTTATCCGTACATTTTTTAGGGTACATAAATATTGTCTATTTAATCATCACTCATTTTTATTTATATAATTTAAATCGTGTATGAACACTTGTCACATAAGCTTTACAGTGTTAAAAGGAACTAAAATAAAGAAAAAAAAATACTAATTTTTAAATTATCATGTATCATACTGTCTTTTAAGCGCATCGCAATGCTTAAGAATATCTTAAAGAAAAGCCATTTGCCAAAATTAAAATCTACTCTCCAGCATAGTCACCTACGTCCCGAACATGTAAAATTGTCCTTAAGAACCGATCAAAAAAAAAAATGTCCTAAACAAAAGCTATGTCTATCAAAGTGGTGTGACTCTTGGAAAGAAAGTTAATTTTAGGCTATACAACTTTCCATGGAAAAGAATTTTCATCTTCCATTTTTTTTTTTTTATGTTCGATAGGCCAAAAATTCTAGGGAATCGATTTTCCGCTTTTCCTCCACACAGTCACATTTTCTCCCCTTTCATTGAATTGGTTTTCCCACCTATGTGGTGGTTTTTTGAATTCCAACTTTTTTTTTTTTTTTTTTTTGGCAAAGGAAACAAATATCCCTTAAATTGAAAATTTCATGTAAAACAAAGTCAAACAAACACCAAAATATAAATGATTTTTGGATTATTTTTTTTTTGTAATGGAAACAAATTTCATCCCTAAAACCAGTAAAATCTATCCCTTTAATTGACAATTTTCATGTAAAATAAAGTCAAACAAACACAAAAAACACTTTTATTTCAACATTTTTCACGTGAAAATTATACCAATCAAACACAATAATTTACAATTCTCAGGAAAACAATTTTTAGGCAATTCAATTCTCCGAAATTCATTTTTTTCCACCCAAATTTCATTTTCGCAATCAAACGAATTCTTAAAGTAACAGATCAAACAAATTAAGAGAAAAATGCTTTGAGGCCACCAGTTTGTACAAAATATTGTAACGGGTTCAAAAGTTGTGCAAATTCCTACTCTTTTCAGCTATTATTTTTGGTATTTTTTCAGGTCCGTCTACAAGGCTTTTGAATTTTTTTTTTTTTTTTAAATTCTAAATTAAGAAATTGTTTTTTAATATGTTTGGATAATTAAAACTGTTTTATTTGATTTGAAGAATGTTTGGAGAGAATCAACTTTCAAAAAAGAAAAAAAAAAAAAGCAAAAGGATAAACATTACAAAAAAAGAAGAAAAATCATGCTAAAACGGCCTTAATTCCTTTTACTAGCGTAGGTTGGAAGTGAAATGAATAATTGTAAGATGGTTGACATTAGTATTATCATTTATCACCATCTCTCAGTAAGGACATTCCCTTTGTTAATCCGTTTTGACAATCATTATTTCAAAAAATTTTAATTCTCATATTCATTTTTAATCATACATTTATATAATAAAATATTTTGCACGTAAACTCAAAACTATTTTCATATTTTTTAATCACACGTTCTCTTTAAAATCACTATTCAAAGCTTCAGAGCCTATTTGGGAGTGATTTTTTCATCCAAAAAATTGATTTTTTGACCGTTATTTCACTATTTCAACTTTCATATTTGACTTCTTTTCTCATATGCGGACCTCACTTTTTTCCTAACAATCAAAAAATCAAATTTCAAAATCATTTTCAAACAGACTCTCATTTTGTTTCAAAATAATGACCACCCAACAGAGGGTTGGGTGCTACTAGCACTTATAAAGGTGCATTATTTATCCTCACACTTTTTGGTTTTTCTTAAAACTCAGATGATCGATTTCAATGCTTCCAAATGTTTGTCCAGTACTTGGCAGCAAACCCGTTAATAGTTTTTAATAGAAAAAAATAGACGTACGCTAATGGACCAACGTCCGAAATGGTAAGGGTTGATCCGGTCGTCGTTTGTTTCTTCCGTTATAGACCTTTAGTTCAGGAACACGATTCATTCTTTTCTTTTTCTTAGCTGTCTGACATGGGACCTGGACACTAAGCAGGCCTCTTTTCCTAGAACAAATGGTCCTACTGTCAACTGTAACATGACAAGGGTTATGCTGGACGGCCCAGGGCCTACATAGCCCTGTCCAAGTATTTTTACATAATGCCAAGTGGCGTCCCTATAATTATAGGGCCCATGTGACCCTGTTAAAAAGAAGAATAATGTTATTTAATTCTCGTAAAGTTATAACTTAAAAAAACCAAAAAAAAATGATTGAACCCCAACCTTGAGGATTCTCGCCGCCTCGCCTCTAGAATTTTGTGAGGGAGGTAAATCGCGGGATGTACCCTAGCAGGCCAGAGAACAAAAGCTATATGTTCCATGTCTCAGGAATCGAATCCCCACACTGCAGCTGCCAGCAAGGCATGAAATAACCTCACTCCTGTCATTTGCACCATTGGGCTATATTTCAGGGGGCAAAAGGAAAAAAAAAAAGAAAAAAGTTATAACTTAAATTTATGTGACATTAATATGGCATTAAATGACAAGTTAATTATTAAAAAAAAAGTATTTTCTTGGTGAATACTAAATGCATACAAGTCGAGACAGAGTTTTAATTTTATTTGCGTGTCCAAATTAAGTTTTATTCACTTCTCCAGTGAATTTAAGATCTTATTCCAAGAAACTCTGATCCGATTCTAAGCCTATGTTTAGGAAGAATTCACAAATAAATATAAACGAGTAATGTATAATTGGATAATACTTGCTAATCATTTAAATATGTGGATAAAAATAAGATTGGAATAATCTATAGTTAATTCATAAATTTTGCTAAACAGTGGGTAATGGGATGTCATCAACTAAGATTTTGATGGATTTTAAAAGAAAAAAATCTTTAGCCCCGTTTGATTCTCATTTTTAATAAAAAATATATTTTTCTTTCTCTTCTTTTTAACCACATTTTTCATTAAAATAATATTATACGTAAATAAAAAAAAAATTCTTATTTTTTATCTACACATTTGCCATCAATCTACTATTTTAAAATTTATTTTTATATAAAAATGGGTGTCAAACACCCTCTTAATGAATTTTGTGGATTTAAAAAAATTTCCAAAATTTTCATAAAAAATACAATCAAATATGGTAAATTTCAAAATATTTGGTTATATACGTATTGGAATCTATTCAAATTTTTTAAAATTAAAATCTCAATAGAATTCATCACAATCTCAATTGTTAACAGGCCCACAACCCACTCAGTTCGCACGTCACCCACTTTTGACCCACGAATACGCGTAACGGTTGAATTCATCCTTAAATATGTACACCCACACAGTCTATCATATTCCTCTACCCTCCTGTCCAACCTTAAATCCCAAGAAACCTCGAATAACATAAAACCAGTCGATCCCAATTCCTTAAAACCCATCTCAAGTTTTCTGAAATTCGATACCTTTTTTATACACTAGTGACAGAAAGATATGATGAAGAAGCCTTCTAAATTTTTGTTCTTCTTCAAGAGGCTAAACAAGACAGCCAGCAAGGGAGAAGGCGGAGACGTTGGCAATAGTAGTGGTGCAAGCAGGTGGAAGTTCAAGAGCTCCACCGGGTTGCGGTGGAAGAGGCGGTTCAGCTTGCATCTTTGGTTCGTGGATGATATTCTTTTCAAGATTGTATCCATTTTTGAAGCTATAATTTTGGTTGCAACTCTCTGTTTCTTCTTCCTGTGCTGCGGCTGCCACCTCTGATCATTTTCTTGATATTCCACTTATAAGCACCCTTTTTGCTTATTTTCAGGTCTTGAATTAATATGTAAGGGTCTTTAATTAATGGGCCAATGATAGTGTCAAATGACCATTCTCTCGACTTGGCTACTACATTTTTTTAAATTAGTTTTAATGTTTATCGTATTCATTATTCTTGTTAGTTATATGTAGATTCAATGTTTAGTGATGTAAAGGATCTATTTTATCTAATAAAAATTTGAAAATTTTTCCAAAGCATTTGTTCTAAAACTATGTCACTATCTTGAGAAGAAATAGCTTTTAAGCTACTTTAAAACATGGCGAAAAACTGCCTGTATTTGTTATTCGTATACAAAACTTTGAGTCTAGTCATTTTTTAATAAAATATATGACAGTTCATTTAAATAAGTGATAATTACAGTAGAGGCTTCAAACTTTTCAAACATTTACGACTTTCCCTATACCTTTCAATCACTACAGCCGTGGTCCCTAACTTCTTGAAACATTGCGGTTGAACCTCTAATGAATGGTTTCCATTTTCCATTCAATCTGCCATTGTTGACCCAAAAAATAGATTTTGACCATATTTTTTTAATTTTAAAAGCGCAAAATGATAAGTTTATATTTTCACATAACATAAAATAATTAAAAAACTTAAATTAGAAAGAGCAAAAGAAAATTTTATCTTCTTCCCCCACGCCACACCCCCGAAATCCCCTTCAGCGACCGGCACCACTACCTGTCAACACCACCACTGGTTGGACATATTTCTATTTCTTTTCCAAAATTCCTCACAGACACCGCAACGATGGCACCCCAGAATTCTTCATCGATAAAAATACAATCCTGGCCAAAAATTTGATTTTTTATACCAAAATCAATGTACTTAATCCTTCATCAGACAATTCTCTCAACTCGTCCATCTCACTGGTATTTTAAGAATTCATCTTGTATTTTCTTATAAATACAGAAGAGTTGGATGGCAGACAATGGATGCAATTTTGTGGTTGACTAAATCCATAATGAGTTTTTGTACTGCCAATAATTGGAGCACCCTCTGGACACAGAATATGCTTGTTATTTGGGATTGGACCGAATTTTCTCCATTTCTATCAGTCCCAAGCAAAGCCTCCAGGATGTGCCCATAAAACTAATTTAATATAGTTTTCAGGGATTTTGTGGGATGGATTATTGGGGTTTGAGAGATGAGGTTTGCAGCTGCCATTGTTGGAGCTCAAGTGAAAAATGCAATGGACAATAGTGGTTGGTAAATGCAAAAGTACTAATTTACCCTTTCTAAATTTGTGGTCAAAGTCAAATTTCTTGATCAACTAACAGACATTATGATGAATTCCATCCATTGGGGCTTTCGTTACAACGTCTCAAAAGGTTAGGAGTCACGACTGCAACGACTGAAAAGTTCAGAGAAAGTCTACATATATTTGAAGAGTTTGAACCATTAACTGCAATTATCCCTTTAAAATAATGGTCAAATGTAAAAATGTTGGGAACATCTGCAAGTGACATTCGTAATTGGCAAGCTTTGGTTGTTAGCTTTATTTAACAAAGTTGAAACAGCAAACAAAAGATATTATGTAGAATTCTGTAGACAAATCAAGTTGCTCAAACGTGCAAGCATACATTTAGCCAGGTTTCCAAAATTTTGATCGATAATTTCGAGATGTGACCATCCTTTTGGCCATCAGTGAGAGCAATATCAAATGCTTGCTATCTTATCAATATTCGTTGATTATCACGGTTGATATTAAAAATTGACATGTCACTTCACGATCAACTTAAAAATATTTAACTCGCTTAAATTTGAGTGAAGTAAAGATGTGATATAATTGGAATTTGTTAATGTGATACACATTGATTCATAAGTTATGTCCTTTTCATTGGCCTTTCATCACTTTATATAGGCCATGGACACAAGCTTGTCGTCCCCGTCATCTTAATCATGTCAAGCTACAATATTCGACTTAGAGCCATGTGCCACCACCCGTCTTGAAGGTATTTGATTGGCAAGAATATTCGATTGAGGTGAACTCATAATGACATATAGGCTAAGTGTTGTCTCGATTGGTCGATTAAGACGTCATTGCTATCGGTACGAGTACTTCATACGCCATGTCATAATGATGTTTCCATATAAAGTCTCTCATTAACCGACGATGACTTGCATTGACAGGTCTTGGGTCAAGATTTCAAACGAACAAGTTTAATGAGTACATATAATACAACTATAATAATAATACTCCATCGTCTCATTTATATAAGTTGACTTTCTTTATTTTCTTATCCCAATTATATAGTCATATTTCTTTATTGAGAATGTTTTATTTTATTTGTTTACTAATATACCCTTATTTAATCTTAAAATTGTAGAAATATAAATAAGAATAGACTAAGAAAGTTTTTGGCAAAAATTGTTTTTCAATAACGTTAAATAAGATTTCTTAATTCGTGTAAAAAACAAAGCCAGCTATAAAAATGGGATGAAAGGAGTATCACATTATCCTACTTAAATAAGATCACAAATTAAACATGTACTCAAGTAAAAAGAGTTACAACTACTAATGACTAATAATTAATTATCTTTACTACCTAATTATTGTTAATTATAAAAGACTGATTGACTCCAAATAAATGAACAAAGAGCCATGGTAAAATTTAATTCATTTTTCTTTATCTTTTTATCCACTATACATTTTTCAATAAAATAATATTACACATAAGTTCGAAATATTTTTTCTTTCTTTTTTAACCACACATTCTTAAGGGAAAAAATTCAAAAATTATAATCCCAAATACTAGGGGCCAAACGGGACTTAGCAAGGAAGTCTTACAATTACGAGTACTTGTGGCGAAGTGTAAATAGAGAGAGAGAACAAAAAAAGATTACAATGAATTGTACCAAGCTGTCGTAATCCAAACATAGGAAAAATCCAATAATTTGGAGGCGGCTTGTTTCCAGCTGTATTGGGCTCTAGAGGAAGGAACGGTCTTCAAATTATATTATAAACAAGTCCACGTCAAAGAGAGAGCAGATTGACCGACTGACTTGTATAATTTTTACTTGGTAATACTAATACACGCAGGTCTGGCTGGCTACGGGCATTTTGTGGTAGTTCTAATGTGACCAAGTCCAGCATTCATATTTCGTATAATGCTCCTCTACCAGACCTCGTAGTGGAGCTCTCTCACAAGAATGAATCCCACATTGTTAAATAAATACAAAAAAAAACCACCGCCACCTCCCCAAATGTGAGTGAAGCCGCTCTACCAGGCTTCTTACAGCCCTGGTAGAGCAGCACAGTCCTTCATATTTCATACTCAAAATTAGTATTTACCGCTTCACTATCAAAATTAGGCAACGTCCACCCTTTCAGCTTATAAATGAAACCAAAATAGCATTTTTATTAAACTACCATGTAAAACTTGTACCCCAAAGTTTAACAAAATCATTCTCCGGATCCCGATCTAATCAGCATCAGTTCAAATATATCCAATGGAAAATTGACGACAGATCTAAGCAGTAAACTCAAAATTATTACAGAAAAATACAAACAAATCCAGCAACTTGCAGAATAAATATGAAGCAGCCGCAGTAATCCAGATACAGCTCGACAAGCAAAGTTGCTATGGCCACAAGGGAAACGCTAGCAACATGATCAGGGCTTGAATGCAGAAAACGCCACGACAGAGTTGTGTCCACCAAACCCGAATGAATTTGAAATCGCTGAATTTGGTAGCATGCAGAAAAGAATTAGAAGCCATGCTTAACAAAGTGGTCCAACGAAATTTAAACTTTTCTACTATAGTTAACCATCCAAACGGAATGAGATATGGCAGGAAACACATTAAAAGCATCTTACCAACATTAACTTCATGCGGCTGCTTTTGGTTTGCAACCGTGTCAAACTCAACTGAAGGCTCTGGATTCTGAAATGACAATCAAAAAAATTGTCATCAAGCCAATAAAAAACGACGAATAATCAGTCTCAAATGAACTTGCTATATGAATAAGGCATAAAACAGAAGAACCAAAGAGATATGAACTAGAATTTGAAGACAACGGTATTGATTATCAAGAACGAAATGAACTTACAAATTGATTTATTGTGGGATGCAGCCAGCCTGTTGTTATGGCTTTAACTGTTGCAATAGCTTCCAGACCACCAGCAGCACCAAGGCAGTGCCCGATCATAGACTGCATAAAAGAAGAAGTGAGACGCAAGCAACGACCTAAAAACTATTGCTCTATGATCTACTTGAATCAATAATTCAACATCAATAAAATTCTGCAGAAAAGTACAGATGCAAGTGATTCTATCCGCGTGTCCATGTGTGTTAAGTGTAAGAACTCAACTGTGCAAGAATCAGACTTACCTTAGTTGCATTCATTTTGATCTGTGAAGTGTTCTTGAATACCTTCTTAACAGCATTCACCTCAGCCAAGTCACCCACTATTGTGGAAGTTGCGTGGGCATTAATGTAGTTAACCTGAAAAGAAAGACAGGATCTTGTTGATTACTTGCTTTTTGTATAAAAATCCTTGAAGAGAAACGAAAACAAAATTCTCCGGAGTAAATTTAAGACGTTCATACTGCAGATGGCAAAAACCACAATCTGTTTCAAGAACAATTTTCAAATGACTTTTATGATTTATTTTTCTTTCTCGATGATGCTTCAGTTTAATTCTGATATAGCTCATCAAAATTTCCTAAGACTTACGTGGTGAATGAAACTATCAGTATAAAAACAGAAGCAAACTGTAGTTAACCTACGCCATCCACTGGAAATTGAGTTCATATTTTCAACTGAAGCTTAAAATTTAGAATTAATTTGAAGTGCAATATCAAATATTAGCCATAGGGAAAAATATGAAAATGATGTGTACATAACAAGTTAAAAATTGAGTTTGGTAGCAGAAATTACAGTATGAACTTATGAAAGGAATAAAACAATACCTCTTCTGGTGAGACACCAGCATCCTCAAGGGCACTCTGGATGCATGAAGACACACCAAGTCCATCAGATCGGGGATCAGTCATATGATAAGCATCACAGTTCACTGCACCTCCCAAATACTCTGCAATTATTGGCGCACCTCGTTTCATTGCATGTTCCAAACTTTCCATCACCTGTAAGAAGCGAAGGAAAACTACTTGAAATTTCTAGTTTCATTTCAGTTCACACCATGTCTTTTAATCGGCTAAATGGTGAAACAGGGCGGGAGAGGACAGACAAATCTATTAATGCACCTGTCAGCACCCAAAATAGATTTCTACTTGAAATGTCCTTCAATTTCACTTTTCAACATGCTAAAACAGTAAAACATAAGATTGGACAGATGGCACTGAGAAGATAGAAGGAATTAATCTAAAAAAGAAGCAAATGCTCCGGTGAACTACAATAAACCACATCAAAATTCATTTCGAATAGACTAAGCCCTTGTTTGAGCCCCATTTTTCTCATAAAAAATGTATTTTTGAATAGTGTATTGATGTGAAATGTGTGGTTAAAAATAAGGAAAAGTTTTGGATCTACGTGTAATATTATTTTATTGAAAAATGTGTGATTGAATGATGTCAAAATACTGTTTAAGAATGCATATTTTTCAAAAGAATGGGGCTCAAACAAGGGTAAGTGATAGATATCCAGATATATTATAAGAAAGTATTTCTAGGTTTGGAATCTTACTTTAGGAAAAGAATTTTGGGTTTATTTTACAGATTTTTAGTATTTTATGTTGTTTTTAGTTGTTCCCACTTATATTAAATTAGTTAAAACTCTCTATAAATGGGGCTTAATGCAGTGTAGTTTCCAAATTTGATTATTGAATAAAACTATGTCTATCTCTTCCAATTTCTTCTTCTCTCTCTCATCTGTCTCTCCGATTCCTCCCCCTTTTCTTCTTTTTCTCTTCTCTTCTCTTCTTCTTCTTCCCTTCCCTTTCCCCTTCTATTTATAGTGGTTATTGTTTACGAGCATCTGTTGTCACTAACAAGAGTTCAGTTACCACGTAGGCACAGAAGCATCAAACCTAATAAAACTGTTACCCACATTCCATATTACCTGAGTGTTCCATTCATGTCAACCATACAAATAAAATTAAATATTTGATTAAAGAAACAAAAACCAGCATGCTTACCAAGACTCCAGCACCTTCACCCATAACAAAGCCATCTCGATCCTTGTCCCAAGGCCTAGAAGCTGTTTGGGGATCATCGTTCCTCTGAGACAAAGCTCTGCATGCAACAAAACCTCCCAATCCAATAGGAATAATGGCAGCTTCAGTTCCACCGGCTAACATCAAATCAGCCTCGCCTCGACGGATGTGATTGGCAGCCGCGTAGAAGCAATAATTGGAGGTAGCACAAGCAGTTGAAATTGAGTAATTTGGTCCCATCAAACCAAGATCAATTGCAAGCAAAGCAGATCCCATATTTGTTATGGCATAAGGTATGAAGAATGGAGTGATTTTCCTGTGACCTTTTTCAATTAAAGCCTGAACACCATCGGAAAATACGGTAAGACCACCCATTCCAGTGCCAACCAGAACACCACCTCGCACTTTATCAATCTGCAATGAAAAGAAAAGCAATGAACCAGAAGAATATGTCTGCGGCTTCAAGATAAGAATGAAAATTGAAACATTCACAAGAAAAATAATGGAAGCAACATTCAGTCTTTCAATAGCGGCACAAACTGAATTCAATTAATTTAATCAATAAAGCAAACAAGCAATGAACTCATAACAACGGTAATATGAAAAATAGAAATTGGTTCTGCTTAAGGATAGAAGCTCAACACCAAATTATGAAATTTCACATTTAGCAGCTAAACTAATTCCATAAGACCTACCAAAATTAAAAACAATAAAAAGAATTGAATTTTCGAAATCAAGAAATCGTTAATTATGATCCTGAAATCAATATTTTTCTGAGCTACTGCTTTTGACAGCATACAACAGCCAGTAATAAAAGAATAGCTCAAAACAAGCAATAAAACACCAACCAGCAATCCAACAAAATCAATAATTTCAAAATTTAGCTCAATTATTCCTACAAATCACATACCTTCCCCAAATTTTCGCTACCTAGATTGGCATTTTCGAGGGCTTTTTTTCCTGCAACAATGCAGTATCTGAGGCAATCATCAAGTCTCCGATCGTTCTTCCCATCAATGTACCCCTCAGACTTGAATCCTCGAATCTGTCCACCGAACCGAGTGGGAAATTTCGATGCATCAAAACGGTCTATGGGTCTGATACCGCTCTCCCCGGCAAGCAGTTTCTCATAGTAAGCATCGACGTCGTTTCCGAAAACGGAAACCAAGCCCATGCCCGTAATGACCACGCGCTTCTTGGCATCAGTCTCGCGCTTGGGAGCTGAAGAAGCGGAGATGATGAAGGGGTGTTTTTTGGTGTGGGGATTCGGGGGTTTGGCATTGTTGGTACTCGAAAATAATGGGGAGGTAGGTATGGGCTTGCGGAGAGGTTCCAGAGGGGAGGGGCAGAGAGCGGCAGAGTGGACGGCTTGCATGGCTGCGTGGGGGCGGAGATTGCGAGTGTCGATGAGTACTATGTGGATGTTTGGTGCGAGTTTAGTGAGCTGTTTTTCTTTCTTTCCCAAATCAGGAAAATTAGAAAAGACCCATTTTCATTATAATACATTCATACCATTAGAGTTTGTTTGTCACTACTTATTTCAAAATCAGTTTTCCTCAACTTCATTTGTAATTAATATGAATTTATTATTTTACCCTACTTTTTATCAATGCAATCTCTAAAAATAATTCATTTTCCATTTCAAATATCTCTCCAAACAAACATTTAATAATTTTTTTTTATTTTTTTGAAACTATTTTAAAAGTAATTATTGTTTGTCCAGGCAGAAATATTGACACAAAATACCCATGTCCTTCAATGTTGGGTTGTGTTACTCGTATATGGAGTCTTACACTCCGGTTGACACGGGCCCACCTCTCCTCTCATATGGGGAGGTCGGCTCCACACATTTAGGTGTGGACCTCGACCTCTTCCATGTGAGAGGGCGGGTGGGACCGTGTCAACCAGAGTGTAAACCTTCATGTACAAATAGATTAATTCTTCAATGTTTTGTGCAAACATTTATCCTTTCATTTTGGCCCTATACACCATTGAACCGAGTAAAAATCATTGTCATCGAAATTCGTTGATAAGTATTCTAAAATAACTAATTTACTTAGTTTTTAAATAAATAAAAATAAAATAAAACAATTTATAAATTTACCACATTAAGGCCAGTTTATAAGAAATATTTGAAAAGTCAAATTGATCGTGTCATGTGCAACGTTCATCAATAATGGTTCATTAATGTTTGTTGATTTAAACTCATTCAAAAAGAATAGAGAGGCCCTCTAATATTTTATAAATTGAATTAGAGGAGTACTTAATAAAGTTAAAATATTAACTCGATTTAAGATCCCTTTAAATTACTTTCATGGACGATTACGAATCATAAAGATCATATGTAACAATGTTTTCCAAGACATACGTAGGAAATCTTTTTAATATAAGGCTATTCCCGACCATGTTTACAGGGAGAAGACTTTTTTAAAAATTGTTGGGAAAAAATAGGGTGATGGAGAAGAGACAAAAGAAATAAGAAGAAAATCGCAACAACAAGATGAAGAAATCACAAATGTTGTCAATAACAATTTTGAAGGCTCGAACAGGGGATCATTGCATCAAACGTTATTCCCTCCCTCTCTGATGTTTATGAGATGTTTAAGGATATTCGGGCAAATAGTTTAAAGGATTATAACAAGCATTGTACAGAATTTCATCAAAACATAAAGTGAAATTCTCCAAAATCTGAAGAACGTGAAGAGAGAATGAATATGAATATAAACCGGAATTTAATTGTTTTTGGAACAAGGTATGGATTGCAAGATATTTTTCTAACATCTTTCCCTTGAACATGGCTCATCTATATATAGCTCTCAACCAAAAATACGAAATGGTGCTAAAAAATAAAATGAAAAGCCACAAATTTCAAATTTGCAACCGCAAAAAAGGCCAGAAATGGTCGAATTATTGTACCATGCAACCGCATGGTACAAATCCATGCGGTCGCATGGTTCCCACACACTGAGCCCGTTTGGTCTCGACATATTGCCATGCGACCGCATGGCTCAAAATTTATTTTTTTAATTGTTGGTTTTGAACCACCAGTACACAGCAATCTCCTATTTATTCAAAATTAACAAAGTATCATATTCAAAGTATATGATACTTGTATATAAAGATTAGATATCTTTCGATTTTGAATCTAACCATAATATAATTCAAATAAAGTAAAGTCGAAAACGTAGCGTGAAGTTTTAAACCAATTATTTCATATGACAATATCGATAAGAACACACACAAGTACCACGTGTTCTCAAGTTCCTCATAACTCGCTTAGCGTTATTATGACCTTGCGCTTATCTTTTTCGACAAACTTTTAAGAATGAAACTCCAACTTTTTATTGAGGCGGTACCACCTTATAGTTTATTTAGGTAAAATTCTGCCAATACCTTTGTTTCCTTTAAATATATTTGTGTTTTAGCACTAAATTTTATTAAGAGCTTAAAACTCAACTTTCACTTCTGTAACAGCCAGCATTATTTTAATTAGGATAAGGTTATTGCAAATTTTAATAATGTTACAATTATCCACATATCAAATAACTTTTTATTACCGTTTGAACCCGTTGATTACTTTTTTAGTAATGACAGATAGAGTTACCGTTATTGGTGGACCTCTTTTATTTTAAGAATTTCAACCCCATCCTATTCAAAGTAGATGTTACTAAATTTCTATTTAGAGGTTTCATCAAATTCTCAATTGATCTTACACAATTTAAGGAAATTATTCTATCATTGATTAATTTCCTTATGTAGTCATGTCTAAGATTCAAATATCTAGATTTTTCATTGTATGCTTTTACTAACGTGACTTGACTATCACACATAATAGGTGTTAAAAAAATATTATTCAATCCCAAAAGTATCTCATAGAAGAGATCCTTAAATTACTCAGTCTCTTTCCCGATATCTGATAGGGCTACAAATTCAGATTCCATGGTCGAGTGGGTTATGCATGTTTGTTTTTTTGACTTCCAAGAAACGGCGTCTCTTCCTAGCGTGAAAACCTAACCTGAGGTGAATTTACTTACACCTGTGCTGGATATCCAACTAGCATTGGTAAATTCTTCCAATACCATCGAGATTTTAGTATATTGCAGGCCTAAGTTCTTGATTTTCTTTAAGTATGCAATGACTCCCAATGGCCTTCTAATGATCGTTATTTGGATTGCTAGTAAACCTACTAAGTTTACTTATTGTATATGTTATATCTCGTCTTATGCATTGAACTGCATACATAAGACTTCATATAACACTAGCATACTCTAATTGAGCAATCGTCCTTCCATCATTTTTTATAAGTTTTGAACTTTGATCGATTGGGGTACCATATTCTTTTAATATTCAAATGTTTGAACTTGTTTATCACATTCTCGATATAATATGATTGACTTAGATAGTAACCCCCCACTAGTCTTTATGAGTTTGTTACCTAAAATGGTATCCACATGTTTAAGATCATTCATTTTGAATATGGAAGATAGAAACCTCTTCGTTTCTTCTATACTATTTATGTGATTATTTATAATAAACATGTCGTCGACATACAGGCATATAAAAGTTACACATTCAATGCATACTTTAGAATATAAACATCTATCTACACCATTATGTTTGAATCTGAAATATTGCTAAGTCGAACTTTTCATGTCATTTCTTAGGTGCCCGTTTCAAACAGTATAACAATTTTACCAACTTGCACACCTTATATTCATTTTCAGGTATAACAAAGCCTTCGGGTTGATCCATATAGATATCCTCATCGAGATCCCCATTTAATAATGTCATCTTGACATCCATTTGATGAACATGCAAATCTTGTATTGAAGCTAAGCGAATAATATCCTAACCGATGTTATTCTAGCTACCAGTGCATAAATGTCAAAATAATCTATTACTTCTTTTTGTCGATAATCTTTGGCTACCAATTTAGCCTTGAAGGTATTTAGAGAGTCGTCATCATTGTATTTTATCCTAAATACCCTTTTACATCCAATAGGTTTGGATCCCGGTGGTAAATCGACAAATTTCCAAGTATTATTTGATATTATCGAATCCATTTCATCTTTAATTTCGTCTTTCTAGAAGATGCTATCACGGGAAACCATGTTTCTTTATACGTTTTATGGTCGATTTCCACTTGTTAAACAAAATGAATTGTTCTTGCAACATTTAACTCATTTTTATCTACTAAGTAAAAATAGATAAGTTGAGAATCAATTTCATCCGGTCCCAGAAACTTTTCAGCTCGAGTTCTCTTACTTCTTCGTGGTTCACTAGACTCATCAATATCTTTATAAGACATTTCATCGTGTGTTCCACCTAAGCTAGGGATATTTTCAAGATTTTCTCTCAATTCATTATTCGAAGATAACGAATTTTCAAAGAATTATATATCACTTGATTCGATAATCACACTGGTATCCAAGTTTAGCGATCTATAAGATTTTCTATTGTTAGCATATCCAACGAAGGCATATTTAATGCCTCTTAACTCACTTTGGTCCTATTAGAGTTTATGCTCTTGCAATAAGCAAGACACTCGTACACTTTGAAGTATTCAATATTTGGTTTTATTCCTTTCCACAATTCGTATGGAGAAACCTTTATATATTTCGAAAGAATCCTAAATTCACTTAATAAAGTTTCACCCCACAAATTAAATGGTAACTTAGCATATATAAGTATCGCATTAATCATTTCTATTAAGGTTCTATTTTTTCTTTCGATCAAACCATCTTGTTCGGGTGTCCTAGGTGTAGAACATTAGTGAATTATGTCATGTTGTTCACAAAATAAGTTAAAGTTATTAGAAAAGTATTCACCACCTTTATCACTTCTTAAAGTTTTAATTTTCTTTCCTAAATGATTTTCAACTTCATTCTTATATACTTTAAACATGTCAAAAGCCTCATATTTATGTTTCATCAAATAAACATACGTGTATCTAGTGCAATCATCAATAAAGGTAATAAAATACCTGTTTTCACCACTAGTTAACATACCATTTAGTTCACATGTATCTTTATGAATTAATTTCAATATACTAGAGGTCATCTTCTCACTTTGATATGGCTTTTTTACCATTTTTATTCTACAAAAGTCTTACAACAAAAGTCTTACATTTATATTCATTATTTCCAAAATATGAAATCAATTCATATTTTTCATGCGTTTTATAGTGCTTTTACCAATATGGCACAATTTAGCATGTCATGATGAAAATAAGTCAAGAAAATAAGCAAAATCAACTTTATTTATTTATTTGTCAACGATACATAATTTGACCATTTATTTACAATAATAGCCTTTACCAACAATTTTTTCGTTAAGAGATAATACAAGTTTATCGGACTCAAATACACCTTTAATGCCCTATTTTCCTAAGAGATTCCCACTAACCAAGTGCTTATTCACGTCAGGAATATGTAGTACATTTGTAAGAATAACAATTTTCCCTGAAGTGAAGATTATATCAATATTTCATTTTCCAATAACCTTGAATCGAACCTCGTTACCTATTTAAATCTCTTGGTCTCCATCCATTTTGTTATATGTTTTGAATAAAGATTTGTCATATGATAAATGTACACTAGCACAAGTACCATACCACCGCCCGGGAACTTTTCTCTTGATTGCATTTATTTCACTTACGGTAGCCACAATTTTGTCATCTTGGATGGAATTTATTTTACCTTCGGAGTTGTTTCATTTTCTGTGTCTACAATCCTTTGTATAGTGTCCAAATTTTTCACATACAAAACACCTTCATTTGATCTTCTTTTTGAACTTATTAAAGTTCCTCAATGGTTTCCTCTTGTTGGATTTCACGGACGGATCAGATTTTTCGACAATATTGCCCTTAGAAGTTCCTTCCAAAGAGTTTTCACTCCTATCACGCAATCTAGATTCTTCCTCAATTCGAAAATATTTTTGCAATTGTTCTAAAAAATAATATTCAGAACTATGCATTATTTTCTTTCGGTATCCTTTCCAAGTTCCCGAGAGTTTAGCAGTTATAGCCCCTATTTGAAAAGTCTCCAAAATTTCAATTTTCACCGTCTTTAGTTTGTCGACAATTACTCGTAATTCATGTATGTTTGAAGAAGGGAAATATTATCTAAGAATTTAAAATCAAAGTATTTTGAAATCAGAAATTTCTCGGTACCTTTCTCTTCACCTTTGTACTTGCTCTCTAAAGTATTCCAAATCTCCTTCGCCAATGTTGTGTTGGTATATAAATCATATAAGCGGTCCGACAACACAATGAGTATGTGACCGTGGCAAATCAATTCATCTTCTCGACGTTTTTGCATTTCTGCCTTGATTGCTTCGATCTCTCTGTTTGTGGGTTCTGATAATGGCATCAAATTCAGATCTAGAATATAAAAGATCTCCAATGTAGTAAGGAGAAACTTCGACTCGTCTTGCCACTGTGTGAAGTTTGTGCCATCGAACCAATCCAACCACACCAAGTCTTAATTCGTGAGTTTGATTGTTGCCATTATTGTCTCGCTCTCTATTACACAATAATGTTTGAGACTGTTGAACAAAATAGGGTGATAGAGAAGAGGAAAAAAAAGAGAGAAGAAAATCGCAGCACCAAGATGAATCACAAATGTTGTCAATAACAATTTCGAAGGTTTGAACGCGGGATCACTGTCTCCAAACGTTATTTGCCCCCCCCAGTGTTTTTGAGATACTTAAGGGTATTTCGACAAATTGTTTGAAGGATTGTAACAAATATTGTAAAGAATTTCACTAAAGCATAAAGTAAAATTCTCAAAACTCGAAAAACACAAAGAAAGAATGAATATGAATGTAAATTGAGATTTGATTTTTTTGGAACAAAGTATGGATTGCAAGATATTTTTCTGATATCTTTCCCTTGAATGACTCATATATATGTAACCCTCGATCAAAAGTGCGAAATGGTCTTAAAAAATCAAGTGAAAAACCACCAATTTCAAATTTGCACCAATTAAAAACGGCCGAGTTATTGTACCATGGTTCACACACGTCGAGACCGTTTGGTCTTAGCATATGTCAGACAGTCGCATGGTTCACACATGCCGAGACCAAATGATTTTTTTTTTTTTTAATTGTTGATTTCGAACCACAATTACATAGCAAAAATTTCATTATAATGTAAACAATTTTGAAAGCAAAGCTCCTTTACTGAAACGCCAAACGAGTATGTGATTCCACGCACAGAACAGATTGGACCCCGGGTCCAAACGTGCCTCTTTTCCCGCCAAAATGAGCCCCTCCCCTATTTGTTTCCCGCCAAATCCCAAAACCCTAGATGCAAATTACAGAACAAAATTCTCTCTATATCAATTCACAGACATATACTCACAGTGACAGATCAGAATCAGAGGAGAAGAACCAATGGATTTGAGCGATGAAGTCAGGACTGCGCACAAGCGAACTTTCCTTAAGTTTTTCGAACAAACTGTAAGACTCAGAAATGTCTAATATCAATATGTAAAATCCTTTTTTGTGCATAAGCAAGTAAATTTCATTAATTGATTTTCAGGAACTCAACGTAGAGCTCAAAAAGTCATTTGACAAAATGTTCGCTCAAAATCGCCGCCGGTGTATAATCAATCTCGCGCATTTCTACCACTTCAGGGAAGGCTCCGATTTGGCTCGCAGGTACGAACACATATGTGTATCTGTTTATATGTTTAAAATATAAATGTATTTCATGCATTATTTAGGCGATATTTTTTAACGATTGTCTTTTTTCCTGTGTTTTGATTTAAAATTGCTAGGCTTCTGCAAAATCCAAGCGAATATATGCAGCCACTTTGCGATTCCGTGACCGACATGGTCCGGGGCATGAATGCCAAGTACTTGAAGGAAGGAGAGCAAATACTGGTTGGATTAGAGGGTCCTTTTGTTTCACGGAGGGTAACCCCCAGAGAACTCTTGTCGGGGTTTATTGGTTCCATGGTCTGCGTTGAGGGGATTGTCACTAAATGTACGTTTTTTTTGCACTTGAAACTTTCCTGCTTACTTCATCCAATTATACACAAAAATTTGATGTAGTTTATGCTTGTTTCATTATTTAGGTATTTTAGAAAAGTTTTGAATTCTGATGATCTACTATCAGTGATTAGCATAAGATTTCTCTGGAATGGGCTTTAAACAACTTTATTTCTCCAGCAGGGTAAAGTATTTTTAATTAACCCTGGCATCTTCAAGTTGTTTGAAACTAAAAGAAATTGAGATACTAGTGTTTGAAAATATATATCAGACCCAGGCTGGAACAACAGATGCTGGTAGAAAGAATGCATTATGTTCTTTTTAGAGAGAATGATGAGTCGATGACCTTTGTTTTCTTACATTTCTTGGTTGGAACTTCTAAACTATTTGTGAATGTCAGCCAATGTTGGAACCTTAACATATTCTTCATTTTGAAATCATAATGCTAAGCTAAGTTAGTAAGATTTTTGTAGTTCAGTATCACGTACAGTAGGATATTTTTACTAATGTTACGATGAAGGAGGCAAACTGGAGAAACAATTGTGGTCTTTAATCCTGATGGTTCATCAAATATTACCTTTTCATGTTCGAAAAAGTTGCCTAATATTTTCTTCTTTTTATGTTCTTTAAACCAGTATATCTCGACTTGCATCATTTACATTACTATAGGAGCTTGGCGTTCTAAACTTATATCGACTTGCTGCTTTATTGTTATGATTTAGCATTGGAGAAATGTCATTACTTTCATGGCTTTCACTACGTCTTTGCAATGGTCTTGTATGTTTACCTTTCCTTCAGCAGACTAGAAACAGCTGATATCAAGATGCAACCTAAGAAAATCCTTTACCGGAGATCAAGTTTTAAAAGTAATAAATGCTGTTATGAAGCTGATTAATTTTTTTTAATTTTTAATTTTTTTGCTCCCTGCAATCTAATGCAATGCAGCTGATTATTTTATTCTTTCAAGATCCTTATCTAAAAACGAAGTCCCCTTTACATCTGAACGAGTCTACTTGACATATGTGCTGAATACAATCTGCATTTATGCTAGCTAATAATTTCAATGAGGCAATTTTAATGATGCTGTTTCGATGCATGTATCTTGTCTGCATATCATGCCATGTATAGGTTCTCTTGTGCGGCCCAAGGTTGTTAAGAGTGTCCACTTCTGCCCTGCTACAGAGAAATTCACACTTCGTGAATACAGAGATATTACATCAAACATGGGCTTGCCAACGGGTTCAGTGTATCCAACACGGGTAGCCACCATGGTTTTGTCTTTTCTTTCCCCTGTTCGCATCTTCTTGAATTTTAACAAAAGGAATCTCTTGAATTAATATTTTCAGGATGAGAATGGTAACTTGTTAGTAACTGAGTATGGGCTATGCACTTATAAGGACCACCAGACATTATCAATGCAAGAAGTGCCAGAAAATGCTGCTCCTGGTCAACTTCCAAGAACAGTGGATGTCATCGTAGAAGACGACCTGGTGGATTCATGCAAGCCTGGAGACCGCTTGGCAATTGTTGGGGTATACAAAGCCCTTCCTGGGAACAGCAAGGGCAGTGTGAATGGAGTATTCAGGTTGCTATGTGTATGCCTAATAGTCTGCTCATTTATTTCACCTTTGTTCTATCAAATATTCTTTAAAGCTCGTTTACCAATTTTGTAGGACTGTCCTCATAGCCAACAACGTCTCTCTTCTCAACAAAATGGCACACAATCTGCAGTATTCAAGTGACGACATGAAAAACATCAGAAAGATCTCTGAAAGAGATGATGCATTTGATGTGCTTGCTAATTCTCTTGCACCTTCTATATATGGGCATCTATGGATTAAAAAGGCAGTGATTCTATTGATGCTTGGAGGAACAGAAAAGAACCTGAAAAATGGAACTCACTTGCGAGGGTAATACTATTTTTCTCAATTGGCTAGAACAAGCTCTATATAGTGGTATGCAAATTTTTTATGCATGGATGCGTGGATTCCTTCACCTACTTATATTTATTCTCACGTTTCTTCATTGTAGACATATTGCATAAACCTTATATAGCATTACAATTTTGTTGATTACAGTGACATAAACATGATGATGGTCGGTGACCCCTCTGTTGCCAAATCTCAGTTGCTAAGAGCAATCATAAATATTGCCCCTCTAGCCATATCAACAACTGGTCGGGGTTCTTCTGGAGTTGGTTTAACAGCTGCAGTCACTTCTGACCAAGAAACAGGTAGGACATATTTGCAGACAAAGTGAAAAACTTTTTTGGTGATTACTTATGAGATTGGTATTCTTGAAAATAGGGGAAAGAAGACTAGAAGCTGGAGCCATGGTTCTTGCTGATCGAGGCGTTGTTTGTATCGATGAGTTTGACAAAATGAACGATCAAGATCGTGTTGCTATACATGAAGTGATGGAACAGCAAACTGTAACAATTGCCAAAGCTGGTATTCATGCATCCTTGAATGCTCGGTGCAGTGTAGTGGCAGCTGCAAATCCAATTTATGGGACTGTAAGTTGCTTAAAGAATATGGTATAAACAGAAGTGTCTGCTTGCATATTTTATTTCGTTTGTTTAATTTTTCTTCTGCTGCCTGTATACAGTATGACCGTTCGTTAACTCCGACAAAGAACATTGGACTTCCAGACTCTTTGCTTTCTCGTTTTGATTTATTGTTCATTGTTTTGGATCAAATGGATCCTGGGATTGATCGTCAAATTTCTGAACATGTGTTGCGTATGCATCGATTTCGCTCAGTGGTAGATGGAGGTATGCAGCTGTTGTTCTTGATTAAAATTTAGCGCTTGTTTGACAACCATTATTTCAAACTCTTTTTTCTACATTCTCATTTTCGACCACACATTCACAATAAAATATTCTGCATGTAAATCAAAATTTTTTTCCTACTTTTGAACCACATATTCTCCAAAAAAATCACTATTAAAACTCCATTTTACCCAAATAATGGTCGTCAAACAGGGGCTTAGATATCTTTCCAAATCATTTCACATTCCTTGAGCAAAGTTGCTGTATGTTTTAGGCAGCTCAATGTTAGATGGTAATGCAAGATATGAACAAGAAAATGAAGCTGAGACAGGTTCAACCATCTTTGTCAAGTACAACCGAATGCTACATGGGAGGAAAACTGACAGAGGTCGTAAGCGTGATACTCTCACCATCAATTTTCTTAAGAAGTACATTCATTACGCCAAAAATAGGATTCAGCCTGAGCTTACTGATGAGGTGAGGCTCATTTAAATACTCATCTGCAAAATGCGTAACTACTACATGAGAGTGAAGCTTCTGAATCATTTGATATGTCCTGTGAAATTTAAATTTTTTAAAGCCTGTCCTGGGCATGTGATGCCATGTAGTTGCTTGAACTTTATTCATTCCTTGATTTTCTCTCTCAAATCACCCTGAGATATCTTCCCTCTTGATATTATCCTCTATAAATCGTCCTCTCCAGGCTTCAGAGCACATTGCAACCACATATGCAGAGCTAAGAAATGCAAGTTCAAATGCAAAGGTTGGTTTCTTTCAGTAATGTTAGCTGAAATCCATATTTGGTGTTTAAGCTGCCTCTAAAATATATATATTAACTGATCTGAATCATTT
The DNA here is from genome assembly GCF_002742605.1 of Olea europaea var. sylvestris. NCBI lineage: Eukaryota > Viridiplantae > Streptophyta > Magnoliopsida > Lamiales > Oleaceae > Olea > Olea europaea. The sequence goes on along the minus strand of NC_036243.1, from coordinate 14,838,032 downwards.
CTTAGACTGGCGGAGGAACACTGCCAATTACTGCCAGAACGTTAGAAACTATAATACGTCTATCAACTGCCCATGCCAAGCTGAGGCTGAGGAGACAGGTAATTGTTATTTTTGGTTCATTATCCATTTGGAAGTAACAAAGTAGTGTGATGGGGCTTAAAAGATTATTATTAAAATAATCCATTTGACTAATTAAACTTGTATATAGTCTTCATTGGCTAATGAGCAAAACTGAAAAGGAATATATTACCAGTTTATTGATAACTATGTAATATTCACCTCTCAGCATGGTTATGATGTTTGAACCTTGTTTTATTATTGAAGAAAAATGTCTCGTGACCTGACTTGGGCAGGTTTTGAAGTCTGATGTTGAAGCTGCTCTTCAAGTTCTAAACTTTGCTATATATCATCAAGAGCTAAATGAAATGGAGGAGCGAGAGCAAGAAAGGCAGAGGGAAATGGAGAGAGAACATGGAGCTGACCATGACGCCACTGACAATACGGGCCGCAGTGTTGGTAGAAATGGAACTTCCAATAGAGGTTCTACTAGTGCTAGAGGGTAATGAAAATTTATCATTCTTCTAGCTACTGTTTAATGAAGGAATTTTTTAGCAATATGATATCTAGTATTGTTTCTGGAAGTTAGACAGTCATCTAGTAGTATCTGAGAGCAAAACACATTTTTCTTTGCGCGAAATAGTGATTCATCAAACTTATTGCATATTATCATGCTAAATACAAATATCATCTGTACATGTTTTATTCTATGCTTCATTCTCCTTATTAACCCTTTTAGTACCTATCAATGAAGATAGGAATTTATATTCAAGTAGGCTGTGTTTGAGAATGTTGGTGCCATTATTATTGTTTTGCATTAGGCTCTTTGCTAGGTTTCTTTGATGATTATTGTTGTATCAATGTGATTATGTTGACATTTCTTCTTTTAAATACTTTGGCAAGTGAAACGGAAGCCATGGATGTGGATGCACCCCCTGCAAGCGAAGTCGACATATCCCCTGAGAGGTTTATTGCTCATACACCTTTCTCGACAACTTTTAATCTTCAAATACTGCTAATACAATGTTACTCTTGTTGCCAAGTTGGGGGCTAATGTTTTATGTTGGTTTAATGCTTTGCTTTTGCTTGTAGATTGGAAGCATTCAGTGCTGCACTGGGGAGGTATAGGCATGCACAACATATAGAACAAATGTCAATTGCTGATATTGAGGGGGTTGTTAACCGTGGGGAACCTGTGCCTTACTCAACAGCGGAGATTATGTCCCTACTAGAGGTAATGTTGAAATTTTTACGAAGTATTTAGAGTTTCGGTTTGTTCTGTAATAGGCTTCCCTTTGGGAGGTTGAGGTTAAAGAGTTGTGTGGCGTTGGTCAAAACTAATAGCAGAATAAAATTTTCATCTCTCTGCAGATAATGCACGAGAAAGGCAGCTTAATGCTAGTCAGAGATATGAATGCAGTGTACTTTATGTGAAGCAGTGACGCTTTCCTGTTATGTGATGGTATGCCATATTTAATTATGCAGCCTCATCTTCTGAATGAAATTTGCAGGTCGTATGCAAAATTGTTAACAGATATCTCCGTTGCACTTAAATACTCTTATTATTTCCAGCCTCATTTTGAAGACTTTTCTGTACTCGTATAATTGATCATTGTGCAAAACCTAGCCTTTAGCCCAGTCTACATTTACTTGCATTCCTAATTTCATACATGACAAAAAAGGTTGTTAACATGTAATACAGAATAATTAGTTGTAGATTTTGAATAACTTCGTTCGTCAATTATCAGGGAATTATTAGTGACAGGAGACAAAGCTTGAAGGCCTTTGTTTGTCAGAGAAATTCCAAACTATGGAAATGAAACCTAGGATTTAATTGCATGTGGAATTGCACGTCATGGAACTGAGAATTACGTGTTGCTCGATGTAGTAGTAACTCTGTATTGCATGTTTTTATCCCTTGTGCTGAAGAATTTTTACAGATGATGGAATTTTCAAGTTGCTAATTAATGAACAATTATTTTATTTCACTTTCATCTTATGCACCAGTTGTTTCAGCCTTACCAATTTCTTATACAAAAATGAAGCAAACAAGAAATATATCAATTACTATGCTGCGATGTGGTGAGCGTTTGACTAGATATGATTTTTCAACAGATGTAATTTTTCAGTTACATGCTAAATTTTTCAGAGAAAATGAGACGTCTTCTCTAAATTTTTCGAAAAATAAGCTATTTTCACTAAGAAAAAAAATATACAATTCGTTACACTTGTAGCATGGTTTACAATTTTGTTTACATTTCATGATGTGGTAAGTTGTTTGCCATTGATTTTAACATTGCTTGAAACAATCAATGATTTCGATTTTTACGCACCATGCAATGTCATCCATGATGTAAAGTAGCTTAATTCATTGAAAAGACTAAAAGCTTTCATATTTCTATTTAGATTATCAAGTGATACATTTGTTGATTTTAAGTAAATCAGTGCAATTTATGGTTGCAATCTCATCCACAAAAGGACGACAAATACATACACCATTACCCAAATAATATCAAGGTATTCTCTCCATGAGTCTGTTAAAAGGTTGTGATGTATATTATTTATAAATTAACGAGGATCTCTCTCTCCATAAAAAGTAAAGGTACACAAGCAAAAATCAGTGGAGACTCAAAACCAGAGATAAACAGGTAACTGTTCAGTACGATCCTAGATTTTCTCAAAACCAATCATCAAACACAAATGAATAGTCAATGATTATATAAAACTCAAGGTACTTATAATTAAGCAACAGAATTTTCAGAATCTAGGCAGTTCCGAGTTCAAAAAATTAAAAAACATGTTACATAAACAAGTTGGGTCTTGATGCCTTGTATGTCGTCTTGAGCTTCCTAGTAGGTGGCCTCACCTTCCTGAACACCAAAGGGAACTTGATCTTGGAGTTATGGAACTGTTTGGTAATCTCCCTCTTGCAGAGTTTAGCCGGGATAGTTGCTGTCTTGATAATTTGGATGCAGTGATGGCGAACCCTGTGACGAGAAGCCATTTCGGTGTACATCTGTTCGACAGCACCATTCAAAGTGGTATCTCGGTACTCTTTGTACATGTTATGATAACCAGTCCTACTTTGGTAACGCAACCAGATACCATAGTTCTTGATTGTGGTCGGGTTCTTCTCAAAGATCTACTCACAGAAACAGAGAGGATTGTTAGAAATAAAAGATCAGTAACATATTATAGAAGGAACGAAAAATGTGTCCTTGGAGGTGGAAGAAGGGATTGGGAGCTCAAATGAAAGAAGAAGAATAGACTTCTGTAGGGAAGAAAGAGAATAGACTTCTGTAGGGAAGAAAGAGATCTTTGGCATATAAACCTAATAAAAATTTGGATATCCGTCCAAAAATACTTATCTTTTCAAATCTTTCTCATATTAATAAATTAAGTTGCCGCAACTGGAAAGATTTTACACCATTCTATATGTATGCAATAGGAAATAAAGCAACCTTCAGGAGGAAAGACGGGAAACGAGAATTAAATGATGGCTTACACCATCACAACTAAGCAAACAAATAACAGTTGTTTTGAATGCAGAAACTACAATCATTAGACATAACTATTGTATATGTAAATTCTAATATCAAATGAGTCAATTGCTCTAGTTATCCAACACCATATATACCTTCTAAACTTTCCCTTTCCATTATTCCCCATAGAGCTTGGTGCTTTAAATTGTGAGATGCACACGCCCAAATCAACTATAAAGAATTGATAGTTTAAATTACAAGTGAAGAACAGTTGGAAATTCATCAAGATAGAAAAATTCCTATTCAGATTCATGTTCTTCCAGTTTAGTATTCCTCAAATCCAAAAACTGAACATTTTAATACTCCTAATGACAGCTTTAAAATTTCTGGAGGGGACCAAGCAGAAAAACTACAGATCAAGGCAGATTTAACCAGTTTTAGAAATATTGAAACAGGCACCGTGAGCATTTTCAGCAACGCAAAATGAAAGTAATACATCAAAATATACGTTTCGATCAAATAGCATTTTAAAAGAAACAAATTTCCCAACTATTGAAATCAGTGCGCAATATTTACACTAAAATAAAATTAGACTTGAAGGCACACCTCGTTAATAGCGAGGACTTGACCATTGCTCTTCTTCACCTTCTTGAGCTTCCTCAGGAAATACCTTTCAAATCATAATAACAAGACGTTTCACTATAATCATCAACAGAAATCAATTCTATACGAAACACATTACGTATAAATTAATTGTAGCTGAGGTCGAACCAGAATTTGGACTTGGCGCGGACCTCATTGGTGGCCCAGAGCTTCATCCGGTAGATCTTCGGGTGCTCATCTGTCTCCGTCGGTAGAGCTCTCCCCACCACCTGGTACTGATGAAACTGCACATAGTACAAAGACGCACAACAGCCGTATAAATGTTTCCAAATCTGAAACCCCTATTTTCATTAAACAAACGCCACATACATATAGAGTGGAGGAGTTACCTTGTAAGTCACCATTTCTGATGAGATATTTCTTCGGGTGGGCGGCGTGTATGGTAGTCTTAGATGCTGCGTAGGGTTTTTTGCGATTACATGAAATGAAGAAACCCTACGTAGTAATGGGCTTTCTCTGTTTGTTACTTGGGCCTTTGTGTGGGCTGGTTTATCCGGAACCGGTTGTGTTGTCCATAATTAACTATTTGATAGAAATTTAGGTCGAAGTCAACAATAAATTTGAACTTGTTGTAAAAAGGAAAGTTCATTAGAATTTATTGGTGAATGACAATCATACCCCTGCAGCTCTAGAAATTATTACCATTGTAACCTTGACTCTGCCCTATAAATAGAGGGTTTTGATTCTTAATAAAACACACAAGTCTATTGACTTCTCCCCATTTTCTTCTCTTTTCTCTCTTTTCATAACACAATCACATATTTTATAAAATTTATAATTTTTCAACCATACATTTCGTCTATTTTTTTTTATTGAAATTTACTAAAATCTGATTTTAATACACATTAAACAGCGGCTTAATGAATTAAAGAAATTGCTACGAAATATTCCTAATGTATGGACGATGTGCAAAACATCACTAACGTTCAAATCTTGGTACTAACCTCAAATCTTTTTTGATAATCTACTAATTTTGCCATTAATTGTGCACGTGAAATGAGAAACGCAAAAAAGGGAGAGAATAAAACAGCCCACACAATGAAGTGTCGAAAAATGGCAACATCAATAGACAGCTCCCATTATCCTTCTCAACGGCAAAAAGGCAGTCTTATCTAATTTTGCCGTTATTTATGAAACAAAAATAAGGACGAGGACAAAACAGTCCACACAATGTCTGAAGCATTTATATAAAAAAAAAAAAAGGCAAAATCGAGGAGCAAACCCCACAGTCCTTCTCAATTGTGAAAAGGTATTTGCTCATTAAGCCCTATGTAATTTCAATTCCACATGGGTTCCTATCGAACTCAGATCGTTCAGGCGAGATAGTACCAAAATTTAAGTAACTTCAAAATCGAATAAAGATTCCTAAATTCCTAATATTCTTCAATTCATTTTTCCTTTGACTGAATATAGAAAAGTAAAGTTAATTTTTAGCAATTTAATATATTCAAATATGCGTTGAAAAGCCGTTCTTCTCGTATGTAAAAATGTATCTAAGATTTCAGCATTGACCAAATAACAGATCTTTTATTTCAAAAATTAATTATTTACTTATAATTAACTTTACTTAAAAGTAAACTTCTAGAGTTTACACGAACAGAGAACATTAACGACCAATCCTATTTATTGAAGAGAAGTATACATAGATTTTCCTCCTTGCAGAAGACCTAACTCCGATATTGGACATAAGCAATCTTGAAATAGTAATAATTGACATTTATTTATTGACTCTTCCTCTGTTGTATTGCAAAAGCATGTTTGGGTATTGTTTGTAAGCAATATAAATTATAATTAGATTAAATGAGCGATTCATCAGTGGACGAGCAGAATTATCCTCAAGTTAATTCATTCAACAGACATGAGAGCATTGACATTGAACAACACCCTAAGAGTTCATTTGATTGCAAAAATGGAATTGAATTGAAAATAAATTTCAAAAAATTGAATTGCTTAGAAATTATTTTCCTGATAATTGTAAATTATCATGTTTGATTAGGATAATTTTTCAAGTGAAAAATGTTGAAATAAAAGTGTTTTTTGATCTCCTTTTGACTTTATTTTATATGAAAATTGTCAATTAAAGGAATATATTTTACTGGTATTAGGGATGTAATTTGTTCCATTGCCAACACAAAAAAAAAAAAAAAAGGTCGAAAAAAAAGTCCTACAATTACTGAGGAATGGTGATAATTGAAATTCAAGGAAAACATGGAAATTAACTTAGGTGGCATAAAAGGTGGAATTCGAATTCTAGAGAAAATTATCAAACAACAAAAAATTGGAAATATGAAATTTGATTTCCAATTTTCATGAAATTGTGGTGCAATCAAACATAATGGTTAAATTAACACAAGACCATAATATCGAACATATCAACAGCAAGAATCCCAATTCAGCCATCTTAAGTTCAAATAGGCTAACATTTGGATAAATTATGAGTTCTGTTTTCCGAATTAACTAAAATAATTGAGGTAAAGACGGGAAACTATATATATATAAGAGAGAGAGAGAGAGAGAGAGAGAGAGAGAGACCTGAGGTGTAAACCCAAATTAAGTTATGCTGAAATAAGTCCCACATATGCCCCACATAAGATCAAAACTCCAGTGACAATGTACGCAGCAGCAACTATTTTGGGTTCTTTAATTCCACATAATTCAAGGTGGTGATGAAAGGGTGCCATCCTGAAGAATCGAAAACCCGTTTTCTGAAAATATTTGGTTGTCCTGAAAATGCATACCTAAGAAAGAAGCAGAGAATTGAATTGCAATTTATATCTTCGGAGAGAAGGTGTTGAACACAATTATTCTGGGAGTAAATCAAACTTCAGTACATTTACAAGGTGCCCTAAATGATACAATATGATATGCTTGACAGCAAATCAATGATTCACGTACAAAAATTAATGGCCATTAGACGTGTGATACCATCCAATAAATGATGGAATTAAAGAAAAATATCGTAGTGGTCATCAAAATATCTATCAAATTTTGCAAAGCACTAAAAAGAATCAAGCATTTTGCATAGTCTCAGAATAATCACATATCTTGTGGATAAAATACCTGTATAATAACTGAAAGTACTTCCAAGACAAAAATTCCAGATGAAATAAACAGCGGAAAGAACATTCCTGTGCAAGAAGCCATCGCAGCTAGAGCGGCGCCTAAAGCCAAGGCTCCTGTGTCACCCATAAATATAGATGCTTTGTACCGGTTGTGCAAAAGAAAACCAACACAGGCTCCAGCCATTGATGCTCCAAATATAGCAACATCTGATTTTGGTTGCAAAATTTAGTACCCAACAATGAATCTCAAGGCTAATGCTGGTAAACATCATTAATATCTTGAAAATGTCAACGTAATATGCAGAGTACCAGCAAAAAAATCTGATTTTAAAGATGAAATGCTAAAACTTGGTCATCATAACTTGAAAGGTAAATATTGGCATACTACCAGAACATATTGGAAGCACTGCAATCGACATTCCAATAAATGTCAATGCAGCAATCCCGCCAGCCAATCCATCAAGCCCATCAGTTAGGTTAATTCCATTTGCCATGGAAACAAAACAGAATGAAGTCAAAAGTGGATAAAATTTTCCCAGACAAACAAGGCCTAGAGGTGCAGGTAAAGGAACCACCATTTTCCTGAATTGAGAAAAAACAAAAAAGGAATGAGTAATACAACTGGTTAAGATCTAGTTATCTGGAGTTATCCATGTAAAAATTCTTCTAGTCTACTTCGAACTAATGCATTGACCTAGACGCACAAAAACTCATCACCGATTTATCGAACTATTTAGATGCCATGATACCATGAAAATCGCAAAGCATACAACCCTGTTTTTGATAAACAAATATACAAAATTTAATTCACACTTGAATTTTCTGGTATTAGTGTTATACATGCAAAAATGAAAAGCATCAATGCACCGAGTTATTTTTCAATTTTTTGATGAATGCTTAAAAACCATTGAGAACCATGCATAACATGACTTGGTAAGCTCAGTAACACCTGACAAAAAGCACAACAGGTTAGAAACAGTTCCTACACTTCAATGCTCAAACCTTGCCAATACAATGGCCCTGTGACTGCAGTGTCAGAATAATTTCCAAATAACTTATCGGCTTTCCAATAAAAAAATAAAAGTGGTTATTACTGCATCATTAGATTTTTATGGGAATGTCAAGCTCTTGTATCTAGAATTGTCACCATCAACAATAGAATAAGGTAAAATTTGTTACTTCCAGGGAAGGTATCAGCAAGTACACATGATGATCAAGTTAAAAGGTTCCAGCCGTCCTCTTGAAATGTGCCATTATAGAAATGTGAGTTACCATTAGAAAAAGGTTGGTCAAATTAGTTACTAGAAGGTATACATGCTGTAAGGTGATGATACATTTGTGGTGTACAGCCAACAGGAGAACCATGTCCCAACAGCTACCTGTGCAACACCAAAACATCACATTAGTTCAATGTAAAAAACTGTTAGCTCTAGGATAAGTTGTAGAGAACACAGAAAGTCTTGGAAGGAAGTCATCAATGAAGTTTCACCTCCAACAAAATTCTCATCCAACCAGATAGACAACTGTTCTTATTCTTGAGACTCAAAAAATCATCAACAAGTCCTATAGCAGCAAATGCTAGAGTTGCTGCTACTGCTCCAGAAATTTCCGCAGATGAAAAACCAACAATAACTTCTGCAACAAGTGCACCAATGGGTACAAAATACAATCCACCCATTGTAGGGGTTCCTTTCTTAGAGGAGCGTTGAATGGGTGCTTCATTCCTTCTCATTGATCGAAGCTTTAAAATACGAAATAACGGGACACAAATATAGCCTATACAAGACACAACAACTGCAGATATCATAAAAGGGCGCATCAAGTAAAATGGTGCCAAGGGCAATCTGACAATTCGCCATGCACACTGATCCACAAGGAAAAGAAGCAATGTTGAAAACGTGATTAGTCCGACATTGTTCAGAATCCCATACACAGTCCTGCAAGAAGAGGTTTCAAAAAGAGCCAAGTCAGAATAAAGAAAAGCTTTCGCTAAGCTCAGTCATTGGTTTCAAAAGAAAAAAAATCCTTTCTCCCCAAATTCTCAACCAACATATGATTTTTGATCAGAAAGTTTCACACACACACTTGAAGCAAACGAGATTGAGAGGTACTTTCTCACTTTTCAATATATTAAAAATATTGATTACAACCAATATATATACACAAGATGAATAATGAAAAAAGGGAAACTAATCTTCTAAGTTAGGAAGAAAATTATCCTACCAAAACTACAAGACTATAATCACTAATTACTATATCTTATCCCCTTTCCATACTCGGTCCTTTTCTACACTCCCCCTCAAGTTGAATTGTATATGTTGATTATGTTCAACTTGTGAATAAGGTCGTCAAATGTTGGTCTGGATAACCCTTTTGTAAATAAATCTGCCGTTTGTTCTTTTGTAGGAATGTATGTCATACAAATTATCCCATCGTCCACCTTTTCTTTGATGAAATGTCTGTCCACTTCTACATTTTTGGTTCTATAATGTTGTATTGGATTGAGAGAAATGTTAATAGCTGTTTTATTATCACAATAGAATTTTATTGGAGACTCCACTCCAACCTTTAGTTCCTCCAAGAGTTTCTTTATCCAAAGTCCTTCATATATTCCTTGTGCAATGGCTCTAAATTCAGCTTCAGCACTACTTCTCGCTACCACAGTTTGTTTCTTACTTCTCTAAGTTATCATATTTCCCCACACAAATGTGCAGTAGCCAGTAGTTGTTTTCTATCTTCTATGAATATTTCTACTCCTTTCCTTTGATATTTTCCAAAGAACAGACCTTGTACAGATCTTTTCCAGAAGTTCCTTTTAGATATCTGAGAATTTTATATACTATTTCTAGATGAACCTCTTTAGGAGAGTGCATATGTCGATTGACCATGCTGACGGCGAAAGCAATGTCAAGTCTAATGTGTGTGAGATAGATCAATTTACCGATTAATCTTTGATATTTGTCTGTTTCCACGCCTTTTCTTTGATGAAATGTCTGTCCACTTCTACATTTTTGGTTCTATAATGTTGTATTGGATTGAGAGAAATGTTAATAGCTGCTTTATTATCACAATAGAATTTTATTGGAGACTCCACTCCAACCTTTAGTTCCTCCAAGAGTTTCTTTATCCAAAGTCCTTCATATATTCCTTGTGCAATGGCTCTAAATTCAGCCTCAACACTACTTCTCGCTACCACAGTTTGTTTCTTACTTCTCTAAGTTATCATATTTCCCCACACAAATGTGCAGTAGCCAGTAGTTGTTTTCTATCTTTTATGAATATTTCTACTCCTTTCCTTTGATATTTTCCAAAGAACAGACCTTGTACAGATCTTTTCCAGAAGTTCCTTTTAGATATCTGAGAATTTTATATACTATTTCTAGATGAACCTCTTTAGGAGAGTGCATATGTTGATTGACCATGCTGACGGCGAAAGCAATGTCAAGTCTAATGTGTGTGAGGTAGATCAATTTACCGATTGATCTTTGATATTTGTCTGTTTCCACGGTTTTCTAGTGTCCTTTTTCACTTTTCCTACCTCAATAGGTGTATTACTTGGTTTGCATCCTAACTTGCCAGTTTCAATTAGCAGATCAAGAATATATTTTCGTTGGGAAACACTGATACCTTTCTTAGATCTTGCAATCTTCATTTCTAGGAAATATCGCATTTGACCAAGGTCTTTTACCTTAGATTTAGTTGCTAGGCACTTCTTTAATCTTTCTATCTCAGCTATGTTGTCCCCCATCAAAATAATATCATCCACATAAACAATTAAGATAGTTTTTGCTCCATTTCTTGATTGATGGTAAAACATGGTATGATCCGACCATCCTTGTTGATATCCTTGAGTTTTCAATACCTTTGCAAATCTATCAAACTACGCTCTAGGTGACTGTTTGAGTCCATGTAAGGATTTCTTGAGTTTACACACTCGATTTTTCTCATTTAACTTGTTGAAGCATGGTGATGTTGTCATGAAAACTTCTTCTAATTCACCATTGAGAAATGCGTTCTTAATGTCCAACTGTTGAAGTGGCCAGTTTAAATTCACTACTAACGACAGGAGAACTCGGATCGTATTTAATTTTGCCACTAGTGCAAATGTTTCTGTGTAGTCAGTACCATAAGTTTGAGTATACCCTTTGGCAACTAAACGAACTTTGTAACGTTCTATTGTTCCATCTGCCTTGTACTTCACAGTAAAAACCATTTGCAGACTATAGGTTTCTTGCCTTTTGACAGTTTTACCACTTCCCACATTTCATTTTTCTTTCAAACTTTTATTTCCTCCCTTACCACCTCTCTCCATTTGGGTGACTCTAAGGCTTCTTGAATGTTTCTTGGAATTTCTGTTTTGTCAAGGTTAGTAGTAAAGGCACGAAATTCTGTAGATAGAGTACTATAAGACATAAATTTTGAAATAGGATGTAAAGTACATGATCTGGTTGGTCTTCTGAGAGCAATAGGTAGATCATTACTTGGATCGTTGAAAAAGGATCTTCATTAGTTCCTATATCCATTTTTGACTCTCTTGGTGCTTTAGTTGTGAGGGTTTCATTATTCTTCGATTTAGGCTTTCTTGTGTAAACCAGTATCTCTTTGTCACTTTGTTTTTCTCCATCTCCCCTTGAATTCAAGTTTTTTGCTATATATGGCACACTAGGAGGATTAGTATATGTGAGATCGGATGAGGAGAGATCAATGTCCAAGAATTCATGATTGGAGAGTCCAAGAATTCATGATTGGAGAGTCGATCTTCATTAAGTTCTCCCCCATAGGAGAAGGTTTTGGAAAGTAAGGTGTGGTTTCAAAAAAGGTGACATCGAGACTAATGAGGACCCGTTTCCCCAAAGGATCATAACACTTGTAACCTTTTTGAGTAGGCGAGTACCCAATTAATAGCACGTGGTTCAAGTTTATTTCGGTGCTAGGAGTGAATGTGTACAAATGCAGTACTACCAAACACTTTTAAGAGTAGGTTTGAATTAAGACGGGAAGTAGGGAAGCATGTTTGGAGGTTTTTTAAAGGTGAGTCGAATGAGAGGGTCCAACATTAGATAAGTAGATGTTAGAATTGCATCTCCCCAAAATGTTTTAGGCATATTCATTGTAAACATTAAGGCACGAGCTACTTCTAGTACGTGTCTGTTTTTCGTTTAGCAACCTTATTTTGTTGGGGGGTATGGACACGTAAACTTTGGTGGACTATTTAATAATTTTTTAAATAGTCTTGCAAAGTAGCGTTGAAATATTCCGTGCTATTATCAGTGCGAAGAATTTGAAGTTGTGTTTGAAATTGTGTCTGGATCATGGAATGAAAGTATATAAATACTAATCGAACATCGATTTTTTCTTTCAGTAGATAAACCCAACATACCCTAGTGTGATCGTCGATAAATGTGACAAACCACTTTGTTTGGGTACGGTTAGGAGTGCAAGAGGGTTCCCATAGATCGCTGTGAATCACAGCAAATGGTTTGGATGGTTTGTACATTGATTTTGGAAGATGTACGCTGATGTTTGGCAAATTCACAATTTTCACATTGAAACTCAATAGATATTTTATTCATGAAAATTGAAGGACAAACGTTTTAACTATTGTAAGCTAGGATGACCTATTCTATTGTGCCATAACAAGATTTCACTATCTCTAACGATAGATGTAGAATTATATTGTGAAAGTTGACCTAGTGAACTCACATCGGCTTCCTCGAAGTAGTATAGCCCATTGCATTCTTTAGCCCTGCCAATCGTCTTATCCGATGAAAGGTCCTAAAAGACACGATAAGATGGAAAGAAATTAGCAGACCAATTGGAATTTTTTGTTACTTGACTAACAGATAACAAGTGACAAGACAGATTGGGAACATGAAGAACAGAATCCAATGTTGAAGACTCGGATATTCGAATACTCTATTTTCCTGCAACAGCGGAGACTGAGCCATCAGCAATTTTAACTCGAATGTTGCCAGGACAAGTTGAATATGAAGTGCATAGATGATATGAATCCGTCATATGATTGGATGCACTGAGTCAATAATCCAAGTATTTTTATATCTTGAAGTATTTAAGGCTCTAGGAAAGATACCTTTGTGGGCTAGTGAACTAGAGAGACCTTTAGGAGAAGACTGAGAGAAAGTTTGAAAGCTCGTGAATGGTTGATAGAGTTGTTCCAGTTGCTGGGAGTTAAATGTACCGCTTGAAGTTGGTTTATTTTTGGTTTCAACCTTATAGCCCCGGCTCCTCATGTTTTGCTTAAGTTTCCAGCCACTGGGTTTCCCATTAATTTCCCAACACGTGTCTATTTTATGACCCGGCTTGTGACAATACTCGCACCAAGGATAGCCCCATTGCTTTTGGGTTGACCCATTTATATTTCCTTTTGAAAAACCCAAACCATCACTTCCATTTGAAGGCCCAATAATGTGTTCAAATTTTGGCCCAAATATTGGCCTGTTACGCTTACTACTTCCTGGCCAGAAAACGTATTCTTTGGAGGTCCATTTCTCTTCCCAGCCGAGGCCGAAACTTCTCCAGTACCTCCTTCATCGTCACCTGCTGGCGAGCTTCTTCATGATGCACTTCTGCAAACAATTCTCGAGTGGACGGCAATGGGAGGCGTCCTAGAATTCGGCCTTGGACTTCCTCGAGTTCACGATTCAGACTGGGGAGAAATTCATAGACTTACGTTTTCTTGCTTCTTCTTGTACAAGGTGATGTCGTCGATACACTTCCATTCTTCTTCACAGAAGAGGTCGCGATCTTACCAAAGAGATGTCATCTCCATGAAGTATTCAGTGGCATCTCTTGTCCCCTATTTGGTCTCCCATAAGTGGGTTTTCAGTTCAAAGATTTGTGAAGTATTAACAGTGTCTAAGTAGGCGTCTTTTACAGCATCCCATGCATCCATCGCTGTAGGAAGAAATAGATAGGTTTCCATATAGAGGACTTCATCGAGTTCACTAGCCAGGCAATTACCATGGAGTTTTCAGAGTGCCATCGTTGTTACAGGGCTATGCCGGCAGATTTCTTCGTTTCGCTAGTAAGGTAGCCTAGCTTCCCTTTTCCATCAATTACCAATTTTATCGACTGGGCCCATTCACGATAGTTTTTCCCATTCAATTTCTCAACAGTAAGCTGAAACGAGGAATTCTTGAATGCATTATGACCAATTAAGGAATTACCCTCTGTTTCGGCGTCCGACATTGTAGACACAGTACTGTTGGCAGGGAATTCCGCCATGTTTGCTAGATTAGAGCCTTTGGCTCTGATACCATGAAGCAAACGAGATTGAAAGGAACTTTCTCACTTTTCAATATATTAAAAATATTGATTACAACCAATTTATATACACAAGATGAATAATGAAAAAAGGAAACTAATATTCTAAGTTAGGAAGAAAATTATCCTACCAAAACTACAAGATTATAGTCACCAATTACTATATCTTGTCCCCTTTCCATACTCGGTCTTTTTCTACAATACTATATAAGATAATTTATATCCTCAAACGCTACAGGAGAAAAAAAGGGACAGAAATTCTTTCCCCAAGCATAAAGTGTGACAAGCATGTAATTCGATTTAAGATTAGAATGATAAATTTGTTTTAAATTGGATACTACTATTTCTTTCTTTTACTTGTCTTTCGAGGCTCATCCTTCGTCCCTAGCATTTTTTACCTTTCAGCTAGCTTGAGGAAACAAGGGTGGGATTAATTCTTGAAGTACCAAGATCAAAAGTGATAACCATAGTGAGGATTGCTTCTCTGAAAAGAGAATGGGAGAAGAAAGAAAAATACATAACAATGTCATTCTTAAAAGACAAATCAAGGGTGTGTTTGATTGGCTTTATTTTTTATGAAAAATATTTTTTCAAAAGTTGGTTATGTAACTATATTTTACTCAAAAATAAGGAAAATATTTACTTTAGTGAGGAATAGGTTTTTATTTTTCAAGCAATTCACCCTCTCTCATCTACCACCGTCCATTTCATCTACCCACCAATAAAAATGGACAGGTACATTATTTTCTAATTTGAAAATTAAATCAATCAAACACATTTAATTAATAATTTCTAGGCAAATAAATTGCCTAGAACTTATTTTTTTTCCAAGCAAATTTCATGTTTGCAATCAAATGCATCCTAAAGGTTTTAAGATGGTTACGAATAGGGCAATATTAGTCACTCTATGACATCGGATACAAGAAGAAACCAGAACGTTGGCTCAAGAAAGCAGAATATGAAGAAAAAGAAGCATCAGATAATATTTCATATTAGTTCCAGCAGTAATTCATCCTGGTTGTACTGTGCCTTATCTTTTTGTATGCAATAAATAAATGGGGATCCACATAGCAGGAAGAAGGCACATAAAGATTGGCAAAACAGCATAAAAGCACAGATGGGAGTGATTGTTGGGAATAAGTGGAAGTTTGTTGCATAAATGATGGTGCATTTTATTCTAAAAACATGAAATCAACCAACAAGAAGTCAACCTCTTTTTTGTTAGTAAAAAATGATTAGTATACATGTTAATTTGATCTTACTTGTTTTTCTTTTCTGCTCTTCCAAGCATCGCAAGACGATGAGCCGTCACTGTTATGGAGTCATCACTAGGAAGAAATTTCTCTCTCGAGGTAGGTAAATCAACGTCAGTTATTGGCTGTAATATGATTTCCCCATCACTATCTTCGCCACTGGATGATAAGATATATTCAACTGCCCCACTGCTCTCCCCCCAGTCAAGTGAGGAAACACCCACTGAGTCCTGGACCATGAAAACATAACACTCATCAGTCACAAAAAAAGTAACAATAGATGAAATAACCAGAGTCAGACAACCAGGTGTATTGTAAACCAGCCAACTGACCAAGTATGGTTGGTGCTAAGTAGCAGCCACGAGTATAAAGAATGGAAGGCAATCAAAGGCCATTGATGTTCCAGTAATTGGTTATTCTTCCTTTTAAATCAGTAATTTACACTCCCACTTAACCAATATGGTACAGGACCTTATGATGGAGTTTTAAATAGAAATGGATGGGATCGCACACCACAATAACAGAGGCTGTTCTTATACGAAATAGTCCATGGAGTCACTCACCATCCCCAAAACAGATAATGAAGAATAATTCTTCTGCAGCTTAAACAATGGCTCAAGGCTATTTAAGGTTGAGTATATGAACACAATTATTTGTACTTATAAGTTAAGCTAACATATAATATATAATTTTTCCTTTTCATATTATAACTTTTTACTTTTTCTTCTTACGAGTTAAAAATGCTACCAGTTTTCGCGCTAACACAGCTACAGTAAAAATAATAAACTCTTTTTTAAAAGAAAATTTGACTAAAAATAACTTAAATATGCTAATAAAAATATTACCACCTATATTTTCTTCTATTTCCATCTCCATCCAACAATGGCTGCCCTGTCCACCTAGTTTACTCCCAAACTCCATCTGTATTACTTGCCCCTTGGACACCTGACCGCAAGAAGACTGCAACCTCCCTCTCTCACTACTTAATGTTATTCAATCTACCAAAGAGATGATTGCTTATAAGATTCAATTTACCCAAACATACATGTTCAAAGACATACAGTACTTAAAAAAAACAAAACTATTAAACCTATTAGTAAGTAAATATACTAAATTTAGCATAGCAGGCCCTGGATCTCTGTGTTCTAATTAGATACACAATCACATAAATAAATTCATCAGGATACTGCCCAAGTTTTATTTCTCAGCATTCATTTTTCCCTCTTTCCTCTTCTTTGTCGTTGAGAGGGTTACAAAATTTGTTCAGGAAACGAAAAGGAGAAATAATTAAGGAAGTCAGTAAATACATCATCCATCGCCCGAACTTGGAAAACCTTTCGCCGCGCATATTTTCGAACCCGTGATCCAGAAATCTATTCACACAATAACGAAAAAAAAAAAAAAAAGTTATTAATTTGCAGTAACCCCAAAATTACATGTACCATTTATATACATTCTATCAGCATTAATTACCTTGTGATCAAAACAATAACACAGCTTATAATATCCGCAGAAAGAGGAATCGAATGAAACGCGAGCAGGTACCAGCCTTGAACCAGAAAGAAACCCTAGATGAGTGAAACTTCTAAAATTCGTCGTACTCCTAGCATGAGAACGCATTTCTAAAATTAATTGAGTCCATTACCAATTAGGGTTATATATTTATCTGTATATTTTGGGTGTCTTGTACGTATGCATATACGGTGAAAATCTCTAATACCATCTTTTTTACAAATTATTTGCCACGTGTACTATAATATTCGTCCCTTTCCATCATGGTCTGCTGATTATTTGCCCAATTTTTTGTGTAACAAATAATCGTTGATTTGTGAACGAGAATGAATTGGGACTGCATGGATATGTTCTCCATTCCAAAGTAGAATAGGGACAAATAAACTATTGTCTTGAGCCAAAATGACAGAAGAAGAGAAAAAAATCGAACTAGGAAAAAAGGGAACCAGTCATCACGACATCTTTGCATTTCGAAGTCTTTTTGCAAAGTTGAGTCAATATCTTAATTGCGGTTGAACATCACAAGAGTTTGGATACTATGCATTTCAGCCAACGAAGAGAAAAGTACAACATAATATAACACTTAAAGATATTTTCACATCTTTTGGTCCACAATGTCATAATATTACATCCACAAATCGATGGCAACACTGCTGAAATCTCTCAAATACAGATTTGAAGTAACAGAACACACCATTAACTGAATAACCCCCACTTGATATTGTAGACCTCATGAATATATTTACATTGCCACCAACAGGCAGATGTTGAAACGGCTCTCTTATGTTCAGCAAAGCTTAGAAGTTACTTTACAGTATCTTTTTTGATTAAGTGTCCGCAGCTAATTTTCAAAGAAGTTAATCTAAGCAACTTTTAATCTTAACCAAACATGGATGATCAACTAGAAGCCAGTGGTCGGCCTCTCCCCAAAGTAAATCCTCTGGTTCCATCAGGCATTCTTGGGCCTGGAGGCGGCTTAGAGTTAGAGGGCTCAATAACATGACTAGAAGCATGCGATCCATGGCCTGAAAATATTTTAACAATGTTATATGTCAAGATAATGGAACAGGAGATGGAAATTATAAGAGTAACTTCTACAGTACCATGTCCATTTGTGCCGTAATGTTTTGGTTTCCTACCACGCCCTCGGTTTCCACCCTTATGCCCATCTCTCTCTTTAGGTAAATGTGCCCCATTTTTCTCCTTTGATAGATGCTCCCCATCCTAAGATGCATAAAGACGGCAAACTTTATTTACATATTTGAAACACTTATGCTATGCAGTTTGCTGAGAGGGCATCATATCCCACAGTTACGAGCTCATGAATATTTCATTTATATATATTTTTTTTTTTTTTTTGGGCAAAACAATACTAATCAAGCATCAGCTTCTTCAGCAATAACTGATGTATATGAACTTCAGTATTAACTGTAATTTACCAAGGACAATCCAAAAAAGTAGCTTTATACAAGATTTAAGATGCACCTCTTCGTCATGTGAATCCTCATGATGCTCGCTTGAATAGTGGTTCTCCTCATTCCCTGCTGGATCAGACACTTGCGTGTTGCTACTCTTCTCTGGCTCCGATTCCCTCCAAATTTTTTTCTTCTGTCCAGGCTTGCTCTAATAGGACAAAGGAAAACTAATATTCTTACAATTGCCATGCACATGATTCCATCACCAAAAGTGAGAGGGAAGTGATAGGACCACTTACCGCTTTCTTAAGAAGCTTGACCCTTAATCCAAATCTCCAATCTTGTTCATTATTTAAAGTGACCACCTAAGTTCGAAGAAGCATTCTGTAACATGCAAGGTAATAAAAACTATAAACAGCGTGTGGCATCGCACTTACAGCTTTCTCAGCAGCCTCCACAGTGTCATACTCCACAAGAGCATGTAACTGCATGTAGAAACCAGGAGACATTAACTGGTCAACAATTACCACCTTTCAAGCCTGACAAGCATCTATCTACGAAACTATTTCACTATGCGATCTCACTGACTTGTGTGTGTTTATACGAGCCCTTTTATTTTACTTACTCAAAATATGGTAGCACTTGATGCATCAGCTAAAGAAGAAGCTTGCAATTATAACCATTTCTATGAAGACAGATTCTGGAGTGGGAGGACATAGAGATGGTATCTATCTAAAGCCTTTTCCATAAGCTCTAAATATCAACACATCTGAAGTTTGTATTTTATGGAACCTGTATGGGACCTTGAGTTACTTGAGATCACGAGAGGACCCAACCACATCCTACATCGCATTCCCATTCTGATTATAAATAATTCAAACTGAAAACTACTTTCCATACCTTCCCACTCAGCAACTTTTCTGCAATTGTGCATTTTTTGGGCTCCATTGTAGCATGTGGGTCACGGATGGTAATATGCTTTATGCTAAAAATTTGAAAGAAGAACTGTTACAAGGCCAACCAGGAAACAAGTAACATGGACATGGCATAAATGCAAGAACAGGGAAAGATGCATACTTTCCAGCTTCACCAAACACTCGCTGAAGGTTATCTACTGAATGATCCTCCGGCAAATTCTCCACCAAAACAGTGCACAGCTAAAGACAGATCAAGATTTAAGATCTTTTAATACTACATGTCAGATTAATGATATCATGTTTCATTCGAGAAAAAATGTTACCATTGGATCCTTGACCTCAGCTAATGGAAGAGGATGAAGACGCTTCACCTTTTTCCCATTGGAACTAACTACCTGCAGTCAGCAGGGGCAGTGATGGACATCCAATCAAATTGCAACCCAATCCATCAAAAATTCTAGAGTATTCCATAGGTTGTTAGCAAAAGGGGTAAAAGGATAATAGATAGCTAGCAAATTGTCTATAAATGTAAGGGGGAGTTGGGATATTCATTCATTCACGTGTATGTTGAGTCTAGTGGGAGAGTCCCGAGCCGAGCCTCTCGAATGCTCTGGGTTGTTTGGACTCCTTTCTTACGTTCATTTCAATAAAATTAATCATTTCCATTTCAGTTTTCATCTCTGCATTAAACCAGTCAGCTTTAACAGTTGGGGTTCTATCAATATGATATCAGAGCAACCATTTTGGCCCTGGGGTGTTACGGTTGATGAAGGAAGGCACGTAGAAGTCCGGGAAGCAAGGATCGATGAACTAAAATCAGAGTTTGGGGCAATGAAATCTGAAATTATGAAGGTAATGTCCGGGATGATGGAGAAGATGGGTATGATGATTAAGAAGTGGAACGTGCAGGAGAAAAATATCCGCATCGCGCACCTACAAGAGGAGCCGGACAGGAGGAAAACTGAGAAGCCGGACGTGAGGCAGATTTTTGTTGTTGATGAATTTTCAGACCGGAAACAAGGGGTTAAATCAAACTGGGAGCTAGCATAGGATGAACGGTGCGGTAAATTGCACATATTATCATCACCATCGTCGAAGGAGGAGAAGAGGTCAGAGCAGGATTTGAAGGGAGCCTCTATGAAATTGCGGAAGCAGGAGAAGAAGAACGAAGGAGAATCCAGAGATTTAGTGGAATTAGACCATGACCAGAAGCTGGCCCAGCAAGGAAATTGCAACATTTCATTTAATCAAGCCCAAGACGTAATGGGCCCATATGGGGTAAGAATAAATGGCCCAATCACTACTTGCAACCCTAAAAACCATCAGATGTCTCCAGTTTTAAGCCCTATTCTGCTACAATTGGGCAAATGACTATACCACAGGTGGAGGGAGAAGAATACAACCGAGCATCACACAGGAGATGCACACAACGTTTCTCTCAATTGGTTCAAAGGTTTTCATCAATACAAACATAGAAAATCTTACATTGAAGGGAACTGGAAACGGGAGGAAATTGGAACTAGTACAAACGAGCATCCCAGGAAGGAAAAGCAATTGGTAGGGATCATCTCAAATCCACCCTTACCTTCGAAATTCCGACAAAATTGGATGAAATTGGACTTAAGCCAAAAGGCAGGGATCATCGTGACGAACTGAGGAAAGCTGAAAATCGAGATCGAAGGTTGGAGATATTGGTTTTCAAAGGAAGGGAACCTGATGGGTGGATATCTCGAGAAGGCTCAATTCCAAAATACGTTCTGGTGCGGAAGCAGGAAGGAACGATTGAGGAGAACAGGAAAAATTTCGAGGTTTAGGCAGCTCCGACAGTGATGAAAGGAAATGCCATTAACCGATTGAAATTGGCCCAATGGGTGGAAGTTAATTGAACTGGCCTTGTAATCTGGGACGAGGAAAGGATGCTAGGGCCTTGTGGTTTGGGCCATATCATTAAATGGGCCCATAGGGTGGAGGACAGCATGGACTCCAAGAAACAAGCCCACTTACCTTACAGTCCATATTGGAGCAAAATTAATATACACTGGCTAATAACTACAAGCTCACTCCAAAAATGGTTCACCTTTATGGAGTTTCGAATTTTGAAGTTGAGCTACACTTCCACCTTGAGGACAAGGTGGATTTCGAGGCGACGAGTAATGATAGACATCCAATCAAATTGCAGCCCAATCCATCAAAAATTCTAGAGTATTCCATAGGTTGTTAGCAAAAGGGGTAAAAGGGTAATAGATAGCTAGCAAATTGTCTATAAATGTAAGGGGGTGTTGGGATATTCATTCATTCACGTGCATGTTGAGTCTAGTGGGAGAGTCCCGAGCTGAGCCTCTCGAATGCTCTGGGTTGTTTGGACTCTTTTCTTACGTTCATTTCGATAAAATTAATCATTTCCATTTCAGTTTTCATCTCTGCATTAAACCAGTCAGCTTTAACAGTTGGGGTTCTATCAGGCAGACTGACTAGTGACAAGAATTTTGGACAAAAATGAAACAACAGAAATAGCAAAAGACGGCAGTTTGAGAAACCAGGTAACATTAACAATCATCAGGAGCAGCGTTACTTTTTCAAAATATCTGGTCAATAAGAATACAGTTACAAAGTACAGTTCCAGTGAAATTAAATCACTTACAAGATGCTCAGATTCCCTGAGTGCTGTCACTATCAACAATATGTCTCTTGTGAGCTTCTTCATCTTTCTTAAAGAAGCAATGACTCCAATAGGAACTGGAAGACAGAAGACTGATTTTATCTATGGGAGTAGATATAGGCACATAGCTTGCTGTTTTTAGCTATGAAAGTAGATATGTTGTGCTATTTTGGTGGTGCCTCAATTTCTTATGAACTTACTAGTCCACAAAAATGTTATATTGCCAGTAAAAAGAAAGGCAATGAAGGGGGTGGGGGGATCCTAAATTGTCGCTTTTTAGTGACTAACACAGTTTCTAATTCATTCAATGGGAAAAACTACAAATTTCACTGCGATCACCACAACTTCAAAAAATCTGTATATGTATATCATTCCAATTTTAAAGATAAATGGAACACATATTTGACACATTTCATTAGCAGCACCAAGAAACAACATCTTGGAGAGTGACTTGTTCACTTGAAGAATAAGCTAAATATCCAGGACAAGCAGCTCCAGCCCTGAAACTTGGCACGCTATAAATTTGAGCCCTAGGTTCTGTCCTATGCTATGAAATTCTTTTTGAGTATCTTAATTAGAGATAACAACGCAAATGTACAACATTCCCTTTACATTTAAGTGGTTCATTGGAAAATTTAGCTTCCATTTGGAAAGAATTAAACGGTTTAATTTATAAATAGACAGAAATGAGTAGTGGATAATACGTGTTGGTCTATTAGAATGAGTGGTTGAAAATGAAGTTCGATCATTTATAAATGATTTAGAAATTTTGCCAAACGGAGGCTAATAATCTCATACCTGAGAAAATAGTGTGCAGTGAATTTTTTTATGGAAAAAGGTCAACTTCTACAATTTAGGCTTTTACACTTACAAATTTTTACGGATGATTAATTACCATATTTCAGAGAGCCAACTTCAGAATTCCAATTAGTCAGTTTACCACATTCGAAAACAAAAATTATATGCAATTTATAATGGTTTGGAATTCCTGGTAACTCTGGGTAACACAAGTAACATTGGAAAATGGAAAATCTAATCTAAAAGGAGAAAAAAAGAAAAGAAAAGGAACTAGAACTCACCAAACCCTTCCGCATTTTTAGTCACATACTTCATCAAAAACTTGTCATTTGGCAGATTTTCATCACAGAAATAATACTCTACCTGCAAGATGAATCAGATTTTAAAAGCATACTTGATTAATTGATGCACTTAAAAGGCAATATTGCAAGAATTAGATTGCAATGAACCCCGGTAAACCCTAGATCATTTCCTTTCCATACCACTCAACAAAGATCTTGAAAAATCACATGTAAGCATCCAGCTATTAGATAGGCCAAAACTTTTTAATCAGACAATAAAAGCACTCAAGGACTCGACATGCCCCTTACTTTAAAAATTAAATGCAAAATCAAGAGAAGATTATACAAAACCATCTCCGATTCTAATATTCCTAAATGCCAGATAAAGAGAAATAAGTTGCCTACAAAAATTTAAAACACGACCTGTGAAAACATATTTCAAAATGGACGTTACCCTCACACTGAAAAGCCCTATCAAACTCCAGATATCAATATTTTCAATTTCATAACTAAACAAAGTGCGTAACTTAATATCCGACTAACAACTCAAATTTTAAATGAACCCTCCACCCATTCTAAACCCTCCTAGTAACGAAAGTCTTCTGCACAATAATCATCAGTTATCCTCAGTATTCTGCAAGACTTTAAGAACTTACTGCACAATAAATCAAGATTTTGATACTGCAAATAAGTTCCTATAGTCTTGAAGACATTGAGAATCATAACCGATATAGTGTATTAGTGTGAATGATTTTCATTATTAATGAACCTTGATTCATATCAAGAACTACTAACGTAATAAAATCAACAGCCTAAAATTTCAGTAAAAGTTAAAGTAAAAAATAATTTTTTTTAACGCTATACACAATTTCCTAAAGTCCTGAAAAACACCGCGAATCAACTATAAACCCTACTCCAGATCAGCAATTACTAAGATAACAAAATCAACAGCCTATATTTCAGTAACAGGTAAAGTCAAATCTACGCAAGAAAGCAAATTTAAACTCTAAAAAACTTGCTTGTTTGATGATCTTGTTCCGAAGATCATCGGATAGCACGGCAGTCTGAGGTAGATCGGACGGCTGGGGGAAGTGAGATTCAGCGAGTTCCGGAGATCCCACCGGTAAGAAATCAGGTTCATGATCGAGGTCAAGATCTTGATCATGATCTGACGGTGGTGACGAAGAGGTAGGAATTAGGCCTTGTTCCATTAGTAGCAAGTGAGAGGAGAGAGAGGGCAATGATCTCTCGAAGGGAAATTTTCTATGGAGGGTCAAATTTATACAGCCTGAGCTCAAACGATACTATTTTCGGTAACGGAATCAAGAGATGTCTAGTTCAGTCAAAATTGTAATTAGAAGATTTTTGATCCCGTTTGTTTAAGTAATAATGATAATGAAAAATATAGTCGTTATGATTTCACATAAGAGATAAAAATTCAAATATAGTGACTTAATGTGATGGATAACGTTCATATTTTTCATTTTAATAACCATATAACAGGAAACAAATAGGGGTTATGTGTTTTAGAAGGTCAAATATTGGCTAAATTAACTATCTGGGAACCTTTTAGAGTGCTTAAATAAAATTTAAATAATAATAAAATATACATTTTTATTGAGCCTATTATATCTAATCAAATTAAATTAAAATTTTCACTTTTCTATTTTTAACCACAAAATTTTCAATAAAGTCACGTAAAAACATTTCATTCTTTTACAACTATCCATTTAAAAAAAAAAAAAAGAATAAGTTATTCCTCCCACTATAATCAAAATTAATGGGGGCCAAATTGGGATAGTAATATTTTTTAATTTTACAAAATATATAAATAAAAAATACATTTATCGACTGGAATATAATGAATATAATTTCATTTTGGCCAAACTGAACATTGCACTTTATTACTACCCTCACTCCCTGTCACCCTCTGCTCTAATAAAACTCTTGGCCAGCCTTGAATTTCTCATTCATTGCCAAATCAGGAAAGGGTCCAAATATTAACCGTGCAATTCTTTGAAAATGAACTCAAGTCAAGTGGGAGAAGTCATGTTACAGGTGATCTCATTGCCCAGAGAGCACTTGTGTCGCTCCATCTTTTCAATGATGATGACTCGACCAATATTAGGTCCAGTAGTCTTGAAAATTATTAAGAATGGCAATTTGTGTGGGATTAACTGCTTAATCAAAACTCCATTCAAATTTACTAGCATTACATTTGTCATGGTGAAATCAAAACCCTTAACATTGACCCAAGACAGGAAAGTTGGTTTACCACACTACCTGTCAGCACATGAACATCAAGTAATATTACACCTCAACCAGATCACAACCTTAAATCTAAACAAGAAATCAAATTAACAGCAAAATACCCAAAACTAAAATCAACCCTAAAAATCTGGGGTTAATGCGGTTACACCCTGATTGTTCTACTCTCACATCGTCCACCACTGGACCACATAAAGAGCTCATGTCATCAGTTCTTGTGTTGTAATAAACACTGTAGAATGCAACACGTGTCCTCTCGGCCTTGGCCGTGAAGTTGAGATTAGCTGACTGAAAAGTGGAGTTGGAATCCGGAGTGTAATGGATGTTTTGGGCTTGATCACCAGCAAAGGCCATGATGGCCAGTGGCCGCTTGCAGGAGTCACCGGCATGGCCTAATGAAAACGTCAATCTGTAAGGTTTATTAGGCTTGGTTTCAACCATTTGCGATATAATTCCTTCCTTTCCAGAAAGCAGTTCAATGGCGCGTTTGCTTCCTGGGACAGAGAAATGGTACGAGTCAATGTAGCGTACAGCTCTGTTTGACTCAACTATCCAACCGGGCAATGAGGATGTCTCTTCATCCAGGTTGGTGGGAAGTAAAACACCAAGTGAAGCATTTCTGAACATCCAAGGGCCTTCTTCGAAATCACCATTAACAACTGCATTATCTGAATATGTCGAAAACATAACTGATCAGCAAGCTAAAATCATTAATGAACAGCGGGGATTCAAACAGCCTGGTGCTTTTACAGGTATTCATTCTTCTTTCTTTATTATGGGGTTAACGGACAAATTTATCACATGAAACGCTGCTGTAATTTTGTTTCAATTGTTAGAGCACATTTGGCTAAGCTCGAGAAAACAGCAAAAGTTCCCTTTACGTAGCTCTTTAGAACAGTTTGGTTGTGTTAGTGTTTTCAAAATTTAAGAGCTTACAGTCAAAATCTTTAATTTTTTAACTTTGAAATCTTTTATTTTAAAAGTTACTTGTTCCCTCAGAAGTAAATTATGCATCATACTTTTTAAGCTTAGCCAAACATGCTCTTAGCACACAAGCATCCAATGCTTCCAAGATCCACAGTGTTGTCAATAATAAAGAACTATTAAAGGATGAACGGTAAAAAGTAAAGAACTGCACCGAATTTTGGAGTTTGAAAAACATACAGAATTTTACTAACCTTTAGCTTTATCGGGAACGAAAAGCTTCTTTATAGCGATATTGTCAATAATGGGTCCACAAGTGGGATCATCCTCCATACCCGTATTCCTGAACACTACACGCACATTATCCTCCTCTGCCTGAAAGGCCCACGCGTAAGAATCCCAGCCCTGAACGCTGTACAGAGTCTGCAAATCAATGTTCTGCGACGCCGGCGGGACCGAAACGTTGAGTGATTCCAATTGGGCGCAAGTTCGAGCCGCGCTGAATGTGATTGAGTAAAGTGAGCCCTTTTCGACGGCAATTTCTTGGCTAATTCCGGCGTCATTACCGAGCCGCACAGCGTGTGCACCCTGCGGTACGATGAGGATCATTCCGCCCTGTTTTTGGCCTGATTCGACTAGTTCGACTGTGCCGTTGGATTTCCAGCTGGGGATTGTAGCCATGCCCTCAGAAATTCCTGCTTCTGAGGAGAATCCTCCTGGTGGAGGGGCCTCAAAATCGCCATTGGGAAGTAGGCCTGCAAAAATGATCGGCCGCAGTGGTGAACATGGGGGAAATCAGTGAGTAAAAATTTAATACTAGGGTTTTAAACTTTAAAGTAGTTGGTAAAAAAGGGCCATGGATTTTCTTATAGTAATGAACTTTAGTGATAAGTTATTTATAAATAATCTTTTTAAGCTTAATCATTGAGGTAAAATTACCAATAAGATTAAAATAACACAGGGACATCGTGATTTTATTTATTTATTTATTTATTTTTATGATAGCTGCTACACTTTGAGTGCATATTGGATAAACATTCGAGCTAACACAATAACTTGCAAACCACGCCAACCAGGTAAATCGCACTAGACAAACCCGGTGCAATGAACTCGACCAAGAAGTGTTGATAGAGAAAATCGAACTCGTGATAAAAAAACATCCGCGCTCATTTACTCGGGCACATTGTGATTGTTCTCACAGCCTGAGATTGCTAGGGGTTATTTCAAACTTTAACATTACATTATTTTCCCCCCTCAAAATACCCTGCCAACATGAAATGCACATTAAGTCTTTATAATCAAGCATGGAACATCTAGACAACAGAAGGAAATCCACAATATAAAGGCCTGTTTGATGCTCATTATTTGAAAAATTAAAGAATTTTAAATAGTATTTTTAGAAAATGTGTATTTAAAAAGTAAAAAAAAAAAATTTATTGATTTATGTGTCAAATATTTTATTGTGTAAATACATATTGAAGAATGGTACTACAGAAAACCAGGACAGAGTATGCTATGCAAATATCATTTTTATGATCCCACTATTTTTATTCACGCCCCAATGAAATTGACTACTTACAATCTATAAAAACATACTACAAACATGATATTAGTACATGCATGGTATTGATTTTCCACGCCAAACTTTCACACATTAACAACTTTCAACATGCATATACCCTTGTTTGACCTCGTTTTAGGGAAAATAACGTATTTTGAAATAGTATTTTTTTAAAAATATGTAATTAAAATATCATGAAATTATTTTACTAAGAAGTATATGATTGAAAATGATTTTTCAAATAGAGCTCAAAAAAAAAAAAAAAAAAAGACTACTTTTTGAAAAGTGGGAACATTTCCTGAGGGGCCCATAAAATTTTCTTGAGACCCACGTGAAATTTTCTCACATGATGATCAATGCACCAATAAGACAAAGGAACCTATCCCATCGCAACATTTTGGCAACTTCAAGATACCGCGTTAAGCTAAAAATTTGGGCCCAGTTACCATTTCCCGCGCCAATCGTCTCATTATCCAACCAATTTTTTCTTTCAGATCAAAAGAATCAAAACTTTGATCATGAGAAAGCAGTGCGCACCGAAAAGAAAAAGATATCCAATCAATTATACAGAGATAGTACACTGGCAGGGGAAACAAGCTTTTTTTTGGCTAATAGCAATGAAAAAGTCTGAGTGTACAGACTCTGTAAAAGAATAGAGACAAGCGCGTGGATTCTATGTTGTATAAAAAATGTCAAAAATATGTGTGGACAAAACTATGAGTTTTCTGTATGTATTCTGACAAAAATCCTACAGTACGTGTAAAAGAGTCGGATGTGCACTTGGCTTAATTGAAATTGTGAAAATATGAAATTTATAACGCGGAATAGTAAACTATTTCATAATTTTGCGTTTGAACATTTCATAATCTTTCCATAAAATTACACTCTAGAGGTTTAGGAAACAGAAGGAGCAAGAACAATGCATTTAAGAGGGACAATACATTAGTTAATTCTTTAATTTACAGTCAGTACTAACTATGAATCATTGTACTCATCCTAGAAATAACTCGTCTGTAGGTGTAATAGTACTAAATTGAAGTTGAGCTCTATTGGGACCATTACAATATTATTGAACTAGGGCCTAGGCTTATATTTTCACTTAAGTAGAATTACAATGGGTGGACAAAGAAATAATTATGATCCGTTTGATGTACACTTTTTAAGAATAAATTTTGTAAAATTTTGATATTTTTCAAAATGTGCGGTTAAAAAGTATGAAATTTTTTTTAAATCAATATGTAAAATTATTTTATTGAAGAACGTGTATCAAAATTGAGCTTAAAAAATTTATTGTGTATTTGAGCAACATTATTTTTAAAAAATTTTATTTTGAAATAATAAATTGATAAAAAATGTACGATTAAAAAATAATGAAACGTTTTAAATTTGTGTGTAATATTATTTTGTTAAAAAATATTTGGTTGAAATAATGTAAGTCACTTTTTGATAATATATCGAGAAATAAGGCTCAAACAAGACCTTAAATTTAAAGAATAGATTAATGGCTGGTGGGCCAAAAAAGTTGAAAGCGTGAAACTACAATCATTTCAAATTTTCTTAATTAATATTTAATATTGCAAAGCAAACAGATAAATAAGAAAATCCATACAAGGCCTGGTTGAAGATCAGTGTTTCTTCCTGTGGAAAGGCTAAAAGGGGACGCATTCTTGATTCTCTGTATGAGACATAGTCATGAACTTGAAATTGAAATAAAAGTTGATTTAATTAAGTTTATGAATTGATTTCCATCTGGAGGCTTATTGAAGAGGGAAAGAGATTGGAATAACTCTTGATTTTTAAAGTGGTGTTTGGGGCCATTTTTACATAAAAAAAAATATATTTTTTAATAGTAAATTGATGAAAAATATGTGATTAAAAAATAAAAAAATATTTTTAATTTACATGTAATATTATTTTAATAAACAATGTGTTATTAAAAAGAAGAGAGAAAAATATATTTAAAAAAAAAAAAGTACCAAACGGCTCCTAAATTAGTCCATGTTTGATGGCATTATTGAGAAAAAAATATTTGAATAGGATTTCTAGAAAAATGTGTGGTTAAAAAATAATTTAAATTTACGTGTAAAATATTTTATGTCATGGTAAAAAATGAGTACAAAAATTAGAGAATTTTGTATATGCACTTAAATAATATTCTAAATTCATTGTAACCGAGTTGAAGCAAAAAAAAAATAGAGCGGGGACTATTAAATTTCTCGGATCTCAAATACAGCGAATAATAAGTTACTCCCAAAATCAGAAGCAGAAGTGCACTAAAAAAAGCTGTATGAGCTTAATTAAAAGTGAAAATCGAAAATAAGTACAGAGAGAAATTACCGTCTTCAACAAATGCGGTAACTGAGTGAACGAGTAGAAGCAGAAAAAATACAGGGAACCCACCGCATCTTTTGGAGCTCAATGCCATCTTCGATTTCGAAACCTCTCTCTCTCTGGCTGGGTTTGTGTGAAAGCAGAGATAATAGACTGAGATTAGCCGGAAAGCAAGAGTGAGAATAGAGGGAAAAGGCACTGCCACTGTCCTTTTATCAAGATTCCCTACTGCTACTGTTTGTTACTTTAGGAATTTTGACAGAACATAATCAAATTAACAATAAAATAATTTGATCTGATTGTAGTCTCATAATGAAATATTATGTAACATTATGTCAACTATTATGTTACTATAACATGATCAAGCGTGCTCCTTGTTTCAAGTTGGGGACTGGTTGTGGCGCTCCCTATTGGAGGGGTGCCTCCCCTGACAGACACCCCTCTAATAAGGTTTTCAACCTTGTTCCCAAGCCGAGACATGGGATTTTATCCTAACAGGATTGATTATTTCAACTCTCTTTTGCTTATTTGTTAATCAGATATCTAAACTTAAAATATTATTTTATTATTAATGCGTAAAGTTTACTCATTTATTATTGAGCAGTTGTTTTATAAAGTTTTGATAAAGAAATTTAGCAAATATTAATAAAAGTTGATGCAACTTGTGGTAGAATAAAAAGTTGTGAATTCCGTAAAATGTGTAATTAAAATTTTACAGTAGTTTTTATCAAAGAGGGACTTAGTGATTCTGTAAGGTTTTCCTTTTGGCAATGAAGCTTGTATCCCAAGTTTGATAAACCAAGTAGACACCCATTATTTTGAAGTCATAGCATCTAGAGTTATTCACAATTCGAATAGTTACCACTATCGCATTGCAATTTATATCGATTGGATTTTAAAAATTTTGATCAACTCATAAGTTTGAAATTTATTTTTTTGCCAAACACATAAAGGAATAAGATACTTCGTAATTTAGAAATAAAAACCTTCTCGTGTTCCCACTACGCAGTACATAGTTCACATTCCGCATTCCGCATTCCGGGTTTTTATTTCTAGGGAACATCGTTGGTCCACCGCCGCATTGATATTTTAATTATTTGATTAAAGTACCTAAAGAAATTTGGGGTACAAAGAGAAAATAATACACAAAAGGCATCGGGATGAGGAAAAAAGGAAAAAGAAGGCATATTTTTTGGGTAACGCAATTCGAGAAATGCCTACTTTGGTTTATATAATGCACAAGGAGCATGATTTTGCCCGATTTGATCCCATTATTTGAATTTATAATGGAGGAATAATATTTTTTTGAAAAATGAATGATTGTTGTTGCTGAAACTCTCTCAAAAGATTTTCAAACGGTGGTTTTTCAAGCTCGGTCTAACGTAACTTTCTCTACCAACAACCAATTCAAATGGCTCCAAACCACAACCAATTGATTCACCTTGGTTGCTATTCAATCTTACCCACGTAGGAAAAGAAAGGATGATGATTTATCGCCACAAAGGCTAAGAGAAGACACCACAAAGTTTTACTATGAAAGAACCACCAATTGCACACGTTATATCAGCGTTCTGGACACTTCTGGACACCTTTTTTCTAACACAAAGGGGGGCAACCGGGATTCTCTTGTTTCTTCTCTCAAAATCACACAATCATCATAGAAAGTGGCTAGAGTTATAGCCAAATATATATTCTAGGGTTAGGCTTTAAGTTGGGCCAATAAAGGGGTAAACGGGCCAAAATTCAAGCCATCCATAAGGAATACAATTGGGCCGGGTGTAGCTCATGGACTTGGTTATTGGACTTATTTCATTCATCGGCCCATGCCTATGAAATAATATTAACCCACGTTAACATCATAACCCGGAATTTATTGGGTATCAAAAACGCAACAAATCTCCACTTTGATACCCAATAAATCTGCAAGCAATCAAAACACACAGTTAACACTTGCATAATCAAGGTAACCAATAAAATTAGATCACAGACCTTACCTCATATTTTCAACTTGAAACACATACCATACCTGCTCCATGTATTCACTGGGGCTAAGGTCAAAAACACACAAGTAGAAGTAAATATTTAACAGTAAACAATCAAGAGCAAATACACATGCGATGACGATATGCTATAGGATAACACACAGATCTTTTCAGAAGCACGTTCACATAGAACCATAGAGTAATACCAAGTCAATCAAACCAAGGTCAACCACATATGCAACACATGCATAAATGACCCTAAGAAAATATCTCACCACACTTATCCTATCCCATTCCGTGTTGCTCACACCTCGAGAACGCATATCTCCTCTCATCGCCCACCAAGCTCACTAGACAGATCACTCAACTCATATCTAACTGACAAATCACAATAGATCCTAAGTCCACGGGATAATCCTTTATCTCCACATCACTTCTCCCAACCTACGTGGATAATGGGTCTCCACCTAACAGAAGTGATAGAAGTGCCTCTCTCACACTCCACCTGATCAGGGTTTCTTTCCAAATAAAGGATCCTAGACATTTGATCACATCTCCACTCGTGATCCAAATGTCACACTCTACATCCCTCGTGCATATCATCAATGCACCTCTAGGCATCTATACTCCACCTTACCAAAAGACATCCAACTCACTGCTAATACATCTCAAACTTACTATGGCAAAACAACACCTTTCGGTGACCACAAAGGTTAATCCACTCACCAATGCTCCCAAAAAATTCACAAAGAAAATAGTGAAGGTGACACTCTCAAAGAGAAACGAAGAAAGAGTCGGTTACTTCACAACACTCACAAAGGAGGCTCACAAAGAGGAAGAATATAACCCTAACATGGCTGCCTCACATAATCTCACAAACCACACAGGCTCATAAAGGATAGAAACGGCTGCCCAACTTTTTCTCACTACCACACTCTCACACCACTCACAGAGCAAATAGAGTATGCCACAAAATTTAACCCACTATGCATGTAAACATATTACACAAAGTAATAAGTCACTCTAATTCATGCAATTACACTTATCAAACATATTGAAAGTGTAAAATTAACATCGCAACAGAATTAAGTGACCACATACATGCAGAAAGAATTACACACAGATGCAATGCAAGAACCAGGTTTATTCTCTCAATAAACCTTACTAGGATCACTACTCGACCCTAAAGTCATATTCGCTTTGTCTCTACCCTCATCTTTCATTTTATTATCATCCTAGGACAATCTCTTTCAACTATGTCCAAATTTCACCACAATTAAAATATATGTTATTTTTTGCATTTACCTTAGACCCACGTTTGCCAACAATGCCAAATAATGACCACAAGTAAAGTATGAACATAATTCACATAGAATAGTCCAGTAAACTTTTCTAAGGCCACATGCAATTCTAATAATGTAGAAAAATTGACAACAAATTCACAAAAAATTTAAGGCAAATAATTAACAAATAATTCCTAAATCTAGCAACAGGCAATGGTTACCCCTTCATGGTAATCCCAAACCTAATGTCACCCTACACGATGACCTCTAATGCAAAAAATAAATTACTCTACACATTTATTTCAACTGCAGTAATAAAAACAAAGAACACGATACCGAGCGAACCACGTCTGAAGGTCCGTAAATATCGAGAGACTCGAATTCATCACTTTAGGACTATCACTATTCGTTCTAAAGTCTCTGGAAACTGCAGCAACCAAAAAATCACGATCGAGTCTTAAACGCCCGAAGAACAACGCTGTCCAAATTCTACTGTGTACCTTGAAATAAAAAACTTCCAACACGAAAAATGTCAGAAATAATATGAGGAACAAACTGCCACGCGCCCAACCAGTCTCTGCGCGTGGTCTCTACGCGCCTCCGTCGCCCGCCACCTGACCGTATTGATCGCCACCACCTGCACGTTACACTAGTGGTCTCCGTTTCCCCAAATTTCTTTTGGATTGGTCAGAAAATACCAAAACAGGGGCTGATTTTTAACAATTTTTCGATCTGATTTCTGCTACGTTTCTGCCGATTTTATGGACGATTTCTGATATATTTCATGAGCCAAAACCTTCACCTTGAAGCTCTGATACCAATTTGTTGCGGAAGATCTTTAAACAGTGATTTTTCAGGCTCAGTCCAACGTACCTTTCTCCACAACCAATTGATTCACCTTGGTTGCTATTCAATTTTACATACGTAGGACAAGAAAGGATGATGATTTATCGCCACAAAGGCTAAGAGAAGACACCACATAGGTATACTATGAAAGAACCACCAATTGCACACGTTAAACCAGCGTTCTGGACACTTCTGAACACCTTTTTTCTCACACAAAGGGGGCAGCCGAGATTCTCTTGTTTCTTCTCTCAAAATCACACAATCATCATATGAAAGTGGCTAGGGTTATAACCAATTATATATTCTAGGGTTGGGCTTTAAGTTGGGCCAATAAAGGGGTAAACGGGCCAAGATTTAAACCATCCATAAGGAATACAATTGGGCCGGTTGTAACTCATGGACTTGGTTATTGGACTTATTTCATTCATCGGCTTATGCCTATGAAATAATATTAACCCACGTTAACATCATAACCCGAGATTTATTGGGTATCAAAAACCCAACAATTGTAAAAGAATGAAAAGTTTACGATTTGCATAAAATATTATTTTATTAAAATTTGTGTGGTTGAAAATAGAAAATAGACAAATTTAAATTAAATTGATAAATTTTAAAGAAGGCCGAATAGGGGACTTTATATCATGTTGGAGTCAAAAGAAAAAGAAGAAGTTAAATCTGTGTATGGTGGTGTGGTGGAGGCGTTGATAATGTAGTGGTGATCCTTTTTGTTATTGTTGTTAGCAGTTGTTGTGGCGGTATTGTGGATGGGTGGTGTAAACATGGCCTTAAAATTTGTGATTAACTATTAAATTGTGATCTTAAAACTTGATAATTTGTAAATAAAAAAATAATTCGTGACTAACAAATTTGAAGATATATGACCGAGAAATAAACTGTAACTTATAAGTTTTTGATTTGTGACCAATAAAATAAACTACAGACCTATAAAATTTTGGGGAAATTATCCCAGTACGGCCAAAAAGTAATAAAATTGAACGATACACTTAATTAATATTTTTTTCATTAATTCTTTAAATTAACCGTAATTAATAAGCTAAAAACGCCCAAATTTGATGAAAAGAAGTCATGCTGAAATAACAAAACACTAACACCTGAAGAAGGAGGTCGTTCCATAAAAAATCACCATGGGTGGTGAAGAAAACGCCAACATAATTCCGATTTTGTTTAGGGTTTTTTCGCTCTTTGTATGTGTGTTGTGTGTAATAGGAGTTTCCATAGTATATCTGAATTTTGATGTGTATATATATAGCTTTGGCAGTAATTTTATGGTTTTGGAGTTTCATGTCATGCTGCTATATTAATTCCTTTTTTTCATCTTTATTTAAAATCTTGTTATGTTGTCATTGCTGGATTTCATGGATCAATTTTGCTGCCAATTTGAGTGCACTCCATTTATAGACCCCTTGTGTCGAAATTCCACATCTAATTGATGAGATGAACAAAATGCAAATGTCATTTCCCAGTTTGTGGAGTTTCTTGGAATGCTACTTGTGCCTCAGTTGCAAGTTAGTTCTACATGTGCATTTTTGTTTTTGTATCTTAAAACTGAATTCTGATATTGAAAAGATGAGAATTTGGAAGGTATTTTTGGCTTCTATTTTATTGGTTATGGTCTTTGGGGTGGCTGCACATTGAGTGTTTTCCCAATTTGATTCAGTTGGCAGAACTATTGCCCCGGAAGGAAGATAACAAAGAAACAGAATTACCAAGTTACTTATCTCACATTAGGATTTTTTTTCCAGTGCTTTGAGTTTCCATTTCATTTCCTTATTTGCTCTTTTTCTGCAATTTTTCTTTCTTATTTCTGAAACATTCAAGGTTCAGTAATCTCTGCAGATTTTGCTATCAGTTGCTGAGCAGCTTGAGGAATCTTATTTAACACACATCATGCTTCCCGTGTTTTTGGTAGCAGTTGGTGAAAAATGCTGATTTCAAATTCTTCCAATCTATTGTGCAGCCAAGAATAACAGGCAATTGTTTTCTGAACAATTACCAATTCTGGTATCTAAATAGTAAACTGCATTTTATAAGCATTGTTTCTTCCATTATAGGTTTGAAACCCCGAACTTTAGTGGGCGAGAGACTTGCTACAGTGTGTCCACTACCAATTCTACTAGTGGGCGTGCTAGGACACCCAAGCAAGCATGAAGAATTGACCCAGTACTTGAGGAACCTTTTCATTCAAAGTTTTGGATTGGAAGGTCAGTCGGGAAATAATGAGATTGTCAATTCTGTTTGCTTTATTTGGTTGGTAAAGTGGGATTAATTTTCAAATCGTTGAGATTGTGCTTCGACTTCAGCTATTTGTGTATTGAGTTTTAGCCTTTCCACTATGCAGCATCTTTGGAGAACGTCATAGTATGATATTTAACATCACCTGGGAATTTGTTAAAAGTTCTGACATGAATATGAAAATAGTGCAGCCCATTTTTTGAAAGTCATTGTGAGTCTCTTTTTACTTTTAAATATTAGTCATTTCCTTATAATTTTATGGTTGCTTTTAGTACTTTGATTTCTTGGTCTCTTAGGTGCAATATATTGATGCATAGGTTGTGTATTGCCTGCTCTTGTAACTCTTGGTTCTGACCAAAACCTGAATGTGAAATATGCCAACATTGATGCTTTTAAAGTGGTAGCTCAGCATTTTAAAAGTGACATGGTATGTTTGTACCTTTAGAATCAAGTTTTTGTTGATTGGGCGTAGCTTTTATATATCAACTGAAAAAAGTTTCCTGCTAGATCGTTGATAATATATGGGTTCAAATGGATGCTTTTCTTGAAGATGGATCAGTTGAAGCTACCATTGCTGTGGTTCGTGCACTGGCGTTTGCCGTACCACATACAACAAATAGGCTTCGAGAATATATTATTGAAACATTTTTTTGGTGGTTTTAATTTGTTTCCATTTGGGTTTTTATTTAACAATTAGGAATACACGAACAAAGCCCACTAGTGAAATATCTGTTTCTTTAGCTGTTCGTACATCTCTTGTCCAAGTTTTGATTGATGTTTCTTTAATTGTGCGTACATCTCCAATCCAAGCTTTGATTGATGTTTTGTCACTATTTTGAATTTGCGTCGCTTTTTTTTTAGTGTCCGTCACTTTTTTTAATAATGTCATTTTTTTATTGGCAAACACCACTTTTTAGTAAAAAGTGATATTGTATGTCACTTTTTAATAAAAATGTGACACTTAACTTTATATAACTATTGTTTGAGCCTCATTTTGGAGGAAAAAAATGAATTTTTGAATAGTGTATTGATAGAAAATGTGTAGTTAAAAAATAAGGAAAAGTTTTGAATTTACATGTTATTTTATTTAAGAATGTGTAGTTGAATTGATGTCAAAATGCTGTAGAAAAATGCATTTTTTCTAAATAATGGAGCTCAAACAAGCAGATAGTATTTGTCACTTACCAAAAACTTTTTATATGAGAACAGTGCCGATATAATAACTTCACGATACTTAACATTTTGATTGGTGTTTTGCCAGTAAACTTGACTTGCAGATGCTTAATCAAGAACGAAGAAAGAGAAGGGTCCTTGGTTGTGTCACTTTTTTCTTTTATCTATATTACTTTATTAAATTAAATTACATGTGAGATCGATCGTTATTATATTGAATATATGAATGCTATTGATGTGTGAACTTGAATAATTTTATGTCTATCTCATCTCAGATTAAACAAATAGATTGAAAACAGTTGTTATTTCTAAATTTTTATCAAAAGTCCCAGCACAGTAAAATGGATACTAATTATACAAGTGTTTGTCACTTTTTTAACTTCTTCACCTTTTGAGTGTTTGTTACATTCTTCGAGTTTGTGTCATTTTTTTTAAAAAAAAATTTGTCACTTTTTGAGTGTTTGTCGCTTTTTTATTTTCTGTCACCTTTTTTTGAATCCATGTCACTTTTTTAATTTATGTGACTTTTTGAAAATTTTTGTCACTTTTTTCAATCGTCTTTTTGAAATTTCTATCACTTTTTTAGTGATAAACATCACTTTTTAATGAAAGTAACATTGTATGTAATTTTTTAATAAAAAAGTGATACTAAACTTTTGAAAGTGACATTATGTCACTTTTTATTTTTACACAGTATATTTTACTTTCAAAAAACTTTTTCTATAATTTTTCAAAACACCCTTTAAAATAAGGGTATTTTTGTAAGTTGCCCTAAAATTTTCAAAACACAGTATATTTTACTTTCAAAACACCCTTTAAAACTTCTATCACTTTTTTTAGTAACAAATATCACTTTTTAATAAAAGTAATATTGTATGTAATTTTTTAATAAAAAAGTGATACTAAACTTTTGAAAGTGACGTTGTATCACTTTTTATTTTCACACAATATATTATACTTTCAAAATCTTTTTCTATAATTTTTCAAAGCACCCTTTAAAAAAAGGGTATTTTTATAAGTTGCCCAAAAATTTTTGATTTCGAAATAATCTGTAGTCAATTAATTTGATAAATGTGATCAATAAATAAATTGTGACATATAATTATGAACCTTTGACCATTAATTATATAATTGTAACCTTATTACATTTAATTAATAAATGAATACTTGATTTTTGCATATTTAAACTTAAGACTTAAAAATTGAATTGGTGATACCTGATTTATGATTTTTTTTCCCCTAAAGTTTTATCAAATTATCATTGGCCTAGGACTTGGTCTATATTTGGGAATCATTATTTTAAAACTTTTTATTTTACATATTTATTTTCAATCATATATTTACACAATAAAATATTTGTACTTAAATGAAAAGTTTTATTAATTTTTAACCATGCATTTTTCAAAAGTTCACTATTCAAAACAAAGGTTTTGTCAAATAATGGCTATCAAACGGAGGAAATGGTGGCTAATGGCTGCCCCACCCGCCCACTTTTCCATAAGGGTCTTTGACCAAATTTTTTGTAATAAAAAAAAATGTAAACAAAATCTCTTTGGTCGAAAATACCCTTCTCATTTGCAAAGAAGAGAAGAGTTTCATAGAGAGAAAAAAAGAGAAAAGAAAAAAAGGAAAAATTAGTCCGGATCCCGCCGCCTACGGACGACCCGAACCTGACCCACTTCGACCAAGACCGGACACACCTCGATCGGTCGAGAACGCCATTTTCTAGAAGGTTAGACATGTTCTATATAAATAATTTATTTGAATATGTGAAAGTTTGAATGTTTAGGATTTGAATATGAGTTAAATTCAATTTTTTATGGTTAAAATAGAAGAAAATATTGAATTTGAGATTGAAATGTTGAAAATAAATGAAAAAATGAGACGGAACTCGTCGAAAATGGAGTTTTCCGACGAGCTCCAGCCCGTTACGGACCATCCCGGTCCGTAACAGACCCTGAGATGGTCCGGCTCCGGACCGAAAATGGGTTCCTTTTTTTATTTTTTTTCCTGAGTTTATTTTAATTTTTATGTTAAAAATGTAATTAAATAAGAAATAAATAATATATATGTTAAGATAATGAACGAAATATTTAAAGATAAATTAAATAAAATTTTAATTTTTTTTACTTAAATATATGTCTAGTAATTATATACGAAATAAATAATAAATATATGTTTAGTAATTAAATAAGTTTAGTAACTAAATATATGAAATAAATAATATTAAGACAATTAAAATAATTAATTATAGAAAAAATTAATATAATTAATTAAAGAAATACTTAAATGAAAATATTAATATATTTTTATTCAAATAAATAATCGAAATAGGGTAATTAAATATGAAATCAATAATATACATATTAACGAAATATTTAAAGAATAAATTAAATTGAATAATAATTTTCTTACTTAATCAATTAAGATAATTAATTGAAGAAATTGTTAAATGAAAAATTGAATTAAATATTATTATTTTTATTCAAATAAATAATCGAAATAGAATAATTAAATATGAAATTAATAATATACATAATTAACGAAATATTTAAAGAATAAATTAAATTGAATAATATTTTTTTTTACTTATCGAATTAAGATAATTAATTGAAGAAATAGTGAAATGAAAAATTGAATTAAATATTATTATTTTTATTCAAATAAATAATCGAAATAAAATAATGAAATATAAAATGAATAATATATATAATTAACGAAATATTTAAAGAATAAATTAAATCGAATAATATTTTTTTACTTATCGAATTAAGATAATTGATTAAAGAAATAGTGAAATGAAAATTTGAATTAAATATTATTATTTTTATTCAAATAAATAATCGAAATAGAATAATGAAATATAAAATGAATAATATACATAATTAACGAAATATTTAAAGAATAAATTAAATTGAATAATAGTTTTCTTACTTAACCAATTAAGATAATTAATTAAAGAAATGGTTAGATGAAAAATCGAATTAGATATTATTATTTTTATTCAAATAAATATCGAAATAGAATAATTAAATATGAAATGAATAATATACATAATTAACGAAATATTTAAAGAATAAATTAAATTGAATAATATTTTTTTTACTTATCGAATTAAGATAATTAATTAAAGAAATAGTAAAATGAAAATTTGAATTAAATATTATTATTTTTATTCAAATAAATAATCGAAATAGAATAATGAAATATAAAATGAATAATATACATAATTAACGAAATATTTAAAGAATAAATTAAATTGAATAATATTTTTTTTACTTATCGAATTAAGATAATTAATTAAAGAAATAGTAAAATGAAAATTTGAATTAAATATTATTATTTTTATTCAAATAAATAATCGAAATAGAATAATGAAATATAAAATGAATAATATACATAATTAACGAAATATTTAAAGAATAAATTAAATTGAATAATATTTTTTTTACTTATCGAATTAAGATAATTAATTAAAGAAATAGTAAAATGAAAATTTGAATTAAATATTATTATTTTTATTCAAATAAATAATCGAAATAGAATAATGAAATATAAAATGAATAATATACATAATTAACGAAATATTTAAAAAATAAATTAAATTAAATAATAAATTTCTTATTTAACCAATTAAGATAATTAATTAAAGAAATGGTAAAATGAAGAATCGAATTAAATATTATTATTTTTATTCAAATAAATAATTGAAATAGAATAATTAAATATGAAATGAATAATATACATAACTAACGAAATATTTAAAGAATAAATTAAATCGAATAATATTTTTTTACTTATCGAATTAAGATAATTGATTAAAGAAATAGTGAAATGAAAATTTGAATTAAATATTATTATTTTTATTCAAATAAATAATTGAAATAGAATAATGAAATATAAAATGAATAATATACATAATTAACGAAATATTTAAAGAATAAATTAAATTGAATAATAGTTTTCTTACTTAACCAATTAAGATAATTAATTAAAGAAATGGTTAGATGAAAAATCGAATTAAATATTATTATTATTATTCAAATAAATATCGAAATAGAATAATTAAATATGAAATGAATAATATACATAATTAACGAAATATTTAAG